>NW_027507764.1:89257039-89857039 GCF_037356315.1 Lithobates pipiens | reverse complement strand
TGCAATATACCATTAATTGATCGATTGTTTATGATGTGAGTTTAGTTACACTTTAAGTAAAATATTAAAAGCAAAGGAGAAAGCCTTCAAAAAATACAAGACTGAGGGATCATCATCATCCTTCAGACTTTACAAAGAATGCAACAAGATATGTAAGGGTGCAATTAGGGCGGCTAACATAGAACACGAAAGACACATAGTGGAGAGCAAAAAAAAATCCCAAGAAATTCTTTAATTATATAAACAGTAAAAAAGGGAGGACAGACCATATTGGCCCCATGAAGAATGAGGAGGGACACAGATGGCGTATTGAATGTATTGTTCTCCTCAGTCTTCACAAGGGAATCGGGGGGCTCCAGTAACAAAAATTGCAGTGTTTATCCTTATGACACATCACAGGAAGCACTAACAGAGGACAGAATTAGAAATAGACTCAGGAAACTTAACATTAATAATTCACCAGGACTAGATGGCTTGCACCCCAGGGTACTTTGGGAACTCAGTTAAGTAATTGCCAGACCATTGTTTCTAATTTTTACTGACAGTCTACTGACTGGAATGGTACCAGCTAATTGGAGAAAAGCCAATGTAGCACCAATATTTAAAAAAGGGCCAAAATACATCCCTGGGAATTACAGACCAGTTAGCCTAACATCAACAGTAGGCAAGCTCTTGGAAGGGATAATAAGGGACTATGGGGCTGATTTACAAAGGACGTGTGCCATCAGTAGATGTTTATGAAACGGTAAACAGACTGCAAATCCCCCATTTACTATAGTGTTCTCGGCGCACGGGAGAATGCAATTGGTGCGCCACCATGGCGCACGGCATCTTCAATTTAATATTAACAGAAGATGGAGGTGCCAATATTATGGGGTGATGTGAGGAAGTTTAGTAACAACTGCCCAAGTAACAAATATGCCCAAAAGAGAACGAGAAAGTACTTCTTCAGAGAAAGCCTGCTGTGCCCGCAAGTATGTTTAAAACTGCGTGAGATCAATGTAAGCAGTGCAAGCGGCTGTTGCGCTCATTCACATTGTTCACAGCGCGGCCAAAATCTTAGTATAAACGTGACACTTTTTTTTTACACTGGTTCACCTTTATGTATTTTTTAAAGATTTGCACACAGGTCATGTTAGCATGTTATGTTGCCAACATGTGCCATGCACCTTGTTAAAATTATGTAAAATTGTGTAAAATGACTCTCGCTCCTCTAGCTCCTCCTAAAAGGGCATTTAACCTTCCCCCTCTAACGCATATGATTTCCTTGGGCTAGCTTTTGCTTTTAAAGGGAAACTCCACATTCCATTCTACAATGCTCTTGTCTACCCCCTCTAACCCCTTGGATTTCCATGGGGTAGCTTTTGCTTTTAACCGCTTCAGCCCCAGAAGATTTCCCCCCTTCCTGACCAGAGCACTTTTTGCGATTCGGCACTGCGTCACTTTAACTGACAATTGCGCAGTCGTGCACCATTTATACAGCGATCAGTGCTATAAAAATGCACCGATTACTGTGTAAATGACACTTGCAGGGAAGGAGTTAACCACTAGGGAGTGATCAAGGGGTTAAGTGTGTCCTAGGGAGTGATTCTAATTGTAGGGGGGATGAGCGTCTACTCACATGACAGCGATCACTGCTCCCGATGACAGGGAGCAGTGATCTCTGTCATGTTACAAGGCAGAACGGGGAAATGCCTTGTTTACATAGGTGCTTCCCGGTTCTACAGCTCCGTGACACGATTGCCGGGAGTCTGGCGAACATCGAGTCCATCAGACCCGCGGGCGCGCTTGCGCTGTACGCAGCCTGCACACGCACGCTATCCCTGAAAATTAAAGGGGACGTAGAGGTACGCCCATTTGCCCACCGCTACCATTGTGCCGACATATATGGGCGTGCGACAGTCTGCAACTGGGAACTCCATACTCCATACTCCATTCTACAATGCTCTTGTCTACCCCCTCTAAGCCCTTGGATTTCCATGGGTTAACTTTTGCTTTTAAAGGGGAACTCCACATTCCATTCTACAATGCTCTTGTCTACCCCCTCTAACCCCTTAGATTTCTATGGGCTTTTTGCTTTTAAAGGGGAACTCCACACTCCATTCCCCAATGCTCTTGTCTCCCTCCCTCTAACCCCTTGGATTTCCATGGGAAAACTTTTGCTTTAAGGGGAACTCCACACTCCACTCCATTCTCCAAAGGCTGTGAGCTACCTTCACCAATCCAACTCACATCCTTTTTAGAGCATACAACAGGGCCAGCTAGGAAAGGGGCCAGAAGAGTGATCGCCCCACCCCCTCCAGAACCATACAAGGCCACATGCATGCAACATAGCTGGCTGTCTTTGGGGCATGTTGGGCTTAGCCCAATACCAACCACGAAGCACGTTGTACTCACTAGTTTAAAGGAGTTTTCCACAGTCTTTAAAGCCACCTGTCTGCAGCCCCCCACAACCCTAGCCTAGGGTTGTTTGGAAGAGGCCCTTGTCCCCCTGAATATGGTAACATGGTGGTTGATTTTTGGGGTGTTGAGCCCCTCCTGCCCCCAAGCATCCATCCCCCTTTCATGGACAGGCTTGCTGTGTGTTTGGCTAGGGGTTTGTTAGTGTGTGGGTGGGGCAAAATATTTTTTACGTTTGGGGTCGCATTTTTCACGTGGGGGGTTCTCAGGGGGCCTTGTATGTATTGGGGGAGGGGCAGGCTATTCTTTGTTTTGGGTTAAAATCTTGCAGCTGCAATGTAGACTGTTAAGTTTTCTCTAAAGCGGTACATCTTTGAAGCAGCATTTCAGATACATGCTACAGACAGATGCACCACTTTACTGACAGAGTAAGCCCCCCCCACCAAGTTACTAGCTTTTAAGCAATTTTGCATTTTTAAAGGTACTTCTCCTTCTTTCCTTTTTGGGGTTGTCCAAATTGGTGACATTGATATATGTCCCTCAGGGTGGGACCTGGGCCCCCATACCCATTTTAAGGCCAATAACTAGAATATAAGCCAGCCAAGTGGGCAAAATTAACAAGTCAGTTTCTATAGACTGCAATGGTGTTTGTTGTATAACTTTTGCCCATGTTAGGCTCTTTGTTTGCCCCCCTGGACCATGGGGGTGTTTGTCCCATCTGTAATTTTGTAGCACGCTGGATGATGTGCTTAGTTTTGGACAGGGGTGGGTTATTTTGCGCTAGCTACATTTGGGTTGTTCTGTGCATGCTCGTGGACTTTTTGGTTTTTGTGCAGTGCCTTTTGGTGTGTGAAATGCATTTGTGTTGGTCTGGGCATGCTCAGAGACATTGGGTTTTTTTGCGTGTGGACAGTACTTGGATTTTTCTGGGCATGCTCATGTAGTGTGTTTTTTGGGTTAGTAATTTAAGGACATCCTTAACAGGTGTACCCACTTTGAAGTTCTGTCTCTACATTGGGTGAACTTGCATTTTGTGTGTGTGTGTGTGTGTGTGTGTGTGTGTGTGTGTGTGTGTGTAACATGTATTTTCTCTTTGTATTTTGTTTGTTATGTCTGCAAAACAGATGTGTTTTAGAGCAAGTATTTTTACTTTTGCTTTTTTTTGGGGGGGGGGGGGGGAGGGATTTTTCACTAACATATTTTTGATGTTGTCAATCTGTGTAGTTTATAGGTTCTTAGTTTCACTTTGATTTAATGGTCTGTGCTGCATTATTTAGCAAAATCTTCCTCAAGCTGTTGTGACTACTAAATGTTTAAATCCTTAGGGCCGGTTCACACAGCGAGGCGCGGCGAGGCGTCTCCGACTTGCCTCGCCGCGACCTGCGGGGACCTCAGCGGCGACTTGCAGAGGACTTCTGTATAGAAGTCAATGCAAGTCGCCCCCGAAGTCGCCCCGAAGTAGTACAGGAACCTTTTTTCTGAGTCGGAGCGACTCGAGTCGCTCCTCTCAGAACGGTTCCATTGTACAGAACGGGGGCGACTTGCGGGAGCGAGGCGAGGCGAGCCGTGTCGCCTCGCATCGCCTCGCTGTGTGAACCGGCCCTTAAGAGATTGTCCGTTTGTGGGTGCAGTCCTTTTAACTCCTGTTCATTTCCTCTGCAAAATGGTCAAACCTCAAAACCATATTCTGTTAGTGTCTCAAATTAACAAACATGTGTTTTTTGCTTTACTTGCTCTTTTCCAAGTCCTGTTTTGTTGACCAGTAAAATTTGTAGCAAATTTTTATGTTTTTTATGTGTTTTGTTAAAACTCTGATTTTAAGCACCTGTGTAAGATGAAAGTAAACCTGCAAACATGGCCTGTTGGGGGTATTTGAGGACAGGGTTGAGAACCACTGATTTAGAGCACTGAGCTAAAATCTAGCTCAAGACAATCCTATTCTAATTGTGGGCATTTGAGGGAAACCAAGTGAGTGTTAGAATTCCTGCTTGTCTTTTTTTGATTGGGCTTGGTGTCCCTTTTCTGAAATTTGGCTTCACTTCCTGTCACATAGCCAAACAGGAAATGAGGGTAAAACCCTACCAATATCTTTCCTTGGGGACACACAGGTCAATCTAACTAATGTTCCTGTTAGGCAAATTGCACTCTAGCACTTTGTTGTGTACACCCTAAACTGTTAGGTATTTTGGGGTTAATTAAATCCATTCTGCAATACAAGTGTACTGTAAATCTGAGGGGAAGCACTGGTGATTTTATCATCCAGTCATGTAGAAGCAAAGATGCTGTTTTTTTTTATTTCCTTGCATGTCCCCCTCGGAGCTCCAGCAACTGCACTTCCAAGTGCACTTGTAGTGCAAAGTGGACTTGCCTTTAGTAAATAAACCCCAAAGTCCAAGATACCTAATAATTTGGGATGTACACAGCAAAATGCTAGAGTGCAATTTACCTAATGGAGAAACTAGTTAGATTGACCTGTGTGTCCCCAAGGAAGGACATTGGTAGGGTTTAACCCTCACTTCCTATTTGGCTATGTGCCAGGAAGTGAATAAATTGGAAGGAGAAACTGGCAAAATTTGGGAGGGGTCTTCACCCTATCAGGGGTGCAGACATCCCCAAAAACTGACAAGACTTCTAATCCCTCTACACTCTATCCCCAAGCAAAAATAAGAAAGGATTTAATTTAGCTTAACTTTGCAAAGACACATTCCCAAGTTCAACTGTGATGCATGTTATGGTGTCAGGATGATTGAAGCACATTATTTTTATTATTACATTGTAATATAAAATTTAATCATTCAACTCACCTTAATGCAGAATCAATGGGAGCCCTCAGTGTGTTGCCTTCCAACAGATGCCATCATTTATCCCCAGCGCAGTCCGTCCTTACATCAGGTGCCCCCAGCGGAGTCTGTCCTTACATCAGGTGCCCCCAGCAGAGTCCCTCCTTACATCAGGTGCCCCCCGCAGAGTCCCTCCATACATCAGGTGTCCCCAGCAGAGCCCCTCCTTACATCAGGTGCCCCCAGCAGAGTTCCTCCTTACATCAGGTGCCCCAGCAGAGTCCCTCCTTACATCAGGTGCCCCAGCAGAGTCCCTCCTTACATCAGGTGCCCCAGCAGAGTCCCTCTTTACATCAGGTGCCCCCAGCAGAGTCCCTCCTTACAACAGGTGCCCCCAGCGGAGTCCCTCCTTACAACAGGTGCCCCCAGCGGAGTCCCTCCTTATATTAGGTGCCCACAGCGGAGTCCCTCCTTACATGCAGCCTGTGTCTCATCAAATGCATCCTGTGTCCCATCAAATGCAGCCTATGTCCCATCAAATGCAGCCTGTGTCAAATCAAATGCAGTCTGTGTCCCATCAAATGCAACCCGTGTCCCAACTAATGCAGCCTGCGCCCCATCAAATGCAGCCTGTGTCACATCAAATGCAGCCTATGTCACATCAAATGCAGGCTGTGTCCCATCAAATGCAGCCTATGTCCCATCAAATGCAGCCTGTGTCAAATCAAATGCAGCCTGTGTCCCATTAAATGCAGCCTATGTCACATCAAAATGCAGCCTATGTCACATCAAGTGTAGCCTGTGTCCCATGAAATGCAGCCTTTGTCACATCAAACCCCCTTCTCCACAGGAGCACAACGGCACTTACCTTGCTATGTGGTGTCCTTTCCTGTTGTGTCTCCTTCCACTGGCAGTGGAAATGGAGGAGTCCACTTCTCATACTTCCGGTTTTCTCTCTCTCGGGCGCAATAGGAGAGAGAAAACAGGAAGTGACATCTAACTCAGATGTCAATCAAACCACCGGGCCATAGTAATAGATACTACGAGCGCCGGGCGGAAGCTACTCAGTGCTTCAGAAAGCGCCGCAAGGGGGGACAAAAGCCTGCAAATGAAGCGCTGTGTCTGCAATCTAAAGTTAGGAACAGTGCCATTGCCGGCAATAGGCTGTGACTTTTCATGCAATTTGACCTGTCAAATCGCATGACAAATCGCTCCAATGTGAACGAGGGCTTAACTATAAAACACATCAAGGTTATCCATCCATTTGTGCAACAAGGTGAAAATAAATGAAATACCCCTCCTAGGGCCAAGGGCCCAGGTGCAGTTGCTACGCTTCCTACCCCTTCTACCCCTACTACATTGATATTTATTACATATTGAAGGTAAGGTTTGTACTTCTGCTATTAAATGGAAAGATTCAGTAATCCTTATACTGGGCCTCAAACAACCACCCCAGTCCTTTTTAACGAGTTAAGGACCACCCTATAGCAAATTTACTGCAACAGGGTGGCCCTTCTGTGCATAATAATGTATATATATGAGATTCTGCACTTCCACCTAGCAGATCTCCATTCTGACAAGGAGGAAGGGATAGATTGTGTCCCTTCAAAGCAGGGAATAAAATCCATCACTTCCCTGAGTAAAAGCCAGTACACAAAAACACTGGCTCGGCACACAGTTAACCCTTTTATCGCCATGGAAGATATTTAAACCCTTCTTAGCCAGTGTCATTAGTACAGTGACAATGCATTTTGTTAGCACTGATCACTGTATTAGTGTCACTCATTCCCACAAAGCGTCAAAAGTGTCAGATGGTGTCTGAAAGTCACAGTCCTGCCATAAGATGCTGATGCCATCTTGAAAAATAGTCTGTCATGGGAGCTGAGGTAGTATTAAACCTCATGCTGGTGGGGTGCACCGAGCCCCCCCAGGGACACAGGACAAGGGTTGCTGATATTCCTAATGGAACCAGGTGATAGACCAATGGTGACTGCTAATAACCTTATGGTAGCGTCCTTGGATCCCAAAGAGAGGAAAGGTAAGGTGTTGTGGTGAGGTTTAGCATCTTCAAGTTATGACAACAGAGCTGTGTCAGGGAAGGTCATATCTAGCCACCCCGTGCACGTGCACGCCGGATACTACCAGCGTCATGCTAGCCCGGTATAGGCAGGGAAGGGCTCTGACGCAGACGGCATAGTTAAAGTAACACAGTGCCTGGCCTGGCCTGGTCAAGTGGTTAATTTGTCTCAAGGGGAAGATAGACTTTGCAACAGTTAATTTTCAGGAATAATATATGGGAATGCTTTACTGCTGAGATGTTTATGTGTAGGAAATTGAACGCACCTTATACAGACGACTGTTTAACCTCATTACTAATATTTACTGTCTTACTTTTTTGTAGATATTTTTTTCCTTTTTATTGGTTGAACTTGATAGACTTGTGTCTTCTTTTTCAACCAGACTAGCTATGTAACTTGCTAAAGCATTGCCATTTTGTGTTGCATCTGTTTGCTGATGTTTTACTGACTCTGGATGCAAAGACTGCAGGCGTCGGGAGGATTTCCATTGTTTTTCTATTTTCTGGCAAATAGGTAACAGAAAAACAATGGCTTTCCCCTGACAGGAAGTAAGGCGTGCTCAGCGCTGTGGTTATTAAGGATGTGCTGAACAATACCTGAAACTTTTGAACTTGTTTCAGAGAGTTTCATAGAAGATTATTTTCAGATGTTCAGTGTGTAAAGCCAGCAAAGCACAGGGAGTCACAGTCTGGTATCACTTCATATGATGTAAGTCCTACCAATGTTTCCAATCTCATGGCACAAATTTCACCCTTATCTTAAAAATGATAACAGAGGCACGTTTATAAAAGCTTAGTAAGGGCAATCTACAAACAGATACTAATGCCGCGTACACACGATCAAACAATCCGGTGGAAAAGTCCACAAAACTCAAGTCCGCCGGACAATCCCCCCGTGTGTAGCCTCCGGCGGACTTTTTTTACCCAAAAGTACGGCGGACTTAGAAAGTAGTTTTGCACTCCAATCTTACCGCCGGACTCGCATTTCGGTGGACAATCCGGCCGTGCGTATGCCAGTCTGCCGTACTTTTGCAATGAACGGACTTTTCCCACCCGGAGAAAAGTCCGCTCATTTTGAGCACGTCTCCAGGTAGGCGTGGCCCGCGAAGGAGGCGTTGCTGGCCCCGCCACCTGGTATGGACTTAAAGGGGAACCCCAACGCCGAAAAAATCGGCGTGGGGGTCCCCCCCAGGTCCACATCAGACCCTTGTCCGAGCACGCTACCTGGCCGGCCAGGAAAGGGGGGGGGACGAGCGAGAGCACCAGGCTGCGTGCCCTCAACATGGGGGGTGCCTTGGGGAAGGGGGGGCCGCGCGCCCCCCCCACCCCAAAGCACCTTGTCCTCATGTTGATGAGGACAAGGGCCTCTTCCCGACAACCCTGGCCGTTGGTTGTCGGGGTCTGCGGGCGGGGGGCTTATCAGAATCCAGGAGCCCCCTTTAATAAGGGGGCCCCGGATACCGGCCCCCCACCCTATGTGAATGAGTATGGGGTACAATGTACCCCTACCCATTCACCTGTGGAAAAAAGTTAAAATAAAACACAACACAAGGGTTAAAATAGTTTATTGCACATCTTCCGTCTTCGGGGGTCTTCTCACCGGACTCCTCCGTTATCTTCTGCTAGCTCTTTTGCTAGCGGAGGAGCCCGGCTTTCTTCTTCGCCGCCGCCCTCTTCTTCCGACTTTGGGGGTCTTGTCCCCCTCTTCGGTTCTTCTTGCTTGCCGGGCCACCGCGCCTTCTTCTAGCTCTTTTACAGGCGGTAGCCCGGTCTTCTGTCGCCGCTGTCACCGCCTTCTGTTCTTCTCTTCTTCTCTTCAGATGTTGCCTCGTCGCTCTCTCTGCTCACAATGACGGGGACAAGGTGCGCGGAGACTTATATAGGGACATCACCGGATGATGCATCCTCTGGGACTGTGACATCATACTGGGCGGGGACATCATCCGATGATGTCCCTATATAAGTCGCTGCACGCCTTGTCCCCGTCATTGTGAGCAGAGAGAGTGACGAGGCAACATCTGAAGAGAAGAACAGAGGGGGTGCTCCGCGCACCCCCGGAGCTGTGCAATAAACTATTTTAACCCTTGTGTGTTGTGTTTTATTTTTACTTTTTTCCACAGGTAAATGGGTAGGGGTACATTGTACCCCATACTCATTCACATAGGGTGGGGGGCCGGTATCCGGGGGCCCTCTTATTGGGGGCACGTGGCCTGGTACGGCTCAGGAGGGGGGGGCGCTCGCTCGCCCCCCCCTTTCCTGGCCGGCCGGGTAGCGTGCTCGGACAAGGATCTGATGTGGACCTGGGGGGGACCCCCACGCCAATTTTTTTGGCATTGGGGTTCCCCTTTAAGTCCATACCAGGTGGCGGGGCCAGCGACGCCTCCTTCGTGGGCCCCGCCTACCTGGAGACGCGCTCAAAATGAGCGGACTTTCCTCCACGTGTGTGGGCGAGTCCGTTCATTTCAAAAGTACGGTGGATAGTCCAGCGGACTTAGTACGCCGTATTAGTCCGCTGAAAAAGTGCCGTGTGTGGGCAAGTAGCCCGTTCGGAAAGTCCGGCGGACAGTCCGGTTGGAAGTCCGCCGGATAGTCTGCTACGTGTGTACGCGGCATTAGAGATAATTGAAGACTTTTTTTTCTTTATATATTTTCCTTTTCTTCCTATTCTTCCTTTTTTGGGCATTTTTACTAAGAGCAGATAAATCCATCTCCTTTGACTTCCTGAAAGTCTGCCTGAACCTCTTGGCCTGCCTCCTGGAACATCTGACAGTGCACATCATCTGAGATGGAGGTAGTAGTGATGTAGCTTTCCCAGGATGCACCTGTGAGACCCTGGTTACATCACCAGTGCCTCACACAAGTGGAGAAACAGTAATTGTAAGTAAAAACAAACTAATGAATATAAGTGTAGCACTACCCCCTTTGGGGTTTGTTGATGTCTGGGTTCCCCACTCCTACACGGCCAGGCCAGTAGCATTTTCAGCTTTCATCCAGGCACAAGGAACAGTCTTGGAGCTTTGTCTTTATGTTTTATTAGGGGGTTATAACTTGGACAGGGAGCAGAATTATGGGATGTCCAACTTGATAGCAACAAAAACCAGGGACAACTTCCCCCCTATGTACAACTTCAAATTGGTTTCTTCGTTCCCAGACACAGACAGTTCCTAAGTGAAAGGATATAAAAGCTCCTTACAGCGGTTGTATAACCGCAAAGGAAAAAAAAAAAGAAGACAAATACTAGCTCATTATGGATTACTTACCTTAGAATGAAGCTTCGGCATCGCATCCCAGTCACTGCCGAGGAAGCTAACATTTTCCCCTTGTCATTTCTTCCAGGTTCGTGGCTCCGGCACTGTTAGTGGCTGGAGTTGCGATGATGCCACTCCTGCGCATTGGCAGAGGAGTCCTCTGTTCTGGCAAATTCCGGCTCGATTCGCCTGACCGTCACTGCGCATGCGCCGCTGACATCAGGGGCTGTATGTAGGGGGAATATCTCCTGTAGGTTTAGGAGATATTTAATTTACCTACAGGTAAGCCTTATTATAGGCTTACCTGTGGGTAAAAATGTTAAAAAAGGGTATAAAACCGCTTTAAGGACTAGGAACTATCAGTCCCTTTAGAAAGTAGCACAAAGTGTTGTAGACTGCATCCTGGAGTACCTCCAACTCCCTTGTAGACACTGGTCCCAGCTCTACCCACTGAAGGAAATGCCAGCCCACCTGGCTGCCTCATCAGTCTACCCAACTGCTTCTTCATCAATCTACCCGACTGCTTATTCACCAGTCTACCCAATTGCTCTAGAAATCTCCCAGGGCAAGGTGAAGAAAGATTTAAGCACACTGCTATCTTCCAGAGAGACCTGTTACATGCGGCAGTCTCTACCCTTGTAAGTCCCTGACCATGATGTAATAATCACAATGTCCTCCTTGCTCCCGCTGCCTCTCAGGAAAGATTCCCTGCAAACTGCTACTGTTGTCAGGATCCTCCCAGGCCAGCCCGAGGCAGAGCACCCCCCCCCCCCCAGACTAGGGGGTTCACCTTAAGGGCCTATGGTAGTCCCCTTAGCACTCCATCTCCATCTTTCACCCGACATCCCCAGGCAGCATGACTCATCCATATTATTAGAAATAGTGGGACAGAGGGATTAGGTGACATTTCCAGAGTCTAATGACTCAACCATACTTAAGGGCTAGCCCAACCACCCTGCCAGGCCCACCACCTGGGGATTGACCAAGCTCCACTGAGTATGCAGAGCAACCCACTAAGCCTCTGCCCTCCAGTTGCCAGAACGTTCTCCAACTTTCTAGGACAAGGGGGAGGCCCTAGAGACTTGCCTGCATGAGTCACCCAGCCCTGACCTAAAGTAAACCCATGACCCAATTAAGACTCACAGGTTTAACCCGGAGTCAGAATATACATTTTCCTGTACTTGCACTAGTAGCATACTGGAGGGTTCTATATAAGTTAATTCTATATCAGCATACCGAGCTGCATGCTGATGTGGTTTTTAGTAAAATGGGGAAAGGTCTGCTTTAAAGGGAAACTACCGTGTATTTTTGATAAGGAACACATTTTAAAGCTGAAGTTTTACTTAAAGTGGTATTAAACCTTAAAGCAAACATTTATTATATTGCAGCTTACCAATTTAGATGACTGCATTGATGTTGTTTTTTAGGCTTTCTTTCTTTTTTTCTCTTTTGTTATCTGGTGATCCAGCCAGTAAGTCTGCTGTTTTTCAAAAGAAAAGGCTCTCAAAAACTATGAATCAGTTACAGTGATGAAACAAACCACTCAACACCAGCAGGGATGCTTACAATGATCAGCTTTTATTTATTTATGTAAAACCTTTATCGAAAAAGGAAAAACATGGTTTGCTGTAACTGCTTATAAAGTGTGAGCTGAAATTTAGCTTCAATTTGTTAGTGTATCTAAATTTGCCAGTACATCTAACACTCCCCTCCCCCAGAATGACAATGGCGTGGTCTAAATCTGCCCCCTGTTCTCATTCATCCAGAGTCGGGGGGCGGGGCACTCTAATACAGGAGGTGTGTTACTGGCCAGATCACCAGGTGAAAACAGAGGGAAGAAAGCCAAAGAAAATAAAAGCGAAGCAGCCATCACATCTAAATATTGATAAGCTGCAATATATTACATTTTTGGTTTTGAATTTATACCACTTTAACAATTCAGTCTTTGTTTTCCTGAGTCTTCCCATGTTTTTTTTTTTCTACTTGTTGATGTTTACTGTTATTTTTCAACTTCCTTTAACAGGCCAAGCTGTGCAGCAAAAGTGGAAGTTAGAAGCTTGAGATAAACCATTTAACATTGACAGGGGTGCTTACAATGGTCAGCTTGTAGGCAGATGCAGTTAACCTTCCCACCTGTAGATGGCCTTTTGCAATTATTGCATGGGAAGGGAAGTCTCATGAGGCAATTAGTCCCTTAGAGATTCCGTACATTGTCTTGAGGGAGTAAAGTAGCCTGATTGGACATTGAACTCTTGTGAGACTTCAGCAGCCATCTAGGGTGAGGGAACCATTTAAATAAGGAACCCCACATCATTTTGGAGAACTTCTGGTATGTGTGTGGTAGGGTAAGGAACCTGCTTGTGAAGGACAGTGTTAAGCACAGGTACCGGAAATGGAGGAATAGCTTAGTGAAGGCTCCTTATTCACAGTATATCTTTGGGTAAGCAAGTGCGGTAGCTGGCACAGACTGACGAAACATCTATAGCCTCTTCCAAGAAGGGACACGACCCCTGGAAAGAGAAGTTGGCCTCTGGTACTACCGCCTGTAAAGTAGACTGTGGAGTCGATTCACTAACATTTACCGTATACAATAAGCGTATCATGTTACTTATTTGCATGAATTATAGCATGTGGTAAGTTAACCTCGGCGTGTCCCTGGAGCATGCGTGCCCACCTGGCGCGATGACCGATGGTAACCTGCAAACGCTCATGAAAGAGCGAGAACCGGGATCTGTTATGTAAGACCCCTTTCACACTGGGGCATTTCTCGGGTGTTTTTCAGGCGCTTTAGCGTTAAAAAAAGCGCCTGTAAAGCTCTTGAAAGAAGCTGCAACTGCAAACCCAATGTAAAAGTCAGAGTGCTTTCACACTGGGATCCCTTTCACACTGGAGCGTTATTCATGCGCTTTAGCTTTGAAAAAAAGCGCCTGAAAGAAGCCGCAACTGCAATCCCAATGTAAAAGCCTGAGTGCTTTCACACCGAGGCGCTGCGCTGGCAGGGTGTCAAAAAAAGTCCTGCAAGCAGCTTCTTTGCAGCGGTGAATACAACGCTCCTAAACCGCCCCTTCCCATTGAAATCAATGGGAAGCGCCTGTAAAACGCCTGAAAAGCGTCTGAAAAGCGCTATTGGCAGCAGCGTTTTGTGGGCGTTTTTAACCCTTTATTTGGCCACTAGCAGGGGTTAAAAGCACCCCAATAACGCTAGAAAAACGCTGGTAAAGCGCTGCTAGTTTAAGCGGCGCTTTACGAGCCTTTTTTTGGGGCGCTGACATTGTGAAAGGGCTCTTAAAGCACTTGGGCTTTCACACTGGGACTGCAGATGAGGCTTCTTTCAAGCGCTTTACAGTCCCTTTTTTTTAAACTCTAAAGCGCATGAAAAACGCCCCAGTGTGAAAGGGGTCTAAAATAGGATTGCTCACCGTGTATAAATATACCGCAGTTATGGCAGCTATCTGCTGCCATAACAACTGTATATAATGTCAAATTAGCGACGTATATACATGGTGGGTGGTCTTGGATAGGAACATCAAAAATAAAAAAAAGTTTACATTTTTTTTAACTACTTCAGCCCTGGAAGGATTTGCCCCCTTAATGACTAGGTAATTTTTTGCGATACGGCACTGCGTCGTTGTACCCAAACAAAATGTATGTCCTTTTTTTCCCACAAATAGAGCTTTCTTTTGGTGGTATTTGCTCATCTCTGCGTTTTTTGATTTTGCCAATCTGTTTCTCCTCCTCTGTCAGAACAGGGAATTGTGTGTTTACCGGCCACGCGCATTGGGTCCCCCACCGTGCAATGGGAGCAAGCGCGCGCGCCTGCTAGGGCTCTTAAAGGAGCCGCCATACATATGCGGCCATTCGCACAGGGCTGTGGTTAAAAATATAGTCCAGTTCTCTTTCGTTTCCACAAAATAAACATCGGCAGCAGCACAGAATTTGCCCAAAAACATAGAAAAGAGCACTTTAAACTCTTAGTATTACACTTTAGTAGGCCATACATTTACAAAAAAACACATTTTTATGAATGTATGGTATGATGGATTACCAAGCATCAGGAGACATACATTTGAGAAGGTAATTCAAATGTCAATGCCTTCAAATACAGAGTACTGTAAAAAATCTTAGATTAAAAAAATGTTTTTTGCAAAAGAAAAATAATGTTAAAAAGTAAATTACCTTAAACAGACACGTGCGATAAATGACTGCATGAGAAAATGCGGTAGTTACCAAACAATCGAAAAAGTACTGATTTACGGCATGCGTTATTTTACCCCATTTAATTTTCCGTTATTTAACTCTTAGTGAATTGAGCTCTGTATGTGTTTTGGATTTCATATACTAGTGTTGAAGAGCAGCTAACTATGCCTAGATTAGAGTTAAATTAGATTGTGACAATTTATATATATCTATTTTCAAATATGTTTGATACATGAACAATGTAAGGTATGACCAGGAATAAAATAGGAAAACCTTTTATTCTCACTTGTACACACCATCTCATTGCACATGAAGACTAGCTTAGCATTTGTGCTTCAACGATTGTTCACAGATATTATCTTCTTATTATTATCTTCTTATCTTCTTTTCTTATTATCTTCTTGTCAAGTGTTGTACAGGGAAGCTGAACAAAAAATATATACAGAAACTAGAGGGAGAATCTACTAATCGGTTAATGTTATGCAAAAATGCAAATATGGTAGTCAACAACAAATTTTAAATACATAAAAATGACTTTAATGCTATCATTACAATACTAGCTGAAAATGTAAGTGCCATAACAAAATGAAAACATTCTCCAAAATTTTAGTGAGCTAATGCCGCGTACACACGATCAAACAAGCGGGTGGAAAAGTCCGGCAAACTCAAGTCCGCCGGACAATCCCCCCGTGTGTAGGCTCCGGCATACTTTTTTGACCCGAAAGTACGGCGGACTTAGAAAGTAGTTTTACACTCCAATCTTCCCGCCGGACTCGCATTTCGGCGGACAATCCGGCCATGTGTATGCCAGTCCACCGTACTTTTGAAATGAACGGACTTTTCCCGCCCGGAGAAAAGTCCGCTCATTTCGAGCGGGACTCCAGGTAGGCGGGGCCCGCCAAGGATACGTCGCTGGCCCCGCCGCCTGGTATGGACTTAAAGGGGAACCCCAACGCTGAAAAAAATCGGCGTGGGGGGTCCCCCCAGGTCCACATCAGACCCTTGTCCGAGCACGCTACCCGGCCAGCCAGGAAAGGGGGGGCGAGCGAGCGCCCCCCCCCTCCTGAGCCGTACCAGGCCGCGTGCCCTCAACATGGGGGGTGCCTTGGGGAAGGGGGGGCCGCGCGGCCCCCCCACCCCAAAGCACCTTGTCCCCATGTTGATGAGGACAAGGGCCTCTTCCCGACAACCCTGGCCGTTGGTTGTCGGGGTCTGCGGGCGGGGGGCTTATCAGAATCCGGGAGCCCCCTTTAATAAGGGGGCCCCCGGATACCGGCCCCCCACCCTATGTGAATGAGTATGGGGTACAATGTACCCCTACCTATTCACCTGTAAAATAAAGTACAAAAAAACCACAACACACAAGGGTTAAAATAGTTTATTGCACAGCTCCGGGGGTCTTCCGTCTTCGGGGGTCTTCTCGCCGGACTCCTCCGCTATCTTCTTGTAGCTCTTTTACTAGCGGAGGAGCCCGGCTTTCTTCCTTGTCGCCGCCTTTCTTCCGACTTCGGGGTCTTGTCCCCCTCTTCGATTCTTCTGCCGGGCCACCGCACCTTGTTCTAGCTCTTTTACAGGAGGTGGCCTGGTCTTCTTCTGCCGCCGCCGCCGCCGCCTTCCATTCTTCTGTCCTTCTCTTCTTCTTCTTCAGATGTTGCCTCACCGAGTCCTCCGCTCACAATGACCGGGACCGGGCACGCGGCGACTTATATAGGGACAAGGGGCGGGGTCTTTGGTTGATGTCACATGGGTTGATGTCACATGGTGACCCCCCGCCCCCTTACGATGTCACAGTCCCGGAGGATGCTGGGACTGTCGCCATGTGACATCAACCCATGTGACATCAACCCATGTGACATCAACCGAAGACCCCGCCCCTTGTCCCTATATAAGTCGCCGCGTGCCCGGTCCCCGTCATTGTGAGAGGAGGACTCAGCGAGGCAACATCTGAAGAAGAAGAAAAGAAGGACAGAAGAACGGAAGCTGGCGGCGGCGGCAGAAGAAGACCGGGCCACCGCCTGTAAAAGAGCTAGAAGAAGGCGTGGTGGCCCGGCAGAAGAACCGAAGAGGGGGACAAGACCCCGAAGTCAGAAGAAGGGCGGCGGCGAGGAAGAAAGCCGGGCTCCTCCGCTAGTAAAAGAGCTACAAGAAAATAGCGGAGGAGTCCGGCGAGAAGACCCCCGAAGACGGAAGACCCCCGGAGCTGTGCAATAAACTATTTTAACTCTTGTGTGTTGTGTTTTTTTTTGTACTTTATTTTACAGGTGAATGGGTAGGGGTACATTGTACCCCATACTCATTCACATAGGGTGGGGGGCCGGTATCCGGGGGCCCCCTTCCCCAAGGCACCCCCCCATGTTGAGGGCACGCGGCCTGGTACGGCTCAGAAGGGGGGGCGCTCGCTCGCCCCCCCTTTCCTGGCCGGCCGGGTAGCGTGCTCGGACAAGGGTCTGATGTGGACCTGGGGGGACCCCCACGCCGATTTTTTTCGGCGTTGGGGTTCCCCTTTAAGTCCATACCAGGCTGCGGGGCCCGCGACGTATCCTTCGCGGGCCCCGCCTACCTGGAGACCCGCTCGAAATGAGCGGACTTTCCTCCGCGTGTGTGGGCGAGTCCGTTCATTTCAAAAGTAGGGCGGATAGTACGGCGGACTTAGTACGCCATATTAGTCCGCTCAAAAAGTGCCGTGTGTGGGCAAGTAGCCCGTTCGGAAAGTCCGACGGACAGTCTGGCGGGAAGTCCACCAGATTAAGTACGTCGGACAGACGGCTACGTGTGTACGCGGCTTAACTTACCTTTTAATAAAGGATGCCCGACGTAGTGAAGGCAGCTGTATCCTGCAGAAATCCTTACTGCAGAGATGCCCCATCCTCTTCCTGGCTGCAGAAATATATTAAATGTTTGCTTTTGGAATTACTGTAATACTGATTTAATGTTAGCGATAGACAATATAAAAAAAGTCATTTTGGTGTTGCCTTTAGTACCACTAGGGAACCTTTATTTAAAGCAGAGGTCCGCCTAAAAGGCGAAGTTTCGCCTGTCTGCCTCCGTCCACCCTCCAGTGCCACATCTGGCACCTTGTGGGGGGAGTGGGTACCTTTTTTTGACAGGTACTCAATCCCACTTCCTGCTGAGTTCTGCCCTCGCAACAGCTGGCTCATTGAGAAAGCGCAGCGTGATTTGCACAGTAGGAAACCAGCTGTGAAGCCCCAAGCCTTCACATCCAGTTTTCCTTGCCCAATATGGTGGCACTTACACCCGGGAGCTGATTCAAGAATCAGCTTGGGTGAAGACAATGTGGGATCCCTGGACAGGTAAGTGCCCTAATATATATATATATATATTTGTAGTTCTGAATTTTAATTTGTTAGCACTAGCTAATGCCTAAATAGGCAGGAGGTATGTGAAATGAACATTAGGCTTCAACTCACTTTTGAAACCCATATAAATCATTTATGTAAGACTTCTTTCTACCATCTTCGTAACATTTCTAAACTCTGTCCTATTCTTTCTTTTTCTGATGCTGAAAAACTGGTTCATGCCTTTGTCTCCTCCAGACTGGATTACTGTAACGCACTTCTCATTGGCATTCCTGGAAAGAGTCTGCAGAGGCTTCCGTACATCCAAAACTCTGCAGCAAGGATCCTAATGAGAGTGTGGAAACGTGAGCACATTACCCCCATTCTCCACTCACTCCACTGGCTTCCTGTTTCCGCCCGGATTGAGTATAAGGTTTCCCTTCTTACACATCAATGTATTTATGGACATGCCCCCCATATCGTAAAGAACTTCTTAAGTTACAAAACACAACACGTTCCCTCTGCTCCACTCACACAAACCTTCTTCATATACCCAGAACTAGACTAAGGACAATGGGAGACAGGGCCTTTTGTGCATCTGCCCCGCGCCTGTGGAATACCCTACCTGGCATCTTTAGGGCTCCTCAATCTACTGAATGTTTTAAAAAAGGCCTTAAGACATTTCTTTTTACCAAAGCTTTTTGTTGTTTTATTGTATAATTGTTTATTTTAACTTGTAGCACTTTGAGATCTCTTTGATGTAATGTGCATTATAAATAAAATCTATTATTATTATTAACATTAGGGTAATACTTCAGATTTAGAAGTGAGCAGAGAACTTGCAAAGTTAACACCTTGTAATCTGTGGCCATACTTTTGTTGACACAAAAGCACTTCAAACACTATTTTTGTTTGAGAACACCTCTCCCTCCAGGTCTGTAGAATTTCGGAGCCGATACCACGGAACTTATACCGGTCTCCACCAACTCAGCAGTCCCATCACCTCACGCCCAGTGAAACTGATCCATAGGTTACTAATAAATACAGGAAACACACGTCTCCACAGTTCCATGCTTGTTCTCCTCCTGAGGCCCTACTACATCACCTGTGACTCACAGACAAGGTCCCTAAGTAATCTGTGATGGGAGGTCAGTCCCCGTAAGTGGGGAACCGGTCGCTAGTAAAGGGGCCAAGCATAAAACCTCTTCCCTACCAGGCTGCTGTAGCAAATTACACAAATGCTGTAGTCATTAGCGATGGCAATATAGCCTCCTCTAGACAGCATTCTGTTTGTTAGACTTCTGTAACCTCTGCAATCTCCTGTTTGCAGCCCTTTTCTTTTGATATGCCATGCATGCACCCCTTTAGAGATTTCAGGCCTTGCGAAATTCGATAAACAATAAAGATCTTTTACTAAGGTAGTTGTATGTAACAAGTAAACAGTTCTATAAGACATCTTCTAATCACCTTCCTGTCCAAAGTTCTCTAGTGCCCTAAATGGTGCCCTGTGAGGTAGTCATACCTTAGGCAGAAGGTTAAATCCACAAAGAGTCCTTTTCAAGAGTTCATAGCCAGTAAAGCCACAAGAGGTAGAAATAATCCATAACAGAGTCTAGCTTAAGGTGGCATAAGTCCATGCACAGTATCTCACAAAAGTGAGTACACCGCTCACATTTTTGTAAATATTTTATATCTTTTCATGTGACAACACTGAATAAATGACACTTTGCTACAATGTCAAGTAGTGAGTGTACAGCTTGTATAACAGTGTAAATTTGCTGTCCCTTCAATATAACTCAACACACAGCCATAAATGTCTAAATCGCTGGCAACAAAAGTTAGTACAACCCTAAGTGAAAATGTCCAAATTGGGCCCTATTAGCCATTTTCCCTCCCTGGTGTCATGTAACTCGTTAGTATTACAAGGTCTCAGTTGTGAATGGGGAGCAGGTGTGTTAAATTTGGTGTTATCGCTCTCACTCACTCATACTGGGCACTGGAAGTTCAACATGGCACCTCATGGCAAAGAACTCTGAGGATCTAAAAAAAAGAATTGTTGCGGTACATAAAGATGGCCTAGGCTATAAGAAGATTGCCAAGACCCTGAAACTGAGCTGCAGCATGATGGCCAAGACCATATAGCAGTTTAACTCAGAGCAGGCCTCGCCATGGTCGACCAAAGAAGTTGAATGCACGCGCTCAGCATCATATCCAGAGGTTGTCTTTGGGAAATAGACATATGAGTGCTGCCAGCATTGCTGCATCAAATTGGTCTGCATGGCTGTCGTCCCAGAAGGAAGCCTCCTCTAAAGTTGGTGTACAAGAAAGCCCGCAAATAGTTTGCTGAAGACAAGCAGTCTAAGGACATGGATTTTTGCAGTGGCAGAATTACCAGGGTTGCACCAGTCGCACTTGTGACTGGACCCTGGCATTCTGCCACTGTGGGAGGGGCCCCAGACAGCAAGAAGGACAGCATGGACGCTCAGGGAAGAGCCTTCCCCGGGTGCCCTTAATCTTTGAGGTGAAGAGGGGGGAGCGAGGGACACAAAAGGAGCTTCTGCCACTTCTCCTTTCTGACAGGAGAGACTGTTATTCTCCCTCATATGCACAATGTGCCAAATCCCGAGCTCTGCAGTTCCAGTCACTTGAATATTGCCTTATGTTTCCTTCTTTCTGCAGCTATTACTCTCCAAACATCCCCCAGGTTTCAGCATGTTCGCTTCCCCGTGTCGCTTCCCCTTCTTTCTTTGTTTCACTTAATCTGCTCATCTTCCCCAGCACCTCTCACTACCTTCCCTCCACAATCATGCAGTAAGTTAGCAGTGATCCTCTTGAACTTTTTTTCCTGATAACTTTATCCCTTTTTCTACTATCTGCTCTACCACCCATAAATCTGCACTACACATGCCCCTACAGAACCCCCTGCCCCCCAGTTCTGGTCATTCCACACTCCCATACAGTGGAGGCTGCTGCTTTTTGGGGGGGGGGCGCAAACAAACTGAAAAATTCATCAATTGCAGTCTCACTGTACCATCAATAGCAACCACTGTGCCATCAATCGCAGCCACTGTGCCCATCAATTACCACCGCTGTGCCATCAAATGCAGCCACTGTGCCATCAATCGCAGCCACTGTGCCCATCAATTGCCACCACTGTGCCATCAAACGTAGCCACTGTGCCCATCAATTTCCACCACTGTGCCATCAAACGCAGCCACTGTGTCCATCAAACACAGCCACTGTGCCATCAATCGCCGCCACTGTGCCATCAATCACAGCCACTGTGCCCATCAATTGCCACCACTGTGCCATCAAACACAACCACTGTGCCCATCAAATGCAGCCACTGTGTCCATCAAACACAGCCATTGTGCCATTAAATGCAGCCACTGTGCCCATCAATTGCCGCCACTGTGCCATCAATTGCTGCCACTGTACCATCGAAATACAACCACTGTACCATCAAACGCAGCCACTGTGCCATCAAATGCAGCCACTGTGCCCATCAATCGCGGCTACTGTGCCCATCAATTGCTCCCACTGTGCCTATCAATGGCCACTACTGTGCCCATCAATTGCTCCCACTGTGCCCCATCAAACGCAGCAACTGTGCCAAATAAAATGCTGTCAGTGTGCCCCCCGCTGGCCCGCCGTCTGCACTTACATGTCTCGTGGGACAGCTCCTCGATGTCTTCTCCCGTCCTCTCTTCCCGTCCTCTGCTATGATTGGATGCCAGGCGTCCAATCACAGCACCTGCCGTTTAAGCCAATCAGTTAATGGGTAACAGATCCAAGCACCTCATTGGCAGAGAGGCGGTTTAGTGTTAGGAAATATTCATTCGCTTTTCTAACACAACTGAGTGACTTGCGAGTGCCCAGCATGGTGCTTGCAGGTCACCTTTTTTGACGCCTATTAGAGCCTATGGCTCTAGTCAGGTGCTTCAAAACCACCTAGACCCCTACCTATTCAGTCCTTTCTTATCCCTAATGGCCCCTTTTTCACAGGCTGGGCTCTGCCAGGAGTCCATCTGTTGGTAAAGAATCTGTCAATCTGTCCACTGATCCTCGTTGAGCAGACAGATGGCTGAACCATGTCCACTCCACTTATGCAGAGCAGACACAGCCTGTTCTCCTCTATGGGTGGGCGGATGTAAGCGGACCTGTCTGTTTACACCCAACTGCCATCCAATCTGATCCACCAGATAGCAGATTGGATTGGATGTCAGTAGGTGTAAACAGGCGCATTTCTGTTTACACCTGTCACTCCATAGAGCGGAATGGAGAGTCCAATCTGGCCTGCCTGAAAAACGGACCCAATCAGTCCACTCATGTGAAAGGGGCTTAATAGTGGACTCACATCAGTGTGCTGCAGTTTGGCCACAGTGTGATTGTATGAGTTTACATGCGGTTTATGGTACACTACTAATGAATTCTTTTAGGACATGCATTTTCATGAAAGTACATCAAATTCCTGCATGGTACATATTTCAAAAACACACTGCCTAATGCCACGTACACACGAATGGACTTTTTGACAGCAAAGGTCCAACGGAACAAATCCGTCGGACAATTCGATCGTGATGGGCTCCATCGGAGCTTTGCTGTCCAAAAATTTGACGGACTTTAGAAATAGAACATGTTTTAAAATTTCCCGCCGGAACTCGGGGAAAGCGGGAAACCCGTTCGTCTGTATGCTGTTACGACCCCGCCCCATGCCTATATAAGTCATTGCGCACCATGTACATGGCATCACAGCGGGAGAGAGCGTCGTGTCAACATCAGAAGAAGAGAAGAGGGAAGAAGACGACGGAAGAGACTGGGCCACCGTTAGCAAAAGAGCAGAAGGTAGCGGCAGAGAAGAGGCCGGAGAACAGGAGAGAAGGCCGGAGAGTGGGAGAAGAGGCAGAGGAGTCGGAAGAGACCCCCGGAGACGGAAAAAACCCCCGGAGCTGCCTAATAAATGACTTTAAAAATCTGCCTAGTGTGTTTTTTTATTGACTTTCTTTCCCCCAGGTGAATGGGTAGGGGTACGATGTACCCCATTCTTATTCACATAGGGTAAACCCCGACAATCAACGGCCAGGGTTGTCGGGAAGGGGCCCTTGTCCTCATCAACAAGGTGCTTTGGGATGGGGGGCCCTCAGAGCGCCCCCCTTCCCCAAAGCACTCACTCCCCCATGTTGAGGGCATGCAGCCTGGTACGGTTCGCCCCCTTTCCTGACCAGCCAGGCTGCATGCTCGGATAAGGGTCTGGTATGGATCTTGGGGGGAACCCCACGCCGTTTTTTCGGTGTAGGGGTTTCCCTTAAAATCCATACCAGGTGACGGGGCTCGCAAGGTGTCAATCTCGCCGATAAAAGCAACGAGAGTGACTTCTTTTTCTAGTCCCGATGTAACTCATCGCGCTCAAAATGAACGGACTTGTGTGGGCAAGTCGGTTCATTTGGAAGTCCGCTGTAACACCGTCCGAAGTCCGTCGGGAAGACCGGCGGACCTAGTCTGTCGGAAAGTCCGGTCATGTGTGGGCAAGTCGGTTCGTTCGGAAAGTCCGTTGGACCTAGTCTGCTGGAAAGTCCGGTCGTGTGTAAAGGGCATAATAGAGTTCAATAGGGGCGCGCCTAAATCCACATGAAAAACACACATATACTGCGGCCAAATTGCAGCACCCTGATGTGAGCCCACTATGAGGCTAGTTTTGTACCTTTTGCATGGAGTGTGGACAAAATTGTGGCTTTCCTAACACACACAAACACGCTGTACTTTAATAGACACACAGCAGTGCCATTAATTGTTAATTGCACCCCCACACATCTGCTAACACATACATTTTCACAAACAAGATGGTGCCACATGGTGTTCCTATCTCAAAAGTGAGCTATCATGGGTCTGTTTAGAGTCCTGATGTTTAATATGTAAAAAAAAGTCAATAAATACATTCTAAAAACTGTTTAAAAAAATGCAAAAACATAATTAGGGCTTGCTTTGGTCTCTGAACAGCAATTATCATTCAGATTGCTCTTCATAGATCATTTGACAGGCAGTAAGGCATCATATTGCCTCTGCACTGCATGCTTTAACCCCTTCAACTCTGCACTAGCATGCCATAACCATGTGCATTGCAGGTAGTTGTGGGGCGCTTGCAGAGCAGCACCATTCGCTTGAATGGGTTGAGTTCAGTAGGGGGTATAATGCCATGCCACTGGGATTAGTGGGAAGTGCCCCAGGCTCAAAGGGAAGGGGTGGGGGGTCAGGGGGGCCCTTTGTACTTTCTTGCACCAGGGCCCTGAAGGTTTCAGTTATGCCTCTGGATTGCTGGAACCATGTTCTGTGGTCTGATGAGACCAAGATAAACTTATTTGGTTCAGATGGTGTCAAACATGTGTGGCGGCAACCAGGTGAGGAGTACAAAGACAAGTGTGTCTTGCCTACAGTCAAGCATGGTGGTGGGAGTGTCATGGTCTGGGGCTGCATAAGTGCTGCCTGCACTGGGGAGCTACAGTTCATTGAGGGAACCATGAATGCCAACACTGTACTGTGACATACTGAAGCAAAGCATGATCTCCTTCGGAGACTGGGCCGCAGGGCAGTATTCCAACATAACAACCCAAAACATACCTCCAAGATGACCACTGCCTTGCTAAAGAAGCTAAGGGTAAAGGTGATAGACTAACCAAGCATCTGTGGGACATCCTCAATCGAAAGAGCACATAGTCTCTAACATCCACCAGCTCCGTGATGTAGCAAAGTGTAATTTCTTCAGTGTTGTAACATGAAAAGGTATAATAAAATATTTACAAAAATGTGAGGGGTGTATTCACTTTTGTCCATAGGTTTTGGACCCAACCGGGAACCCGGACTGCATATCCACTGGAATTCAAGCCAACCAGTAAAATGAGACTACTGCTACATACTGCATTCCAGATGCTGACTGTTAGCTAACTAATGTTAGATAATGGTAGTTAGGTCCAGAAAAGCTTATCTATGTTATGATGACACTACACACATATAGCCACATGCTCTATCCATGGGTCCCTTTAGTAGTTCACATCTCTGGCAGATGAGGGTGAGTGCTGATTCTTCAACCATGGCTGTGCAACAAAGGGGAGTTTGGGATTGTTAAAAAAACATCTATATTCACCTCCATGATGCAGCATTGGTCTGATACTACAGCTGTCCCCCACCAGCTCTAAGCTTAAGAACAGAGCAATCACATGCCCCCCAATCGCTCAGGCATCAGGTTGGATCCCAACAATATAGTAAATAAATAAATTTTAATCGAACGTAAGAGACAAATGCGCACTTACAGAAATGGAGATAAAAACGATCGTTAAGCAAATCCGAGCCGGCCGGTCTCGATTCGCGCCCAATACATGACCACGTCCTATAGTGACGAAACGCGTAGGGAGGAGGAGCGACGTTCTGACGCCACCATCTCGTGTTGTTTGTTTGCGGAAGTATTGGGCGCGAATCGAGACCGGCCGGCTCGGATTTGCTTAACGATCGTTTTTATCTCCATTTCTGTAAGTGCGCATTTGTCTCTTACATTCGATTAAAATTTATTTGGGTTTTACACTATTGTGAGTTTTATTACTTTTTATGTAAACCTGTGAGCGGGAGTGTATTGAGAGGCGAACGGGTTCTAGAGTTCCTTCGCATCCATCTGTGAAAACCCTGGACTGGGGGAATCAGTCATCCGCTCTGCATGGTTCTCTGTAATAAGGAACCATACACCTTCGGTAAGCGGCAGTAATATCTGTGGTGGAGGTTGTGCACGGGTCACGTTCGTTTTGGATATTTATGCTGTCACTATACCACCGTGGAATACTTTGCAAATAGAGACTTTCTATGGACTTTATGAACACTCCAATATTCTATGTTATGATTACAATTTTTTTCACATATAACGATGTTTTATTAATGTTTAGGGCAACTGGCTATTGGATGACATATTGCTTCTTTGTAGGTTCACATCACATTATGATAATTTATATTATTTAAGGTGTCCTTATTGATAATATTGGTACATATTCGCTATCTATACCCAGTATAATTCCATCTTCAGGTATAGTTATTAACTTAATAGCTATTCTTTAGAGTTTATTATAGTTTTATGTAGGGGTTTTTCCGCTTATAAATACTAATTTTATTTTTGGTGCAGCCCACCCCTTTCTCTAATTTTCACATTTATTCGAGTATCCACTATCATTTTGGTGTTTTTATGAATAATATTAAGGTATATTTGCTGTCTTCACAGATTTAGCACTTATTATCTTTATATGATCATTCAAATTTCCTTGCACTTAAAACTTTTCCGCATAGGATAGATAAATTATCAAGTCAAAGTTTTTTTCACGTAGGTGCATTTTTTGTTTAGTAGTTTTTTTGTAGCGCAACCCACTCTTTTTTCCTTTATGCCAAATGTAGTATAACATTTGGGTTGCTGCTTCCTTCTAGTCTTTTATTTGATAAGCGCGGCTTTTCCTCTTTTTTCTACCTTTAAGCTGACCATTGACAGTTCAAATCTTGGCCGGTTCAGCAGGTTGAACGATGTATGGCCTGCCAGATTTTACATGCAATGTTTTCAAGCGGCTGTCATAGCAGCTAATAGTGCTTACTGTGTTCTTCCAGCAGGGATGCTTTATTCGCAGAGTTAACCACAACTACCATCTAGCATCGCGGCAGACAGATTTGTAGCTTCAATGGGCTGCAGGGGCACTGATGAGCACTATAATAGTCCACTGACATATCTACCAGCTTTCAAACAGAAATCCTGGTCAGAAGCTGAAATCCAGAGGCCACATCTGCAGGAGCCCACATTGCGTCTGCAGGAGCCCACAGTAACTTATGAGAATGAATAGTATGTAAATCGATGTGAAGTTTTGTCGGTGCAATGGGCAGGGATCTTCTTGGGTCCCTTGGCCTGCTGGGAGAGCCTATTTATTTGGGTGAGGTCAGGTAATCAGGGTTCTCTGCCACCTGGATGGCTATCTGGGTGGACGTGTGTTGTGCTGGCCTAGGCTTCTAGGCCAGAGCCTGAGGCCTATCCTGGGGACATCTGGCTGCTAGGCTGTCTGAGGTCCTATCCAGAAGCAAGAGAGCAGCATAGGGTTGGGACTGCAGCTTGCAGTTCAACCATAAGTGACGGTTCTGCCAGGCAGAGAACCTGTCATGGTCGGAGGTAGAGGGGACGTTGTCGCCACTAATGGACCAACCACCTTATTACCAGGGATCACAGTGAGCAGGTGAAGCAAGTACCGGAGCAGTATTCTCACCAGTTGGGGACGGTGTAGAATTGGGAAACTTCGGCAGGTGTCAAGCCAGGTACCCAGCCAATGGAGGTGACGCTTCCAGAGTAACCTTGTGTGCCAAGCCAGGGACCGAGCAGGCCAGTGGGGTGGAGCTTGAGGATTATCTGTGAGTACCAAGCTAAGGACCCAGCAGGGAAACAGAGGTGACGTTTGATACTCAGTGAGAAGGTTGGAAGAGCTGGGGAGATCCAGTGGCAGTGGATCAGAAATTCTAGTGAGAGAAAATGGAAGCTCAGTGGAGTGAATATCTACAAGAAGTGATTGTAGAGGAAGTACAGAAGTTTGTTACAACTTGTGTTAGAAACTGTTATAAGACTGTTTCCATAGGAGACAGCACTTCTACACATGCAGATGTGGTGTCTGGCTGGGTGCCTTTCCCTGCATGTCTGTCTACCTATAGAAGTCTTGGAGTCAGACCATTTTACTGGTCAAAGACCAAAGCACTTTTTTTTTGCGATTCTGCACTGCGTCGCTTTAACTGACAATTGCGCAATGTAGCTCCCAAACAAAATTGACGTCCTTTTTTTCCCACAAATAGAGCTTTCTTTTGGTGGTATTTGATAATCCCTGCGGTTTTTATTTTTTGCGCTATAAACAAAAAAAGAGCATCAATTTTGAAAAAAAAACATTATTTTTTACATTTTGCTATAATAAATATCCCCAAAAATATATATACAAATGTTTTTTTCCTCAGTTTAGGCCGATACCTATTCTACATATTTTTGGTAAAAGAAAAATCACAATAAACGTTTATTGATTGGTTTGCACAAAAGTTATAGCGTTTACAAATTAGGGGATAGTTTTATGGCATTTTTATTAATATTTTTTTTTTTTACTAGTAATGGCGGCAATATGCGATTTTTATCAGGACTGCGACATTATAGCAGACACATCGGACATTTTTGACACATTTTTGGGACCATTGTCATTTATCCATTTAAGGTCCAGGCCTCTTTTTCAGATTTGGTGTTTACATGTTTAAAAAAGTTGTTTTTTTTGTTAGAAAATTACTTAGAAGCCACAAACATTATATATATATATTTTTTTAACACCGTAGAGAATAAAATGGCGGTAATTGCAATACTTTTTTTCACACCGTATTTGCGCAGCGCACTTTTTTGGGAAAAAAACACTTTTTTTGAATAAAAAAATAAGACACCAGTAAAGTTAGCCAATTTTGTTTTTATATTGTGAAAGATAATGTTACGCTGAGTAAATTGATACCCAACATGTCATGCTTTAAAATTGCGCCCGCTTGTGGAATGGCGTCAAACTTTTACCCTCAAAAATCTCCATAAGTGACATTTAAAAAAATCTACAAGTTGCATGTTTTATGCTACAGATGAGGACTATGAAGAAGGCTAGAATTATTGCTCTCGCTCTACCGATCGTGGTGATACTTCACATGTGTGGTTTGACCGCCGTTTACATATGTGGGCGCTACTCACGTATGCGTTCGCTTCTGTGCGCGAGCTCGTCGGGATGGGATGTTTTAAAAAATGTTATTTTTTTCTTATTTATTTTATTTGATTTTATTTATTTTTACACTTTAAAAAAAAAAAAAAATGGATCACTTTTATTCCTATTACAAGGAATGTAAACATCCCTTGTAATAGAAAAAAGCATGACATGTTCTCTTAAATATGAGATCTGGGGTCAAAAAGTCCTCAGATCTCATATTTGGACTTAAATGCAATAAAAAAAATAAAATAAAATGTCACTTGAAAAAATGACATTGAAAAAAAATTGCCTTTAAGAGGTATGGGCGGAAGTGATGTTTTGACGTTGCTTCTGCCCTCCTATGGTATAGAGACGAGTGGGGGCCATCTTAGCCTCACTCGTCTCCATACCCAGCAGATGAAAGGACCCGATCGCCTCCGCCGCTACCCACGGCTCCGGTAAGCAGCGGAGGGCGCGGGAGAGCAGTGGGAGGGGGGTGGCACCGCTCCCGCCGCTGATAACGGTGATCTCGTGGCAAACCCGCAGCGGAGACCACCGCCATCGCACACAGGACCGCCTCCTGTAAAGAGGGATATTTCGGCTGTGGCAGCAGTTGCCAAGATATCCCTCTTCAAAGTACCGACGTATATGTACATGAGGCGGTCCTTAAGTAGTTATACAGCAATCAGTGCTATACAAATGCACTTATTCCTGTGTAAATGACACTGGCAATGAAGGGGTTAACCACTAGGGGGCAGTGTAAGGGTTAAATATGTCCTAGGGAGTGTGGGGGGCGTGGCTACGTGTGGCACATCACTGATCTCTGCTCCCGATCACAGGAGCAGAGATCAGTGACACTGTCACTAGGCAGAACGGAGAGATGCTTGTTTACATTAGCATCTCCCCGTTCTTCCTCTCCATGAGGCGATTGTGGGTATCTCCACGGTGATCCAGTCCGCGGGACCTGCGACCCCGACTCACAGAGGTCCCGGCTGGCGCTCACGCGATGGCACGGTGGCAAATTTAAAGGGATGTACAGGTACGCCCATTTGCCGAGCCGTGCCATTGTGCCATTGTGCATCTGCGTGAGGAAACTGTTAACATTGCAACTACTAAAGGGTGTCCTGACCCTAAACCCTCTCTCCCACAGTTCAGTTCAAGAGAAAATAAATCTCTTTGCATTTAAGAAGTGTCTGGTGCCCATGAATCTATCTTGCATTCCACCCACCATGCCTTGTAACCCACTCTACACAGAAGGATGTCAGCTGTCCCTAACTCTAGAGGTTCTCATTAGACCAAAGGGGACCCGGGACCTTGCTACATAGTTACTATAGACTGGATTCAAAACTGGTGTCATTGGAAGACATTAAAGTCCAATTGAAGTATCTCATCTTTTTTATCTGTTTGTAGTCTTGCATACTGCATGTTATGATTTGTGACAGATTTTTGCTTGGAAACGCTTCAAAATATATTTTACTCTATGTTGGGGTCCCCAAACTTTCTAAACAAAGGGCCAGTTTATTGTCCTTCAAACTGTAGAGTGGGTGAGCTCTGGCCAGCGGGAGTGGAAATTTTCCTGGCATCAGTGGGAATAAACATTGCCACATTAGGTATTAGGGGTATCATTTGGGAGAAATAGTGCCCCATTTTTGGTATCAGTGGGAGAAATGGTGTCCCATTATTGATATCAGTTGGCAGAATAGTGTTTCGTATCAGTGGGAGAAATAGTGACCCAAGGACCGGATAAAGGCAAGCAAAGGGCCGCAGTTTGGGGACCACTGCTCTAAGACTGCATTCACACCTTAGCATTTTCAGCTCATAAAACACTCGCAAAATTCCCAAAAAATGCCCAACAAGCAAAATCCCATTAATTTAAATTGCCCCTGTTCACAACTGAGCGTTTTGTAGCCTGAAGCAAAACAACTGAAGCTCAAAAAAGTAAATGAGCTTCTTTTTGGGTATATTACAGGAGTTTTTCTACTTTTTACTTGGTGTCTTTTTGACCTGTGCAAAAATCGCAGCAAAAATCGGTGTAAAAACGCACAACTTTCTGCCTGAAAACAAAACGCTCAGGTGTGAATGCAGCATTTTGTGAAAATGCTACTTTCTGCTCTCTTCTCAGGTGCTCTGTCCGGGATGAGATGAGTTCACCCGCTTAGCACAAGCTTCCACATACAGACTTGTGACACATGGAGAGAGAGAAGGTGTGTCTGAGCGGGTCTCAGAAATTGCTGAGAGCACTGGGTCTTTTCCAGTGCCCGTTGGACTGCCCAGTCCTACTGAGACACCCCACAAAAATGATGTAACCGGAAATAAGAGTTATGTCTGTGAAAATAGAGATCATTAGTTTGATGTCTATCTGACTGCATATCTGTTTTGTGACTTTAATGCATAAAAATGTTGAATGATTTGAATTAAAATCCAAAGGTCACTCTTTGCTTGTAATCATTTTGGCAAATATAAAAGAGTCACTGTAACTGAGTTTTACATTGCTCAGTCATCCTTTAAATGCCTACTTTTAATTGCCATTCTTATGTTTGTTTAATAGTCTGCAATTTTCCAGAATGTCAGTCTTCCATATAATTCAGAGTCACCCTGGCTTTTTAGTGGCCAGTATAGAAATGACATGTTGCTGCGCATATGAATTTTGTCAGCTTTCTGCTAAGATAGATTTAGCACAGTGTATTTGTGTCTGAAAAGGCATGCCTAGGAGCTATGAAGGAAGTGAATTAAAATCGAAGTATAGGAATCAACAACATAAAAAAATCACACCTAGATGGCTGCAGCTGTCACTGGCCAGCTCTACCCGGAGAACTGAGCGATCTAACACCGCCAATTGCTCAGTTCTCTTCTCTGCTATGAGCAGAGAGCTGGTCTATGCTCTGCCCCTCTAGCATTCACCTGTGGAGGGGCTGGGAATGGCTTGTTCAGGCTCTCAGTGGCTTGCTCAATGGGATCTTTTCCAAGCCTGGACCACCTGAGTGATGTAAGCCAACAGTGGGATTTAGCCCGCTGTCAGCAGAAAACAGGTTAAAGGACTGCAGAATGAACTGCACTCCTGTGTCCATAGGAGAAGTACAGCCAAACAAGCTTTGGCTATACTTCTCCTTTAAGCTCCTTTAAGCACAGGGCATACATGACTGGATGAATGGGGAAACAGGCAGCAATGAGTAATTGCCTTAACTGAGTGAAGAAAGTAATGGCACTTGATTGGTAGAAGGAAAGCAGGCTGATGGGGAAGAGCATTAGAGGATAATCTGCAGGGAGGAGTGGGAAAGATCCGGTCAGACCTAAGAAGTCATCGGATGAGCTTCCCTCCCACTCTAATTGTTGGTTTGTGATGGTTTGGATTTAGTTGTAGAGGAAGGTGGGATCCTTGAAGGTGGGATAAATCTGGTGTTTTTAGTAAAATGGTAGGGACCCATCTTTGGTATGGTGTCCTTTAGTTGGTCTGGTTGACTCATAGTGACCGAGTAGTTGTAGTATGTGTCAGTGAGGTCAGCTGAGATAGTCCCTGAGCCTGTGTTTTGTGGCTGTGGACATACTGTATTTATTGGCGTATAACACTCACCTTTTCACCATGAAAATTGGGTGCAAATAGCTTGTGCGTGTTATATGCCAATACAAAAATTTAATTTTTTTCCTGAAACTTCCCTCTTAAAATGAATTTGCGTGTTATACACCTGTGCGTGTTATACGCCGATAAATACGGTACCTTAGCTAACAGGTGCCACAGACACAAGGTTTATAAGGTACCTTTAAGGGTCTGCAACCTGATTTGTTTGTAATGTTACATAGTTACATAGTAGGTGAGGTTGAAGACACAAGTCCATTAAGTCCAACCTATGTGTGTGTTTATATATTAGTATTACATTGTATATCCCTGTATGTTGCGGTCGTTCAGGTTCTTATCTAATAGTTTTTTTAAACTATTGATGCTCCCCGCTGAGACCACCACCTGTGGAAGGAAATTCCACATCATTGCCGCTCTTACAGTAAAAACCCTCTACATAGTTTAAGGTTAAACCTCTTTTCTTCAAATTTTAATGAGTGGCCTTGTGTCTTGTTAAACTCCGTGAAAAAGTTTTATCCCTATTGTGGGGTCACCATTATGGTATTTGTAAATTGAAATAATATCCCCTCTCAAGCGTCTCTTCTCCAGAGAGAATAAGTTCAGTGCTCGCAACCTTTCCTCATAACTAATATCCTCCAGACCCTTTATTAGCTTTGTTGCCCTTCTTTGTACTCGCTCCATTTCCAGTATATCCTTCCTGAGGACTGGTGCCCAGAAATGGACAATTTACTCTAGGTACGGCCGGACCAGAGTCTTGTAGAGCGGGAGAATTATAATTTTATCATTATTGGTCCCAGCACAGGACCCTGGGGGACCCCACCCCTGACCATTCCGATTACTCCCCATTTATCACCACCCTCTGACCTCGCCCTTGTAGCCAGTTTTCAATACATGTACTAATTTTGTTCAGTAAAAGTTTATGGAGAACTGTGTCAAATGCTTTTGCAAAATCCAGATACACCATGTCTACGGGCCTTCCTTTATCTTGATGGCAACTCACCTCCTCATAAGACGGTTAATAGATTGGTTTGGCAAGACCAATTCTTTGTGAATCCATGCTGATTACTGCTAATGATACCGTTCTCATTACTAAAATCTTGTATATAGTCCCTTATCATCCCCTCCAAGAGCTTGCATACTATTGATGTTAGAATATTTAAAATTGACAGCGCTAGCAGAATAAAGTGCTAACATAAAAACCAAGTGAAAAAATAAATCATATGTCCTTGATGACGCCCCCGGGGGGGAAGGGCAAAACGCATTGACATAATTTACGGTTTGTGAACCAGTGACTCTACTTCTGGGTCTCTTGGAATGCACGTTCATGTTTGTGATCCAGGAACATGCTGACGTCTGTTTTTTACTCATTGTCCCGTGAGTGGCATAAGTTAGCAGCGCAGTTGTTATTTACCAGCAGTACTTCACATGTATTTTTTTCTTTTTATCTTTGTCTTGCTGTATACCCACGCTCTGGAAATTTGTGAGATTTATACTATCTCCATTTGGATATTCGGGTTCTACCAATATTAACCCCAAGTTTACCATGACCCTCGAACTGCAAAGCTAGGGGTCCATCGAATTTGGTGAGTGGGGACACTTAGGGGGAGACCTGCCAACCCAAATTGCATTGAAGCCTAACCATTGACACTGAAGTTCCAGCGTAAATCACTCAATAGATTAACTTTTTTATTTTAGTTCAATATTTGATTTATTTATTTATTGATGCTGAATCATCACGGAAAACACCGAGCACTATGTGAATCTAATTTTTTGTGGTTTAGCGCTCTATTTTATGTGAGCACTATGATTTATTTTTTCACTTGGTTATTATGTTCGCACTTTATTCCGCTAGCGCTGTCAATTTTAAATATTCTACTCTATAGGGTTTTAGGACCTTTGCAACAGCTGTTGCAGTCTTTAGTTTGTTTTTTTATACTATTGACGTTAGGCTAACTGCTCTATAATTCCCATGGATGTATTTTGGGACCTTTTTAAATACTGGTGCTACATTGGCTTTTCTCCAATCCCCTGGTACCATTCCAGTCAGTAAAAATTAGGAACAATGGTCTGGAAATTAATTGACTGAGTTCCCTAAGTACCCTAAGTACCCTGGGGTGCAAGCCATCTGGTCCTGGTGATTTATTAATGTTAAGTTTCCCAAGTTACCCCTATTTCTAATTCTGTCCTATGTTAACCATGGAGGTACTTCCTGTGATGTGTCATGAGGATAAACACTGCAGTTTTGGTTACTGAAGTCCCCCAATTCCCTCGTGAAGACTGAGGAGAATAATAAATGCAATATCTTCGCCATCTCTCCATCCTTTGTAACCAGGTGTCTTTCTTCATTCTTTATGGGGCCAATATTGTCTGTCCTCCCTTTTTTACTGTTTGCGTACTTAAAGAATTTCTTGGGATTTTTTTTGCTTTCCTCCACTATGCGTCTTTCGTGTTCTATCTTAGCCGCCCTAATTGCACCCTTTCACTTGTTGCATTCTTTATAAAGTCTGAATGCTGATGATGATCCCTCAACCTTGTATTTTTTGAAGGCCTTCTCCTTTGCTTTTTGCTTTAAAGCAAACCCATCTCTCCTCCATGTTCTTTTATTCCTAAGATTTTATCCCAATTTATGCCTTCTAGCAAGGTTTGTAGTTTAGGGAAGTTGGCTCTTTTGAAATTCTGTGTCTTTGTGTTCCCTTCGTGTTTCCTATTTGTGTGATTTATACTGAAGCCAATTGACCTGTGATCGCTGTTTGCTAAATTGCCCTGTATTTCCACATCCATGATCAGGTCTGTATTGTTGGGAATCAGTAGATCCAGTAAGGCTTTTTTTTCTAGTCTGTGCGTCATTATTATTATTATATTATTATTTAAATGTGGATGTTATTGATAATAAAAGGCCACAATGGCCACTTTAACTCCAATTAAAGCAGACCTCCACCCTGAAGTGGAAGTTCCGCTCATCTGATCCCTCCCCCCTTCGGTGCCACAATTGACACCTTTTAGGGGGGAAGGGGGTGCTGATACCTGGATAATCCAGGTATCTGCACCCACTTCCGGGACAAGCTAGCCGCAGATGCCCCGCCTTCCCTGTTGTGTTCTGGGAAACACACAGTTCCCAGGACACAGCGGGTACCAGTGGAGACGCGCAGCGCAACTCGCGCATGTGCAGTAGGGAACCGGCCAGTGAAGCCGCAATGTAAAAAGTAACAGTACAGCGCAAATAAACATAAAAAATCAATGAAATCAATCCATCAATATAGTGCATGTATAAATACAAAAGTCTATAAGTGAAAAAAAGAGGAAATAGGTGAATTGTCAAGAAGAATCCGCTTGTGCAGTGTGTCTTCAATTAATTGAATTGTAGACACACTGCACAAGCGGATTCTTCTTGACAATTCACCTATTTCCTCTTTTTTTCACTTATAGACTTTTGTATTTGTATATGCACTATATTGATGGATTGATTTCATTGATTTTTTTATGTTTATTTGCGCTGTACTGTTACTTTTTATTTTGTAATGTGGGATTTGGTATCTTGACCTATAGTATTCTAGCTGCATTAATTTTTTTCACCATTTTATTTTACATTTATTTTATTGTGTTCAGCGCTGATTGATTTTTTGTTTAAAAGTGAAGCCGCAATGCTTCACTTCCCGATTCCCTGACAGAGGATGGCAGCGGGGGCAGCGGAGAGATAAGCAATTGCTCATCATCTGCCGCCGACATCGCTGGACCCTGGGACAGGTAAGTGTCCATTTATTAAAAGTCAGCAGCTGCAATATTTGTAGCTGCTGGCTTTTAATATTTTTTTTTAAAGGTGCAGCTCCTCTTTAAGAGTATTGTGCTTCTTTTGGGAATAGAGGGAAGAGGAGTTGGGGAAGATTGCACAGATGTTGTAGGTATATGGATGACCTCTGATCTACCAAGATCATGAATTTGGTCACAAAAATACAACAGACAAAGATTGACAAAGAGGCCACTAACCACAACCACATTAAACAGCAGAAAAAGGGTTACTAAGCCATCTAGGATAACACACATTATGCTATTCATTTTTTACTTAAGCCTAATACACATTTACAGTGCTATGGTACACCACAATGCCTGCACACTGAGCTGGAATTGCAGTGCCCTCAAAAAAACTCTTCTTTTTAAATGTGGAAACTCCAGTAAAATGTAATAATGAATCTGCTGTGCTTTGAATAGAGCAGGATATGTTTTTCATGTGCAAAGGTATAGTGACAGTTCATTAAAAATAAAAGGGCTGCGTAACATAATCTGTCTCAATGAAAACACATGCGTTGAAGCACACTGTGGTGTGAGGAGGACCTAACAAAAGCCTTCAGGTGAGAGGGGGTAAAATCCACAATATTTTAATCCAAAAAAAAAACATTACTGGGAAAAAAAGAGCATTGTGATAGTGCTTAACCACTTCCCACCCGGCCAATGCATATATACGGCCGGGTGGGAGCCGTCTACTCCTGATAGGCCGTTCAGGAACGTCCTTCAGGAGTAGCGGGATCGCGCGCGCTCGCGCAGCGGCGCGATCCCGATGTGCTCGTGTCACCCGGACACGGCACATCTCAGATCGGCAGGAGGGCTTTGTGATTGGCCCTCCTGATCACATGACGGCCGTGTCCAATCACAGCCGTCATGTGATGTAAACAAACAGCCGGTTGCTAGGCAATCGGCTCTCCTCTCCTCACACGGAAGTCACCGCTGAGGAGAGGAGAGCAGAACGCTGCAGCCGGCTGATGATCAGTGAGTATGGGCTGCTTTTTACAGCTTTTTACTCACTGATCATCAGTGTAGTGTAAACACACAACACACCACACAGTACAAACACAGTCCCCACATATGTCCCCAAAACACACATGTCCCCAAAACATACATGTCCCCAAATAATAAAAACACATGTCCCTAATAATAAAAACATGTCCCCCACATATGTCCCACTAAAATCACATGTCCCAATGATTATCTGCACACATATGTACGTGATCACCTGCACACATATGTACATGATCATTTGCGTACATATGTCCGTGATCACACAAACCAATTATTATACACTTAACGGAATTTTTTTTACCAAAAACATGTAGCAGAATACATTTTGGCTTAAATTTATGACAAAATTTGATTTTATTGGATTTCTTTTCAAATAGAAAAAAGAAAATATTGTTTTTTTTCCAAATTTCCGCTATGTTTGCGCTTATATCGCAAAAAAAAAAACGGAGTCGTGAATAAATAACACCAAAATAAAGCTCTATTTGTGCGAACAAAATGATAACAATTTCATTTGGGTACAGTGTAGCATGACCGCGCAATTGTCACTGAAAGCGCTAGAGCGCTGAAAGCTGAAAATTGGGCTGGGAAGGAAGGGGGCGAAAGTGCCCTGTATTGTAGTGGTTAAAATCAGCTTTTTTTACTATAAAAAGCCCCTTCTTATATTGGTGGTCACTGGTCCCAAACCATTGGCTCGGCCAAGTAACATTGATCGCAGAACTATGGAGGCACTGTCAGGTCGGAAATCCATCCACTGCTGCTAAAAACTCAGTGAACCCCTAGTAACCTATGTAGTGACTCTAGAGTTCCACAGAATCTTGGTTGAGAAACCTCGCTTTACATCATATAAGCAGTAGAAATTGGGGATTTATGTGGCTACAATTACATGTGTTTGTTTCCTCTTATTAAAAACGACGGAAGAAATTATAGCATTTATTTTAAGAGCCGGTTCACACAGGGGCAACTCGTCAGGCGACCTGACAAGTCACGTCCCGTTCTGTGCAATGGAACCGTTCTAATAGGAGCGACTCAAGTTGCTCCGACTTAGAAAAAGGTTCCTGTACGACTTTTGGGGCGACTTGCATTGACTTCTATACAGAAGTCATTTTGCAAGTCGCCGCTAAAGTCGGATCCCGGTCGCCTGAGGCAGTCGCGCTGCAAGTCGTGCTGCCTCAGTGTGAACCGACTCTAAAAGTTTAAACCATCTAAATAAAAGGCGACCCTTGTAAGCACCTCTTACATTGTAATAGTTTGTACCGACCTTTTTTGCCATTTTGGGCTTCCATGTAAATATGAAGAAAGGTATAAATAAAGGCATGTGAAATAAAATAAAAAATGAACACTCTGAATGCTATTCTTACAACTGTTAACCACATATACTTATCAGAATATTTTTCGTGATCATGTTCCTATAAGAGTATCACTACAACAGCAATCATTTTGATAATTATTTTTTTCTGTGCTTTGAAACACATGTAGCCACATGTTTCCTGTCTTTCTTTCCTTGTCTGTAACTACACAGTTACCAGTGCAGTGCATTATGGGACTTAATGTCAGATTGTAGACCAGATCTCCTCTACTCTCCTGACCACATGAGAACAAGTAAGAAAATATGTACAAATGACCAAAGCCCAGCATTGTGGGGATTTTTTAAATTGTACAAGGTGAATACGGAAAATAAAATAAAATTTTTTTTTTCTTTATGTCGTAATGCATAAAAAATAATAAAGCTGAACTCCAGACTAACCAAATATTTTCTAATTAGAAAAGCCATATGTAGTCTTCCCGGAATATTGGTGTGCTTTGCATATTTCTTTCAGATCTATGCAGTAATCCAGTGTAAAACTTTGTAGGATCTTCCTGTAATAGACCGGTCACTGCTGCTCCCACTCCTTGAGCACTATGACTGGTCTTGTCTCCACCCCCTGGGGGCCCTGTAGTTTTCTGTAGGTAGCCTCATGTGGGAGGAGCCTACTTGGTCCCTCCCACAACTATGCTTTCCGCCCAGGTTATGTATAGCACTGTGACATCACATTGCATTTTTTTTAAAAGCTAATATCTGGGTTTCCAAAAGCAAAGGGTGCAAACAGAGTGGACTTATGTCCTTTGTGGATATTTAGGAAAATTCAGCTTTACTGTATCAAGCTTGTCCTGGGTTATTACTGTACATCACTTTCATCAGACTTGCAAAAGATGGAAGATGGACAATTCTATACAATTAAAAAAAAATCTGTTTCTATGAGTTAAAACCCCAGGGTTTCATTTCGTGAACCTCTGAAAGGAAAGGTCAGTATAATAATCATTGACTGGGGTCTGTTGACATTCTAGTAACATTTTGGAATGGATGGATCTCATGCTCTCTGCTCACACACAGCAGTAAATGTCAGTGAACAGACAGTACATGACATGCACCAAATGTTTCTGTTTACTTCATGTATTTGCTTGGAGAGGAAAAAAACTCTGGAGCTGCTGGGTATTAATCAATTTTTTATAAACTGTTTAAATGTTGACAAGCAATCCATTGTTTCTTAATTGTATTCCATGACGTCTGTTTCAGGAGCAAAAGGTCTCCAGATAATTGGGATAATTTTCAGTCGCAAGAACAGAAGACACCAGGGAAAATTATGGTTTGTGTTCTTCTCCATAAAGGAAAGCTATTGTATGTTTCAAATCCACCCGTGTACCTGTATGATTACAGTAAAAGCTAGCTACATTGAGCAGCTATGCACTTTGGTCTGATTCTGGACAAACTTAGGCCGCGTACACACGAGAGGACTGTCCGTCCAACTTAGTCCGCTGAAACGTGTTTCAGCGGACAGTCCGCTCGTGTGTGGGCTTCAGCTGACTTTTTCAGCGGACAGTCTGGCGGACTAAGTCTTTCGGAAATTTCCGTAATATTGTCCGTCCAACTTTGGTTTCAGCGGACAGTCCGCTCGTGAGTAGGCAAGTTGGACGGACTAAGTATGGCGCATGCTCAGAAAGGATTTACACGGCCGAAGGTTGCATTGCAGTGTATTGGACGTCGTATTTCTAGTCCCGTCGTACGTGCTGTACACGTCATCGCGCAAGCTTTCAACGGTCTGTTCATCGTGTGTGGTCAAGTCCGTTCATTCAAAAGTAGGACGGACTGTCTGTCGGATTGTCTGACGGACTTAGTTGGCCAGACAGTCCGCCCGTGTGTACGCGGCTTTACTTGAGAGAAACTGAATTAAAGAATTTTACTGCTCATTCAGTTTAATGCAAGTTGTCCCATTTTCTAATATACTTTAGCTATTTACAAAGCTACCAATTTTCACTGAAATTTAGGACTTTTTTTATAATTAATAATAAACAATTTGTATTTTTTTTTTTTACAAAAGAAAAATTAACAAACTGTGGACAATACACATCAGGAATGCACAAAAGATGACAAAGTCAGAGGAAACTCGGAAGGTGCAGTTTCTCAATATCTGCAAACATAATTTAGGACCTCCTTCTTACAATCCCCTCTTCTACATCAGTCTAGCCCATCCTTTCTCAACCTTTTTTGCCCCAGAGAAACCCTTACAAAAATGTTCAGGTCTTAGTAAACCCCAGGTAAATGACTCAATGAGGGAAGAATGTCCCTTACATTAGTTCTCACTGGGAAGACTGCCCCTTTATAGTGGTGGTCAGTGGGAAATATGCTGCCCTTACATTGGTGGCTAGAGTGCCACCCTTACAGACAGCTAAAAAGATCATTGGCGTCATACAGCTGGCTCTGTCAAATGGTACTGGACAAACTATGTAGGTACTATTAGATGGAAGGTCAATCAGCCACAACTCAAGGAACCCCTAGCGACCTCGGGGGGAACCCTGATTGAGAATGGCTGGTCTAAAATTTGTCACCTGTCCAAAAAAAAAACCCACCATCCTCATTCCTCTCCTACCTGACATAATTTCTTTTAGGTGAAGTGGAGGAGTGGAGCAGAAGCTTAATGCAGACCTCTGCAGACTATGCATCCATTCAGGGCAAAACAACAGTTTGACTTGACGTAAGGGCCAGGCAGTAGAGTAGAGTGAGGCCGTGCTGCATCTAATGCCTGTGTGGCAGCATACTACCTAGAAGAGGAGTGAGGGAACCCATATAGGATTTTTTGCTGAAACACAAACTTCTATTTTAAGTTTTGGAGTATGGAGACGGTGGCTTTGCCAAGGAGTGATGTGGACCAATAGCAAGTAAATGTACAAGTGAGGTATTTAAAGGTGTGCTGATATAATCATTTGAAGAGTAGGAATGTGATCTTCCAATTAAATTCTAGTCATCCAACGTAAACAGTTAGACATTTTAGTTTTAAAACTGTCAATATCATATGCATGTATAAACAAATCAAAAAGTTGATATCTAAGGAAAAATAGAAAAAAAAGTTTTTGTGACTTTCCTTAAAGCGGGAGTCCACCGGGACTCCGCGTTTTTTTTTTTTTTTTAAAAGCCAGCAGCTACAAATACTGCAGCTGCTGACTTTTAAAATAGTGACACTTACCTGTCCAGCGCGCCCGCGATGTCGGCACCCGAAGCCGATCTGTAGATCGTATCTCGGGTGCTGCCGCCGCCATCTTGGGTATGGGAATCAGGAAATGGAGCCTTTTGGCTTCATTTCCCGGTTCCCTACTGCGCATGCGCGAGCCGCGCTGCGCAATAAGGACGGTCCCCGCTGCCTCTGGGATCTGTGTGTTTTCCCAGCAGGCAGCGGGGCACTTGCGGAAAGGGGCGTAATATACGCCCCTTTCCGCAGAGAGCTATCCCAGAAGTGGGTACAGATACCTGTACTGTACAGGTATCTGCACCCCCCTCCCCCCTGAAAGGTGCCAATTGTGGCGCCGGAGGGGGGGAGGGTTCCGATGAGCGCAGTGCAGGCCCCAACTAACCTGAGGATCTGCATTTTCTATGAGTTCTTCTAAATTGTTCTTCATAGTAAAGTCCCTTAACTTTGTTATAGGCATCACAATAAGTAAATCTTTGTAGCTTTCCCAAAGACTTTCCTACATTTTTTAAACCCCTGGCTTGCTACTCTATCGTTGTATGATTCACTTTGTGGCACTCCCTGGACAATAGTCACTTCTTATGCAAAGCAAGACAGGAGGCTTATGCTTATCTTGTCTGCTCCAAGTATATCTGATGTTCAAATAGATTGTTGTGTCTTCTTACTAGACCAGTACGAAATATACAGTATCTCACAAAAGTGAGTACACCCCTCACAATTTTGTAAATATTTTATTATATCTTTTCATGTGACAACACTGAAGAAATTACACTTTGCTAAAATAGTGAGTGTACAACTTGCATAACAGTGTACATTTGCTGTCCCCTCAATATAACTCAACACACAGCCATTAATGTCTAAAGCGCTGACAACAAAAATGAGTACACCCCTAAGGGAAAATGTCCAAATTGGGCCCAATTAGCCATTTTCCCTCCCCAGTGTCATGTGACTCGTTAGTGTTACAAGATCTCAGGTGTGAATGGGGAGCAGGTGTGTTAAATTTGGTGTTATCGCTCTCACTCTCTCATACTGGTCACTGGAAGTTCAACATGGCACCTCATGGCACAGAACTCTCTGAGGATCTCAAAAAAAGAATTGTTGCTCTACATAAAGATGGCCTAAACTATAAGAAAATTGCCAAGACCCTGAAACTGAGCTGCAGCAAGGTGGCCAAGACCATACAGAGCTTTAACAGGACAGGTTCCACACGGAACAGGCCTTGCCATGGGCGACCAAAGAAGTTGAGTGAACTTGCTCAGCGTCATATCCAGAGGTTGTCTTTGGGAAATAGTCGTATGAGTGTTGCCAGCATTGCTGCAGAGGTTGAAGGGGTGGGGGATCAGCCTGTCAGTGCTCAGTAGACATGGGCACCGTCAAAAAATTAGTTTTTTTCCATTACATTTCGTATTAAAAAAAAATCGTATTTCGGATTTATACGAAATACGAATTTTCATTAGATTTGTTAACTTTTCATAAAAATAACGAATGTTCGTTATGATAACTGTATCATTATGTTGTCACATGAAAAGATACAATAAAATATTTACAAAAATGTGAGGGGTGTACTCACTTTTGTGAGATACTGTATGTATATATATATATATATATATATATATATATATATATATATATATAGGTGCTCTACTGAACAGCAATGCGAGTTTTGGGCCTGATTTGAGCCAAGCAAATTTATACTTGGCAGATCCAGACAGACTAGGGAATAATCTTATATCCGTATGCCCTCTCTGATCCCAGCAGATGTGCTGGGGTATGCATGCAGTCCTCAGGGATAAATTAATAGCCCATTTGAGATTTCAGTATTTTCTGAGGTTTACTCTCGAGACACCTTTAGCTCTGCTGTAATGTAAACTATTTATATACAGTGCATACAGTAATTAGTGCATTTGTTCTGTAATGGAATCAGGGAGAGGAAGCAATTTTCCATAGCACGGGAGGTCAGTAGCTCTGCACTAATGAACTTGGTATGTTACAAATAATGACATTCAAAACATAATCATTAAGTTCACTCACAGATTTTACTTTAATGAAACTTGAATGTCAAATAGCTTGCGGTGCATACTGGCTGACAACATGTTACATCAAGTAAGAAAACCAGAAAAGATATTGTTTTATGTTTGAGTTAAATTAACAAGATATGTTATCAGCACAGAATTCTACAATATGTCTGATCCCTGGAGGTGACTGGCTAATATAGACCCTGCCAAGCAGATCTTAGGGACTTGAATGTTAAAACAATGCAAAAGTAAAGTCCTAAAATGTATGGCCCCCTGCAAAGAAAATGTAGAATACTTGCTTCTCCTACTTCCTCCAATGTTCCTCTAGGACTCTGGCCGGTGCTGTGTTTTCTCCCTCTAGCGTCTGAGTATGTAGGATGTAGGGGCTGGCAGATCGAACACCCAGAAATGTTGGGTTCTGCACAGTTCTGCTGGGTTTTCTTTTTTTTTACATCACTGCAAAGATTGGTAATGCGGGAAACAGTTCAGGTGATAGTTCTATGTTTTCTTTGCACGGGGAAATATGTTATCAATCTTTAGTATAGCCATAGAGTCACTTTAAGAGACTGCTGAGACAGAGGCATGGACTGCCCTGCCCTGCTAAAATGTCAGCCCTCCAAAAATGTCTAGTGGAGACCATGTAACCAATGTCTCTGAATTAGTGATTAATGAAATTGAGAGTTTTGATTTTACTTTTGGTGAAAATAGAGAGATTTTGGTGCAATTAATTGGGGAAGATAACATTAATGTGTTTGTTTTGCTTCTAAGGGTATTGTTGGCTTTAAGAGGATCCTGAAAGGTTACAGAAACTCCTTTGAACTAAAGAAAAAAAAGGGTAGCTTGTTTTTTTCTCAAGCACATTTCACCTTAGCAGCTCAATTTCTGCTCTGCCACAAATTCGCCTATGGCAAAATTGGTTATTTTGTGTCAAAAACAATTTAGCTGAAATAATTTTGCGTATGCCTGCTAGCATTGGTGTACGCAGCCTATTGCATTAGGGTGTGTACCCCAAAGTTTAAACACACATGCGTGTGTGTGTATAAATATATAGGGCAGTAGGGCAACAGACAGCATCAGTAGAGCAGTGGATGATGTCAATAGGGCAGAGGTTGGTGTCGGTAGTTTATTATTTTTTATTATTAAATTTTTCAATTGCATTATTTTTTTTTTATATTTTTATACAATTATTTTTATAATTTTTTTATTAAATTTTTAGGTGCCCCATTGGGGGCTTTGGTGAAATATCAGGAGTCTAAACAGGCCCCTGATGTCTCGCTTTTGAGACAAAGAAAGGGACTGGGGACAGAGATTCCCCAGTCCCTTTCTCTGCAGCCAAGCGGCAGGGGGAATCTGTCTGGCACAGGGTGATTAGGATGTGTCCAGGCACACCTGGCACATCCTGTGCGCACGCCTATGCCTACTAGGCTTTTTTAAAAATGCCTCCCCCTCCCCATCCTGAATACCCTTTACAAAAAAAGATCTGTGCCCTTCTGTTTTTTTAATCTGCTTACATATGGTCACATAATCCTGTAGTTTTGGCCTCCATGTTTCAGTGAGTGGCTGCTGCAGTGGACAGAAGGGAGCACCAACATTTGCTGGGCCATGGGAGCCTATAGGTTATGTCACAACACTTGGAATTGCCAGCTATTGTTGAGCGCTCCCTTATACAGGGAAGATGAAGTTCTGAATCTGCAAGATCATTTGACAGGACCAGATTAAAAAAATCATAAGTATGCCGGATGTGTAGGATAGGTAGAAGGGAACATTTTTAAGAATAGTTAGTGTTTGGTTCTATTATCACTGTAAGTTTTTTTTTTTTCACATTGACTTATATTGTGTGAGATGAAGGTTGTGATTGTTTGATGGGACACACACAGCACAATGGAAAAATATCTTTCTTTCACCACATAACAGGTTGAAGTCATAGTATCATCAACACTAGCCAAAATGTATTTTTATTTTTTTGAGAGATAGGTTTGTGAAGGCTTTTTTTTATGGAGAAGGCCTCTGAAAATGCTATTGCTATCTATAACCCTGTATTGAAGATTTCCCATCACTCCTTATCTTGGTAACACCAGGGAAAGATGTATGATGTGACAGGAAGACGCAATAACAATAAAAACTAAGCAGATTAGACCTTTCGCTACGCTTCTACGCACAAGTGCTTTATTTATGGACTCTGGTGTTACTACCTGTCCCTGTGACACCCATCACTTCCTGTCCCCTGTGACACCCATCACTTCCTATCCCCTGGGGCAGCTTATTTGCAGGGGCTGCTCCTTTGATTAGAGTTAATTTGTAGTTAAACCGGAAAGTGAGACCTCACCATCTGCCAATCAGCTGCGGCCGGTCACATCGTTGATGACATCGCAGGCATCTGAGGATAAGCAAACTGCACATGGACGTGCTGGTTGGCAGCTTGATGTCCAATAATATGACTCCCTGTACCGGTACAGATCAACTTATGGAATTGCACATCAATCACATGAGCACCTAACCCCGCAAATAAAGTGGTAAGAGTGGGACTCTTATTTATGTGCAAATCTCCCTTGCCTAATTATAATAATAAAGTACATCTTACAAGAGAACATCTGTAATTTGATTTTTAATCAGGACTGAATTAGAAAACAGGTGGTTGAAATGAGAATATATAAAATCCATTTAAAGAAATCCCAAATATATACATTGTGTAAATGATTAAGTACAATGGAAAAAATGTTGGATGTCTTTCATGCTAGAAGTTTAAATATGGGAGATTGTAAAAATAATGTGCTGGTTTCATTTTCCAGAAAAAAAAAAAAGTATCCTCGTGAGGAAATTCGCAGAGATCTGCAATGAAGTCATTGACTGTATACTGTAATTCACTACAGATGTGAGCTCATATGTGTGAAATGGTTAAAATGATCCCATAAAAGCTATGCGAAGTGTAATATTATTATATGCTGGATAATTATAAGATCAGCCTTTTAGACAGCTGGAATCAAAACATTCATAATGGTTACTTTTAATGAAAATAGAAGATGTTAACAATTTGCAAGTGGTGGTGCCCAGCATCAATCTCAGAACGTTTGCATTTCCACAGAAGGGAGACTTTCACAGGTAAATAAAATATGTATAAAATGTGTAAAATGTACATTTTAATTTAATGAGAAGATTGTTGTTGAAATGAATGTTCTGGAGGCAGGATCTCTTTGCCCTTGTACACACGGTCGGACATTCCGATGGAAAATGTCCAATCGGACCGTGTTATCGGATAATCCGATCGTGTGTGGGCTCCATCGGACTGTGTCCGTCTGAATATCCGACCGACAAAGTTTTAGAGCTGGGCTATAAAACTTTCCGACAACATGATCCGATCGGACAAAGAGAATTCCGATCGGACAAAGTGCCACGCATGCTCAGATCAAATTCCTAGACCAAAGCTATTGGCTACAAGCCTGAACGTAGTCCCATCGTAACTAAATTATGTCATCAAGTTACGAACGATCGGATTTTCCGACAACTTTGTCCGACCGCGTGTATGCAACACAAGTTTCGGACAGTTCCCGACGGATTTTGTTGTCGGAATGTCTGACCATGTGTACAAGGGCTTTAAGGTGTGTACAATGAAGTATGCATAACTTTTATTATTATACTGGATTTATATAGTGCCAATTGTTTGTCACTTTACAATTTAAAGGCAAATAGTAGGGTTATAATTAAATTTGACACAAGAGAATCAAGAGGGCACTGCCCATGAGAGCTTACAATCAAACAGGGATGGAAAAGTGATACAAAAGGCATTATCTGAGGGATGAGCTGAGGGAGTAAAGCCTAGTACACACAGGCTAAATGTTGGGTGACATTGGCTGGTTCAATAAAAACCGCCCGTCATTTGGCCCGTGTGTAGGGCAGCCAGCAGCTGAACGGCTCCCGATCAGGGCTCTCAGTCAGTGGCGAGGGGGCCGGCCCTCTGTCAGAACACAACAGCTCAGCAGGGGAGATTGCTGTACTAACATCAGATTGTGTCTCAGATCTACACTGCCAGTATTTTTTTTTTTTTATTTATCCCAGCTATTAGTGTGTACCAGGCATTAAAATTTAGTTTTTAGGTGGAGGTGAGATAAGCTTAACCAATTCAGCCCTTGATTTTACTCAGAAATAATTTACACATGATCACCTCTCACAGGTTCAGAAACTGAAGCTAAATTGTTATTAACCACTTCAGCCCCAGAAGATTTGGCTGCTCAATGACCAGGCTCCCAAACAAAATTGACATCCTATTTTTTCCCACAAATAGAGCTTTCTTTTGGTGGTGTTTGATCACCTCTGCCTTTTTTCTTTTTTTGCGCTATACACAAAACAACAGCGACAATTTTGAAAAAAATGCATTATTTTTTACTTTTTGCTATAATAAATATCCCCCAAAAATATATAAAAAATGTTTTTTTTGCTCAGTTTAGGCTGATACGTATTCCTCTACATATTTTTGGTAAAAAAATCGCAATAAGGGTTTATTGATTGGTTTGCTCAAAAGTTATAGCGTCTACAAAATAGGGGATAGTTTTATGGCATTTTTATTGATAATTTTGTTTTTTACTAGTAGTGGTGGCGATCAGCGATTTTTATCATGACTGCGACATTATGGCGGACACATTGGACAATTTTGACACATTTTTAGGACCATTGGCATTAATACAGCGATCAATGCTAAAAAACTGCATTGATTACTGTAAAAATTTCACTGGCAGTAAAGGGGTCAACCACTAGGTGGCGCTGTAGGGGTCAAGTGTGTCCTAGGGAGTGATTCTAACTGTGGGGGGGAGGGGCTGTGTGTGACAGGTACAGTTACTTCTTGATTTTTATTTTTATTTTGCATATTTGTCACACTTAAATGATTCAGATCATCAAAAAAATGTTATTACACAAAGATAACCCGAGTAAATACAAAATGACGTTTTTAAATGATGATTTAATTTATTAAGAGGAAAAAGCTGTCCAAATCTGCTTGACCCTATGTGAAAAGGTAATTGCCCCCTAAACCTAATAATGAGTTACATAGTTGGTAAGGTTGAAGAAAGACAACAGGTGTGTGTGTGTGTGTGTGTGTGTGTGTGTGTGTGTGTGTAGATAATCATTTCCCCTATCTCCGTATATTGTCTTTGTTAAGATGTAGATCCAAGAGTCTTTTAAAACTATCCATACTTCCTTCCGATGCCACCAATTGTGTAAGAAAGTTCCATAACCTTACTGCCCTGGCAGAGAAAGCCCCTTACAGAGCTTAAAGGGGTTGTAAAGGATAATTTTTTTTTTTTAAATAACAAACATGTTATACTTACCTCCACTATGCAGCTAGTTTTGCACAGAGTGGCCCTGAACCTGGTCTTCTGGGGTCCCTCAGCGGCTGTCTCGGCTCCCTCCCACAAGGACACAAGGTGGCACAGTGGTGTAGTGGTTAGCACTCTCGCCTAGCAGTAAAAAGTGTTGATGGCTTGAATCCCAACCACGACACTACCTGCCTGCATGTTCTCCCTGTGCCTGCGTGGGTTTCCTCTGGGTACTCTGGTGTCCTCCCACACTCCAAAGACATGCAGCTAGGTAAATTGGCTTCTGTCCAAAATTGACCGTAGTATAGTATGACCTTGGATGGTGGGCTCCTTAAGGGCAGGGACCGATGTGAGTGTGCAATGTACAGGGATAGGGACAATTGTAGACACTCACTCAGGTTGAACTGGATGGACTGGTGTCTTTATTCAACCTTACTAACTATGTAACTATGTATATGTATGTGACTCCACAACTTTGTTGTGGAGTGCTTGCAGGCATGCTCCTGTGAAATAGCCACTCGCTGTATCACTCGGCCTGGTGTGCCACATCATTGGATGTAATTGACAGCAGCGTGAGCCAATCGCTGCTTTCAATCCATCCACTGTAACCAATGAGCGGCCAGGCTGATTGGCGAAGAGGATGTCAGGGACAAGCATGGTTAATCACAGTTCATTCATGATTTAGCAAGGAGGGGGGACAATTACTCTTTCATGTAGGGCCAGGCTGATTTTGGTTTGGACAGCTTTTTTTCCTTAAAAAATTAAATAATCTTTTAAAAATATTTTGTATTTACATGGGTTATCTTTGTGTAATATTAGAAAATCAGCAAGGGGGCAAATATATATATATATATATATATATATATATATATATATATATATATATATATACATATATATATACACATATATATCTATCTATCTATATATATATATATATATATATATATATATATATATATATATATATATACAGTGCCTTGCGAAAGTATTCAGCCCCCTTGAACTTTTCAACCTTTTGCCACATTTCAGGCTTCAAACATAAAGATATAAAATTTTTATTTTTTTGTGAAGAATCACCAACAAGTGGGACACAATTGTGAAGTGGAATGAAATCTATTGGATTTTTGAAACTTTTTTAACTAATAAAAAAATGAAAAGTGGGGCGTGCAAAATTATTCGGCCCCCTTGCGTTAATACTTTGTAGAGCCACCTTTTGCTGCGATTACAGCTGCAAGTCGCTTGGGGTATGTCTCTATCAGTTTTGAACATCGAGAGACTGAAATTCTTGCCCATTCTTCCTTGCAAAACAGCTCAAGCTCAGTGAGGTTGGATGGAGAGCGTTTGTGAACAGCAGTTTTCAGCTCTTTCCACAGATTCTCGATTGGATTCAGGTCTGGACTTTGACTTGGCCATTCTAACACCTGGATACGTTCATTTGTGAACCATTCCTTTGTAGATTTTGCTGTATGTTTGGGATCATTGTCTTGTTGGAAGATAAATCTCTGTCCCAGTTTCAGGTCTTTTGCAGACTCCAACAGATTTTCATCCAGAATGGTCCTGTATTTGGCTGCATCCACCTTCCCCTCAATTTTAACCATCTTCCCTGTCCCTTCTGAAGAAAAGCAGGCCCAAACCATGATGCTGCCACCACCATGTTTGACAGTGGGGATGGTGTGTTGAGGGTGATGAGCTGTGTTGCTTTTATGCCAAACATATTGTTTTGCATTGTGGGCAAAAAGTTCGATTTTGGTTTCATCTGACCAGAGCACCTTCTTCCACATGTTTGGTGTGTCTCCCAGGTGGCTTGTGGCAAACTTTAGATGAGACTTTTTATGGATATCTTTGAGAAATGGCTTTCTTCTTGCCACTCTTCCATAAAGGCCAGATTTGTGCAGTGTACGACTGATTGTTGTCCTATGGACAGACTCTCCCACCTCAGCTGTAGTTCTCTGCAGTTCATCCAGAGTGATCATGGGCCTCTTGGCTGCATCTCTGATCAGTCTTCTCCTTGTCTGAGCTGAAAGTTTAGAGGGACGGCCAGGTCTTGGTAGATTTGCAGTGGTCTGCAGTACTCCTTCCATTTCAAAATGATCGCTTGCACAGTGCTCCTTGGGATGTCTAAAGCTTGGGAAATATTTTTGTATCCAAATCCGGCTTTAAACTTCTCCACAACAGTATTACGGACCTGCCTGGTGTGTTCCTTGGTCTTCATGATGCTCTCTGCGCTTTCAACAGAACCCTGAGACTATCACAGAGCAGGTGCATTTATACAGAGACTTGATTACACACAGGTGGATTCTATTTATCAACATCAGTCATTTAGGACAACATTGGATCATTCAGAGATCCTCGCTGAACTTCTGGAGTGAGTTTGCTGCACTGAAAGTAAAGGGGCCGAATAATTTTGCACGCACCACTTTTCAGTTTTTTATTTGCTAAAAAAGTTTAAAATATCCAATAGATTTCGTTCCACTTCACAATTGTGTCCCACTTGTTGGTGATTCTTCACAAAAAATTTAAATTTTATATCTTTATGTTTGAAGCCTGAAATGTGGCAAAAGGTTGAAAAGTTCAAGGGGGCCGAATACTTTCGCAAGGCACTGTATATATATATATACATACACACACACACATACACACACACACACATTTTTTTGGAGGGTGGAGGTTCGGGGAATTCGATTTTTATAAATAGTGTGGAGGTTAAACCTATAGAAAAATAAATCATAGCATAAGCAGTAAAATTGTATTAAGGTATCTGAAATGAAAAATAATCACAAAGATCTTGGCCATCTGCCCTAAGCACTCTAAATATAATATTTATATAATATGTGAAGACCATAATTTGAACTCTGGTTTAACGATGTTAACTTGTTCTAGTCATTATATCTAATTACTTTTGAGTTAAAGTTATTGTTGTCAGTGAAATTGTGGACTTATGGAAAATATACTGTGTTGTAGAGTCCTAAACATTTTGAGGTCATCATTCATCTCTTTTTTTTGTGCTTCATTCTGTGAATATAAACGTTTCAGAACACCTTTGAAGCTCATAAATACCACAGCACTCTATTAACACATGTAAAGGATTTAGATAATATAGATGCCATGTGGAAAACATCTTTGTTCATTAAAATGGAAATATTTACAGAAAATGCAGTTTTGGTTTTAGGACGTATGGATTTCATAGGCTTTTTGGCAGCCATAGGTTGGTTTAAATGACCTGTAAATTCTCAGGTTTAATTGCAGTTGCCAACTTTCCCTGATAATAAGGCTGGGCATACTTTAATCAGTCTTTGTAAGAGATGTGAATGTTGGATGAATGTGAATGTTGACTGTGAGTTTTCTTAAATAAAGTTTTATAAATATTTTATGCCAAAGTATCACCAGGCAGTTTGGCAGTAGTAGCTTGTCAATGCTTGGTAATTTTATTGACTATGGTACTTTGCCTTGCATTGGCAAAGCACAAGTTCACTTTAAAATAGACCAAAAATTATGTTCTATAGGTATGTGAGGGTGCCTAAGCAGTACATGGAAAAAAGTCCTTTTTGCATGGAAGTCCTCCTTCCTGATCACTTCCTGTGCCTACAGCCTCATTAACTGTGTATCTGAAGTGTAAGAACATGTAAGACACTGATGCCTCTGACTGCTAGCCCCAGGAGATTTGGATTGAGGTTTGGTGATGTCACTACTGTGTGACTCTCTGTTCTAATTGCTGGAGAGAAAGTTGTACCTGGGGACCCACAGTGCAAGTATCTCTCTGCTTCTGCTGCATTTATGCTGTAAAACTGTACTTATTCTAGCTTTCCTGATGCTTCAAGGTAATTCCTCACACCAGTTATCAGACCACTAGTCATCATGTGGGACAGCTCTGACAAGAGAAAGCAAAGCCCTGCCTCTGCAGAAACACGGTGCAGAAAATGGCATGGTATAAAGATGAGCTGCAGGAAAACCACAGGCAATACTAGTGACTAGTCCTTTGCCTTAGCTTCAACAGTTAAGGTCCTCTTTACAGTAGTTATTTTTCTTTTATGTTGACTTTAAGTAAGTAAATGTTAGAACATCTTTTGATTTTTTTTACCGTTTGCGTTAACATTGCAATGATTTCTGCTCATTTTCTGTTGTTGCACTAGGATAAGTAGTAAGGGGAATATGTCCAATAGAGGCACAGAAATCATTGTAACATATTATTAGAGCAAGGGAGGGTTTCCATTGCTGTCCTTGTTCCTAATTATATGATTTACATATTTTCTGATGTGTAACCAGGACAAGAAGCTGAGAGAAATCTACATAATGGAGGCAAACTCAACAGAGGTTCGTATGTATATTTCCCTACTCTATTAAAAAGGAAAGAAGTACCAACTCCAGCCAAAACTTTTTTAAGGTTATGCATAGAGCAGGATAGGGTCAGAGTTTCACATTTTTAAGGTAAACTGTTAGCTACACTCACACGAAGAACAGATTTTGCCTGGATTGGGACTTTAAAGAATACCATCACCTTTAGGAGCATGTTACATGTTAAACCCATGTAGCGCTGGCTCCTGAAGAGTACGCGCTATGTGTTTTTTCTATTTAAAAAGCCTAAAGCCACAGTTGGGTTTTAGGGTCAATTATACCAAATTATGGTTTCAGTACCAGTCTAGCTGGATTGCATTGGGTTCTGCTTCGCCACAGGTGTCGCTGTCACCACTGGCAAGTGTGAGAACGCAGTTTAGCTAGGCGTATTGAGTGGCATTGTTTCTTGGAACCAGCCCAGTGGGAGTGTCATCTTTCTGTGCATTCTGGGAGAGGGTACTTAAGGTACTGACAGCATGTGCTTCTGGGTTCCGGTCTAGAAGATCCTGTCTGTGGCAGAGACTTTGTTCAAGTGTTGTACATGCAAGTCTGTGGCAGAGACTATGCTTTACTTAAACACTTTATCGGCTGCTAGGCCTAGTGAGACGAGGTCTATCCGGTAGCTTTGAGAATCCAGTTGTGAGCGGTAATTCTCTGGATTTCTATAGTGAGAGACTTTCTATCTTTTGCAGTTCCAAGAGTACCTGAACTTCTTACCCAACCTTCTATCCTTCATTGAGAGACTGTTCTGTCTACTTGTTGTCAAATAAATATCCCAAAAGTGGATCCAGTGTCAGTTTCTGCAGTTCTTTGGGCCATCTACCTCGGGAAACCCCTAGACGTACATGAGGTCAAGAAGGTAACGGTAAGCCCAATAAAACCAGCCACTCCTTCGGGGGTCAGTGCCATACCCATATTTAGGGTGCAGCATGTAGCATGCTCCTATGCACCCACCTCTCACGGCCAGAGTTCCAGTCTCTGTGACCGTGGGCAGGGGATCTTCCCCTTGTACTCACTGTCACTTTTTGAAAACAGCGCATGTGCAAGGCTTCACTCACAAAACTGCAAGATTCATTCACAAAGATCTGTGAGTGAAAAAACTACAAGTAAGGTCTGCCACCACAGCAGACGTACTTGTATTTTGAATGAGCTGTGAGTGTGCTGCTCAGCATGCTCGTATTTCATAAATTCTTTCTTTCTCTAGCTTTGTAGCAGAAAGCCTGTACAGGGATTTGGGCAGCAAAAGCTAGAGGAAGATGCTGCAGGAGTCTAATATTGCACCCACGATCTACTGATTGCAGGTGAAATGCTCTGCAGACTCAGGTATTAAAAGAAAATTCACTTTTTTTTTTTACCTGCAAAAATATATACATTTATTTTTATTTTTTTTAAACTGAACTTACCCTTTAAGTTTGCAAAGCAGCAGGTCAGGCTCAAGTTTGAGAATGTTGGCAACTTTCAGCTTGACAAAGCTGAAGCACTGGAGTTGTTGTTCCAAGACTATCCATTGGTTTGTATAGTGTAGAAAATGGTTAAAGTGTACAGTTCCTTGAATAAGTATTCATACCCCTTGACATTTTCCACATTTTGTCATGTTACAATCAAAAACTTAAATGTATCCTATTGGGATTTTATGTGATAGACCAACACAAAGTGACACATAATTGTGAAGTGAAAGGAAAATGATAAATGGTTTTCAAAATAATTTTTTTAATAAATAAATATGTGAAAAGTTTGGCATGCATTTGTATTCAGCCCCCTGAGTCAATACTTTGTAGAACCACCTTTCACTGCAATGACAGCTGCAAGTCATTTTTGGGTATGTCTCTACCAGCTTTACATCTCTAGAGAGTGACATTTTTGCCCATTTTTTTCTGCTTAAACTCTGTGAGATTGGATGGAGAGCATATGTGAACAGAAATTTTCAAGTCTTGCCACAAATTCTTAATTGGATTTAGGTCTGGACTTTGACTGGGCCATTCTAACACATGAAGATGCTTTTATCTACACCATTCCATTGTAGCCCTGGCTGTATGTTTAGGGTGGTTGTCCTGCTGGTAGGTGAACCTTCGACCTAGTCTCAAGTCTTTTGCAGACTCTAACAGGTTTTCTTCTAAGATTGCCCTTTATTTGGCTCCATCCATCTTCCCATCAACTTGGACCAGCTTCCTTGCTGAAGAAAAGCATCCCCACAACATGATGCTGCCACCACCATGTTTCGGTGTGGATGGTGTGCTCAGCATGATGTGTAGTGTTAGTTTTCCGCCACACATTGCATTTTGCTTTTAGGTCAAAAGGTTAAATTTTGGTCTCATCTGACTGTCCCTGACATGGCTTCTGCAAACGGAATTTCTTATGGCTTTCTTTCAACAATGGCTTTATTCTTGACACTCTTCCATAAAGGCCATATTTGTGTAGTGCACGACTAATAGTTGTCCTGTGGACAGATTCTCCTACCTGAGCTGTCACTCCTCCAGATTTACCATGGGCCTCTTTGCTGCTTCTCTGATTAATGTCCGGCCTGTCAGTTTGGGTGGATGGTCTTGTCTTGGTAGGTTTGCAGTTGTGCCATACTCTTTCCATTTTTTGGATGATGGATTGCACAATGCTCTGTGAGATGTTTAAAGCTTAAGATATTTTTTAAAACCTAACCCTGCTTTAAATTTCTCGGTGTGTTCCTTGGCCTTCATTATGCTGTTTGTTCACTAAGGTTCTCTAAAACAAAACTATGGATACACTTTAAAACCTGTCAATATTTATTTTCCTGTTGATGTCCCATTGTGGAGATTGCCTTTCACTTCATGTCCCAATAATGTAAAGGAAAGGACAGTTGTCTTCAGAACAAGTGACAAGATTTCCTCTTTATTCCTAATTTGGTGACAGTAGTAAGTCTAGCGCTTCCCCTGAAGGAGCTGCTTAGTAATTCAGGTTGTCTGTTCTGCACCTCGACTCCAAGAACAACCTCAGTCCTTTGATACACCCGATTGAGTGAAAGTTACTGCAAGCACTTCTAAGAAAACAAGTGTGATTACCCTTAACTTGACTGTTAATCAGTATCAGGAAATACACATCAGACAGCTTAGTGGTAATTGAACTAAATGTATTGATACGAGTTAGAGAAAATTATGGTTTGAGCATAAATGAGCATACAGGTTCAGACTGCTATAATCACTATGCCATGGCAACTTAGAATAGAGTTCTGTATCACTAGACTTGAATCAACACAATATTGCAAAGTCAGCAATAAACAGTGCATATAAGAATTTAATGCAATGTGAAAAACAATACTATAACTAGTCTAGAGTGCACTCTAGAAGGATAGCTAAGATATGGTGCGATGTCCCTTGAGTGGTACCTCTTAGCATAAGCAATAGGTAAAGGTCTCTGTGTAGCAGCTGTAAAGGGACCATCTTTACTCCTAACTCTTGAGCCAGCTAGGGTTGGGGCCCAGTTGTACCATTGGTGCACATGAGAATAGTCCCAGTCAAGCATGCAGGCAGAAAATAGGCTACTAGGTGGCTGTATGGGTAGTTCCTAAAGGTCTCAGTTCCTCTCTCTATAGAAGTAGATACTTTAGTAAATCCCCACAGCAGCAGCAGTGGCAGCTCACCAGTCCCAGTGATATTGCAGCTCATCATCCAGCACACACAGCAATTAGACCTCAGGTGATTCTGGCTGTCAGCACCCCCTGAACTCAGCGCTCTGGATCCCGCTCAGGCCGCCAATATTCAGCAGTGATGGTACACATTGGACAGCAGAGTGAACTCTCCAGGCTCCCTCATGGCAAGAGCAAACTGAGTCCTGTACAGCTTCAGAAAATGCAGCTCTTTCCCCTCCTCTTGGCAATCTCCCTCTGGAAAATACAGTTCCAAAGCTCTTGAATATAGTAGAGTTTCTCTCCTCAGGAATATTGTTTCCACAGTGCAGTGCTGCCTGACTCGATTCAGTTCTTCCTGCTCAGAAGCTCCTTCCTCTTGCTGATATAGCTATTAACCAGTTCAGCACTGCAGGGCAACAGCTACAATAGCAGTTGCAGCCAGTGTTTCTCTCACTCTCCATTATTGGTCAAGAACCTGGCTATATAAAGTTTTGGTAAGAATATTTACAAGGACAATTAGAGAAGGTGAGTCTTTCTAGTGGACACAAAGATAGAAGTAAACATCCAACAGATTTTCTAATGCTATCTTCCTCCATCCAAAAAAAATTATGTTCGAGATACATTAAAGCAAATTTCCGCTTGCAAAAATTAAAAGTCAGCAGCTACAAATATTGCAGCTGCTGACTTTTAAAATAAGGACACTTACCTGTCCAGGGCGCCCGCGATGTCCTCACCCGAAGCCACCCCGTCCCTCGGCTCCGGGTGGAGGCGTCGGCATCTTCAGTAAGGAAATCAGGAAGGGAAGCTGCAACCTGTTTCTTACTGCACATGCACGAGTCGCGCTGCACGTTCTGAATAGTCCCTGCTGTCTTCTGGGACCTGTGTGTCTCCCATAAGACAGTGGAGGGCGGAGGAAGGGCTGGACATGGCATAGTTCGCTGCGGATTCTGCTCGAAAGTGGGATTAAAAGGATTAGACAGGCATCTACTCCACCCACCCCCCTGAAAGGTGTCATATGTGACAACGGAAGGGGGAAGGAAGTTCCATCTCTGGGTGGAACTCCGCTTTAATGACTTCAAAATTCCCCCACCCCCTTTCCTTTTTGTTTTTTTTATGCTGTGTTAGTATACTGTGATGTATGCTAGGTGAGGTACCGGAACCGGATAAGGCCCAGGACTATGAGACTCTGAAGACAGAGATACTTGCACGCTGGGGTGTCACCATGGCAGTCCAGGCCCAGCGCGTGCCTTAGTGGACCTACTCCAGCAATAAGCCACCCCGTTCTTAAATATTTGACCTGGTCCACCTCACCGGGAAGTGGTTGCAGCCAGAGACATTGACAGGCCCTCAGATCGTGGAGCATGTGGTAATGGGCCGATGCCTGCGTGCGCTTCCTGCTGCTCTGAGGAAGTGGGTTGGACAGGGGGACCCCAAAACTGCAACCCAATTGGTGGACCTAGTGGAGAGGTACATTGCTACCGAAGACTTGGTGAACCCATCTACGCCCAACTTCGGTGTGTCTAGGGGTGCAAGATCACCCAGCGGTTCTGGTAAGACTGTTCTGGGGTTCAAGAGCATGGGGAAGTTAGATAAGACTGTTACAGCTAATGAGACTGTGGGTCCTAGACCTGGAGACTGGCCAAAGAAGCCAGGAAGGACTTGGGACTGTTAAGAGGACTGGGGGTAGAGCACACACAGTGTTTTTGTTGCCATGCAATAGGGTATATTGCTGCAAACTGTCCTATAAATGATGAACCTATGAAATGCAAATATGCTGATATGAAAAGACGCATATCTCTGCACAGGTCACATGTACTGCATCATGTCAGAGTTGCATTGAAAAACAAATGTGTGTTATTTCAGTGGATGAAAAGCCACTCAAAGCCCTGCTGGACTCTGGTAGTGTGGTGACCCTAGTTAGAAATGATTGTGTAAACCCCACAAAACTACACCCCAGTACTATCGGGATCATTTGCATCCATGGGGACACTCGGGACAACCAGACAGCAGTGGTTGAGGTTGATACCCCGTGGGGCAGTGTAACATATTCAATGGGGGTGGTATCTTCACTGCTTCATTAAGCTTTAGTGGGGAGAGATTTTCCTCATTTTTTATGGGAGAGCAAAGGGAGGCTGGTAGATAGAGCTCCCCCTGCTGGGGAAGCACAAGAACTCTCACTGGACCCTTTTTGCCAAAGGGAAGGGGACGCTGTTGGGGGTATCGAAGAAGCTGCAGATCCTCTTCCTTTGCCTGTCATGGCTGGGGAGTCAAAAGACCTGTAAGCTAGCTCACAGCCCGAGGGTAACAAACAGGAGAACATCTCTGACCTTAACAATGAGAGTAGCCAGAATGTGGTACCTGACTTTGAGATCAGGAGAGAAGATTTCTGTACCGAGCAACTGCGAGATGTCCCCCTCATGAGAGCCGGAGAAAACATTAAAATGGTGGATGGGGAACCAGTGGATCCTAACTGGGGGGTGTCTTTCCCCTACATGGCCCTTAAAAACAATTTACTGTATCAGGTGGTAAAACGTGGAGAGGATGAGGTAGAACAGCTACTGGTTCCTAAATCCTTCCGTAGGGTGGTGCTAGACCTGGCCCATGGTCATGTAATGGGGGGACATCTCTATCGCAAAGATTAGGGAGAGAATCACCCAGAGATTTATATGCAGATGTCAGGGAGTACTGTGAATAGTGCCCCGAGTGCCAAATGGCGGCACCGTCGCCCCATATTCGTAGTCCCCTTGTCCCTCTATTAGTAATCGAGGTCCCTTTTAAGAAGTTTGGCATGGACCTGGTGGGGCCGGTAGTGAAGTATGCTTGGGGTCACCAGCATATTTTGGTAATCCTGGACTATGCGATGCCCTATCCTGAGGCCATACCCTTGCATAACACCTCTACTAAGGCTATCTCCAAGGAGTTAGTCCAGGTGTTTAGTCGAGTGGGGATCCCAAAAGAGATCTCAAACGATCAGGGCACCCCATTTATGTCCAGGGTTACCAAGGAACTGTGTAAGTTATACAAAATCTCCCATCTCCGCACCTCTGTCTACCACCTCCAAATGGAAGGTCTTGTAGAAAGATTTAATACAACTTTGAAAAGTATTGTGAAAAGGGTGGTCGACAAAGATTAGAGAAATTGGGATTTTTTGCTACCATATCTCATGTTTGCCATACGAGAGGTTAAGGAAGGGATCCACAGGCTATTCCCGCTTTGAGCTCTTGTATGGCAAACATCCCAGGGGGCTACTAGATGTCACCAAAGAAACATGGGAAGGAGAGGCCACCCCATCAAGGAGGCAAGCATCATAGAGCATGTTTCCTTGATGCAGGATCGAATCACAGCTGTCCTGCCCCTGGTACGAGAACATATGAAGCGAGCCCAGGAGGTCCAGAGGAGGGTCTATGATCGTGGTGCCAAGGTCCGTACTTTCAGCCCCGTGGACAGAGTGTTAGTACTTGTTCCCACAGTGGAAAGTAATTTCCTAGCCAAGTGGAAGGGTCTCTTTGAGGTTGTCGAAAGAGTAGGGGAGGTAAATGTTGCCTTATGAGTTTATGTGAAATCTTCATTAATATCGGTAAAATATTGTAATTAGAAATAGATCTCATTTGGCTTTCATTTATGAAAGCCAGGTAAAAGGTCTCTCCCCAGGGGCTTGGTAAGAGCAGACAATGCGGAGCCGTGACTTGTATACACCATATGGAGAGCCACTCCCATTGTTCTACACCTACTCACTTCAAAAGGACCCCATGCTGGGGTAGACAATGAGGAGTGTCCAACCATAAACCTTGCTTAAGTTCCTGAGGAAATCCAATTAAGTCTTCTCTTTAAGACTAGTCACAAGGATTTGCATGAAAGGGGGCCGACTTATGTAGTGAGCCCTCCAATCATGATCCAAGCTAAGGCAGCCAATGGGGAATCAGCATGAAGGCATATTACCCAAAGCCAAGGTGAGGGACAGCCTTTTTTCGGAAACCAGTGGTCAAGGGTGGAACTCTGTAAGGATGGGTAATTATGGGTAAGGTGATGCTTGTAACTAAATATGCTTGTATGCTTGTGACTAAATATACTGTCTTAGAGAATATACTTTGTATTACTGCATGTAACTAGTATATTTCCACCTAGTATTTTCTTCCTTGATGTAAGACCTTAGACTATAGATATTTTCTGTGTATATAGACCTGTAACTTACTCTAATAAAGGGTGTTATGTTAAACCTTTCTTTTCCTGGTCAATAGGATTCTCTTTTCAACCCATATCATATCTTCTGATTAATAAATCAGAAATATAGATTTTGAAGGTTAACAGTGGCGACCACGAAGTTGAGTACAGGACTGAAAGTATTTAATATAATACCACAATTTATGTATTAGAGATTAAGTTTATTAAGGGAATTTAAGCTGAGTCCGCTTATTCAATATATCTAGATAAAAAGGTTATTAGGGGGAATTTAAGCTGAGTCAGCTTATCCAATCTATATAGGGAAAAATACAGGTAAATGTTTCGTTTGTATCAGTGGGTATCAGATGAACTCTAACAATGAGGGAGGATACACCACATATTTTGTTTTGCTTAATATCCCGTAATTATAATTGAAAAAGTTCTTTGGATGTACCTTGACATTTCCGGTCCATGTCAGGGGGAGGAAGTAACTTAGCGGGAAAAGTTTTTGTTATTATTTTTAATTTTTATTTTATTGTATTCCTTGGTGCTCACCGAGGTTCATTGCTCTCTCTAACAATTGTTTGAGTGTGCTGCATGGGGAGCACATGGGTTTCATTGGAAAGACGCCAATTGGAGTGCGGTCTTGGTTTTGTTGAAAAGGTTCAACAGATTTTTTTTTTTTTGTCATGGTCTGTCCACTAAAGGCATAATATTTGTGTATAAGGACAGTGAAACTAGCTACAAGCGAGTAGTTTGTTTATTTTAGCTGTGGAATTTTACAAGCAGTAATATTCTAATGCTTTTCAGTTACAGTACAGAACTGTGGAAGTCTTGTTGCTGAATGCTGAAGCTAATATCTGAGAAAGATTATTAGTATAGGGTAAAATAAGATGCATCTAGCATACTGTATTATACCTTGAAATTTTGGTTTAAGGATGAAACCTTACCACAAATTTGGTAATCCGAGTTTGTGGTAGATTCATTTTTTTTTTTTTTTTTCTCTTATTTTAAACTGAATTGGGTTTAACTTTGGTGTAAACACGGCTGTGTGTACCTTTCTATTGTAAACTGAAAGCGTTATTCACCCTAGTTGATACCTGTGGGCTTAGTATTGTTCCTATTGTTCCCCGGGTCTATTGTTCTGCGGGCGTAGGCTCAGATAAGGAAAAAACTACAAACTATTGTGAGTAGATTTGGGGTGTCTCCAGTAATATAACAGGATTGTTGTAGTGAGAGCTGAAAATATATATATATATATTTTTTATTTATTTTTTTTATTTATCCTCTCCACTTTACTGCATTTTCTGAATTTTATTCAATGGGAGTTTCTGTTTGTTTTCCCTACTTCTTTACGGTAATCTCAAAGTGATTGTATAGTACAGGGCAACAGTTAACTTAATTTAGCGTACAAATTGTGCATTGTATAGCTTGACAATGTCTGCCATGTCTTGTCTAGGAAATTTTGTAGCAACTTATACTTTTAAACACAAGAGCAATAAATTTGCCTGTGATGCTAAGTTAAAAGCATCTCCTTGGACTTATGTCCAGGAGTTATTTGAGGAACAAGCTAAAAAAACCAAAAAGAAAAATCTCAAAGGTCTAGCCTTGGCAGGCATGTATGCAGCTGGCAGGGCTATGAATGCTAAAATACAGCAATTTGAAGCTACAATCTACAATAACAATATTACAATGTCACAGTTGCTACAAACAATTTCTATCCTTAAAGGACAGGCAGCTATGGCCAGCAGATGCGAACATGGTAATACTATGGCACCTACTTGTGCCTATGAAATTGGGGACATTAAAGAATATGAAAAGTATAAGGGAAAGGAGGATATCGATCCTAATTCTACTTTTCCTGTGGCGATGGGAGAAATCGCAGAGCCACAAGAAAATCGAGAATGCACCATGGTCACATACCCACCAGACAATGGGGACCAGATATCCACAAATGAGAAGCAAGATAAGTTCCCCAACATTGGCAAAATTAAAAATAATGAACTCATTATTTCACACGCAACCAATGTGCAACAGAGGGGGGAGCTCTCAGGTGTGAGATGGCATAGTGATCAGGTTAAGGCATCTCCCAGCCCAGAGCAGCGGGGGCAATCTACACATAACATAGATTGTAATGCAACCATTTTTAGTATTCCTACAGACAACAGAAAACTAGCTCCGCCTAGAGTAGGCGTTAATTTCAACAACTCATTGAAAGGTGAGAGTTCTTTTGTAAGTACCCCTAGATCTATTATGAAGACAGGAAAAGCAGTTCATCAGGTTTTAGCCATTGAAAATTCTCAGCCCAAAACCACACCAGTTGTTAAGAGACGCTTTAATACTTTACAAAAGATAAAGTGCTATACCTGTGGGTTATTAGGCCACATTTCTCAATTTTGTGTGTCTTCTGGTGAAATGATATTTAAACAGAAGCAATATACAACAAGGAGGCGGGACATAGAAGTGTACTCACCACGCTGGGGGGAAGGGCCCAGGAGTAATAAATATGAAAATACAAAATCATACATCCCTTCAACTATTAAGGCTGAGAATGAGACCTTACAGCAGGAGATTAGGCAAATTAAACAGGAAAGGGATGAATTTGTGAAAGAATTCCAATCTTTTAAAAGAAACATCATTGACTCCCTGAATTTGAGAAATGGAGGGAGTAACTCGTCCACCGCAAACCAAAACAGTACACTAAAAGCGGAGATGAAATACAACATATAAATTCGTTTTAGAGGTCTATGGCATTTTAGTTTCTTAAGATCAAAGTGGGAATGGCATTGTCCATTTACCAATGTACACATAAGAATGATGTATTTTTAATTTTTTGTTTTGCTTTAAATAGGTTAAATAAATAAAAAAAGGGGAAAGATTAATAACTGTCTTCTACAAAGTAATCTGTTTTCAGGTTTAAGTGAATTCAGGAAAGTATATGTCCATACAAATTGGCGGTACATATGCGTAAATACACGCCTAACAAAGGTATGGTATAACAGTCCATTGTTTTGTTTTTGTTTTCTCTCTCTTCCTCTCACTTTCCTTTGTATTCTCCCAGAGGCCAGAAACGCCTAACAATTCATTTGCAAATACCAAAGGGCTATCCAGGATGTATGGGATGCAATCGAAATGAATGTGTATGTGTGAGTGATGGAATGCATGGGTATGAACTGTCCATGTGTAAACAAAGATTATTTTTTTTTTTCTCTTAGGGGGTATACTCAACATTGCTTTATGGCCATAAATAAGTGTGATCACACTAATGCGCATGCGTTGTACTGTTTATGATTATTTTATAATTTTTTTTTTCATTGGAAATGAGCTCAATACTGGTACCAGTTTAAAGTTATAATTTTTTTTTTTATTACAAGTTCAAATGTACTTGCGAATAAATAACCTATGCACAAATATTAAATCTCAATCCTTATAACTATGAGGAACTGTAGGGATGTTGTGTATAACTTTGTTTTCTCCTTTCCTGTGGTTTAGAGTGAAGGTTCTTTCACTCTGACACTCGGAAACTACCACGATACATTACTTTGCACCTTGTGGCATCTTATGGATTCAGTAGGTCTTGTGTTTTGTTTTGTTTTTCCTTCCAAATTAACTCATGTGATGCCAATATGTGTGAAGGTTATAGATCTACATGTTGTCGTTTAGAATTTAAGTATTTACAAACCCTCCCAGTTTTTCCATAATTTTTGGTCTGTCCGAGTATAGATATGGGGGTGGGTCCTGGACATTATTGACTGTACTTACGGTTAATGGACCCATTACCTTGGCTGGAAGTCTGTTCCAAGCATCCACTACTATTGTAGACCATTATGAACCTCTCAGAGAGGTACAGTGAGGTGTTATTAATGATTTTTAAGTTTTGTATTTTAGGGTAATTGCCCAAACAAGGATGGATGATCGGACGCAGACGGGCAAAGTATTGTGAAACACAGATGAGGACCTTAAAACAATTTTATGTTGGTTTTAAGGAGAAGCCTTGAATGGAATTAATTACAGTCAGGCCTTACTAAATTCTAACTTCTTTAGGGCGGTCTGTGTCAATAAACAGAGGTCCTGCTCTCTCTAATACAAATTTTTGTGGCCTGCTTGACTTGCAAATTGTTTTGCACTAAGAGTCAATTAATATGTTAATCACCACCGAGAGAGGGTGTGGCGCAATGTTTGAAAGCAGATTCAATCATTTTGTTTAACACAATTACAGATTCAAGGCTCTTTAACAAATTAAAGGTTGAGGCAGCATTCAATCTGAATAGTTTTTTTTTCTTTATTGTTTTTTTTCTCCTTCAACTTTTTCTCTTAAAGAAAACTTTTTTTTTCTCCTTTACTGCCTATATCACCTTATTTTAATTTTTTGGTGACTCTTCAGTTTGGCTTGCCTATGGTGAAATAAAAAAAAAAAAAGAGGGGAGTATGGGGAACATTATATGGAGAACATTTAAAGCAATTACAAATGTTGATATAGAATATTAAAAGCTTCCCTTTAGCATTTTGGGGATGGGTCGAGTATCCAACAGTTTTTGTTTTTCTCTTATGACATTGGATAATTGTTTTATATAATTTAGGTCATTGTAGCTATTATCATGACAATAGTAACATAAGGCTTTAGCAACAGCCATGTGACTATTTTCTGTGTATATGTGACATACAATCCTCTCTACAGTTCTAATGTTGGCCAGTCATCAGATGTGGTCATTGATATATATTTTTCTTTTTCATTTCTTTCTTTTTGTGCCATAATAAGTTCAAAGAGCATTGCGTCAATATCATATAGATATACTGGGACTGGTGAGACTCATAGTGATTGGAAAATAGCAGGGAGTATAGTACATTTGTACTTAAGAGTATTGTATTTAGATTTTTCCAGAAGCCACTAGTGACTGGTGACATCACACCTATCTGTATTCTGAAATCCAGTCATGTTTGTCTGCGTAGGCGACACTGCCTAATCTGCAATGAGAACTCTTAAAGTGATGACCTCTTCCGTAGCCTGCTAAAGGCAGGGCTCGTGCAGTAGCTACACATGGTAGCCAAGGACGGTGCCCAAGGTTTGGGACCAGCACTGAACATAGCTTCAGTAACAGGAGTTAGTGGTGAGTTGCGATGGCAACAAGAACCCCCTGCACACTTGAAGAGTCATACACAGACACACAGTGGTACCGCAGAAGGCAGAACAGAGTTACTTGCAGGCATATGACCATGGAGGAAGAAAGATGGGGGATGGAAATCAGACACCTGGCTGAAGGGCGTACTTAAATTGTTACACATGTCACTGAGAGAGGGGTCTCATCAGTATGTCGCAGTATATCTATGGTAATTCTAATAAAAGGTCCTAACTGCTCAGACTTACCAGGCAAGCATTAATTTGAATGCATGTGTCTCAAATGTACTTGTGGTTTTCTTTCTATACCTCTGTCCACATTTAACAAAGTATAATCTTAGCCGGGAAAACTGATCCAAAGGCCATTACTGTATGCGGTATCCAACGGGAATCACCATGGAAGGCTGTCCCAGAAGCAAGGGCAACATGACCAGATTGACATTATTGACTTTCGCACTATCATTATTGGACGGTTGAGAACAAGGATCCTCATGTTTTTTTTTTTATTATTATCCCTCTTGTTTTTTTTTTATTGTATTTTGTATCCTATGATTTTTATTATGGACTTATTACATTCAGAACAAGGGAGGACTACCGATACTAGGATCCAGAAATGTGAACTGTAGAGATGGAGAGTTTAAACGTTTTTTTTTTTCTTCTCAAAGAGTTTTATTTCATTTCAGAGGGCAAAGACAAACTTTCCAAATATTAAAGAAGATTGCACCTAAATCATTATTCTTTGTGTGGCCGAGTCTCATACTCTCAACTGGCCACAAGGGGCCATCTGTTGCCTTATGAGTTTATGTGAAATCTTCATTAATATCGGTAAAATATTGTAATTAGAAATAGATCTCATTTGGCTTTCATTTATGAAAGCCAGGTAAAAGGTCTCTCCCCAGGGGCTTGGTAAGAGCAGACAATGCGGAGCCGTGACTTGTATACACCATATGGAGAGCCACTCCCATTGTTCTACACCTACTCACTTCAAAAGGACCCCATGCTGGGGTAGACAATGAGGAGTGTCCAACCATAAACCTTGCTTAAGTTCCTGAGGAAATCCAATTAAGTCTTCTCTTTAAGACTAGTCACAAGGATTTGCATGAAAGGGGGCCGACTTATGTAGTGAGCCCTCCAATCATGATCCAAGCTAAGGCAGCCAATGGGGAATCAGCATGAAGGCATATTACCCAAAGCCAAGGTGAGGGACAGCCTTTTTTCGGAAACCAGTGGTCAAGGGTGGAACTCTGTAAGGATGGGTAATTATGGGTAAGGTGATGCTTGTAACTAAATATGCTTGTATGCTTGTGACTAAATATACTGTCTTAGAGAATATACTTTGTATTACTGCATGTAACTAGTATATTTCCACCTAGTATTTTCTTCCTTGATGTAAGACCTTAGACTATAGATATTTTCTGTGTATATAGACCTGTAACTTACTCTAATAAAGGGTGTTATGTTAAACCTTTCTTTTCCTGGTCAATAGGATTCTCTTTTCAACCCATATCATATCTTCTGATTAATAAATCAGAAATATAGATTTTGAAGGTTAACATAAACTACAAAGTCCACCAGTCAGGGAAAAGGAAACCACAACAAATTTATCATGTGAATCTCTTAAAGCCCTGGAAGGACAGACAGAGAGACTGGCTGCATCCTCACCTCCAACGGACCGGGTACCAATGACACCTGACGTCCCCATAACGGATTCCCTGTCTGTGGCACAACAAAATGACGTTAGGGCGTTTGTGTATAAAAATAGAGACTTTTTCTCCCCCTTACCCGGACTGACCAAGGTGATCCAGCATGATATAGTGACGGAACCTGGGGTTTGCGTAAATGTAGGGTAGGGGGCGGTCATGATCAAATAGAATCCTGAAGCCGAGGAGGCGTTTCAGAAATTATAGCAGGCCCTTTGTGTACTACTGGTGCTAGTGACTTCGGACTTCACAAAGGGATTTGTAGTACAGACGGATGCCTCTGAGATGGGACTAGGGGCTGTACTATCCCAGAACAGAGAAGGTGAGGAGCACCTGGTTGTATACCTGAGCCGGAAACAGAAGAAGCATTAAAAAAAAATGCCATTGTCAAAAAGGAGTGTCTCGCTATTAAATGGGCCTTAGACTCCCGGAAGTATTACTTGTCGGGGAGGTCATTTAAGATGGTCACCGACCATGCTCCCCTAAACTGGATGTGTGACAACAGGGAGAAAAATGGCCGTGGGACAAGATGGTTCCTGGCTTTACAGTCCTTTAAGTTTACAGTAGAGCATAGCCTTGCAAGCTCCAAACCAATGTGGATGCACTGTATGCTTGGGATAATTGCTCAGCCACAGAGTCTTGAGCAGAGGGGGAGGATATGTGACGGTATGCGAGGTGAGGTAATGGATAATTCATTGAACCAGTGTTAATTTTGACATCAAATTACAAATTAGTTTTAGTTATAGTCTTTTGACTAAAATGCCCTTTTAGTTTTAGTTATATTTTTGTCATATAATTGATTTAGCTTTAGTATTATTTTAGTCTACTAAAATCTCCAGTACATTTTAGTCAACTAAAATCTAATGGGTGTAGTTAAATCATATTGCATTATTTAAGCATTTCTCTAGACTTGCCAAACTCCTTATATACTCCTGGGGTAAAAATCTATTAACATGTTATTTATGGTATTAAAGTTTGAACGGGCACTACAGACACAGATTTAGAAGGCATTTACAAATAAATCCAAGTTTCATAAACAAACAAAAATATTGCTTTTTGACAAACAGAGGCGCAACTTTAAAATATAAAAAAAAATCAAAGAAATGTAACCTCTGTTGGCTGTAATGCCATTGCACATATTACATGAATATATAATAACCAACATTCAATATTAGTAAAATATTAACCACTTCCTGACCGGTGCACGCTGATGTACATTGACAGAATGGCACAGGCAGGCAAATGGGCGTACCTGTACTTCCCTTTAAATTTGCCGCCCTGCCATCGAGAGTGCGCCGCCGCCGGTGCGCTCGCATGCCGGTCGGGACCCCCGTGAGTCTGGTCGCGGGTCCCGTGGACTCGATCGCTGCGGGCAAACCCGCGATTGTCTCACAGGGCGGCTGAACTAGGAGATGCCGTTGTAAACAGCATCTCCCAGTTCTGCCTAGCAACAAGTGACGCTGATCTCTGCTCCATGTGATTGGAGCAGAGATCAGTGTTCACTAAAAGAAAGCCCAGCCCCCAACAGTTAGTAACACGCCCCTAGGAACACTTAACCCCTACACTGCCACCCACTGGTTAACCCCTTCACTGCCAGTGTCATTTACACAGGAATCACTGCATTTGTATAGCAGTGATTGCTGTATAAATGACAATGGTCCCAAAAATGTGTCAAAAATGTCCGATGTGTCCGCCATAATGTCAGTCACAATAAAAATCGCTGATCGCCGCCATTACTAGTAAAAAAAATTATTAATAAAAATGCCATAAAACTATCCCCTATTTTGTAAATGCTATAACTTTTGCGCAAACCAATCAATAATCGCTTATTGCGATTTTTTTACCAAAAATATGTAGAAGAATACGTATCGGCCTAAACTGAGGAAAAAAAATTTTTTATATATTTTTGGGGGATATTTATTATAACAAAAAGTGAAAAATAATGCGTCTTTTTCAAAATTGTCGCCCTATTTTTGTTTATAGCACAAAAAATAAAAAACGCAGGGGTGATCAAATACCACCAAAAGAAAGCTCTATTTGTGGGGAAAAAAGAACGTCAATTTTGTTTGGGGGCCACGTCGCACGACCACGCAATTGTCAGTTAAAGCTACACAGTGCCGAATCGAAAAAAGTGGTCTGGTCTTAAGCCAGCAAATTGGTCCGGGGATGAAGTGGTTAAGAAAAAAAAGAAGAAAAGCCTTTCAGCGGCTTAGTAGATGCCCCCTACTTATTCTTATGTGGTAGTGCACTGTTTATTTTGATGTCAAATTTTGATTTCGTTTCAGTCATAGTCTTTTGGCTCAAATGACGTTTTAGTTTTAGCCGTATTTTAGTCATCTGAATTGTTTTAGTTGTATTTAACCACTTCCCGTCCAGCGACGTGACTAACCAACCATTTAATTGCAAGCAGCGGGAGGGGGTGTCTTCCCCCTCCCTCCGCCCTCTGTGGCTCTCTCTGGCTCTCCTGTCCCACCGGGATTTTTTTTAAATCAAAAGCATTCAAAAACACAGATCTTGGTCATTTTGAATGCTTATAAGTGCAGAGGAGTGATTTGGGGTCTTATAGACCCCAGATCTCTCCATAAAGACGATTTTTCACATGTCTATTGCTGTTTCAAGGATTCCTTGTAACAGCAATAAAAGCGATCAAAAAAAAAAAATGAACGCAACAGTGGAAAAAAATAAAAATTTATAATAATAATAAAAAAAATATGAAGTGCCCTCATCCTCCCATGCTTGCACGCTTTGGTCCCGCATACACACAAACAGCAATCGTCCCATGCAAGTGAGGTATCACCGCGATCGTCAGATCATGGGCAGCAATTGTTGCACCAGACCTCCTCTGTAAATCTAAAGTGGTAACATGTAATGGCTTTTAAAGCGTAACACTGCTTAGAACAACACAATGCTATATGGCAGTGGTCATCAACACTGTCCTCAGGGCCCACTAACAGGCCTGGTTTGCAAGATAACTGAAATCCATCACAGGTGATATCATTTGCTGCTCAGTGATTGCAGTATTCTAGTCTGCATCTCCCCAAGGTAATACATAAAACCTGGCCTGTTGTGGGCCCTGATGACAGGGTTGATGACCACTGCTTTATGGGACAATGGGGCAATGTAAATGAATGATGGAAATAATGTCTCATGGGATAAGTAACAGTATCCCAGGAGAATGTAGCAGGAGACCGAAACATCATTTTCACCTAGGGGAGAAGGGAGGCAGAGGGTGGGGGCAAATAGATAATAGAGGTTAAACATTTAAATTGAAATAAAGTATATAAAGAGCTCTTTATTTATTTTTTAACATTGGAGGGTAGAGACTAGACTGGTGCAAAACCTTTTTTTTTTTTGAGTGATGTTTCACTTTAAATCTGAAGAAATGCCGTACAAGTCTGTCCTCATACTGAAGGTTCTGACTTTGTAAACTAAAAGACAGCTTTGTTTCTCTATTATAGGTCCATTTACACAGCCTCTGCCTAGACTTGTTATATAAACTACTTGTGATTAGTTTTACCAATACACAAGGAAAAGATTGCTATCTCCCTCTATCTTGGCCAAACCTATCATTTTGTGTTAAATGATGCGCTGACATGATGGAACATGTGAATTTGCAGCGCTTATCAAAAAGGTTCTCTTAAAATTAGAGGGTCACACTGCCACCTTCTGGTCATTGCAAAATAGCGATGAACAAGAATTGGAATATGAAAACAAGTACAATTTTTAACATAACCATAAAATACCTTTATCAAATCAGGCATTGCATAGCCCCTTTGGCTGAATTCATACCTATGCAGTTTTTGTGCTTTTTGCCTTTTGCAGATTTGCACTACAGTCCATTTAACATGGATTCCTATAGAACACATTCTGTAGTGCAAATCTGCAAAATGTAAAAAGCACTTACAATGCATAGGTGTGAATCCAGCCTACCTCTCCCCTCCCTCTACTTTCTCTTCTTTTCATTCCATTTTTTTACTCATCATTCACACGGGAACTGTCAAACCTGTAAGTAGAGAACATTTCTAATCTCAAGGTCTGGGTCACACCTATGCATTTTTTAGCATGTTTTCAGTTTTGCAGAAACACACTACAGTCCACTTAACATGGTATCCTATGGGTCACGTTCACATCTGTGCATTTTATGGAAAGGGTCAGGGACTTTTTTCAGGTTTTTGGTTCCATAGACTTAAATGGGTCAAAAACGTGTATTGAAAAATGCTAAATGGACCTGGAATATGCAAACTGTATCTTGCATAGGTGTGAACCAGGCCTAAATGCATATAATGATTTTTCACTGGTGATAGTCACACTGAGCCTTTCCTACTTTTAGGTGCACTGAGTTTAATTGCATTTAGAGAAAATAGAATTCTGTGTCCGGGATCAAAATATAAGCTCTAAACACTGCTAAATGCATGTAAAACACAGTTTCTTGCATTTAAACACACCTAAACAGAGCTAAACCTGCTTTAACATAGGAACATCTAAACACAGGAAAAAGTCATCTGAGGCCCCTTGTACACCAGGGTGCCTAGTTGCTCTGCGTGCATCCCAGCCTTTAGATACACCAGGTAGACATAATCACAGCATCCAGTCCTGACATAGACTTTAAGGCTGGAGTCACACCTATGCAGTTTTAGTGCTTTTTTCATTTTGCAGATTTGCACTACAGTCCATTCAACATGGTTTCCTATGGAACACGTTCTGTAGTGCATATCTCCAAAATGCAAAAAGCACTAAAAATGCATAGGTGTGAATCTAGCCTAAGAGTTGCCTATACTTGGCAGGCAGATTTCTCCTGCACATTGAAATGCAAGGGTGCCAGTGTAAATAAGGCCTAATTTGAGTGGGGGCTGACACCAACTATAAAGCACAATTCCTTCCACTGACCTCCACAAAGTGTCAAAAATTCCTCCCAGTTATCCCAATGATGGGACACTCTTATTTATTGACACCAAAGATAGGGCACAATTATTCCATTGACACCATTGATGGGGCATGATAACTTCCACCCACACTAACAATGGGGAACAATCTTACCAACTGACACCAATGGTGGGGCACTACTCCTCTCTGTAACACCAAGGATGGGGCTTTACTCCTTCTTTCACTGACCACAGACATTAGGTAATTTTTTACTCCCATTAACCGCCATCCCTGGGGCATTTATTATTCTCACACTACCAAGCCAGGGGGATTGTTAATTCCCACTGATTCTGGGGCTCCACTGACCACAGTTAACCCTCCCCCCTCCCAAAAAAAAAATTGGAAGATCAGTGAACTGGCCCTTTGCTTAGAAAGTTTAAGGACCCCTGTTCTATTGGGTTGCCAAACACTATATAAGTAGGTATTCTGTCCATGACAGGCTAGCAATTGCTTTCGAGCTTCCAATTTACTCTAACAGTATGGATGGAAAGCTTTTAGTGGCAAGTGGCAACTATTATGGCAGAAAAAAGGATTTTTATTGTTAAGAAGGAATCTTTAAGTGCAGTAACCCATACAAACCAGAATTTATTCTGCTTAAGTAAGAATGTTTAAAGATAAAAATAAAGAATCACATTTCTAAAAACTAGTTGGAAGGAATATCATGAAAAGTACTAAGGGCCATTATCAAACTTGCTCTAGAAAAATGGCAAACAAATGTTATCTTTTATTATGACCAACACTTTTTATGTACACTTTCTATACAGGCCATTTACTATATATTCTCCCCAGAGAAAAACTGCACCTCATCATGGCTCCATATAAACGTACTGCATTATTTAGACTCTTGAATTTCTGAGAATATTTTCATCAGCTAAATCTAAGCAGTATACTTAAAACTTTCCACAATTCTTTTTTGTGTAGCATATGGGTCTTATTTGTCTGTTAAAGCACACAGGGCGCAGTATTCCAGTACATTTGGTTATGCTGCTACCTTCAGGAGACACAAACAAAGCTGAAAAGGACAGCCCAGTATAACTCCTCCCACTTGCAGCAAGCCTCAGTTTTTGCTAGTTGCCTAAGAGAATGGATGTCTTCTCTTATGTTTATTTTCTCAAGATCATTTTTTCATGTAGCAAATTTCTTCATTAGCTGCAGAGCCAGAGGATAATTTTGCAGCTTTCTGGGTTTGCTGATCGTCACTATTACCCTGGAAGCCATAGCCTGAGAGGAAGGTATGAGGCTGGCCTGTGCAACATGTAAGTTTTCTGCAGGGTACTTTACAAATTTAGGGCCACGGTGCACCTAGGCTGTTCTGTGTGATAAAGATGTGTAAATTTCAGGACTGGATGGACAAATACAAATCCTTTGGCAAAATTTCCACGATTCCTACATCAACACAGACAGTGCTGACAGGGGAATCCCTCCTACTGAGCAATTGTGTGGTCCCGGCGGGAAGGTGGGGGTGACAGTGATTATTGCTAGCGATAATCACAACTGAATCCTGCCGGCTGGTTGTACCCAAAGTGATTGACCGTTCAACTTGGTACATTCAGCCTGCCCACACCAGCTGAAGTTTGCCCATCCTTTGCAGCTTTAACAGCTTCAACTCTTCTGGGAAGGCTGTTCACAAGGTTTAGGAGTGTGTTTATGGGAACGTTTGACCATTCTTCCAGAGGCGCATTTGTGGGGTCAAGCACCAATGTGGACAAGAAGGCCTGCCTCGCAGTCTCCGCTCTAATTCATCCCAAAGGTGTTCTATTGGGTTGAGGTCAGGACTCTATGCAGACCAGTCAGGTTTCTCCACCCCAAACTTGCTCATCGATTGCTATATGAACCTTGGTTTGTGCACTGTTGCGCAGTTATGTTGGAACATGAAGGGGCCATCCCCAAACTCTTCCCACAAAGTTGGGAGCATGAAATTGTGCAAAATGTCTTGGTATGCTGACACCTTAAGAGTTCCCTTCAATGGAACTAAGAAGCCAAGCCCCTAAAAGACAACCCCACACCGTAATCCCACCTCCACCAATTGATTTGGACCAGTGCACAAAGCAAGGTCCATAAAGATATGGATAAGCGAGTTTGGGTTGGAGGAACTTGACTGGCCTGACCTCAACCTGATAGAACACCTTTGGGATGAATTAGAGCCGAGATTGCGAGTCAGGCCTTCTCATCTAACATCAGTGCCTGACCTCACAAATGCTCTTCTGAAAGAATGGTCAAACATTCCCATAGACACACTCCTAAACCTTGTGGACAGCCTTCCCAGAAGTGTTGAAGCTGTTATAGCTGCAAAGGGTGAGCCAACTCAATATTGAACCCTAGGGACTAAGACTGGGATGCCATTAAAGTTAATATGTGTGTAAAGGCAGGCGTCACAATACTTTTGACAATATAGTGTATGTCATCTATGTTACATAGTTACATAGTTAGTCAGGTTGAAAAAAGACACAAGTCCATCCAGTTCAACCTTAAAAACAAATAAATAAAATAAAAAATAATCGTACAATCCAGATACCCAATTTTATGCCCACAATTGATCCAGAGGAAGGCGAAAAAAAAACCCAGCAGAGCATGCTCCAATTTGCTACAGCAGGGGAAAAAAATTCCTTCCTGATCCCCCAATAGGCGATCGGATTTTCCCTGGATCAACTTTACCTATGTTAGTACCTAGTTATATTATGTACCATCAGGAAAGTATCCAAGCCTTTCTTAAAGCAATCTACTGAACTGGCCAGAACCACCTCTGGCGGGAGTCTATTCCACATTTTCACAGCTCTAACTGTGAAGAAACCTTTCCGTACTTGAAGATGAAATCTCTTTTCCTCTAGACGTAAAGAGTGTCCCCGTGTCCTCTGGGTTGACCGTACAGAGAACAACTCAACACCAAGTTCACTATATGGACCCCTAATGTATTTGAACATGTTGATCATATCCCACCTTAATCTCCTCTTCTCAAGAGTGAATAAATTTAGTTCCTCTAATCTCTCCTCATAGCTGAGTTCCTCCATGCCTCTTATCAGTTTGGTTGCCCTTCTCTGCACTTTCTCCAGTTCCCCGATATCCTTTTTGAGAACTGGTGCCCAAAACTGAACGGCATATTCCAGGTGAGGTCTTACTAATGATTTGAACAGGGGCAAAATTATATCTCTTTCTCTGGAGTCCATACCTCTCTTAATACAAGAAAGGACTTTGCTCGCTTTGCATGTATTCAGCCATTGTCTCAAGTTCGGTGTTAAACTGTATGAGATACAAAAAAGGGTTCAAAGGCTAAGTAATTACTAACTGCAAAATAACTGATAGCATTGTTGTACAGTCATTGCAGGCATCCCTTCCCCAAGGTGCTGGATTTGTGTCATGTCATATCCTCAGAGCAAAACAGTTGATAAAATACCTGGACATTACAAAATGATACTAAAGGCTAAAAACTGATGAATTTGATGAATTAGTTGGATGACACACATACAGAAAATATCTCTTTACTAATGAAAGTATGTATGAAAACAGAAACCTGAGCCCTGGCCATGTTAACATTATCACATTTCTGGAACATCTGCAAACCAGATATAAGTTCTCAACAACTTTTGGTATAACTTATAGGAATAAGGGATTTGGCTACTTTCCTGGGGAAGACATAAATAATGTATATCAACGGGGGGAAGAACATGTTATCAGACTCTGGTGACCTCGTATAAATTTGTGCGGAGGCAGCTGCATCTTGGAGTGGCCGAGATGGATGATGCAGACAAATGGTGAATGGATGATATTATGTCTAGTTTTAATTTGGCTTGCCCAACGTGCGTCTGAGCTCCAGGTGAGGATAACTACATGGAAAAGCCACACGCAAGCAATGTGTCCTAGTGATAGAATTGCAGACTTAAAAATAAGTTCTCGGAGCAGCTGATGTTTTAATATGTTCTATTCCAGCATTTCCCAACTTAATGATATAATTGTAACACTTTACTATAAGAAATATTTTCCAAATGACTTCAGTCTGTTCCCTTTATTTTAAAGTACCCCTTAAAATGAGGTCGTGGGAAGTTATAAACAGGTGAATTGCAGGCTTTGGTTTCAACCATAGTACTTTTTTTAAAACCCAACATAATGTGCTGTTTAATTTATTTCTGGGTGCTGGACGATAATGAAGTGCCTCCAGAATCATGAAAAACATTAGACCCCTTTCACACCGAAGCAGTTTTCAGGCGTTTTAGCGCTAAAAATAGCGCCTGAAAACTGTCTCCAATTCATTTGAATGGGTGCTTTCTCACTGGGGCAGTGTGCTTGTGGGGCGGTAGAAAAAGTCCTCCAAGATTTGGAGCACTGGAAAAAGCACTCCAAAAAAACGTCCCTGCCCATTGAAATGAATGGGCAGCACTTCCAAAATGCCTTGAAATCGCTGAAAAACTGGTCTTTTTTGCTGTTATTTAAGGTCATGTTGTCCAACGTGACCTTAAAAAATCACCCTGCTAACGCCCGAAAAAATGCTACAAAAGCACCGCAAAAATGACTGGCGTTTTAACGGCTGTTTTAGCCGTTAAGGGATCTTAAACATTTAATTACATGTGATTACAATAAAAATTATTTTGATTTACAATGTTTTACAGATAACAAGGACCAATGTTTAACAATCAATTTATGATTTTTTTTTTTCAGTATTGAGTTATATGCATAATGCGTGATTAGGTTATTGATGTTTATAAACAATGGCCCTGTGATTTCTAATTAGATTTGATCTGAAAATTCAAATAGAATTAGGGTCCTTTCACACGGGGCGGATCAGTTCTGATCCGCCCCGTGGATATCCGTTTGCTCAGCGGGGATCACTCCGTCGATCCCCGCTGAGCAGGGAGATGACAGGTCCGTCTCTGCACACTGCGCAGGGACAGACCTGTCACAATGCCGCTGACGACGGACCGCAGTGCCCGTCGTCACCCGATCCGATCCGCAGACTGATGGAAAAATAGCTTTTTCCTCCGTTACACTTTTTCGGATCGGAGCGGGTCGGATGTCAGCGGACAGGTCACCGCTGACATCCGACGCTCCATAGAGCTCTATGGAGCACCCATTCAGGTCCGCCTGAAAAACTGACAGGCGGGCCTGAACGGGACGTCAGTGTGAAAGGGGCCTTAGACTGAATTTCATTAACTTGCATGTCCCAAGTCCAACACAAATGTCACTGTTATATTTGGTGGTTCTGTATTATACCTGCTTCTGCTGTTGCCTGAACACCCATAGCTTGACTGCCAGTACCATCAGGTCTCACCCTTTTATCCCAGGTAAAAAATTTTAGGGATATCAGTAGCTGCGGTTGATTTTTATGAAGTACACCCCCTAAGGAGCCGCAGGTCAAAAGGGATCCCACACCCTGGACAGTCAGGCACACTGCATCTTCACAGTCAGAAAATAGTCCAGTGCTTTGTTTTTTTTTAATTTGAAGGATAAGAGCTTGGATAGAGATTGGGAAAATGATGCCCACTTAACTTCAGAAAACTCTTCAGGGACAACTTTTCCTATATACACACCTATATACAGTCTCTATGCACACTCCTTATTCCTCCAGCACTCACTTGCTTGCAAAGACAGACTCAGCTGGGAACGGTTAGTGTAGCTGGCAAAACACTCAGCCAGATCAAAGCAAAAGCCCTTTACAGGAAGGCCCCTGGGCCCCTTGATTTTGTAGCAAAGTCCTGCGTTCAGCTTGCATCCCTGTTGCTATTGATCCCAACACCACCTCTTCAGGCACTGCCAGCCCACCTGGCTGCAGCTGCCCCTTTCACTAGCCCTCATGGCTACTTCTCCACAGTCCATCCAGACTAAAACACTCACCAGCCCACCCGGCTGACTCCTCAGGAGATCTCCTGGACATGCTGACCTGCTCTTGCTATCCTCACACCTGAAGATTCCTCCGTGTGCTGTAGAGGGTCCCTCCAGGACCCAAGCCCCAGGCCCGAGCTCACCCCCCCCCCCCCCAGACTAGCACTCCATCTCTATCTTCCACCTGACTACCCCTGGCGGTATGACCCATGAGTATTTTTTGAGGTAACCTGCACCTTTGCCAGCCCATTTTGTTGTAGATTGGTTAGGGCCCGCATCAATGCTCCAAGCAGCTCCTCCTTACCTCCCTCCCATTCTTCTGGAAGCACCTCCAAGGTTGCAGCAAGTAGGGGGGGCTTATCAGAGGTGCTGCTTGCTGAGTCATCCAGCCTCCCCAAGTCACTCAATCCTGACCCAGATTTAACCCAGCCTGGCTCTCAGCCATGCTAAAATGTACCTACATTAACAACTATGTACACCAGCACCTAGCTAGAGAGTGCTACACATATTTTAGCCCTATCATCTCATCATGCAGTGCTGCCATACCATTTGGGGACTGAAAATTGTTGAAATTTAAATAGGGCTTCCAGTTTGGACATTTGCAATTTTAAAGGTTTTCAACTTTTTAAGACATTTGGGTGAACCACAACTCATCAAACAGAATGTAAAAGAATAGTGGTGCGCTGAATTAAATGTCCAAAAAATAAATACTAACTAAAATATGCAAAATAAATCTAAAGCAAAATGATTAAGTAACAGAATATACTGTAAAATATATAAGACAAATATCAATACGTGAATACCCAGTGAAAACTGGTTGGTGAATAAATTAGAAAATTCCAAAGTAAATTAATATAAGCCAGCGTGCTGGAAGATTTCTAATGATGCAAAACTGTCAGGAAGATCCTCCTCACGGACGTCCGAGCGGCGAAAGTCGCAGAAGATCTCTTGCCCAGTTCCAGGAGCGTTACCGCGATCGGCGGTGCGCGCGTGCACGTGCGCGTGCGCGCGCGGCCGTTTGACGCAAATTGGCGCCAATAGCGCTATTTAAACTGGATCCATGCCTCACTGCCTTGCTGCCTGATCAACAGCGTTCCTGTGCGTCCTGGTGATACGTATCTGAATCTGAACCTGAACCTGTACCTGTATCTGTACCTGTACCCTGATCCGTATCGAACCCGGCTTGTTCCCGACTCTGCTGTTTGCTGCCTGCCCCCCGACTTTGGCTTGTACCCGACTACTCTTCTGGATTCCGTTTCTGTACCTGATCTGCCCGCCTGTGCCTGACCTGGACTGTTACACCATCCGTCAACTGTAAGTTGCTTGCTGTTGTACTACAGGACACCTCCCAGTCCTCCGCAATATCTGGCTGTACTCCTTCTGCGTTTGTAGCCTTCTACCTCTGGCCGCAGACTACTGGACTCTTCCGCTTCCGCTTATCCATTGCACCTGCATCCGTTGTTGGACTACAATACCCCTCCGTTGTTTGTCACTTCCTGCAATCACTTGTATGCCGTTGCTGGACTACAGGAACCCTTCTGCTGTCTGCTGGAACTTATCTCACCTTTGCCTGCATTCAGACACCGGACTACAATACACCTCCTCCTTCAACGGTCTTCTGCCTCTACCACCTGCTATCCAGTCAGGCACTTGTGCCCCTCTGTGCTCCTGAGCCCCTGTCACCACTACCAGGGTCTCTCGAGTCAGAGGTCTACGAGAGGCCACTCCCTGCACTCCGGGCTCTGCTTAAAGGTACGTGACAAAAACGTGATCTCAAAAAGTCAATCAGTGAATATGTTAAACGAATGGATATGCAATAAATGGCATAAATCATCAATAATGTACAATAAATAAAGTAAATACTTAATAATGGGATAAAAAATTAATATCTAAAATCGGCATGAAATATATTCAAAAAGGTGCAAAGTTCATATGCAGTAGTGTCCAATTTCCAAAAGTTGCTTTAGTGCCTATAAACATCAATCAGCGAAAGGTGCTATGGGTGATGAGTGTCCCGTGCAATCCTGTGTGGTAGGTGGATGGATGTCCCCTTACCTTACTGCTGTAAGGTTACAGCGTGGATATGTGTATCTTTGTAATCTTTATGGTCCCCTTTGGGTTTCCTATGATGGTCCCTCAGATCCTGATGGGTATGATGTCCTGCCTATTTTCAGCAGCGTGGGGTCCCTTTAAGGATGGCCTGGGAGTGCTCAAGGTGGGCAGGATGGAGTAATTTCATCAAAGTATTGTATGGAATGGCATAGGTAAAGAGGAGGAATACCTCATGGTGTAGTAATTTCAAATATTTATTTATAGGTTTAAAACAAGGTTTTAAAAGTAGGTACTCACAAACACAGAGACAAGCAAATGGTGTATAAACGAGCAGCGAGCTCGATCGGAACGTCACTTCCGGCAGCAGTCCCGACGCGTGTTCGTCACGAATCCCGTGACTTCATCAGGGGGTCAAAACGTTTAAGAAGTTTACTCACCTTGGCTGTGATATTAAAGTTTGATTTTATAGTTAGGTGCATTAAGTACTGTAGGTTTCAGTCTAATGAGTTATGATGATGGTGGTGAAATAATGATGGTGGTGAAATAAACAAAAATATTAGTAGGGACCAATATTTATACCTTATCCTATGTTTACAGGTATTCAAGAGAATAATTTGGATTTCACATCATAGCTCATTGACTGGTAGACTGAGTTTGTTAGGAAATATAGTTTTAGAATACCATTAATATTATTTGGCTTGGATTGGGTTTTTGGGACATTTAAATTGTCAGAGTTTCCAGATGGCCATTCCAGACCTTAATTTATTCATTATTCCAAGACTGCAAAATACGTAGTGTACAATAAAAATTTATTGTAAATGTGGCAATCTGTGGATTTTGTGGAAAAGTTAAATTTTAAGACCCTATTCTGGCTCCTTCAGAATGCTACATTTTCTTTGATTTGCATGGGCATCATTGTCTCAGTCACTGTGTCACATTCCTTCTCACTTTGCAAACACTCTAATGGTTTATGTATATCATCTGGTCTCAGTTACAACCTGTACACAGGGACAATGTGACCTCAGACCTGCAATTCAGGAAAATTGTAAAATTAACATACCTCAATAGCATTTTAGAAAGTCATACATCGTCTTTAAATTGTTACATGATGTATGTGTATTCTATCTAAAAACAAATCTAGTAATTTTAAAATGATTATAGGCTGTTTAATAACGTCAACTTTTCACATATGGTATAGGTAGAAGGCCATTTCTACCACTAGCACTTAGAGCAACTGAAAGCAATAAGCAGATACATTAGAAACTCTGGAACTGTGAAAGTACTAGAAAGTCCACTTTATCTGAGTTCTAGATCTGGGATCACTTGAATTCTATTTTATCATTCAACTATCCAGTGAAACCCTACCTCTCTAGAAATTATAGGTGTCAAACCTATCTAATTAAAAACGAAAGGAGGTATATAACCTGGAATTTATTGAAGGTGTAGACGACACCTGTCTAGGAACTATAGATAATGTGAAATCTACCTCAGCATGTAACTTCTCTTTCTGAAAACGATGAAAGACATATAATCAACCTCTTTGCAACTGTTAGGGAACTCACCGTCTGAATGTCCGTCCCAGTGTTACAGCAGCTTATTTTCGTTCCGTTAATGCTAAGGGCCATGCGCGGTGTCCCCGTCAGAAGTGAACGAGTTCCGGAACGAACGGACACACGCACACGCCAATACGAACACGTAGGAGCACTCGCGCGCCAATCCGAACGTACGCACGCACGACCACGTCCACCAATCCTGGCACATGACACCATATATAAACAGGGTCCTGACCTGATACCAGTGCTGGATCGTCTTCAGCTCGTTCCTGAGATTCCTGACCTCTGTTGTACCTGTTACCTTGTTCCTGATTATCTGGCTTGCTTGACTATTCTTCTGGATCACCCCTGCTTACAACTTACATGGATTTACTATACTGACCCCGGCTTGGACTCTCAACTTCGGCTTGCTTCCTGACTTTGTACCTCTCTGCCAGCACGTTGCCAAACCTTTGCTTGTACTTGACTACAAACCTGCCTTCCGTTCCTGTACCTCGTTGCCAGACAGGTGTCAACCTTGCCTGTTCCTGACGTGCAATATTTCTACGTACCTGATTGGCTTCCGCTGAACACTTCCGGTGACCAGTCTACACTTCTTCCTCCGTGAGGATCCAGTGTCTTCGAGCCTCAATCTTCAACCTGCAGGCACCTGCACCCTTTTGCTGCCTCAGCACTCCTCACTACCAGGGGTGTTGAGACCGGAACCGTGCAAGAGGCCACCCCCAGCATTCGGACTCCGCTGTACGGTACGTGACAGCAACTATAGAGAGTATGTAACCCTCCACTCTGGAAGTAGAAGAAGTATAAGCCCTACTTGTATGGGAACTAGGTGTGACAAACGTGCATCAGACCACTTGTCACCCTAACCCAGCTTGATGTGACAAATGTCTGGTCAACCTCATACCACTCTGTCACTGATTCACAACAATGGAAATCTCAGCCTTACTCTGCACAAAGATTTTTGAGCTTGTGGGAGCACGATATAGGTACCAACAGAGTGATTATCTCTGGGTTTAAGTAACTGAGTAATTAACTCTTTAAACTGCCACCAAATACTTTTTTCAAAAAAGAGTAAACTTTCACAAAATTAGCAATAGCAACTACGACTTTAGAATAAATGTCTGTAACACATACTGTCACTACAGACAAGTATATCCAGATATTTACACTACAGTAGCAATCTTGAAAAGACCGGGATTCTTTAAGTTTTGTGTTAGGGGCATGATGAACAATTTTAATATTTTTCAAATTATGGCTAAATAATGAAAATGTAAAATATTTACAGAAAAAAAGGTATTACAAAGAAAACAATGAGACAACAATGCAACAGGAAAACAAAGGGATTGAAAAATCAAAATACTTATCAAGTCCTGGTTTAAGCAAAGTTCAATCAATGAGCAAAGTGGAAAAGTGTCTCTCATAAACTTGAGAGATCTTTCTTCGTTTCAAGGTACGGGTGATCTGTCAGCTGCCCCCTTTTCTTGTGATGATTAAGCTATGATTAAGCACCCTACAGGGGTGTGAAATGCATCAGTATTCTTGTCCCTATGCCTCTGATGTCTCTGTAACCATACGGATTTTATCTTCTTTAATAAAGTTGTAAGTCCAGCTTTTTCTTCAGTTCCTCATTCAGTGCAGAGCCAGCACCTGTTTTTCATTAGCAATATGGATATCATTATGGGTTGCTTGCCTGGAGTGGTGTTTACTTGCCCCTTTTCTTGGTGAGGGGTGTGTTGAAAGAAATTATCTGACCAATCATATTGTCTAAGGTGTGTCTGCTGGGATGTCACTGTGTTTATGACCACATTCCAGATGCAGTTTTCTATAGGCATTGATATCTTTAAATACGTACAGGTTACAGTCTGCTAACTTGCATATTTATTGTCCAACATTGAATTACTTTCGGAATGGATATAAATATGACAGGTGGCGGATGTCTACTTTACCTAGGAGGGGAAATGTGTCTTGATGGCTTCTCATATTGTCTAAGATAAGGGTATTTGGGCGTAAAACGTAATTAATTGATGGAGGAAAGTATGTCCTTATTTTGGCTGTACTGTAATGCCGCGTACACACGACCGGACCTTCCTGTCAGAATAAACTCTGACGGTCTTTCCGATGGAGTTCCAATGGAATTCCGACTGAACGGACTTGCCTACACACGATCACACCAAAGTCAGTTCTCTTCGAACGCGATGACATACAACGGGACTAGAAAAGGAAGTTCAATAGCCAGTAGCCAATAGCTGCCCTTGTGTCGTATTTGGTCCGTCGGACTAGCATACGGAGGAATGATTTTCCCTATAGGAATTGATTCCGTCGGAAAGATTTAAAACATATTCTATTTCTAGGTCCATCAGAATTTTTGAAGAAAAAAGTCAGATGAAGCCCACACGCGATCGGAATATCCAATGAAATTATTCCATCTGACCTTTTCTGACGGAAAGTCTGGTCGTGTGGGCGTGCATTAGTATTTCAGAAGTTATGACGTTTTTGAGTCTTTGCTAATAACCAGTCTATCAGGAATATGTATTGGCCATTCCACCAGCTGGCATGTTAAATGACCTACAGGCCTGAGACCAGGCAAGTATCTGTTAAAACTCTAGTTACTTAGGCTTGCAAGTCTGATGTTTTTATGAGGTCACTGAGATGTGTATTGGGGTTAGAGTCTGCTAGTCCCATTACAGAACTGATAAGTGGTGTATAAACTGAAGGTGGAAGAAGGGGGAAGATGACTGCAGCTACAGTATCTCACTAAAGTGAGTACACCCCTCACATTTTTGTAATATGTTATTATATTTTTTCATGTGACAATACTGAAGAAATTATACTTTGCTACAATGTAAAGTAGAGGGTGTACAGGTTGTACAACAGTGTAAATTTGCTGTGCACTTAACTCATCACACAGCCATTAATGTCTAAACCACTGACAACAGAAGTAAGTACACCCTTTATTGGGACCAAAGTGTCAATATTTTGTGTGGCCACCATTATTTTTCAGCACTGCCTTAACCCTCTTGGGAATGGAGTTCACCAGAGCTTCACAGGTTGCCACTGGAGTCCTCATTCACTCCTCCTTGATGACATCACGGAGCTGGTGGATGTTAGAGTCCTTGAGCTCCTCCACCTTCCATTTAAGGATGCCCTAAAGATGCTCAATAGAGTTTAGGTCTGGAGATATGCTTGGCCAGTCCATCACCGTCCCAGTACATGCTTGCATTCATGGTTCCCTCAATGAACTGTAGCTCCCCTGTGCCGGCAGCACTCATGCAGCCACAGACCATGACACTCCCAACACCATGCTTGACTGTAGGCAAGACACACTTGTCTTTGTACGCCTTACCTGGGTTCCGCCATACATGCTTGACACCATCTGAACCAAATAAGTTTATCTTGGTCTCATCAGACCACAGGACATGGTTCCAGTAATCCATGTCCTTAGTCTGCTTGTCTTTAGCAAACTGTTTGTGGGCTTTATTGTGCATCATCTTTAGAAGGCTTCCTTCTGGGATGAAATTCATACAGACCAATTTGATGCAGTGTGTGGCCTATGGTCTGTGCACTGACAAGGTGACCCCCCACCCCTTCACCCTTGTACAGACGGTCGGATATTCTGATGGACAATGTCCGATAGGACCGTGTTGTCGGATAATCCGACAGTGTGTGGGCTCCATCGGACTGTTTCCATCGGAGTATCCAACGGACCAAGTTTTCCAACTTGTTTATAAAATTTTTTGACAACATGCTCCGATCGGACTTTGTCCGATCATGTGTAGAGAATTCTGATCGGACAAAGTGCCACGCATGCTCAGATCAAATTCCTAGACCAAAGATTTTGGCTACTAGCCTGAACGTAGTCCCATCGTAACGAAATAACGTCATCACGTTAAGTACGATTGGATTTTCTGACAACTTTGTCCGACTGTGTGTATGCAACAGTTTCGGACAAAATCCGTTGGACAAAATCCGTCGGACAAAATCCGACGGATTTGGTTGTCGAAATGTCCGACCGTGTGTATAAGGGTTTCAACCTCTGCAGCAATGCTGGCAGCACTCATACGTCTGTTTCCCAAAGACAACCTCCGCTGAGCATGTACACTCAACTTCTTTGGTCAACCATGGCGAGGCCTGTTCTGAGTGGAATCTGTCCTGTTAAACCTCTGTATGGTCTTGGCCACCGTGCTGCAGCTCAGTTTCAGGGTCTTGGCAACCTTCTTATAGCCTAGGCCATCTTTATATAGAGCAACAATTCTTTTTTTCAGATCCTCAGAGAGTTCTTTGCCATGAGGTGCCATGTTGAACTTCCAGTGACCAGTATGAGAGAGTGGGAGCGATAACACCAAATGTAACACATCTACTCCCCATTCACACCTGAGACCTTGTAACACTAACAAGTCACATGATACCGCGGAGGGAAAATGGCTAATTGGGCTCAATTTGGACATTTTCACTTAAGGGTGTACTCACTTTTGTTGCCAGCGGTTTAGACATTAATGGTTATTTTGAGGGGACAAAAAATGTACACTGTTATACAAGCTGTAAACTCACTATTTTACATTGTAGCAAAGTGTAATTTCTTCTGTATTGTCACATGAAAAGATATAATAAAATATTTACTAAAATGTGAGGGGTATACTCACTTTTGTGAGATACTGTATGTCTCTCCTTAATGACAAATTGCCATAGTGGATCTGCGACCTGAAAAACATGGCTGCTGCGTACAGCTTTTCATGTGCTCATTGCTCATGCACTAGGAACTACATAGCGAAAAGTAACCTATAAGTTTGGGAACTACAGGGGATGAGTAACCTACGTCTCGTTGACCTACAGAGGATGTGTAACCTACCGCTCTGTGAACTACAGAGAGTGTGTATGACAGACTAGGAGCACAAGGAGAGAGAGAGCACATGGAGGTGAATCACATGGAAGCTGATGTACAGGTGTTTATTGGAGAACTTGAGCGTGCAGGAGGGGTGGTAATAGGACACAGCACAAGAAAAAGTCCACAGGACAACAATATATAGCAGCACTGATAAATAGTCCATGGAGGTGTAACCTACCTCTCTGGGGAACTATAGAGAACATGAAACATGCCAACCTACCTCACTGGAAATATATCTCTCTGGCAACTATAGAAAACATGTTGTGTGTTATGGATAGTTGGTGTCTGGCTACCACAAAAGCTAAATTCTGAAGGAGCTCTATCATCATTTTATTACTATAACAAAAACATGGACACAGGTCCTGTGTCCAGGGCAAATCGTCTGTTGCTATCCAAAGGTTATCAATTCCCTGTGCAATATCATGTGGACAGCCGCGGCTGGTGTCAGCCTGTCATTCATTTATACAAGTTTACCAGCCTTAGCTGTCTGTATAAGCCTGTGATTTTCACCGCAAGAATCCACCAATTCTTGCTGTAGCTATCTGCTATGTGCCCTAATTATCCGTGTGAATGCACCCATGGGAATACTTAGAAAATATGGCCAATTCTAGCAGTGTTCTCTCAGTATTAAACATATATCTGCTTTGCCTGCAGTATTGTATATCCAAGTGAAAGGTTCAGCATTAACAAAACATATGAGGTTTGTTCAATATCAAAAGAGATTTTATGAAACGCCGTCACAAGCAATATAAAATATGTTATTTTCTTAAGCACTTGAAAGGACGGATCGGAAAATAATCCTTCAACATACAGAGGAGAGTAACTCATCACCCCCTCCGCAGAAGTCAATGAAGGCGTTTGGTTGCCTAAGGAAATCCAAATAATTCATCCCCAAAATGTATTGATGGGACTTGATGCCAAGTCTCATAACTTTTTAATAGCTGAAAGACCCAGAAATTCTTCTGCAAAGTAAAGAAAGATGACATTTCAAATAATACACAGGATAGGTTACGTCATGGAAGTGTGCGGTGGCTGGTTTTACAAGTCCTGTCACCATAATTGAGCTACAAACATAATTAACTAGCTATACATAGCTTCCTGAAAATGTCAAAGCACTCTGCCCTGGTACTCCTCTCAAAAGCCCTCGTCCCTGAAACAATCAGTAGGAAAAAAGCCTTAGGCCGTGCACACATGATCTGATGGTTTTCCCGACGGAATTCCGATGGGATTTCACTCAAGCTCACACCAAATTCCAACCGCCAAGAACGCGGTGATGTAAAAACACGTACGACGGGACTAGAAAAAGGAAGTTCAATACCCAGTAGCCAATAGCTACCATCTCGTAGTTGAAACTGAGCATGCATGATTTTTTGCACGTCGGAATTGCATACACACGAACGGATTTTCGGATAGGAACTTTTTCAGACCGAAAAATTTAGAACATGCTCTCAATCTTTTGCTTGCCGAAATTCGGCCGGCAAAAGTCCGACCGAGCATACACACGATCACATTTTCCGACCAAAAGCTCTCATCGGTCTTTTTCTGGCCGAATTTCCGATCGTGTGTACGCGGCTTCAGAAGGAAAACGAATTCAGCCACCACATCTTATGATTGGTAAGCTGCAATTTATTAAATTTTTGGTTTTGGGTTGAATACTGCTTTAATGCTTTCAGTGAAAGAAATCTATGGTCATAGCTTCCACCTTGGTTTTATAACATGAGCATTGTAATAATTAATCAAACAATATTTATCTTTGATAATCCAATATGAGCTTACATGAAACATCTCCTTTCATATTGTGAGTTCTGCCTGTCTGTTGGCCATCTCTTTCCACAACTTCCTGGATTTCCTGCATGCTTTGCAGCTTCTCCTCTTCTGTTTGTAATGGTAATATGTACTGGGCACACAAAAAGCTTTGTGTGTAGCAGCCATTTTCAGACTCAATCCCCACCCCCAATCACAACCCCCCCCCCCCCCCCCCCCAGCGGGAAAATGTTTTTTAAATCATCTTTTTAATATTTTTTCACAGTGCTTCTGGGGAAGGGGGAAGATGGTATGTGGCAGTGAACCGTGTCAGTAGTTTTTTTTTATTTTTAATAGTTGATTTTTCTACAATTAAATTTGTTTCTTAATTTTATTTCACAATGATTTTTTTTTGGGGGGGGGGGGGGAGGGGGTTGGGGTAGTGGACGGTGTTGGAAGGGCAGGGGAGAGTGGTGTCAGTAGTTTTTTATTTTATTTTGTTACACTTTATTTATTTTTAACTTTTGGGGGGCTTTGGTGAGATGTCAGCATATAAACTTGTTAATTTTATATATATATATATATATATATATATATATATATATATATATATATATCTGCTCTGAAATAAAGTAAAAAACATAACAAATAAACAAACAGTGTGTATATGTGTGTGTATATGTTGAAAGGCCAGTATGGTGGCCTGTATTTATGGGAGGAGCCCGGAGGAGTAATTGTTCAGCCCGTTCAGCTGTGTTCCTTATCAGCCAGTACGGTGGCCGGAATTTATGGGAGGAGCCCGGAGGGGTATTTAATCAGCCCATTCAGCTGTGTTCCTTGTCGGTTCCTGTGTGCAATACCCACCCTCCCATCCCCTTTTTAGGGCATTTCTCAAGGCATCATACTCCTCACAGAGTACTCATTTCACTTCATTTCATGTTCATTTCATTTAATCCTCATTTCTTATCTAGGGTATGCCCCCTTATTTTGGTATACCGTACGTTAGACCAGGGCACACCCTCAGGTCTATTTCAAGTAGTAAGTTTATGTTAACCCTGTTTGTCATCGTTATACGTATCGGTCATAGGGCTCTGAACCATAAATATATATATATATATATATATAGCCGGCCGAAGACTCAACACAAGAAGAACGTTTGTTCTCTAGAGAACTCTCCCATTAAAATCAATGCAATTTGGTCCACCACAAAATGGCCGCCAGCCAGAGCCCTAATTACAAGGACAGATTGTTTAGTGTTGATGGGGATGCTAGGAACAGAGGCTGTTTGCAGAGACGTCTGCGGGGACAGAGTCGGTCTTCACAGCTATTCCCTGCTGCACCGATCATTCCCGGGAGATTGGGAGGCGAATGTGGATGTGCGGGAGCCACCGCAGAAATGCAAGAGTCTCCTACACCTCGCGGGAGACTTGAGATGTCTGCATTTTTTTCAGGTTCGAAGTCACCAATGCCATTTTATCACAAAAGACATAGCAGCAGTGACCTTCACCCTCCCTCCTCCTTCAGTTTATACCATATACAAACTGTTAGCCGATGCCAAAGCCTCCCTATCAGATCCTTGAAAGGACAAATGCAGACCCTTTCATACCCTTAGCTCTCAACTCTCCCTGATTTGGAGAAATGTCCCTCTGTCCCTTTTTCCTCCTTATTTGTCCCTCATTTTGCTCTGATCTATATAGTTGTATATAAAATGCATTTTTTCATCTTTCAAAAAGAGTTTCCCAGTACTAAACCTTTCATCCAATTTTTACATTTCTGCATTTGTAAATGTCAAAAGCCAATATATAAAAGAAAAGTAGTGATAAAAGTGATACAAGTTGATTAACTAATCAGTTTATTTGTATAATTCCCCTTTAGGGAGACATGGCGGGGGTGGTGTCCTATGTCTACATGCTTTTTGCTAATAGGTGTCCCTCATTCCCATTTCAGAGAGTTGGAAGGTATGCACGCCTATTAGCCAAATTCAATGTTCAACCAGTTCAATTGGTTGGTAACACAAATTGCTAATCAGCCAATCACATGGCAGCAAATTAACTGGTTCCTGACCGCCAATGTATGTATGTGAATGTACATCGGCAGAATGGCACAGACAGACAAATGGGGGTAAAGGTACGTCTCTTTAAATTTGCCACCGTGCCATTGCATGCATGCCGCTGGCAGCGCGCGCGCCGCCCGGGTCCTCCGTGAGTTGGGTCGCGGGTCCCGTGGACTCGATCACCGCGGGGATACCCGCGATCATCTCATGGGGAGGAAGAACGGGGAGATGCTAATGTAAACAAGCATCTTGTCAGGGCTGGCTTAGCCCTTCCTCCTCTGGGCTGGCCGCTCAGCTGTCAGCTAATTGCCAGCTCTCTTCTCTTTCCACAGTTACCAGCTGTTCCCGATGATGCTTGTCTGACCTGCCTATTTAAAGCCTTCCTGCTCACTTTTTCATTTGCCTTTGCGTTGGTCACATCACAGGGAACCATCTCCTGTTGTTTGTTTCTAGACTGGCTTGCTGACATCCCACCTGGCTTCTTATCCTGCTTGCGGTTGCTCTCCTTGGATCCCTGACTTCCGGCCTGGCTGATTACCGAATCTGGTTAATGAACTTTGGACTGGCTGACTACCTGATCTGGCTACAGGACTCTAGCTATGCTTGACTATGCTTTTTTCTATTTACCTTTTTATTTTTATTAATAAACAAATGTGATTTGATTGTACTTCTGTCTCAGTCTGTTTCATGGTTCCTGACAGTACGCGAAGGCCATGAATTCAGAAGATACAGTCAATCCACTTGTTGGTAATATTTTTTCCAGATTGGATGAGCAAGATCACCACATGGATCAGTTTGCCTTGGCGTTACAAATGCTCCTGAATCGCACGGCTCACCTGGAATCCCCTACGGTGGCTGCTTCGGTACAACCTGAGTCGTAGGCCGTCCCTGCTGCTGTGCCAGTCTCTGTGCAGGCACCCGCCTCGAGTATTACCTCTATAAGAGGTATGTCTGGTTCTGCTCTGCTTCCCCAGCGATTTGAGGGCGATCCAGTTCAATGCACAGGGTTTCTCAATCAGGTTGAGATATACTTCGAAATGCTGCCCCAGGCGTTTCCCATGGACAGAAGCAAAGTAGGTTTCGTGATATCTTTGCTTTCTGAGAGAATCTTGGCCTGGGCTAACCCTCTATGGGAGACACAAAAACCTGTTGTCTTGAGTTACCCTCAGTTTGTGGTCTCCTTTAAAAGGTTTTTTGATGTTCCCGCACGCTCCGCTTCTGCTGCCAAGTGCCTCAGGTCCATCAAACAGAGTGAATGAATGAAATACTTGTATAGCGCACAATGCAAACTGAATCACCTCTAGGCACTGTGGCGAGCTTTGATCATCTGCTAAAAGAGGAAGGTCTTGAGTTTTTTCCTAAAAGCCAGGTGATTTTCTTCCAGGCGGATGTTGATTGTACGAGTACGAGAACTGTTGCCAACTATGCCATTGAATTCCATACTCTGGCAGCAGAGGTTGCTTGGAACAATGAGGCCCTCATGGCTGCTTTTTCTCATGGTCTCTCGGATTCCATCAAGGATGAGATAGCAGCCCAAGATATACCCATTGAGCTGGGGAGCTTGATCTCGTTTGCCATCCTCATTGACTCCAGACTCAGAGAAAGACTTTCTCTTAAGGAGCGCTTGCGGAAGCCTCCTGTACATTTGCCTCCGAGCTTTGTAGTCCCACCCATGCCTCCCTCACCTCCCATGCCCCCTGGTACCGAGTTGGTCAGTGAAGATGAGCCCATGCACCTGGGCTTCACGCATCTCTCTGCGGATGAGAGAGCCTTTAGGAGGAGGGAGAGATTGTGCCTTTATTGTGGCCAGGCAGGTCACTTTTTGAAGTCTTGTCCTATCCGTCCAGGGAACGCCCGAACCTTGAGGTCCTGTCATGGACAGACCTTAGGTGGCGTTGTTTCATCCCCAGTTATCCAGAAGGATAAGCCCCTGGTTTTGGTCACCCTTTCTTGGGCTGAGTCGTCCATGAGGAGTACCGTGATTTTGGCGATGTCTTTGATAAAGGTCAAGCTGGTAGTTTGCCTCCACACCGGCCTTATGATTGCGCAATTGACCTTCAACCTGGTGCCATACCTCCTCGTGGCCGGGTTTACCCTTTGTCGGTCTTGGAGGATAAGGCCATGGAGGAGTATGTTGCTGACGCACTTTCTCGAGGTTTCATCCGCAAGTCCTCATCTCCTGCTGGTGCTGGTTTCTTCTTTGTGAAAAAGAAAAGCGGTGAACTGAGACCTTGTATAGATTATAGGGGTCTCAATCTTGTCTCGATTAAGAATGCCTACCCGATTCCATTGATTACGGAGTTATTTGACCACCTCAAGGGAGCAACGGTTTTCACAAAGCTTGACCTGAGAGGGGCATACAATCTCGTGCGCATTAAGGAGGGCGACGAGTGGAAAACTGCTATAATACCAGAACAGGCCATTATGAATACCTGGTAATGCCTTTTGGCCTTTGTAACGCCCCAGCAGTTTGCCAGGAATTTATTAACAATGTCCTCCGAGATTTGTTGCAATTGTGTGTGGTGGTTTATCTCGATGATATCCTCATATTTTCCAAGTCCCTGGAGAGCCACCACACAGATGTCTGTCATGTACTTCAGAAACTAATAGAGAACAATCTCTATTGTAAACTGGAGAAGTGCGAGTTCCATCGTGAACAGGTTACATTCAGCTGTTGGGTAATTGGCAGCTCTCTTCTCTTTCCACAGTTACCAGCTGTTCCCGATGATGCTCGTCTGACCTGCCCATTTAAAGCCTTCCTGCTCACTTTTTAATTTGCCTTTGCGTTGGTCACATCACAGGGAACCATCTCCTGCTGTTTGTTTCTAGACTGGCTTGCTGACATCCCACCTGGCTTCTTATCCTGCTTGCGGTTGCTCTCCTTGGATCCCTGACTTCCGGCCTGGCTAATTACCCGATCTGGTTAATGAACTTTGGACTGGCTGACTACCCGATCTGGTTACAGGACTCTGGCTATTCTTGACTATGCTTTTTTTCTATTTACCTTTTTATTTTTATTAATAAACAAGTGTGATTTGATTGTACTTCTGTCTCAGTCTGTTTCATGGTTCCTGACACATCTCCCTGTTCTGCCTAGTGACAGTGTCACTGATCTCTGCTCCCTGTGATTGGGAGCAGAGATCAGTGACATGTCACATGTAGCCACACCCCCCACTGTTAAAAACTTGCCCCAGGACACACGTAACCCTTACCCTGCCCCCTAGTGGTTAACCCCTTCACTGCCAGTGTCATTGACACAGGAATCAGTGCATTTGTATAGCACTGATTGCTGTATAAATGCCAGCGGTCCCAATAATGTGTAAAACATGTCCGACGTGTCCGCCATAATGTCGCGGTCATGATAAAAATTGCAGATCGCTGCCTTTACTAGTAAAAAAAAAAAATTATTATTAAAAATGCCATAAAACTATCAGCTATTTTGTAAACACTATAACGTTTGCGCAAACCAATAAATAAATGCTTATTGCGATTTTTTTTTACCAAAAATATGTTGAAGAATACGTATTGGCCTAAACTAAGGAAAAACATTTTTTTTATATATTTTTGGGGGATATTTATTATAGCAAAATGTAAAAAATAATGAGTTTTTTCAAAATTGTCGCTCTTTTTTTGCTTATAGCGCAAAAAATAAAAATAACAGGGGTGATCAAATAGCACCAAAAGAAAGCTCTCTTTGTGGGAAATAAAGGACGTCGATTTTGTTTGGGAGCCATGTCGCACGACCGCGCAATTGTCAGTTAAATCGACACAGCGCCAAATCCCAAAAAGTGCTCTGGTCCGGAAGGGGGTAAAATCTTTCGGGGCTGAAGCGGTTAATGTATTTAGACATCTAGCTGTGGTGAAGACGACTTGCTGAAGTTAAAAGAAGAGATAAAGTAGAAATGGGAATTAAGTGACTTTGAATATAGCATGGTTGTTGGTGCCAGATGGGCTGGTCTGAGTATTTCAAAAATGGCTGGGATTACTGGGGTTTTCACACACATCTATCTCTAGGGTTTTCAGAGAATGGTTTAGAAAAAGAGAAAATATCCAGTAAGCAGAAGTTGTGTGGACAAAAAGGGCTTGATGATGTCAGAGGTCAGAGGAGAGTGAGCAGACTGGTTCAAGATGATAGAAAGGCAACAGTAACTCATATAACTACTCATTACAACCAAGGTATGCAGAATACCATTTCTGAATGCACAACACTGAAACTTGAAGCAGTTGGGCTACAGCAGCAGAAGACCACACTGGGTGCCACTCCTGTCACCTAAGAACAGGAAACTAAGGCTACAATTTGCACAGGCTCACCAAAATTGGACAACAGAAGAGTGGAAAAAGGTTACCTGGTCTGATGAGTCTTGATTTCAGCTGTGACATTCAAACTGTAGGGTCAGAATTTGACTTAAACAACATGAAAGCCTGGACCCATCCTACCTTGTATCAATGGTTCAGACTGGTGGTGGCGGTGTAATGGTGTGGGGGATATTTTCTTGGCGCACTTTGGGACCCTTAGTACAAATTGAGCATTGTTTAAATGCCACGGCCTACCTGAGTATTGTTGATGACCATGTCCATCCCTTTATGACTACAATGTACCGATCTTCTGATGGTTAGTTCCAGCAGGATAATACACCATGTCACAAAGATCCAATCATCTCACCATTGGTTTCTTGAACATGACAATGAGGTCACTGTACTCCAATGGCCTCCACAGTCACCAGATCTCAATCCAATAGAGCACCTTTGGGATGTGGTGGAATGGGAGATTTGCATCATGGATGTACAGATGAAAAATCTGCAGTGACTGCATAATGCTATTATGCCATTATGGACCAAAAGAATGTTTCCAACACTTTGTTGAATCTATCCCACAAAAAATGAAGGCAGTTCTGAAGGCAAAAGGAGATCCAACCCGGTACTAGCAAGGTGTACCTAATAAAGTGTCCGGGGAGTGTATGATGCACAGTGTAGCATAAAGAGTGCAATAGTCAGAACTATGATGCAGATTGTAGTGTATAGAGTGCAGTGGTCAAGTCTATGAAATGAGCAAATAGTGTAAAAAAGTGCGGCAGTCAGGACTATGTATTATACAACAAAGCACAAAAGGTGCAGTTGTCAGAAATGTATAATGTACAACATAGTGTAAAGAGCGCAGTGGTCAGGACTACCTAGTGTACAGAATATAGAGGTCAATGAGTGATCAGGATTATGTATTGTACAACATAATGTATGTAATGTAATGGTCAGGACTGTGTAACACACAAAACATCATGTGCCGTCATGACTACATATACACATAACATAGCCTATAGAGTTCAGCAGTCAGGACTGTGTAGTCAGTGTGCCCCCTTCACTGTAAAACATAGAGAGTAGTGTAGTGGTCAGTGCTTGGTGTGCTCACATACCCTGGCAGTCAGTGCTTGGCATGCACCCTTTGGTGGTCAGTGTTTAGTGCGCTCGCTAGCATTGGTGGTCAGTGTTCAATGTACCCTCTTACATTGGTGATCAGTGTTCAATTGGTGGTCAGTGTTCAATGTACCCTCTTACATTGGTGGTCAGTGTTCAATGTACCCTCTTACATTGGTAGTCAGTGTTCAATGTACCCTCATACATTGGTGGTCAGTGTTTAATGTACTCCTTAACATGGTGGTCAGTGCCTTTTGTACTCAGTACTCAGTGCTCGCTTACATTGGCCGTCAGTGCTCAATCTACCCCTTTGGCACATTAGCACTGTTCCTGCCAGGGTACACCAGTGGCTGTGCATTCAGAATGGCTATCTAGTGTGAACAAGTCTTAAAGGTTATTTGGAACTCGCATAGGAGTGCAATACAACTTTCTAAATTTTTTATGGCTAGTTTTCTTTCGTCCATAAACTGGTGCTTTGTCTCCATCTAGTGTAATTCTTGATTATTGCACAGAGCCGTGAAATAATCCAAATATTTAAAGTAAAAATTGTTGGTGTACATTTTTAAACTACAATTTTGTAAACTATTTTTCTTTTTTAATTTGAACTGAGCCCACTCATTTCCCAAAAATTTAAATCTAGCCTTGACAATTTGCTCATTCCCTTGTTTAAATTGCAATTGCGTACCAGCCCATAACTAATGGGTCTATTTATCAATGTTTTTACCCAGTATCGATTGTTAAATAGTAGGGGTGCACCGCATGGGTTTTTTGGTGCCGAAACTGATACCGAAAATGAAAAATACACTGGGCCGAAAACCGAAACCGATAACGAAACAGCACCGATAACAAAAATGGCTTTTTTTATATATTAAACAAAAAAATTATTTGATATATAAAATTGTGTTATATTCATTATATTATTCATATTCATTAATTAATCATTAATTTTATGAATAAAAGAATAGTACAGTCCAGTAATGTAAATAAGTACTTTAATAAAAAGCAACCCAAATTAATTGGACAGTGGATACAGAAGATTAAATCAAATAAAATACAAAATTATAATAAATTAAAGTAACTACAGTATCCTGCAGTGCAGACTGCAGTCAGTGCACATTGAACCATAACAACAAAATAAAATAAAAAATTTATAAAAAAAACACATAAAAAATAATAAATAAATAATATAAAATTAAAAAGACTACGTCTAAGAAAACTTTATTTTATTAATTTTCAACTTAAATCAGAGCTAGTAATTCAGTTCTCTCTCCCTAAGGTGTCAGCGGCTGCATGTGTGATAAAAGTGTATGTGTGTAGCTACGGGTTACAAACATAGTCATATAGTAGACCGCACTGTTTCGGCCCCCAGGTATGAGTGGAGACATCCCGGGAACACAGACTAGTCTACAGTCTGGTCTACAGCAGCGGTGCTCAGCCAATCACAGCAAGCAATGAAGACTAGTCTGTGTTTTTGGAAGTCTCCACCCATACCCGGAACACAGTGCGGTATAGTGTATAGTACTTGAGAATGTAGACAGTCACAGATACAGAACATACAGTTTTGCACATGCAGCGGGCTGAAAGTTTAGGGAGAGACAATGACTGACATAGTTTGTCCCAACAACAAACTATATATAACTAAGTATAAAGAACAACATAACATAAATAGAAGGCTGTTATTCTGTATCACAGTTTCTGTAAAATATAAGTTTAACATATGCTAAATACAATAAAAAATGTTAATTATTTGCAACTTGAGAACTAGTAATTTTTTTCCCCCTAAGTTCTCTCCCTAAGGTGGCAGTGGCTGCATGTGCGATAAAAGTGTATGTATGTAGCTGCGAGTTACATACATAGTCATACAGTAGACAGCACTGTGTTCCGCCCCCCGGGTATGAGCGGAGACATCCCGGAACACAGACTAGTCTCTACAGTCGGGTCTACAGCAGCAGTGCTCAGCCAATCACAGGAAGCAATGTAGACTAGTCTGTGTTTCTGGAAGTCTCTGCCCATATCTGGAACACAGTGCGGTATAGTGTATAGTACTGGAGTATGTAGACAGCCACAGATACAGAACATACAGTTTTGCATTTGTACATGCAACAGGCTGACAGCTTAATGAGAGAGACACACTTTGGCCCAACAGCAACAAACTATGTATGTACAGTAGTTTAAAAGCTGGAGTTCTCTCTTAAATTGAAGAAGTGCAAAAAAACTGTAGAAGAACTACAATGAACAACCAACTAATGTCACAACTAGACAATTGGAGCATACTGGTAGTCAGTCATACTATGTTGTATGTTCCAATTGTCCAATAGCACAGTCCAATACCAAATCATTTACTATGCTCAACAACATGGTAGATGAATTGGTCTATGCTACGGATTTATAAATCTATTTCAGTAAAAGTGGCAGATTTCGCTTTAAGAACAAAAGTTGTTCAGCTTTCTCACAGGAGAGACGGTTTCTCTTCTCATCAAGAATATGAGATGCTAGACTGAATAGTCTCTCACTCTCTGTACTGGTGCTTGGGGCAGATGAATATCTGCGTGAAATCTGTGCAAGCAAAGGAAAACGTTGTTTGTTGATGCGCCCGTACTCAAGGGGATTGTCACTTCTGGCGATAGGCTGTTCAGCGAAATAAATGTCCAGCTGTTGGGTAGCTGCACTTGTTGTGGCACTGCTATGGACCGGGGTGTATTCATGTAAAATTTCTTCAAACATATCAGATATGGAAGGAGCGTGTTCCTCTTCACTTGTATGCAACAGTTTTTTCTCACTTTCCTCTGTGCTACGCCTCGAAACTCCTTCACCAGATGCTTCCACCACCACCATTTGTGCCTGTATCATTTCCCTTGCATGCTGCTTTTTCTCAACATTAAAATAATGCTCTTTAAATCGAGGATCTAGAACTGTTGCATAGCAGTACAGAGGGTTGGACTCGGTGTCTTGAAATCGGTTGGTAACAGCCTCCAGTAGAGTGGTTTTAGCCATTTTTATGCCATGGTCTGTTTCTATCTCTTTTCCTAGCAGACGCTTCAGTGCAGCAATCAAGGGAATAACTTCAGAAATGGAAGCATTAGTTGAGCTTATTTCTTTTGTTAACTGTTCAAATAGAGATAGAAGAGACAAACTATTTTCAACTAACATCCACTGATGTGCGCTCAGTGTTGCCAGCAGCTCGTAATCCGCAATGTATGCAGCTAAAACACGCTTTTGTTCAAAAAGACTTTGCAGCATATAGTAGGTGCTGTTCCAATGAGTGGCTACATCTTGCTGCAGTCGTTTCGGTGGCATTCCAAACTGTATCTGCAAAGCTTGTAATCTGGAATAAGCAAGCAGAGAATTCTTAAATTGACCCACAATTTTTCTTCCTTTTGATACAATATCAGATATGGAGCGCTGACTCAGCAATCCTTCATTCACAGCCAATTGCAGCGTGTGTTGCTTTTATGTTCACTGTGCTCCATTGCCTTTGCCATGTTCCGTGCATTATTTTGGACAATCAAATGCACTTTAGACTTCTCAATGTGCCAAGTGTCAAGCATGGTTTTTAAAGTATCAGATATTGCTGCTGCAGTATGTGATCCAGCAAACTCACGTGCGTTAAGTAGGATGTTTTGCAATTGAAATTTGTCATCTATCCACTGCACTATCAGGCTAAGCATGCTCGTTGGACTGACGTCTGAACTCCAAATGTCGGTAGTAAAACTGATTACTATGATGTCGGTAGTCATGAGCTCATGAACGTGTTTTCTAACACTGCAAAACAATTCAGGTAGACAGGTATGTGCAAAGTAGCGTCTGCTTGGTAGTGAGTAACGCGGCTCAATATGTTGCATGAGCCTACGGAATCCAATGTCTTCCACAACAGAGAATGGCCGGTCGTCTAATGCAATAAATTCCATAATTTTATCTGTAATAGCACAAGCTTTGGGACTGTCACTTGCAAATTTTTTTACCTTTTCAAAGACTGTGGCCACAGATGGTGTTGAGCCTGAGGCACTTTTTGGAAGGGGCACTGTTTTCTTGTAATATGAATGCTGAACTGGATGACATGTTTTCAGGTGGTGCATCAAACCTGTTGTTGAAAAATGCCTTGGCACTGTACCCCCTCTTGAAATTTATGCTGAGCAAAGACTACAGATTGCAAATTTGGGGTCTTTATCAGAAACTTTAAAATATTTCCACACTGCAGACATGGTCCACATTTGCTGGTAGCGCAGAATAATAGCATAGAATGATCTATAGTGGGAGTGAATTCTGCGGGGGGGAAAAAAAAGGACAAAATCAATTTAAAAGCTAAACCCCAGGAGGCAGCTTTAAAAAATAAAAAACTAACCAATCCCTTTTTTTTTTTTTTAAAGGCGCAGCTCTTGCCATGCAAGGCAGTTATGTCTGCACTATGGTACATCTGACTTGTACCAAAAAGATAATTACACTGATTAAATTTGATTTGAAATGGAATGGATTGCTTGCAAATTGAATTTGCATGCTATTTAATTTTTTTTTAGCTATTCTGTAGTATACTATAACTTCATGCGCTTGTTTTCATTGAATTTGTCACTTTGTCAGCGTAGTATTATAACTAAGTTATACAGTTATATTACACTGACATGACAGTAAGCACATGATTTTTTTAAACATGACAGTACACAATATATATATATATATATATATATATATATATATATATATATATATATATATATATATATATATATATATTTATGGTCCAGAGCCCTCTGACCGATACGGATAAGGATGACAAACAAGGTTAACATAAACTCGCTTACTTGAAATGGACCTGAAAGTGTGCCCTGGTCTAACGTACGGTATACCAAAATAAGGGGGCATACCCTAGATAGAGAAGTGGGTGATAAATGAAATGAATATGAAATGGAGTGAAATGAGTACTCTCATGAGGAGTATAATGCTTGAGAAATGCCCTGAAAAAGGGGATGGGTGGGTGGGTATCGCGCACCGGAACCGACGAGGAAGATAGGCGAACGGGCTGGTTATATACCCCACCGGGCTCCTCCCATAATTCCAGGCCATCATACTGGCCTTTCTATTTATGGTCCAGAGCCCTCTGACCGATACGGATAAGGATGACAAACAAGGTTAACATAAACTCGCTTACTTGAAATGGACCTGAAAGTGTGCCCTGGTCTAACGTACGGTATACCAAAATAAGGGGGCAAAAACATTCAGGTAGGGGTTGCATTTTATTGTTTCAAGTTTGTTACTGGGTGAGCTTGACAAAGGCCTGGGCCATCTCTACTTGTGGATTGGGTATGTAACGGGCGAAACAGGTGGACTTCCATCTACCCAACTTCTTGATAACATGGTCCGGGACCCCTTGGCGGGAGGCTGTCGAAGCTGCTCCGATACAAAATGAATGTCCGGAGTAGTGAGCAGGATTGAGGTGAAGGATGCCCAGGAGTATCCTGACATGTTCCATAAACCGGGCAGCGTTCAGAGGTTTAGTGTGAAATGGCAGAAGCGGGCCAGTTCCTGGTTGATCGGCCAGAAGGGTCAACAAGCGGGTGAGAATGGCGACCGGGCACCAGCGGTTGTTGGTCTTATAGAAGTGTATGTCCGTACCTGAGCCAAGCTGCTGCGTCTTGGAGACTGCTAAGTGTAAGACGAAATGGTCTTCGTACCTGACCAGGTGGTGCTTGCACAGCATGCGTGCTGTGGGGCTATTACAGGTAAACTCGCCTGGCCGTAAGAAGCCGTAGAAGGCCAGGTGTATGGCTGCTTGTAAGACGATACTAATGCGGAGACCGAAAGGTGAAGTGGCCAGAATATCTGACATGTTCCTAAAAACGTCTCCTGTGATAGGCAGCCGTTTGGTGCAGGCCATTGGCTGGCGCTTCTGAACGCCGCGCATAACAGCCCGAACGGCGTGGTAAGTGAATAAGGAGGGTTCGGTAGGGTCCTGGAGGGACGTGAAATGTTGTACCCCGGCCATGTATAGCCGGATCGTATTAAAGGATAACGCCAACTCTGAGTGGCAGTAGGAAATGAAGGCCAGGACTTGCTTGACCCGGGAGGTCTCTGTGCTGTGATACGTCATGAAGCGGTTAAAGGCCCTCCAGGCCGATTGATAGGCCTTGCGGGTATTGCGTGAGAGGGAGTGATCGATGAGTTGGGTTGCTGCTAGGAGGTGTGGGGCTAATCCAGGGTCAGTTGAGACCAGTCCGGGATAGCTGCTGATGTTGGTCCGGCTCCGGGCACCTGATCGAAAAATGAAACAAAGTTAAAGCGGGAGAGGGCATCCGCTGCCTGATTGAATTTACCGGGGATAAAGGAACAATGGACGTTGAACTGAAATAATAACGAGAGCTGGACCAGTCGACGTAGGAAGGACATAATCTCTAGAGACTTGGACCTGCCTTTATTAATTATCTCTGCAGTGGCCAGATTATCTGTTGAAAAGGTCACCGTTTGACCCGACCAACTGCGGCCCCATGTGTGTGCTGCAGCTACGATGGGGTATAACTCGAACAGGGAGGACGTCTCGGTGAAGCCAGGAATTGCCAGTATCTGGGGAGGCCAGGGAGCTGCGAGCCAGAGGTGGGCAAAAATTGCCGCAAAGCCCGTGGAGGCCGCTGCGTCGGTCACCACCTGGGGTGAAAGGGAGGACACGGAGGGAATGAACAGGGACACGCCATTCCAAGACGATAGGAATTCCTCCCACATAGCAAGGTCTGCTATCGCCGCAGGATCCAGGCTGAGGACTTGCTCCAGGTCCTGTGAGAGGGACAGTAAGACCAATAGGCGTGACACAAATGCGCGACCCTGAGGGATGATGCGCATGGCGAAATTTAACATGCCGAGTAGGGACTGTAGCTGTCAGTTCTGGCGCGGGTGCAAGTTCTGGCGCGGGTGAAGTCCCTCAGGACCGTCCTGATGCGGGTCAGTTTATCCGGGGGGAGGCTGGCCTGCATAGTGTTGGTGTCTAGGCTGACCCCGAGAAAGGTGATGGTCTGCGTTGGACCATCCACCTTGTGCTCGGCAATGGGGACGTTGAGGTTACTGAAGACCACCCTTAACTTATCCAGATCTCCTGGAGGAGAGCCGGGTGGCTCGATCAGCAGGAAGTCATCCAGATAGTGTATGACTCCCTGACACTGGGCTACATGCAGCAAGATCCATGCGAGAGTCTGTGCGAAAGTGTCGAAGAGCCAGGGGCTGCTCTTGGACCCGAATGTTAGTTTGGTGGCAAAATAGTACAGCTCCCTCCATTTGATGCCATGCCAGCACCAGAGAGATGGATGGATGGGAAGGAGCTTGAAGGCGTCCGAGATGTCGGCCTTGGAGAGCCAGGTTCCTGTGCCTGTTTTGAGAATGGCCTGGATGGCCGTGTCTACGGATGCATACTTAAGGGAGAACTCCTCGGAGGGGATAAGGGAATTAAGACTGGGGACAGAAGAGGAATGAGGCGCTGACAAATCGTACACCAATCTGAGTTTATTAGAGAACTTGCCCTTGACAAGCCCAATAGGGCTGACTCGCCAGGTGTTGAATGGGGGCTGTGTGAAAGGGCCTATGATGAAGTCCCGGTCTAACTCTGACTGTAGTAGTTGGTCAATGGCTTGTTCATCCATAGCTGCTGACCGCAGGTTCTGGCATTCGTGCGTGAGGTGAGGGAGAGAGATAAGTCCAGTGTGAAAGCCTTGAGTGAAGCCCTGAACAAGGTAGACGGATAGTGAGGGGGTAGGATGACTGGTAAGGTAGACACTGAGCCACGAAACGTTGACCCGGCTTAGTCAAGATTTCTTAATCTGTTTGACCTCACACATAAGCCTGGGATGAGCCCTATGACACTGCGTGCATACGTGGAGCAGCCTGCACTGACTAAAATTGCATGACCCGCTATTATAATTGTTGCAGATTGCTGCACCTCCCATGGTCTTGACCGGGCACCCAAATTTATCCGTCTGCGGCAGGCGTGCCGGCGCCTGTGGGCCCTGAGCAGTACCTGAGGTAGACGGACCGTCTAAGGGCGGGCCTGCCACTGAGCTAGCGCACCAAGTCGCGGTATGAGTAGCCGACTGGCAAATCGCACAGAGAGGAGACCGTAGCCCCGCGAAGTGGCGGCAGAATAGCTCGGTATCCATGACGCTCCAGTCAGTAGGCATCTGGAATTGGAAGAGCCTGGCGGCCGCCTTAGCAGAGAAGGTGCGGTGGTAGTCGTAAAATGAAAAACCGCCGTATTTATAACCCAGGTCTACTACCACATGTAGGTAGCGATCCAGCTCCTCCCTCCTGCCGGGGGAGGCTGAGCAGATGATGTCCCTCATCATGCCGAAGGCCAAGGTAAACTCGGTGACAGAAAGCTTCCTGTCCAGCCTGGGGTCTTTGGTTTTGAGGACCACTGACACGTCCCCCCATGTATAAGCCTTGTTCTCCGCCAGCTCGTGAATGGAGATGAGAAGAGAAGCCAGATTGACGTCCTTGCCCTCTAGGATGTCCTTCCTGATGTTAGCTGATACCAGATGAGAAGGGTACACAATTGATGTACACCCGGTGATACCTACGAGAGGGTTATTCACTGCCTGGGATGCTGGTACTAGAGGAGAAACAAACGGGGCGGGTCTCGAGGAGGGCCACCCGATTCTGGACCTCTGACATTGAGGTCGTCAGGGACGATACCAAGGTATGAAGCTGCGAGATTGAAGAAGCGATAGAGCCCAGGGAGGCCTGCTGGGTACTAGCCCCAACCGTGGCTGGGGGAGGAAAGAGGAGCCCGAAAAGCTCGGCCTTTCTGGCTGTTGCCGGAAAGGGTACACCTCTGCGCCTTAGCTCAGCTGTCAGCCTAGGAATGGTCCATGCTCTGAGGGACCGTTGGCTGCCACTCTCTGAGAAAAGAGACGGAGATAATGGGGCCGTGAGGTCCTCGCTGCCAGCCCGGGACATGGTGGCGAAATCCAGGCCTGGCGAGCCTATTAGTCCTCGGGTTCGGGTTTTCTCCTAAACGGAACCTATGAGGGTGACATGGATTACAAGACTCGTTGGAGACTCCTGAAGAAAATACATGTTTTAACGAGAAGGATGCTTCCGCTCGTGAGCGTTTCCTCCCAGATGACTTTCTCAACTGACCTGAGGAGATGAAGGTGAAGTTTGTTTGAGATTTCTATACCTGAACAGAGATGGCTAGCTAAATGGTGACTTCGTGGAGGTGAGATTTAGAAATGAGATGAAATGACATAAATGAAATGAAACAAACAAATGAAATGTTGCTCTTTTGAATAACATGCATATCATGACAGAGATGTGATTTGGTCGCGTCGCAGATGCAACTGACACCAAACTGAACTCTGGAGCAAGTATAAAATTTTGAAGCAATTTAATAGTGAAATGAGGCTGATGAGCAAGGCCCCCCGATAGGAATCCAAACATTGAAGAATCAACTTGACTCCTACCGGGAAGCGGTATGTGACCGTGAAATGAGTGAATCTGCCATGACAGAGGTCCGGATCGCCATGCCACAATCTTGCGACCGAGCACGAAACGGATTCTGGAGCATGTACTGAAATGAGGCCAGTCCTAGGGCACGCCGAGACGAATTTGGTACACAGATGTGACTATTCGTACCGGAGCGTGATAGGTGAGATGAAATGAAAACCCATGACAAAGACAAGAATCAGAGGACGAGCCCATGAACGAAACAGATGAATCCTGTCTTTGGAGCATGTACTGAAATGAGGCGTGACAGCTGGGCACACCGGAACAAATCGGTGCATAAATAAATGCAACAGGATTAGAATCGGAGCGTGATAAGTGACAGAAATGATATGCCATGACAGAGACAAGACTCAACGACTGGACTGATGGTTACAACAAAGAATCCGTCTCTGGAGCATGTACTGAAATGAGGCGTAACAGCTGGGCACACCGGAACGAATCGGTGCATCAATGAATGCGACAGGATTCGAAACGGAGCGTAATAAGTGATAGAAATGGTATGCGATGACAGAGACTAGAATCCGGGACTGTGCCTGAACCTGCGAGTGACTCAGTCTCTGGAGCATGTACAGAAATGAGGCCGAACCCTGGGGCACTTCGAAGCGAATCGGTGCATCGGGGATGCGACAGGATTCGCACCGGAGCGCGGTAAGTGACAGAAATGATGTAATGATTAGAAATGGTAGAAATGATTCGATCTGACATAAAAGAGGCTGAAATGACATGAAATGATAGACATAATTCGAACGGCATGAAATGATTGAAATAGCTTAATTGCATGAAATGATTCGAATTTGGAACGGTCCGACCGGTTTACAGTTTGAAAACAACATGAAATTTGAAATGGTCCGGACTGCTTGATTTAACATAACGAGCAGTCGGCTGTGATTTCGAAATGATTCGATTGATTCGAATATTGAGAAATGATTGGGGAGTCATTCGGCTTAGAAATGACGTGCCTACGAAACGAAGTGCCTGATGTGGCACGATCGACATGTCCCGAAAAGGTGATAACGATTTCCTTCGAAAGAAAGGGGTAGTGACATGAGGTAACGAGTACGAGTGCCACGGTTTTAAAACGTTCGTGAAATGAAAAGTGAGAGGTTGGTGAGTTCAGGATATCGCGTTTAAGTGACATTGTAACACATGAAATGAAAATTGGGTGCCGAAGCCCTACCTGCGACAGCCGGCCCAGACGCGTTGTACGACAACGGCAATTTCTTTGAGTATTGCGACACTTGGATGGGAAAACACACGAACGCTGACGAAAGACAAGACGACTGACAACACGGACACGATCGGGACAACACGGGAACTCACGAACACGACTCACTACGTTTGGTCTCGAGGATAGTCGGCCCTTGATCTCTGACGTATCAGATATCGCGCACCGGAACCGACGAGGAAGATAGGCGAACGGGCAGGTTATATACCCCACCGGGCTCCTCCCATAATTCCAGGCCACCATACTGGCCTTTCTATATATATATATATATATATATATATATATATATATATTATATTTATTGCGTACTGTCATGTTTAAAAAATTAATTTGCTTGCTGTCATGCCAGTGTGTACTGTATAACTATACTGACAAAGTGACAAATCCAATGACAACAAGGGCATACATTTATAGTATACTACAGAATAGTTAAAAAAATAAATAGCATTCCATTTCAAATCAGTTCAATTATATAAAATATTTTTGCTACAAGTCAGATGTACTGCAGTGCAGACAGACAGACATTTCTTAAATACCATACTGCATGGCAAGAGTGGCTTGTTGTTTAACAAAGGCCAAGTAGTAAGCAATACATGTTGTTTGACTGCTATAGACAGAAAGATCATCATTTCAGTTTCAGTAGCAGGGCCGTCTTTAAATTTGATTGGGCCCTGGGCAAATATTTTCTTGGGGCCCCCCCTCCATTCTGAGACATACAAAAAATAGCAGGTAGACTCAAAATCAGTTTACTGCAGCAGATCACGCAGTGATTGCAATTATTTGCCAGAGGTTACAGCCTATGCTCACTGCTCGCTGGCTGGTTGCTAGAGGTTACAACACATAATTTCTGCTTGCCGATTGGTTGCTAGAGGTTAATGCACATCATTACCACTTACTGATTGGCTGGTAGAGATTAAAGCAGATCACTACTGTTCGCTGATTGGTTGCTACAGGTTAATGCACATCATTACCTCTCAGGCCGCGTACACACGGGCGGACTGTTCGCCCAACTTTGTTTGTCAAACAGTTTCGGCAAACAGTCCGCTCAAAATTAGCATGGACGGACATGGCCACACACGGCACTTTTTGAGCGGACTGTTTCAGCGAACTGTTTGACAAACAGTTCGCTCAACTTTTGAAATGAACGGACTCGCCCACGTAAGGCGGAGGCAAATCCGCCCATTTCGAGCGCGTGTACAGGTAGGCGGGGCCCGCGAAGGAGACGTCGCGGGCTCCGCCGCCTGGAATGGACTTAAAGGGGAACCCCAACGCCGAAAAAAATCGGCGTGGGGTCCCCCCAAAGTCCACAACAGACCCTTGTCCGAGCACGCTACCCGGCCGGCCAGGAAAGGGGGGCGAGCGAGCGCGCCCCCCCTCCTGAGCCGTACCAGGCCGCGTGCCCTCAACATGGGGGGGTGCCTTGGGGAAGGGGGGGCCGCGCGGCCCCCCCACCCCAAAGCACCTTGTCCCCATGTTGATGAGGACAAGGGCCTCTTCCCGACAACCCTGGCCGTTGGTTGTCGGGGTCTGCGGGCGGGGGGCTTATCGGAATCCGGGAGCCCCCTTTAAGAAGGGGGCCCCCGGATACCGGCCCCCCACCCTATGTGAATGAGTATGGGGTACAATGTACCCCTACCCATTCACCTGTGAAATAAAGTACAAAAAAAAACACAACACAGAGAAAAAATATTTTATTGCACAGCTCCGGGGGTCTTCCGTCTTCGGGGGTCTTCTCGCCGGACTCCTCCGCTATCTTCGTGTAGCTCTTTTACTAGCGGAGGAGCCCGGCTTTCTTCCTCCCCGCCGCCGGCCTCTTCTCCCGACTTCGGGGGTCTTGTCCCCCTCTTCGGTTCTTCTGCCGGGCCACCGCGCCTTCTTATAGCTCTTTTACAGGCGGTGGCCCGGTCTTCTGTCGCCGCTGCCTTCCGTTCTTCTGTCGCCGCCTTCCGTTCTTCTGCCGGGCCACCGCGCCTTCTTGTAGCTCTTTTACAGGCGGTGGCCCGGTCTTCTGTCGCCGCTGTCGCTGTCGCCGTCGCCGCCTTCCGTTCTTCTTCTTCTTCTTGTTCTTCTTCTTCTTCCCCAGGAGATGTTGACACGTCGCTCTCTCCGGCCGGAATGCCAGAGCCGCGCTGTGCGGTCACTTATATAGTGACAATGGGGCGGTGTCACATGGTATATGTCACATGGGTTGGTCACATGGGTTGATGTCACATGGGGACTATGACATCGTAAGGGGGCGGGGTCACCATGTGACCAACCCATGTGACATATACCATGTGACACCGCCCCATTGTCACTATATAAGTGACCGCACAGCGCGCCCCCCAGAGTCCTCTGCGCACTCTGCAAAACATTCATTGGGGCCACAATTCGAGGGTAGCAGTGCGGGCCCCCCTACAAACATTGGGCCCAGGGCAGGTGCCCCGTTTGCCCTGCGCTAAAGACGGCCCTGTTCAGTAGTATAGTAAAATAAATAAATGCATTGCTCACCGGCGAATAGTAGTAATGGTAGCCATCCAGGAGGGACAGTGCCCACTCTTGTACTAATGAGTATGCTATGTGCAGCCCTCTACGAAGCCGTCTCTCGGGTCCCAGTAGCGTCTCACAAGCACGAGGAGAGTCCATGGGGAAGGTGCCAGCGTCTCAGCAGGGAGCGTGCTTACGAGTGCGGTGTCTTAACCGCGAGGAACGTGCAAGCCGTCCACAGAGATAGTGACATCACCTGATGGTTCCCCCACCGCTACTGCACATGCGCAATTTTCAGCGCCATTATCGGCAAAATGCCAAAAAGGCCATTTTCGGATGATATGTTTCGGCGGCCGATATTTTGGTGCATCCCTATTAAGTAGTTGGTAACATAACCTCGACTCGAACATCGGGTGTTCGCCAAGCAGGAGGAGAAGGAGGAAGAGGCGGCACAACTCCAACGAGGCAGGATGTCGTCTAGGGGGTAGCTTAAGGGCAGCCCCCTGCACCTGCATCACACCGCAGAGCTTCACAGGTGCAGGGCGCTGCTGACTCCCCATTTATTTTGAAAAGTTCCTTGGTGTGAGCCTTTTTTGACATGTGTGCAGCAGATCACATCATTGCTGTTTGCAATCTATGTCTGAAGCGGATCAAGCGTGGCCAGAACAGCAGCCGACTGGGCACCACATGCTTTACCAGACATATGACGACCTCCCATGCAGTCCGTTGGCAACAGCCCTTGAAAGATCCACATCAAAGAAAAAGGTGGACTTCTCCTTGCTCCTCATCTGGGATCTCCAATACCTCCAGTCCTCTCAAAAACCTGCACTGAGAGGAATGAAGGCATAGCAATAGGTGTCCCAAGTAGTTGCAGCCAATCTGCTATCAGTACACCTCCGTCTGATTTTAGCAGGCAAATTTCCCTACTCCAGTTGCTAAACCCTAAAAAGAAAATTCGGTCCCAGCCATCCACATGCTCAGCATCTGAATGCTAGCTTGGCCAAATTTCCAGCACGGCAACTGCTGCCTTTTCAGCTGGTAGACTCTGCCCCCTTTCGTGAATTTGTGGAATGTGCTGTACCTCAGTGGCAGGTTCCAAAATGACATTTCTTTTCATTGAAGGCCGTTTCGGCTTTCTACCGGCATGTGGAAGGCAATGTTTTGGCCTTGTAAGACCGGGCGGTCAGAAATAAGGTGCATATTACCGCTGACTCATGGTCTAGCAGTCATGGGCAGGGACGTTACCTTCCCTTCACGGCGGCTGGCAGCTGGGAAGGATGCAGGACAGGGTTCAGTATTGTTGGAGCTTGTTCTGCCACCATGCCTCCAAATGCACTCAGGCAAAAAGATGACATGCGGTGCTTGAGTTGGTCTGCTTAGGGGACAGGAGCTACACTGGGGCAGAGACTCTGTCAGCTCTGCAGGGGCAGGCTTAGCCCTTGTACACACGGTCGGAGAATCTGTCGGAATGAGTCTTATCGGACCGTGTCGTCAGATAATCCGACTGTGTGTGGTATGCATCGGACTGATTCCGTCCGAATCTCCGTCCGACTCAATTTTCCAACATGTTGGCAAGATTTCCCGACCAACTGGGCCGGACGGACCTAATCCGATCATGTGTTCAGCATTTTCATCGGACCAAGTGCCACGCATGCTCACATTCAAATTTCGACACGGAAGTGCTCGTTCAGGTAAAACTACTGCTCGTAAGCGATATAGCACATTCGTCATGCTGCAATGTTAAAAAATCATTCATCAAGCGCATTCTCTTGTTCTTTACAATGCTGCAAGAACCAACTTCTTTTGATGCTTATAGTCACACACACTTCTCCCGAACGGATTTCATTACTCTAACTACATTTTTGTTTGCGTCACATCTACACAATGTTTGATTGTTTTTTATATTTTGGGGGTGTTTTTTGGGGGGGGGGGGCTTCCCTAAAAATCTCCTTTAAAGACACTTTGCTCATTTATCCTTATTTTTATTTTTATTTTGTGTAAACTTACAACAACATTATTTGATTTTTGAGATTTTGTTTTTCTTTTTTAATCTACAGGAGGTTGTTTAGTGTTAACACCCCTTGTTATTTATTTCACTTTGTTTTTTGGAAATGTACCTGCCTGCTCACAAATAACCTGGCCTTTTGGAAGGAAAACACATACACAAGTATTTCATCCAAACAAAAAATACCTTTATTTCGGTGTCAGTAACAGATAAAGAGGGAGGCAGCAATGTTGAAACTGGGGAGATTTGTGAAGCCTTTGGCCCCCAGGGCACACATAAAATATTTCAAAGCAAAAATTGGTGGCCTGAGGAGTACATATCTGAGGGAGAGACGTCTGGTCCTGAAGTCCATGAAACCCGGAACAGCAGCAGATGACATCTATGTTCCCAGGCTGTGGTACTACAACAGGATGAATCTTCTGGCAGACCAGACTGAACCCAGATCATCACACTCTGGTCTTCCTTACACGCTTCCTTCCAGGCTGTGGCTGTGGTGCTGGAGGTGTGGCAGAAGGAGGAGGAGGAGGAGGAGCAGGGGCATGGGCCAAATGACACAAGTGTGATTCTCGTGTCATTTGGCCCAACATACCCGTGTTGAGGGTGTGGAGAATAACCTCCTCACACCAGATCTGTTGCCCCTGCTCCATTTTCTCCAGCTTGCACACAATCAAGGCAGCCAAGGCCTCTTGGTGTGTTGGTTTTGCTTGTAGTGCCGCAGAAGCCTCACCAATCAGCCTCAGGGCCGAATCCTCCACATTCCCCCCCTTTCTCACCCTTTTGCGTGGTAGGTGGAGGGGAGGGACCTGGCATTCGGTGAGGCTCCTTTGGCTGCCCACCGCCTGGCTGCCGCTTACCCCTGCCTCCTCCTGGCTGCCACTTTCCACAGCCACCTCCTGGCTGCTGCATTCCACACCCTCCTGGTCCTGGCTGAGTTCTTCCTGTGTATGAAAAAGGGACATCGTTTGAGTTTTTGGTCCATCAAACACACACAATTTTTACATCAACACTGTTGCAAATTGTTAACCAATAGAAAAGACTATCATTCTGAGCCCAGCATTTTTCTTTCTTGTCGCAAAGGTTTTGGCCACTACTGTCTATTGATATGTGAAACACTTTCTAAAATCAGCAATTAGTGAGCAAAAATCAAGTTAACATCATTCATTTTGACTCCACAAATATGTACAACAATACTATACCTGGCTTAAGCTGGGCTCCTCCAGTTCTTCCTGAGTGGAAGTCCCAGGTTGGGCGTCGGAAGACTCAGCGGGTGTGGAATGGAGCACAGGACGCGTGGAAGGAAGAGTAGAGAGGGATTGTCTGGCCTCAGCCTGGTCTGACAGAAAACTCATCCTGTCATAATACCACAGGGTGGGAACATAAACCTGAGCTGCTGAATTTCCTGATTTCATGGACTTCAGCACCTTATTCCTCTCCTTCAGATATGTACTCCTGAGGTTCCCAATTTTCTTTTTGATATATTTGTCATCTGCCCTGGGGACCACCGACTTCACAAACTCAACCAGTTCCATTATTGCTGCCTGCCTCTTTGCTCTGCTACTGTATAAAGGACGGGTGTTTTGCCACAGGACTGGCAGGTCTCAATATTTATCGATGAATAAAGGGAGGAAGCTGTAGTCATTAAAGCCGTCCATGTCTGCAAGACACAACACAAGACAAACACTAATGTCAGGCTAAACTCCACTAATGCAGGCCTCAATCTAGAAGCAGTGTAGCCTAGTGATGTGCCAAGTTCAAAATTGTACCTTTGTTGGCGCGTTCGTTGCCTCAGCTTCTCCCTCTGTTCACAGATCGTACGGACGACACACGCGTGTCACGTTTTATATACAGTGCGCATGCATGCAACTCCGCCCGCCCCTGACGTTCTTTCCAGACTATTCCCCGCCCCTTCGCTTCCGGCACAGTGGGCAGAGCACACAAGTGCGCAATAATAATTACACTAAACGAGGAGGAGGGTGAGGAAAGGCCGGAGCTTGAAACGTCCCGATCCAGGAAGACAAGATTTAAGGCCGCAAATATGTCTTTTGGAGAGATGTTGGAGATGGTCGACATATTGAACAGGACCGACTATGATGGGAAATATGGACCTTACCCAAACCCAAATATCAGAAAGGCCAAGATCATGAATAAAGTTGTGAAGTGTCTTCTGCCTAATTTTGGTGTACACCGATCCATGGATCAACTGAGAAAACGCTGGTAAGACCTGAAACTGAGGGAGCACGAGCAGTACATAAGGATCAAGCGTGTTCTGGACAAAAGTAAGTAGTTGTGTGTTCATATGATTATTATTGCTTGCATACTGCTCCATGTGCTTTGAGTTCATGTTGTGCATTTTAAAATGGCCACTTTCAAGTTCATGGTTTCATTCGTTCGTAGGAAACATCGTTATGCAGATAAGTATTCTAGCTGAACACAGTGTCCCCAATAATGTTCTGACCTTGAAGCTCGGCCAAAATAAACAATTGAACAACACTTCCAAACAATGTTTCATATTGGTAATTATGCCCTCTGTGTGATAATTATTTAATTTTTACAAATCTCATAGGGGAGAGAAGACTCGGCAAGTATGAGGACACCAGGGACCCCATCCCTCACAAAGAAGGACAACTTCCAAAAGAACAAACAGAGGAGCAGGAGGAGGAGGAGGAGGAGGAAGGAGAGATCGTGCAGGATGTGCAAATTGTCACCACAACAGGTGAGTGTCAGAGAACACCGCTTCCGGTAAGCTCATCAATGTATGTCACCATATTTAAATTACATGTTTTTTTTCTTTTGTTTTATAGGTGATGTGGAAGACGATTTCCGTTTTACCAGTGAAAGTGCCCAGATCAGGGAGATCATGGAGTGCAATGGGTATTGGGAACATATCCTGCAAAACATCAATAATGTTAATTTAAATTGGAAAAACATCATTGATGTTTTGGGGAGAGTGAGAAACACCCCAAACTAGATAGGGTCTTATTTTTGGATTTTTAAGACCAAAATGTTGTAGTTCTCCAAATTCGACATTTGGAAGATGCACAGAGTGTGTAAACATGCATTGTCTCCCATCATGGGGGATCAATGTATGTGTTTTGTGTTTAGTGTCTGAGATGAAGGGGTTGCAGCCCCAAAGCATGTACATTGATGCCCCATGATGGGAGCTAGCACATGTTGACACACTGCGTGCATCTTCCAAATTTAGATTTTTCTGGGGTGACACCCCATGTGATGAAGGCAATATCAGCCCAGTTTGTACATACTCATGTCTGATCTTGTCTTCACTTTTCAAAGTGGAACTTTGTATGTTCCTGTGTTCTGTATTTTACAGTTAGATATATGCCTGTTTACACCAAAACAATAATTCAAACAATTTTTTATAAAAAAATTTTTTTTGAAAACAAATTTTCTAGGTTGGTTGTACAAACCTTTTCCAAAACGCACATGTGAATGTGGTTGGATTAAACAGTTCAATTAGCAACAATGTGTGGCTTTTTTGTTCATGGCACCAAAAATGTATTTGGAGTACAATTTAAGTTTGTGCTGAGAAGGAGTGTGATTTACTAAAGGCAACTCCACTTTGCACTCCCAGGGCAGTTGCAGGTGTACTTTTGCAGTGCACTTGTAGTGCATAGTGGATGTGCCTTTACTAAAAAAAACACCCACAGTGATGTGTAAATTTGGTCAATCATGCCATTTTCCTGCCATGGTTCTGAAAATGAGCACGATTTGGGTCACTAATGCACTACATACATTAGTTACCAAAAAAGAAGGTGTGTGTGTAGCAGACCCACAACATAATAACATTATCTGAAGAAGAGACTGTCCCCTCATCTCGCTCTGAACTTGGGTTTGCACTGTTGTTAAAAAAGGCACAACTTTATCAAACATAATTATACCTAGGAGACACATAAAACCAAGCCAAGCAGTAAATGAAGGAGTTTCATATAAAAACTTAATTTTAAAATGCTACTCAGACATTGTCGGGCATATCAATGGCCCCCCTACCCACAAAGTAGTCCATGTATTGTGTTCTAACCTCACGGGCGTTTTGGGGGGGCAAGCCAGGATGAGCATGTTGAAGGCCCGTGAGGTTATCTGCATTGTCCATCAAGTCTGCTTCTTGTTGGCCAACTGAGACCGCATAGTTAGCAGAAACTTTTTTCAAAAAATTGTGCAGAACACAGCACGCCAGCACTATGTGATTGAGTTTGTATTCCGCCATGTGAATAGGTGTAAGAAAAAGGCGGAATCGGCTGGCCAGTATACCAAAAGTGTTCTCCACCACTCTTCGGGCTCTGGACAGGTGGAAATTAAAAATCCTATGGTCTGGGGTGAGGGTCCTCTGGAGGAAAGGCCGCATCAGATGGTTCGTCAGGACGCCTCATCCGCGACGAAGATGAACTGGGGGTGGCAAGCCCAGACTGCCACTCTGGAGACACCAGTAGAACTCTGTCCGTGAGAACACTCCACCATCCGACATCCGTCCATTTTGGCCCACGTCCACATACAAAAACGTATATGTCGCAGACACCACCGCCAACATCACGATACCATGAAACCCCTTATAGTTAAAATAGTATGACCCCGAGTTGGGTGGTGGGACGATGCGGACATGCTTCCCATCTATTTTTTTAAATCAAATAAGTTTTTATTGTAAAACACTTATGGTACAAACCAAACATAGGAGTAAAGTACAGTCTTACAGTAGCATTGGTTTTTACATCCAAAAGTATACAGAGAATATAGAAATACAAATAGGTTCGGTTTGAAAACTGTTGAGACATGGAAAATATCAATAAAACCAAAAAAATAAAGAAGAAAGGAGGTAGAGAAAAAGAAAAAAGGAACCAAAAGTAAAAACAAAAGTATCGTTCTCTCATAGACCACTCCGCATCAGGAAACAGCCGCATAGGTATCTTACATATATACTACGGCCCACCGCCCAGCACACAGTCCCATTGGTGTCTCCCTACACCCCGTACAATTACCGGATAAGGGAGAGACATAGAGTTAGACCCATGCTGGAAACATGACCATTTATGTACCTCCATATACCGGTCCTAGGACCTTCAGTTAACCCTGTAAAAGTCTGTCCTGTATAAGTTGGTGGGGAGCTAGTCCCGGGACCTCAAGCCACCCCCCCCACATGGCATTAAATTTGTGCGGTGCGTTTCTGTGTTGGTATGTTATCTTTTCTCTGATCAGCATCTGGTTCACCTGTTCTATCCATTGCTGCCTGGTGGGAACCCTGTGGGTCATCCATAGTCTCGCTATCAATTTTCTAGCTACATATAGTAACCTGATAATGGCTGTATGGGCCGAGGGTGTCAATGATTCCTCATCCAGGGCCCCCAGCAGGCAGACCAACGGACACCGCGGGATACCAACAGAGAACACTGAGGATATAGTGTCAAAAATTCCCGCCCAATATCGTTTTAGTTTCGGGCACCTCCAGAACATGTGCAGAAGATCCCCATGGTCCCGCATACATTTAGGGCAAAGGGGAGACCCTCTAACACCCCAACTGTGCAGTTTAACTGGAGTTCTATAGGTCCTATGTAGTAAATATAGGTGGGAGAGCCTATGGGAGGCCGATACCGACACCAACGGAGCGGAGGACAAGCAGAGGTTCCAGGTCTCCGCGTCCATGGGCCCCAGGTCCGCCTCCCACCTCTGCCGACATGGAAGACGTGCCGGGTCCTGCACCGCCTCAAGAAGCATAGCATACCCCCTAGAGATCATGCCTTTACGGTCAATCTGCATAAATATCTCCTTCACCACAGGATGGTCTGTTAGGGAGAGCTGCACACTCCGTGCCTGTGTCTGCAATGCATGACGTAACTGTAAATATTTAAAGAAATCCCTACGAGGGATGTCAAACTCCGCTTGTATTTCCATAAAGGACTTCAGTACCCGTCCACTATACAGTTGCGAGAGATACTGAAGACCACTCCCACTCCAGTTACCAAATCCCTTGAGCTTAAAAAGTTCACCATAATTAGCGTTCCGCCAAATAGGGGTGAGGGCAAGGAAGCCACGTATTCGTAGCAGTTTTTTAATATGAGACCACAGTGTATTCAGCAGTATAACAGTCGGGGAACCCCTGTCCATATGAGGGAAGCCTGCCTCCAATCTAGACAATGCTGTGTCCGAGGTGACCGTGTCAGCCAGTATCCTTCGGATCGGGTCCAATGGGTCATCCAACCCCCACCCACCCAGGTGTTGGAGCTGCGAAGCAAAAAAATACATCCTAGCGTGTGGAAGTGCCAACCCCCCTTCGTCCTTATTATATTGCAAGGTAAGTAAACTAAGTCTGGCCGTCTTTCTACACCATATTAATTCCCTAAACTGAGAGTCAATTTTATCGAACCAACGTTTCGGGATCCAGGTCGGGGAGTTATGACAAATATAGAGCAACTGCGGGGCCCACACCATTTTAATGAGGTTTACCCTGCCCACCACCGATAACGGTAGTTTACACCAGATCTTACATTTATCTCTGAACTTAAGTAACAATGGCATAAGATTCAGTTTGGCATATTCCGTCACCTCGGGGGATATCTGCACCCCCAGATACTTAAAGGATGTAACCGTCTGGATCATGTTTGCACAAGGGGGTAAGGGAGCTGTTAGAGGGGACAGGGGCATCAGTACAGATTTGTCCCAGTTAATCTTAAAACCTGACAATGTACCAAATAGGGTAATCAGGTTCATGGTGGCCGTAAGGGAGCCCTGGGTGTCCCCCAGGTATATAAGCGTGTCATCAGCGTAGAGCGATACCACATCCATTCCAGTGGGCCTGCAGAAACCCACAATATCCTGAGCCGATCTCATTCTGGCTGCAAGTGGTTCAAGCGCCATGGCAAAGAGCAGGGGCGACAGAGGGCACCCCTGTCTCGTGCCTCTGTGCAGCACGAATGGGTCGGAGAGCTCCGCATTAGCTCTGATTCTAGCCGTAGGCTTGGCATATAACAGTCGGACCCAACTAATAAATGTGCTGCCCAGCCCCATCCGCTCCATCACTTTCCACAGATAAGGCCACTCAACACTATCAAAGGCCTTAGCCGCGTCCAGCGAGAGGATGGCCTGATTACCGGGGTTATCCACAGGAACCTGTAGGTTCAAGAATAAACGGCGAATATTTAGGGCAGTGGAACGTGAGGGAATGAATCCTGATTGATCCCTATGGATCAGTTTGTGTATTACCAGAGATAATCTCGTTGCCAAGACCCGAGCTAAAAGTTTAACGTCTGTCGTGAGCAAGGAGATTGGCCTATATGCGTCCGGTGATGTTGCTACCTTACCCGGTTTCAGAAGTACAATTATGATTGCTTCATTCATAGAGGCAGGTAGGACCCCCGTCTCTAGGGCGTTGTTAAACACTTTTAAAAGGGTTGGCAAAAGAACCCCAGCATAACGCTTGTATACCTCGGATGGGAGACCATCCGCCCCCGGAGCTTTGTTATTATGAGAGTGTTCCAGTGCAGAAGCCAATTCCTCCTCCGTTAAGGGGGCGTTTAACAGCTCTCCGTCCGACGCAGACAGGCATGGAATATCACACCCATTTAAAAAGTCCCCAATCTCCCCATCACCGGGCTGCAACTTAGAGGAGTACAGGTCTGCATAGAAGGATCGAAATACCCGCAAGATCCCAGGGGTGTCCGAATGGGTCACTCCCTGCGAATCGCACAGTGAGTGAGTCATAGGCGCGGAACCCTGGGTCCTCGCCAGCAGAGCCAGCATATGGCCCGTCGATTCCCCCTCCTCAAAGTGTGTTTGTTGGAGGAAAAACCTTTTATTTTCTGCCAGTTGTAAAGTTACTTGTCTAGACATAGATTGCGCTCCCAACCAAGCCCTCTTAGTGTCCTCCGAGGGGTTGTCAACATAGGCCTGCTCCGACTCTCTAAGTGCTCTACCGACCTCCATTTCCCAAGCTTTAGTGTTCCGTTTTATATCAGTTATAGTAGTGATAAATTGTCCCCTAAGGAAGGCCTTAGTTGTATCCCAGACTACATCTATAGCTGCCGAGCCTAAATTGTCCTGCAGGAAAAGTTTAAGAGCACTTGTAATGGGGTCAGGCTGCGGGAATAATGCAAGCCAAAAGGGGTTAAGCTTCCAACTCCTAGGTGCGTGGTCAGTAGATAGGGACATCTCAATCCACAAAGAAGAGTGGTCGGATATATGTCTAACCCCATAACCAGAATCTCTAATTAGGGGGAGGAGGGCGGAGTTTCCCAGTCCCAGGTCTATTCTGGACAAGCTCCCAAACGCTGGAGAGCAACAGGAATATAAACGGGAGTAGGGGTGGGCTTTCCGCCAGACATCCACCAGCCCGAGTTCAGCTAACAGAGCTGCAAAAGGAGTATCGCCATTAGGGCGTGAGGGGACTACCGGAGGAGTTGGAATCTTATCCCACAGACCGTTGACATAGTTGTTAAAATCACCCATCGCCAACAGGGGTATGCCAGGGAACTGTGCCATAAACCCAGCTAGGCGCCTAAGAATCTCTGCCGAATACGGCGGCGGGATATAAACATTGGCAATAATGCATTGTATAGTAGCAAGCTTACACAGCAAAAAAATGTACCTCCCCCCCGGATCAATAACCTGTTGGGACCAGGAGAAGCGTGCATGCTGTTTAATTAGGATACTCACTCCTCTTGCATAGGCAGAGTATGTGGAATGGTATTGGTGGATATACTGTCTAGAACCCAGGCTAGGAGTACCAGCAGGAGCAAAATGTGTCTCCTGCAGACACACAATGTCAGCCTTCATATCTTTAAGGTGCCTAAGCACCGCCAGCCTCTTCACCGGACTGCCTAGTCCCCTAACATTCCAAGAAAGAAATCTAATCTTAGCCATCAGAAATACAAAACATAAGTGCAAGTAGGAGTAACCATAATAACAGTCGTAAACCACCAGGGAGGAAGAAGGCAATTAACACACATTTATCAGCGACTAGCGACTGGGAAGTCGCATCACCTGAGATGTCCCAAGACTGGAGAGAAAAAAGTCCGACAGGAGCTGTCGCAGCTAGGAAGAGGCGCCCAGATGGGTGCAGACAGGCCGGAAAATAGTCCTTGTCCGTTGCGATCCTGAGAGAGAAAAAATGAATCAAAAATAAAAAGAAAGGAAAAACAGTTAAACAGCAAAAAACCGTAGCGTCTTCTGTATTAAAGCCCATGGGGCTCACACACGGGGAAGATAGCAGAATAATAGGCCCCATCCGAAACTTGGGGGCTGGGGGAAGGCCATGGAAACACCCAGAGAGGACTCTCCCAGATGACAAGCGGGGTTTCACATATGCAGACATGTTGTAGTTCTAGTAGGGTTACAGTGGAACCACAAACCTCAGCCTTCTGCCGGTCTTGTAAAAGTGGAAGTCCAGTCAGCCTGTTTAGATGTGCCGTTAGCGTGGAGGAGATCTTTGAAGTTTGGCGGCTTTGAGTGCGTTGTACTCCTGGTCAAGCCACTGTGCTGCCGCCGCGGGGCGATCAAAAAAGTGCGTTGAACCCAGTGCCGTAACTCTGAGTCTGGCTGGATATAGCATTCCATATTGAACGTTAAGGTCCCGAAGGCGTCTCTTAACTTCAAGAAATGTTGCACGCTTTTTCTGGAGCTCTGCTGAAAAATCCGGAAATAGTGAAATCCTGGAATTCTCAATCTCCATCTTGTCCGACAACCCCCGCGCTTTAGAAAGAATGGTGTCTCTGTCTTTATAGTTGAGGAGTTTAAACAAGAAGGGCCTGGGACGATTGCCCGGAGGTAGGGGGCGAGACGGCACCCGGTGGGCACGTTCCACTGCAAAAAGCGGTGACAAGGCTTCTTTACCAAAGGTGGCAAGCAACCAATTTTCAATAAAGTCTACCGGGTTTTTACCCTCAACACGTTCCGGAATCCCCACAGCGCGAATATTATTGCGTCTCATGCGATTTTCCATCTCATCAAGTCGCATAGCGTTCTGTTCAGTAAGATGGCAATTATATTTTAGATCCCTTTGCATGGGGGCCAGGTCATCCTCTACTGTGCTCAGTCTGCCTTCCAATGCAGCTGTTCTCTCCCTGAGCTTTTGCATGTCATGGCGGACAAACGTTATTTCAGCTTTAACCCCTTTAATGTCCTCAGAGAGGGCTGCAATAGAGTGATTACAGGAGGTGACAGCAGTGAATATGTCCCTTAGTGTAGGCTCATTTTCCAGCGCTGGGGAGGGGATGGTCTGTGTTTCAGGCCTAACACTGTCCCTGGGTGTACTCACTGTTTGCCATGCTGCAGACAATCCATCCTCATCCTCCAAGGGAACTGTGTCATCCGCCTCAGGAGAGCCTCCAGGGGTAGCTTGAGGAGAGGACTGGCCCGCCAGGGCATCCTTGTATGATTTACCACCATAGAGGAGCTTCTGTGCTGCTTCCTTGTATTGGTCTTTGGCTGCGCGCCGCGCACCGGCGCCATCTTGGCCTGGGGGGTCCGTCAGCCCCTTCCCTCCGGTATGGCGTCTGGACATCACAGCGAGGGTCCCGGGATGTACCGCGGTGGTCCTGGATGCTTCACCTAGCGTGGCAGGAGGTAGGGGCCCCGAAAACGGCGTTTCAGGGCAGACTGGAAGGATGGAATCACGGATGGCCGGCGGAGCTCAAGGTAAGCACGTCTTCCTACATTCGCCGCTAAGCCACGCCCCCCATGCTTCCCATCTATTGCTCCTCCACAATTGGGAAAGTCCCAACGACTGGCAAAGTGGGAGGCCACAGTCTGCCATTCCTGTGGGGTTGAAGGACACTGTGGATTGAAACAAGAACAAAAATTATTAGTTTGACCAATCAACATTCCAAGCAGATTAGCCACAAACATTTTGGGACAAAATTCGTTAAACATTTTGTGAACTGAGTATTTAAAGCCTAAAGTCTAATGTCCCCTTATGAGAGTCATCACCCCCCCCATCTGATGGGCCCTTGCTAAAAAATGAGGGGGTGATGTTTAGGACAGGTAACCCTCTCCACTTGATTGAGAGCTGAATGGCTAAATAATGTGTGATACTTTGGGAAGCCCCTCCTTAGTTACACTATTGGCAGCCCACCGGACAGGTAAGAAGTGTCAGAATAACAAAAATTTTTCAAAATGTAAGCACTTTTTGACATTCTGCTATTACATATTCAGATAATTAATATGTTAAAAGCCAAAAAATAAAAAAAAAGTTAAAGTATTGAGGCAGGCCCTTACACTACATGCTTAGGTGAATTCATCCATAAATGTGAGCATCAAAAAGGTAGGTATAGTGTGTATTGGGTTTGGTAAAGTCATCAGATTGCTATCAGCTGGCCTAGCAGTTGGGGGGAGGGGGGTTCCTAATGAGTTTGGCACAACCCCCCCCCCCCCCCCCAAAAAAACACAAAAAAAACACTCTGCATGAATTGAAGCACACACATCACATTTGTAGACATTTTATGGTAAAGCAATACTATGGAGTTGAAACAAACCAAAAAAGACAAAGACAAGTGGGATTTTATATGAGGCATGCACCCTGGAGATAACATAGTGATAGTGAATATGACAGGTACCCAAAATAATATATAAAAAGAACCAAAGACGCTGCATATAAACATCACATGACATCAATTGGCACTAGAAGGTTTAATTGTAAAAAAAAAAAAAATAACAAACATATTATCATAGTTCATATTATAAATATTATAAAAACCCAAACACTACATGGACTGGACTGGCCATCCTCGGCCGTCCTGCTCAGTCCCGGGAGCTGCGATGCACTCCTGGTGCCCTCCCCTTCCTCCTCCTCTCTATTGACGCGGAGGGGTGGGCGGGCTTCCAGTTGTGCATCGACGTCACGCACCCGGCGCCGGTGCGGGATTGCGCCATTTTGGTGACGTCACCTCGCCGACGCTGTGGATTTTCTATGGCATCCTTCACGAGATGATGGTGGTCGGGCGGCGAACACCTGATGTTGTTCAGCTGTCTGGTGCCTCTGTCTCCCATTGGATGCCAGCGTGGCGTTGGTGGACACCCACGGCTACACTTGAGTATATATACTCCCTCTGGTCCATTCCTGGCCCCCATATGGCTATTACCTCCATGGTCTCCACACAATCTTGGACTGCCCTCGCTCACAATCTTATCCTAGGTAATTTTTTACAGTCTCACCCATACACTGTTTGTTGTTTTTTCATGTCACATTTACATTATTATTAGCATTATGCACTCATTTTTATTTTTAATCATGATTCACCATTGCTCATGTCACAAATTACACTCTCACAAGATTTACCAGCTATCATATCACATACACAAATCATCCACTCACTGCTAGAATACCTTAATATCTATATACCCTCCTTTCACAGATGATGATCATCACATGGATCACACTAACTCTCATAATAAGGGGGGCACTCCTGTGGGGACTAGTGTTTGTTATTGGAACTCCATCGTTGTGTGTCTGGGTAGTCCACCTCAGCTCCCGTGAGGCTGATGTCCTTTCGTCCGGTTTCCAGTCCGCCATGTTTATGCCCCAATGTATAGGATCACCTGTAAGTAGTCTTGGAAAAGTGGGTTTTATCCCTCTTTCCCTTTCTTTTTTCCTTTCCCTCCTCTCCCCCTTATTAGATCTATGGCATACAAGTTATAATTTGTCCAACATATTGTTTCTTAATATTTATAGACACCCACTTCATACCTGCTCCTGAAGAGTGGCAGTCGCCACGAAACGCGTCGAGCCAATAGATGCTTCCCTTTTTACATTATGAGCCAATAGGTGCTCTCCCCTCTACATTATATTGTCATCCTCTAATTATTCTATATATCAGCTGGACTGTACCAACCAACTATGATTGGAACTATTTACTATGGAGACACGCCGTGGTGAATGTGACTACTTACAAAGGTTTACAATATGAACCAATTCGTTGTTTTACTATGGGATTGTGAGCCAAATAGTTGCCTCCTTATGTTTACAATTATAACACTACATGACTTTATATATCAATTGGTTTTATATGTAATTAAATTTGGAATATAATTAATTGTCATAGAGATTTGCCCTGAATGAATTTGTTGTTTACAGCATTTACAGTATGAATTGATCATGTTGCTGATTACATCTTTTACAATATTAGAGACCTCTGTCTGATGAATTTGGGTTTTTATAATATTTATAATATGAACTATGATAATATGTTTGTTATTTTTATTTTTTTTTACAATTAAACCTTCTAGTGCCAATTGATGTCATGTGATGTTTATATGCAGCGTCTTTGGTTCTTTTTATATATTATTTTGGGTACCTGTCATATTCACTATCACTATGTTATCTCCAGGGTGCATGCCTCATATAAAGTCCCACTTGTCTTTGTCTTTTTTGTTTGTTTCAAAGTATCGGGGATGGTCGTGCTTGGTTCTTCCCACCTTGCGCTTCATATAAAGTCCCACCTAGCTGTTTGGTTTCTCCAAACCTTTTTTCAATACTATGGAGTTGACAAAAGACATTGTTAAGTGACTAGACTATAGTTTTAGGGGCCAAGAAGAGCATGGTGGGGAAGTTAGTGAGGCAAATATGCATGAGGACAAAGGGGCAGAGCATATGAATTAGAACATATTGTAATGATGGTAAGTAGGGAATGAGGAAAGAAATGCAAGACATTAGCAATCATGAAATACATAGAATGTGATGTTAAAGGAGAAAACTTACCTTCATATAGTCCTTCTGCAGGACCTGAATGATGGCAGAACAGGTCTCTGGAATAATGATCCCCAGAACCTGGGGGGAGATGCCTGTAGAGAACTTGAGGTCCTGAAGGCTTCTCCCTGTCGCCATGTAGCGCAACGTGGTGACGAGCCTCTGCTCCGGAGTGATGGCTTGCCGCATGCAGGTATCCTGCCTGGTGATATAAGGGGTCAGCAAAGCCAGCAGACGGTGAAAAACGGCTGGTCAGAGCGGACACCAGAAAGCACAGATAAACAGCAAAGCCTGAAAGAACGACCTGAATAGCAGAAGCAAGCAGACAATAATAATTGTCTTTTAAAGCGTACTATACCAAGATATAGTCCACAATGATCAACAAATACTTACTGACTGCACGCACTGATTATCAGATACGCACCGACAAGCAGAAACTGAAGAGCTGTAGCAATCTGAATCACAAATCTGAACAGCGCGAATCGTCTCTCACCAAACTTCTACTAGCACGCGATACACACGAGATCAGCAGAAGGAGCCCAAAGGGTGCTGGACGTGGAGCTGAACTTCCTTTTTCTAGTCCCGCCGTACACGGCTTACGTCACCGCGTTCTTGGCCACCTGCGAAATCAGACAACTTGGCCCGACCGTGTGTATGCAACAGTTTCGGACAAGATCTGACGGACAAAATCCGACGGGGCAAAATCCGACGGATTTGGTTGTGGAAATCTCCGACCGTGTGTACGTGGGCTTAGAGTTGGTTGACGCCATGCCAATTTCAGCCAGGAATGGTTGAATGCGACAATGGCACCAATCTTCTCTCCGCACTCTGACAGGGACACTTGACCCAAGTCCCATGTTTGGCACACTTCCTGAATTTGGTGGTGCAGCGTTTCTTGACCAGTCTTACAGATTCTCCTGAGGGAGGCCAGAAAAGTCTGTGGTAATTTCCGCCGGTCATACAATGCCAGTGCTCGGCTGGCTGACATTTAAAGGGAATGCAACCTGCCCACCAACCGCCTCATTAGTGACATGCCCACCAGGTGGAGCTCAACATTGGCAATGCTGCAGTGGCTGCGCATGCAGCAGAGGGCCATCAATGAGTACCTGTGAGTATGGCACCAGGACAGGGACAGGGAAGCTTGGCTTCTTTTGCTCGATCATTACTGGCTGGCAACCCTTCTTGATCCACGTTACAAGGGTAAGGTTGCAGAACTCATCCTGCCTTCGCAAAGGGAGCAGAGGCTGAAACATCTTTAGGAGGCCTTGAAGAAAGGTTTGTGCAATGCATTTCCAGACCCTGGGAGATTACAATTTCCTGGTGCTGGCCAACGTGTTGCTAAGGCTTCATTCAGTCAGAGGAAGAGCAGTTGAGAAGTTGGTCGGCTGACCAATGCTTTTAGACAATTTTTCAGTCCTCAGCACCAAGGTCTGATAGGTTCATGCAACCATCGCCAGCGTCTGCATTATATGGTGCAGGAATAGCTTACATAGTTACATAGTTAGTCAGGTTGAAAAAAAGACACAAGTCCATCTAGTTCAACCACAAAAAAAAAAATATCATACAATCCCATATACCCAATTCTATAACCACAGTTGATCCAGAGGAAGGCAAAAAACCCCAGCAGAGCATGATCCAATTTGCTAAAGCAAGGGAAAAAATTCCTTCCTGATCCCCCGAGAGGCAATCGGATTTTCCCCGGATCAACTTTACCTATAAATGTTAGTACCCAGTTATATTATGTACACTTAGGAAATAATCCAGGCCTTTCTTAAAGCAATCTACTGAGCTGGCCAGAACCACCTCTGTAGAGTGTCTATTCCACATTTTCACAGCTCTCACTGTGAAGAAAACTTTCCGTATTTGGAGATGAAATCGCTTTTCCTCTAGACGTAAAGAGTGCCCCCTTGTCTTCATTGTTGACTGTAAAGTGAATAACTCAACACCAGGTTTACTATATGGACCCCTTATATATTTGTACATGTTGATCATATCCCCCCTTAATCTCCTCTTATCAAGAGTGAATAAATTCAGTTCCTCTAATCTTTCCTCAAAGCTGAGCTCCTCCATGCCTCTTATCAGTTTGGCTGTCCTTCTCTGAACTTTCTCCAGTTCCCCAATATCCTTTTTGAGAACTGGTGCCCAAAACTGAACTGCATATTCTAGATGAGGTCTTACTAATGATTTGAACAGCGGCAAAATGATATCTCTCTCTCTGGAGTCCATACCTCTCTTAATACAAGTAAGGACTCGCTTTGGAAACCGCAGCTTGGCATTGCATGCTATTATTGAGCTTATGATTTACCAGAACCCCCAGATCCTTCTCCACTATGGATCCCCCCAGTTGTACTCCCCCTAAAATATATGATGCATGCATATTCTTAGCCCCCAAGTGCATAACTTTACATTTCTCAACATTAAACCTCATCTGCCACATAGTCGCCCAATTAGACAGAGCATTGAGGTTGGCTTGTAAATTGGAGACATCCTGTAAGGACGTTATTCCACTGCATAGCTTGTTGTCATCTGCAAAGACGGAAATGTTACTTTTGATCCCAGACCCAATATCATTTATAAAGATATTAAAAAGTAAGGGTCCCAGCACTGAACCTTGGGGTACATTACTGATAACCTTAGACCATTCAGAGTAAGAATCATTAACCACTACTGTCCGAATTGTGTCTTTTAGCCAGTTTTCTATCCATTTACAAACTGATATTTCCAAATCTGTAGACTTTACCTTACACATGAGCCATGTGTGCGGAACTGTATCGAACGCTTTTGCAAAATCCAATACCACGTTCCACCGCCACCCCTCTGTCCAAGGTTTTACTTACCTCCTCATGAAAAGAAATCAGGTTTGTCTGACAACTTCTGTCTTTCATGAATCCATGCTGTCTGTTGCTTAAAATATTTTTTTCCTGCAAGAACTCGTCTATGTGATCTTTTATTAATCTCTCCAGATGACCTTGATCCACCCCCTGACACTACTGGGTGGGCAACTAATTTGTTACTGGCCTGTCACGAGATTGATTTGACTTTGCCTTGACAATGTATATAAGTTACTGTTAGAAGATATTTCTTTGGATCCGTTACTGGTTGTTAAGACTTCTGGTTTGTCATATAATTAACCAGTCACTTTCTTATGCTATAGTAAGGTGATCCCACAGTTTGTGTTTTGTCTTCGGGGACCAAAGACTTTCAAGTGGGGGGAGGATTAGGGATGGCCTTGCGGTTTGCCCGGCGGTCGGTTCGCGGTAAATTTTGCGTGTTCGCGATTCGCCAAACCGGCGGACTTCTGGCGCTGTTCGCGCGGCGGACATATACATTTACATTGTGAAAGAACTTTGACCCATGTTGACACATCCCTCATGGGGTACAGGACAGCCAATTGAGACATTTCAGCACATGGACAATTGGACATTCCCCCTACCTTATAAATAGACCTTATCTGGCGGCCATTTTACATTCTGTCTTTTGTCAGTGTAGGGATAAGTTGCTGTGTAGAGCAGGGACAGACTGTAATGACACAAATCACTAGCTATTAGGTCCACAAAAGTCCTTTTAAGGACTGGTATAGGTGTACAGTATATAGGGTTCTGGTGCACTGCTGCTGACTGCTGTGCTGCTGATTGCTGAGTGCACTGCGGACCGATTCTGCAGCTGTCTTTTGTCAGTGTAGGGACAGGACGCTGTGTGGAGCAGGGACAGTCAGTTTAATCATTAGCTATTACTATTAGGTCCACAAAGGTCATTTTAAGGACTGGTATAGGTGTACAGTATATAGGGTTGTACACGTATAATATACTTTCTTTCAAATATAGAAAGCCTATTATACTTGACTGCTGAGCTGAGTGCTGACCAATTCTGCACCTGTCTTTTATCAGTGTAGGGACTGAGGGACAGTCTGCAAATCACTAGCTACTAGGTCCACAAAGGTCCTTTTATGGACTGGTATAGGTGTACTATTTGGTGTTCAGTATATAGGGGTGTAATACACGTATAAAATACTTGCAAATATAGAAAGCATAGTATAGTGCATTTCCATTGTGCAGCATTATGACTGCTGAGCGGTTCTGCAGCGATACTACAAAGAGTGACAAACGCAATTAAAAAAAAGTATTATAACTGGTGTGATAGACCAGTGGCCCCCAAAAATGACAGATTGAAGCGGGGTGTTATATACCTTCTTCCACATACATACTGCACTTCTCTAGAGACTTTTGTCACAGGGTCATTTAAAAAATGACAGGCAGAGGAAGAGGCAGGCCCTTCCGCAGGGGTGGTAGGGGTAGGGCAGGAGCAATAGACTTGAGCCAAAGTGGCAAATTGCAGGAAGCGCCAGACTTGGTTGAATGGCTCACCCAGCCTTACTGTTCTGCACCCTCCTCATCCTCTCGATCTGCACCTTCTTCACTCTCTGCTGTGTGCACTCCCAAAGACACTACCACCAAGACCACCACCACCATATACCTTTCGCTTGAGTCACAGGAATTATTTTCCGATCCATCACAAGACATTTCCAATGAGCAGCCATTCTTGGCATTAGATCAGGAGGAGGAGGTAGCAACAACCGCCACTCAGCAGTCTGACGACAGTACCCAGATCAGCCCAAGGAGGTTGGTCCCCGCTGTTGCTGCCGAGATCTCTAATTATAGCGGTGGGGAAGGTGACGTCGATGATGATGTGTCTAGTGATGTCACGTGGGTGCCCAAAAGAGGGGAAGAGGAGGGGAGTTCAGAGGGAGATATGGACCAGCAGATAGGGAGGAGAAGCAGGCGGAACTTAGATTGCACAGGAGGGATAAAGCAGACTGCTAATGTATCAGGAGCGAGGCATCAACCATGTACGGTCACATCTGGCACCCCCAAGACGCCGGCACATGGCTCCACAGTGTGGGCTTTTTTTAACGTGTCCACTGCTGACAGTGTTGCCATCTGCAATCTTTGCAGTCAACACATAAGTCGCGGTAAGCCCAACACTCACCTAGGGACGACCGCCTTAAGAAGGCACATGAGCTGCCATCACCGAGCCCAGTGGGAGCAACGGAACCCACAAAGCCACCCTCCAGGCTCTCACCGTCCAGCCTCGTCTTCTACTTCTCCGTCTCCTCTCTCCTCACAATTGTCCTCCACTCCACCTTCCATCATGCCATCCTCACGTTTTTCTGCAAAAAGGCAGGCTTCCGTGGGCCAAATGTTCGAGCGTAAAAAAATGATGAAGCCGGATAACTCTCTTGCCCAACGGTTGACTGCTGGCTTGTGAGAACTGATAGCCCACCAACTACTGCCATATAAACTGGTGGACTCAGAGGCCTTTTGAAAATTTGTGGCCATTGGAACACCACAATGAAAGGTCCCAGGAAGGAAGTATTTCTCACAGAAGGGCATCCCAGAGCTATATGGCCATGTTCAGTGGCAAGTGAATGTATCTCTGGCACACAGTATCGGTGCCAAGATACATCTGACCACAGACACGTGGTCTAGCAAACACGGGCAGGGAAGGTATATAACTTTTACTGCCCACTGGGTGAACCTTCTGACGGCCATCAAGCATGTAACCCGTGGCACCCGTGTAGATTTGGCTTTACCGCCACGGATTGCATGCAGGCCTGCCTCTTCTTCTCCTCCTACTCCACCCTCCTCCCTCTCCTCCTCGGCTGACTCCTCCTTTTCCGCTGCTAGCGTCTCTTCCGCTGCACCGCCCAAGCTCCCCAGAACCTATTCGGCATACCAGGTGAGATGTTGCCATGCTGTGCTGTGTCTGTTGTGCCTGGAAGCCAAGAGCCACACTGGCCCAGCACTCCTTTCAGCTTTGCGTTCACAGGCAGATCAGTGGCTAACACCGCTCAATTTGACAGTTGGCAAAGTGGTGTGTGACAATGGTGTCAATCTGCTTAGCGCATTGAAACAGGGCAAAATTACACACGTGCCATGCATGGCACACGTCTTAAACTTGGTCGTGCAGCGATTCATTGTCCAATACCCTGGGATCCAGGACATCTTGCGGCAGGCAAGGAAAATCTCGTCCTATTTCAGAAGATCTTACACGGCCATGGCTCGCCTTGCTGACATTCAGCGGCGACACAATCTGCCGGTCAGATGTCTTATTTGCGATTGCCCGACGTGATGGAACTCAACCTTCTATATGCTTGATAGGCTGCTCCAGCAGAAACGTGCAGTTAACGACTACCTGTATGAACTCTGCGGCAGAACAGGTTCTGGGGAGCTTGTTTTTTTTTTTTACCGCGCCAGTGGCTGCTCATGCGTGACACATGCAGACTTCATTTGATGAGATCACCAAACTGGTCAGTCGCAGCCATGGTGACATGGTACCATATGCCTTATTTATGGAGCGTGCATTGCGTTGTGTCATTGATCAAGCCATGGAGGAGCAGGAAGATGATGAAGTCGCAATGCTGGATGAATTCCCAGGGGGGCTACTCTATCTGAGACAAGTCAACAAAAGGAGTCTGAAGAGGAGTCAGAGGAGGATGGTGCCAGGGCGGATGAGGAGGAGCAAGAAGAGCATGCTTTAAACATTTCTGGGATCCTTGTTGTGCGTGGATGGGGAGAGGAGAACGAGGAGGACGACATTATCCTGGATGATGAGCAGGAGCCAGGCCACCACAACGCTTCCAGTTTAGTGCAAATGGGGGCCTTCATGCTCCAGTGTTTTAATAGGAACCCTCATATAAAAAGCATAAAGGTCAAGGACCAGTACTGGGTGGCAATGTACTTAGACCCCTGGTACAAACACAAAATGGCAGAAATTTTACCACCGTCACAGAGGGCTGTCAGAATGGACCACTTCCAGGCCTTGCTTTGAGAAATGCTGCATTCTGCTTTTGCGTGTGCTGGCAGACGAGGAATTCCCACTTCCAGAGAAAGAGTTGCGGGTACCAATCCAACAGCGCCTGCAAGAAGAGGCCGGTTTGAAGATGTGTTGGTGACTTCTGACTTCAGGTCATTCTTTCAGCCGACCCATGGACAGGTCTCATCCGGATCCAGCATCAGGGAACGCCTAGACCGACAGGTGTCCGACTACATCGGGTTAACGGCCGATGTGGACACCCTGAGGAGTGATGAACCCCTGGACTACTGGGTGGGCAGGCTTGACCTCTGGCCAGAGCTTGCCCAATTTGCAATGGAACTGTTGACTTGCCCCTCGTCCAGTGTCCTGTCCGAAAGGACGTTCAGCGCAGCAGGGGGGATCGTGACCGATAAGCGCACTCGCCTAGCTCACGACAGTGTTGACTACCTCACATTTATAAAAATTAATGAGGCATGGATCTCGGAGGAATTCAACACATGCGACCAGTAGACCATGTATATGCATAACTCTATAAACAATTTATTTAATCGAGCACACAGACCTTTTTTCTACCTTTGGCTCACTTCCTTGTACAAAAAAAGCACACTGTACTATATGCCCATACCCTCCTGTTTGAAGAGGTTGAGCGGTGTCATATTTTTGGGTTGCTGGTATCAGTGCTGCTGTCAGTGCTCTCTATCTCAGTGCTGGTGTCAGTGCTCTCTCTCTATCTCGGTGCTGGTGTGGTGTTAGTGCTCTCTATCTCGGTGCTGGTGTGGTCTCAGTGCTCTCTATCTCGGTGCTGGTGTAGTCTCAGTGCTCTCTATCACGGTGCTGGTGTCAGTGCTCTCTATCATGGTGCTGGTGTGGTGTCAGTGCTCTCTATCTCGCTGCTGGTGTCAGTGCTCTCTCTCTATCTCGGTGCAGGTGTCAGTGCTCTCTATCTCGATGCTGGTGTCAGTGCTCTCTCGCTATCTCGGTGCTGGTGTGGTCTCAGTGCTCTCTATCTCGGTGCTGGTGTGGTCTCAGTGCTCTCTATCTCGGTGCTGGTGTTGTCTCAGTGCTCTCTATCATGGTGCTGGTGTAAGTGCTCTCTATCACGGTGCTGGTGTGGTATCAGTGCTCTCTATCACGGTGCTGGTGTGGTATCAGTGCTCTCTCTCTATCTCGGTGCTGGTGTCAGTGCTCTCTATCTCGGTGCTGGTGTCAGTGCTCTCTCTCTATCTCTGTGCTGGTGTGGTATCAGTGCTCTCTATCACGGTGCTGGTGTGGTCTCAGTGCTCTCTATCTCGGTGCTGGTGTGGTCTCAGTGCTCTCTATCACGGTGCTGGTGTTTGTGCTCTCTATCTCGCTGCTGGTGTCAGTGCTCTCTCTCTATCTCGGTGCTGGTGTCAGTGCTCTATATCTCGGTGCTGGCGTCAGTGCTCTCTATGACGGTGCTGGCGTCAGTGCTCTCTATCTCGGTGCTGGTGTCAGTGTTCTCTATCACGGTGCTGGTGTCAGTGCTCTCTATCACGGTGCTGGTGTCAGTGCTCTCTATCTCGGTGCTGGTGTCAGTGCTCTCTATCATGGTGCTAGTGTCAGTGCTCTCTATCTCGGTGCTGGTGTCAGTGCTCTCTATCTCGGTGTTGGTGTCAGTGCACTCTATCTCGGTGCTGGTGTCAGTGCTCTCTATCTCGGTGCTGTTGTCAGTGCTCTCTATCTCGGTGCTGGTGTCAGTGCTCTTTATCACGGTGCTGGTGTCAGTGCTCTCTATCTTGGTGCTGGTGTCAGTGCTCTCTATCTCAGTGCTGGTGTCAGTGCTCTCTATCACGGTGCTGGTGTCAGTACTCAGTCTCTATCGCGGTGCTGGTTTCAGACAGTGAGGGAGATAGCAGCGTAGAAGCCAATCAGCAGGCAGTGCCAGCACCATGGCTGAGGATCAGCACTGGACTGGCACCTCTGGACCACCGCAGTGGAGCCCTGCATAGGTGGGGGTAAGGGCCGCGCAGAGGGAGGGGCTCAAGAACAGGTTGGCACACTAAGACACTGGCACAGGACTGCGCTGCCCTGACTGTGGCACTGATCATCTCCTGCAACCCCTTCATAGCCTGCCCTGACCTTGCCTCTCCTCCATGGCCTTCATGCGCTCCTGAATTGTCAAAATTTCACAGATAAAAAAAGAATGCTTGTCGTTGTCGATCCCAGATTCACTTAATACTTTTGTTATGTCAGTGTCCATGTTGTGGAACTATGTGTGCAACGCTAGTAAGTATTTTGTGGCTGAAAATATGACCTGTAGGTTTTTAAGATTCGCCTGCCATTAAAGTCAATGGGGTCCGCTGCAAACTTTGCGGTTCGCAAACTTTTGGCCGCGTTCGCAGTTCGCGTTCGCGAAACGTCCCGTCGGAAGTTCGTCCATCACTAGGGAGGATGTAGCAATGTGGACTATGATTGCAAAGTACAGCAATTCATTGTCATTCCATAGATCATATTCTCTGTCTAGTACCCAGCACCTGCAATCAGGTGTCACTTGAGGCCAATCATACAGGGCCAGATTAAGAGCATCATGGGCCTGGTGCTGAGGATTTTGGAGGGCCGCTTTTGTGGTTAATAAATAAAATTAAAACGCAAACAAATTTTTATTAACACAAATTAGGTATTTTTTAACAAACTGCTCATTCACATTATGTGCAAGAGAACCTGTGCGAATGAGCCAAATTTTCTGTATACTTTTTTTTACATTTTGAATTTTTTTTTTTTTATTATTATTATTATTGCAATCTTTTATTGTTTACATTCTTATATTTGTTTTTTCATGTTTGTTTTTTTACAATTTTAATTTTTTATTATTTTTTTCCAGTGGACGGCAGTGGATGGTGTAAGTAGTGCAGTAGACGGTGTCAGCAGTTTTTTTTTTTTTTATTTCATTTTTTTATAATTTCTTTTTTACAATTTCTATTTTTTATTTTATTTTTTCAAAATGCACTTGGGGCTGGGTTTTTGGCAGTGGACAGCATCAGTAGGGCAATGGCAGTGCCCAAATGGTCAGTCCAACCCTGCTGGGCCTATATTAAAGGTTGGGGCTTGGAGCTGCAGCTCCAATAGCCCCTACGTTAATCTGGCCCTGCAATCATAGGCCTATAAATAGCTGGCATTATTAGGTCTCCCAATCCCGGGATAATCCAAACATGCCAATAAGTTAATGTCATATATTCTCCTAGCTGCCAAGAGAGTAATACCTACCCATTGGTTATCTTCCGACCCTCCCACGCGATCCCATCTAATCTTAACTATAGCACAGATACGTAGAATGGAACATATGACGGCAGTGATTCAGGACTCTCTACCTCAATTTTCAAAGATTTGGGATCCATGGGACAAATCCTCTTTCAATCCCGAACCACTATTCTAAAATGCTTAAAAAAAAATGTTTCCCGGGCAACATACATCTCTATACACAAATTTTTAGTCTATTTGCCATTCTTATATATTCTATTGATATACAATTGCTGTACCACGATTCATGGTGTACTCTCTCCTCTTTATTTTTCTTTCTACTTCCCTCCCCAGATTATGTCACCCACTGAATGATGCTACTTTTCCTTTGAATATGATGACAGTGACATTCTTCTGTACTGTATTTGTTCTTTCTCTGTTTTGTTTTGGAATAAATTTATTTTCAATAAATATACATTAACCACTTGCCGCCCGCCCTATAGCAAATAGACGGCGGCAAAGTGGTTGCATAATCCTGACCGGACGTCATATGACGTGATCAGGATTATGAGCCGCTGCGCGCCCCCGGGGGCGCGCATCGCGGCGATCGTTGTTGCGGGGTGTCAGTCTGACACCCGGCAACTACGATCTCGGTAAAGAGTCTCCGACGGAGACTCTTTACCACGTGATCAGCCGTGTCCAATCACGGCTGATCACAGTGTAAATAGGAAAAGCCGGTGATCAGCTTTTCCTCACTCGCGTCTGTCAGACGCGAGTAGAGGAGAGCCGATCGGCTGCTCCTCTGACAGGGGGGGTCTGTGCTGATCGATTATCAGCACAGCCCCCCCGAGGATGCCCACACTGGACCACCAGGGACGCCACCAGACCACCAGGGATGCCAAGGACAAGGTATGCCACCCTAGACCACCAGGGATTCCAGTCAGTGCCACAATGGATGCCAATCAGTGCCCACAATGGGCATCACTGATTGGCATGCATTATTGATTGCCACTGATTGGCATCCATTAGTACAATATATTATAATACAATGCCGCCTATCAGTTCCCATCTGTGCCGCCTATCAGTGCCTACCCATGCCCACCTGTGCCGCCTACCCATGCCCACCTGTGCCACCTACCCATGCCCACCTGTGCTGCCTACCCATGCCCACCTGTGCCGCCTAACCCATGCCCACCTGTGCCACCTATCCATGCCCATCCATGCCAATCCCTGCCAATTTGTGCCACCTATCAGTGCCCATCCGTGTCGCCCATCAGTGCCACCCATCAGTGCCGTCTATCAGTGCCACATATCGGTGTCCATCAATGCCACCTCATCAGTGCCACTTCATTGGTGCCACCTCATCGGTGCCCATCAGTGCCGCCTTATCATTGCCCATCAGTGTAACCCCATCAGTGCCCATCAGTGAAGGAGAAAACTTACTTATTTGCAAAGTTTTGAAACTGAAACAAAAAAAAAATATTTATTTTTTCAAAATTTTCGGTATTTTTTTATTTGTTTAGCAAAAAATAAAAACCGCAGAGGTGATCAAATACCACCAAAAGAAAGCTCTATTTGTGGGGAAAAAAATGATAAAAATTTCATTTGGGTACAGTGTAGCATGACCGCGCAATTGTCATTCAAAGTGCGACAGCGCTGAAAGCTCAAAATTGGTATGGGCAGGAAGGTGTTTAAGTGCCTGGTATTGAAGTGGTTAAAATAAATAAATAAATAAATAGCTGGCAAGCACTCACGTTTGCCTTGGTTTTGTCCTTGAGCCCTGACCTGCATCCTATTACCCTGATCTTGAACCTTGATTCCTGCATCTTGATCCTGTTGTACCTGATCCTGTCCATTCTTGCATCCCTGGAACCTTGTCCTGCTACCTGATCCCTTTCTCCTTGTCCCCCCATCTGCTGACCTCCTGTTTATGACGCAGGCCTGACTTGACTATGATTCTGGAATCCCCTTTGTTATATACACTGGTTGGTTGTCACTTTTATTCTGTTTTCTCACTCTGTTTGGTATTGGTGGTTTATTCACATTATATGCATTTATCTTAATAAAATCACTTACTTTCACCTACTTATGTTTTGTTTACTCTGTCGCAGTCACACAGTTCTGGTCACATCTGGTTTATGACAACATTCTAGCCAAGAACTTGCCTCCTTTATCGAACCTTTAGTAAAGGATAACCTTGATCCACCCCCTGACACTACTGGGTGGGCCACTAATTTGTTACTGGCCTGTCACAAGATTGATTTGACTTTGCCCTGACAATGTATACAAGTTACTGTTAGAAGATCCTTCTTTGGATCAGTTACTGGTTGTTAAGACTTCTGGTTTGTCATATAATTAACCACTCACTTTCTTATGATATAGTAAGGTGATCCCACAGGTTGTGTTTGGTCTTCGGGGACCAAAGACTTTCAAGTGGGGGGAGGATGTAGCAATGTGGACTATGATTGCAAAGTACAGCAAATCATTGTCATTCCATAGATCGTATTGTCCGTCTAGTGCCCAGCGCCACTAACTGACATCATATTTGTGGGCCTAACCAAAGGGATTGTGGGATTAGTAGTTCCTCAGAATGGCTATTCCCCCGCATGACTATACACTTAGACTACATATCCCAGGGAGCTTTGCTACTATCGGAGGGATTGGTGGGAAGAGCTATTAAAAAAAAGGCCAGAGACCTGCCCGTGCTCTCTTCTTCCTGGGCCTCGTGTGTGACTGCCCTGTCTGTACAGGGAGGATGAGGTCGTGGTCTAACAGGCGGTGCACAATATTCCAAACACTCTATTCCAACATTCCAGCAATGCTTGCTGTTCATCAGACATCTGTCCAGCATCAACTTGGCAGTCTGACAAACCTGCACTTTGTGCTTTGCATCAGGGGATCGTCACAATGGATCCGAGGCAGGGACACCTCTCCGGGATTCGCTATTCAGAAGGCGCTGAACTGTCGTTGGTGTGGGCAATTGCCCACTTTTGCAAACCTTTCTCTTTTGCTTTACTGGGACACTGTGTACAGACAGCTTTACCTTGGGAATACTTTATTGAACTTCTATTTGAACACTGTACATAGTCACCTTTATTGCCGATTCACACTACAGCGACTTGGGATCCGACTTGTCAGACCTCAAGTTGCCCCAAGTCGCGGAACACAAGAAATTCCATTGAAGTGAATGAGAGCTGTCTTAATTCACACTACTGAAGTTGCTCCGACTTCAGAAAAGGTTCCTGTACTACTTCAAGGTGACTTCTAGGCAACTTGTACCTATAGATTTTAATGGAAGTCGCCTCCAAGTCGGATCTCCATCTAAATTGAAGCGACTTTACAGGAAAAAAAAATGTATTTAGTCAGTTACTTCACATGGTTTTCCAGGCAACCCCCTCCCTCCCATAGTGCTGTTTATTCTGTGATTGACCACAGCCAAAGTCACCTGTCCTGGAGGCAACTTTAAGTCGCGTTGTAAGTTGCGCAAAGTCACACTGAAGTCACCTCCAAATCGCCTTGCAAAGTCATGCTGTAAGTCGGGTTGCCCCTGTATGAACCGAACCTTAGCTTCAACCATTCCAAGAAATACCATTACCTTGTTACCGCACCTTATTGGATATAGTTAATGAGCTCTGACTGCCGGTGAAGACCATCAGGCCTGCAACTGGTACATTGCTGTCATTACTGCTTAAAGGGCCCTCATACCATTCTTGTTTGCTTGATCTCTCATTAGGATTAAAGGTTAAATAGGCCGGCAGGGTTTCCCTTTAGAAGTATTGCCAGTATTAATGCCTAACTCTTGCTTATCCTTTCAGGTCATGTCCAAGTAGTACTTCATTATACATACGTGTATATAATATTCAATATTGCCAAACTGCCTTAATTTGTATTATTATATAGGAATTCTGCTGAGCTAGGACTGTAATCCAAGGCTCAATTGATCTATTACCTCCTCTGTACAACAAGATCTTCCTTGAATTATTACAGTAAACGTTAATAAAATATAAACGCACTGAGTTGTCTGACTTATTACTTCAAGGTGGTACAAAGATGTCTGAACCCAGAGTGTCAGGTGGGTTGAAATGTTTACAGGGTCATGGGGATGCAGATGAGCAGGTAAATCCAAGCAATCCCCAAGGGGCCCGTGCTACAGTTGTGTTAACTTTCCCTTTAAAATCTGGAATGTAATTAAAATTAAAGGTGAACAAGTGTCCATGTTGGAAACACTTGAGGTAAAATATACAGTTGCACTTACAATCATTCTTTATAGACATATGTATATATTACATGAAGACGAATGCCTGTGTTTATATACAGGATCGGGATGTATATCTTAGAGATCAGTGTCACTTGGCATTGTTTAGGGATGTCCTCTTCCTGACAGCTATTGTGTATTATTTAAATAAAGCTCAGGTCTGTCAAAAGTTGGCTCATGGTGTCTGCCCTCTTCTTATCTAGGGATGCCACCTTCTAAAGCAGTGGTCAGTAAAGACTGTGGACAAGATGAAACGTGATCCTTTCACTGGTTTCCACGATGTTGCTAAATAAATAAGATGACCTAAGTGGGAAGCAAAGATGCCTTCCTTGTCTGTACAACAGAACGCTTCAGAGACATAGGCTCTAGAGCGTCGCTCTGAGAGTTGTCTGTATTTTACAGTTTAATGCCGCGTACACACGAGCGGACTGTATGGCGTACTTAGTCCGTCATACAATCCGACGGACAGTCCGTCATACTTTCGACTGAACGGACTTGACCACACACGGATGCACAAACAGTCCGTTGAAAGCTTGCTCGATGACGTGTACAGCACGTACGACGGGACTAGAAATAGGAAGTCCAATACACAGCAAAGCACCCTTCCGCCGTGTAAATCCTTTCTGAGCATGCGCCATTCTTAGTCCGTCGAACTAGCCTACTGACGAGCGGATTGTCCGCTGAAACCAAAGTACGACGGGCAGAATTTCGAAAAATCAAAAATACTTAGTACGCCAGACTGCACGCTGAAAAAGTCCGCTGAAGCCCACACACGAGCGGACTGTCCGCTGAAATGTGTTTCGACGGACTAAGTACGCCCGTGTGTACGCGGCATTAGGAAAAAATTCTCCACAATGTTTTCATTCATGACCAGAAAGCTGTCACCTGGTATATTTAGATATACACTATATTGTCAAAAGTATTGGTACGCCTGCCTTTACACACACATGAAATGTAATGGCATTCCAGTCTTAATCCGTAGGGCTCAATATTTAGTTGGCCCTCCCTTTGCAGCTATAACAGCTTCAAGTCTTCTGGGAAGGCTGTCTACAAGGTTTAGGACTGTGTCTATGGTAATGTTTGACCATTCTTCCAGAAGTGCATTTGTGAGGTCAGGCACTGATGTGGACGAGAAGGCCTGACTTGCAAGTCTTCGCTCTAATTGATCCCAAAGGTGTTCTATCGGGTTGAGGTCAGGACTCTGTGCAGGTCAGTCAAGTTCCCCCACCCCAGGGGACATAGAGCTCCTGCCAGCAGTTTGGATAGCTGCTATAAATCCTCTAAGGACTGAAATTATTCCAGAGGGAGTACAGTCTGGGATTAATTTTTTTTTCCTGCAAACTGTGTATTAAGACATTGTTGGATTCAGTTTCAGGCACGCCATAACCCCTCATACCTATCCAAGTTGTTAATCCCCTAATAAAACAACAAAACAAGTCCAACGACTGATTTCTGTGTCTGGAAGGAAGCTGAAAAATCAGTGTTGCCTGGTTGTGCAGGAGTAGGGATGCCCAAAATTCAGGGTTCCTCTAGGGCAGGGATATGCAATTAGCAGACCTCCAGCTGTTACAGAACTACAAGTCCCATGAGGCATAGCAAGACTCTGATAGCCACAAGCATGACATCCAGAGAGAGAGGCATGATGGGATTTGTAGTTTTGCAACAGCTGGAGGTCCGCTAATTGCATATCCCTGCTCTAGGGGCAGGGCCGTCTTTAAGGCAGGGCAAAAGGGGCAGCTGCCCTGGGCCCTGTCATTGTTGTGGGGCCCAAAGCAGCTGCCTCATACTTGCCAACTATCCTGGTTTAAATTCCCCTGACCCTTGAAGTTTTAGTCCTATGCAGTGTCCCAATGCCCTATTGTTGTGTACAGATGACTCACCTGCAGACCCTGTGTTTACATGTAAATAAAGGTTACATTCATATGTATATCTTGCCCCCCTGAGGTCATATCCACCATCAGCTATACTGAATGCTGCCCATTGGGGAGGTAAAGAGGCATGCTTGAAAGTCCTGCCTACAACTGTGGTCATTAAGCCTACCATCAGCCTGTTCTGCAAAGGTAAGGGGGGGGGGGCATTGTTGGGTGTGCAGAGGTAAGCAGAAAAGGAATTACAGTTTGGATGCACAGGTGAGCAAGGAGGGGATATATGGAGATAAGTAAGGTGGGTGCAAAGATGAGCAGGGAGGTTGGAGTGGAAAGGATGGGGGAGGTTTGGGGTGCAGAAGTTAGCATGAGTTTTAGGATGCAAAGGTGTACTGACAGGATGGATAAAAATGTAGGTAGCGTGTAGGGCAGCCCAATTATTTCAATGGGCTGCTCTGTGCGCTAGAAATGAAAAAGAAAGTCTCTAACCCTTTTTCAACGTCACACTGTGCCACAGTGACAGCACATCTCAGCAGATGGGTGAGGGTGTCATTAACAATTGATGGCACTGCTGTGAATCTGCTAAAGGACAGCACGTTTCTGTGGTGTCAGGAAAGCGATTTTGCATGTGTTCCCGACACACAAATGTGAATGCAGGCTAAATGTCTCAGTTACATTGGTGGTCAGTGTAGATTTTATCATTACATTGTGGCTGGCTTGATGTAGAATCCTTTCATTCACACTAGTGGCCAGTGCGAATGCCCCCCTTACATTAGTGGTGAGTGTAAATCAGCATTACGTTGGTGGCCAGTGTTGAAACTCCTCTTTATATTGGTAGTTGGTAAGAAAAATCAGCATTGCCATTGATCACACCCTCCCCTTCCCCCCAGCACTGCCACTGATCCCAAAAGTTTTAGGATCTCTAGGAGTTTTCTATCTATTGATGGGTCCCCTCACCTCCCCAGTCCATGGTTTGCAAGCAGTGAGGAGATGATGTGCTGTAACCTCTGGCAAGCAATCAGTGACCAGTAATATTGTACAGTAATCTCTAGCAACCAATCAACAAGCAGAAATCATGTGCTGTAACCTCTAGCAACTAATCATTTAGCCGTAATGTGTGCTGTAACCTCTAGCAACCAGTCAGTTAGTGGTAATAATATGCTGTAACCTCTGGCAACCAATTGCAATTGCTGCCTGATTTGATACAGTATACTGATTTTGAGTCTAGCTGCTATTTATTGTATGTCTCAGAGCAGGTGGAGAGAAAAATTGCATGGGGGGCCCCAAGAAAATTTTTGCCCAGCGTCCAATCAATATTAAAGACGGCTCTGTCTAGGGGGTAGCACTACACATAGAATTTAACGTCAGGAATATATATACGTGAATGGGTGTTTTTTCAAACCAGAGTTTAGTGTCACTTTAACAAATCATTTTTTGAGTATTAATTCTTCCACGGAACTGGGGGCATGACAGGGTAATGTTCCTTGTCTGCATGCTTCGTATTGAAAGATGTCCCTATTTTTAATCTCAGAAAAGTTGGGAAGTATGACATATAGGCAATACTGCCCAATGCTTGCCTTTTTTTTTGGCAAAGCTTCCACATTAGAGTTTCTCTTTAATACATGGGGGGGGGGTTATGAGTGTACCCTCTGACCTCAAGGGCTTAGGAGCAGCAATGCCCTCTGCACTAGTTTTGCCCTAGGGATTCTTTAAAGAGGAAGTAAACCCTGATGGGTTTACTTCCTCTTTCATTCCCTGCAAAGGCAAAGCATAATGGACTACTATGTATCGCATAGTAGCCCATTATGTGCCACTTACCTGACACAGGAGCCAAAGTCACCGCTGTCCCCTGTAGTTCCGAGCGTCCATCTTCTTGGTGGGTCTCCGTGGGTCTCGCTGCTCCGGTGCTGTGATTCGTCGGAGCAGCGATGACGTCACTCCCGCACATGCGCACGGGAGCCGACACTCGCGGCATCGCGCAGCATCTTCGTCATTGACGAAGCCGCTCTCAGTGCGCCTGCGCGCCGCTGTCTACGGCGCATGCGCTGTAGACAGCGGTGCCTGTCTTCGGGCAAATATCTCCTAAACTGTATATGTTTAGGAGATATTTCTTGGACCTACAGGTAAGCCTTAATCTAGGCTTACCTGTAGGTCAAAGTGGTTTGTAAGGGTTTACAACCACTTTAAATGTAATGTATACATTTGTATAGAACTTGCAAAGTCTTTATTATCAGGGATGTAAAGGTGGAATCTCTATGGAATTATTTCATATGTTTGAACTTATATAATATCTCAGCAACCATATAAAACATGTTGTTTTACCTGCAGTAGATCTGTGATCTTTCTTTAGAGAACATAAACAATTATAACTCAAAGCCAATGGTTTGGTGTTTGTTATTAGGGGTGGGCCGAACGAACCCCTGTTTGGATCGCACCAGAACTTTCGAACACGGCAAAAGTTTCCGACCCGAATAACAAACCTCATTAAAGAATGTCCAAAGTGCCAATTTTGAAGGCTTATATGCACGTAATTGGGCATACAATGGTTATAGGGGTCCGCTTCCTGCCCTGGGGGACATCAATAAAAAAAAAGTTTGTGAAAAACAACATTTTTGGGGGGCTTAGTCTACCTGTAAAGTGACAGATCTGTACCATGTCTAGAATCTGCTGCAGCAATAATTGCATTTATAAAGCCAATACATTTGCCCTGAATGTTGCTTTTATTTTGCTCAGCAACAGCTGGGGAGCCGGTGTCTATGATGAGGCCACAATGTAGTGCACTAGAAACAAGATTAGAGATTTTTTGTATATATTCTGGTGTCACCTTGACTTTGGATAGAGGTAACGGTTGCGTAAAAATTGGTCATTTGGTGGCGTCTTCCCACCATAACCCTATAGAGGTAATCTTGATGAAAGCAAGAATTGGCCTTACTGTAAAATATTGCAGGGATATGCACCTGTCAAACAGGTGCAGAAAAATTACTCTTTGTGGACAAGGAGTCCGGTTTATCCACTCTGGCAACTGCAGATGACTGCACACTTGTCTCTGCTTGTGTGACATAGGATGAGGAAGGATGAGGAAGGTTTAGTAAGCCAGTCCACCACCTCCTCTGCATGCTGTGGCTGGATAGCATGGGCAAACTCACTATACAGAGGAAATGATGCCCTGCCTTAGGACTGACCACCACGTCCACCTTTGCCTGTGGACACATTTGTTGCTGGCCCCCTTACAGTGCCAAGGGAACGTCTGCCTCTCCTTGTTGTCCTCCCAGACATTATTGGGAGGGAGGGGGCAGTGCTTATAAGCAAATGTTAAGAAGAAGTGGAAATCTGTATGTAGATGTACTTTAATCAATGTAAAGAGGTGTTTGGTGCACTTTAATTTGAGTACTCACACTACACAGACACACTCCACAGATACACTATAATATACTACAATATAATGCACCAAATATACATTGATGCACAGAACTATATGGCGTTAACCTGGCAGTAACACATGCAAAACTATATGGCATTAAAAACTGGCATTAACGCACACAGAAGTAAATGGCGTTATACTGGCAGTAACGCACACAGCACTATATGGTGTTAAACTTGCCGTAACGCACGCAAAACTATATGGCGTTAAACTTACAGTAAAACACAGAACTATATGGCGTTAAATTGGCAGTAACGCACACAGAACTATATGGCGTTAAACTGGCAGTAATGGCAGTAATGCGTGCAAAACTATATGGCGTTAAACTGGCAGTAACGCACACAGAACTATATTGCGTAAACTGGCAGTAACGCACACAGAATTATATGGCGTTAAACTGGCAGTAATGCATGCAAAACTATATGTCGTTAAACTGCCAGTAAGGCGCACAGAAGTAAATGGTGTTAAACTGGCAGTAACGCAATAAAATAATAGGATTTTTATATACAGCTTACCTGTAAAATCCTTTTCTTGAGTACATCACGGGACACAGGAGCTTCATTACATAGTGGGTTATATAGGCACCTCTGGTGATTGGACACTGGTTAACCCCCAATTAAGGAGAATTCCTCCCCTATATAACCTCTCCCATATGGAAGGCACCTCAGTTTTGTAGCAAAGCAATAAGAAACCACGTAAAACCCAAGAAGCGGGAGCCCTGTGTCCTGTGATGTACTCTCAAGGAAAGGATTTTACAGGTAAGCTGTATATAAAAATCCTATTTTCTTGATCATACATTACGGGACACAGGAGCTTCATTACATAGTGGGATGTCCCAAAGCAATGCTCAGTTTGAGGGGAGGGAGACACAGATCAGAATCATAGACCGCCATGGACCAGAGGATCTAAACTGCGGCCTGCAGTACACTGCGCTCAAAGGCGATATCCTCTTGCCCCCTGACATCCACCTGATAAAATCTGGTGAATGTGTGGACTGATGACCATGTTGCAGCCTTAAGCCGCGTACACACGGGCGGACTGTCTGGCCAACTAAGTCCGTCAGACAATCCGACAGACAGTCCGTCCTACTTTTGAATGAACGGACTTGACCACACACGATGAACAGACAGTCCGCTGAAAGCTTGCGCGATGACGTGTACAGCACGTACGACGGGACTAGAAATACGACGTCCAATACACTGCAATGCAACCTTCAGCCGTGTAAATCCTTTCTGAGCATGCGCCATACTTAGTCCGTCCAACTAGCCTACTCACGAGCGGTCGGCTGAAACCAAAGTTGGACGGACTGTATTACGGAAATTCCGAAAGACTTAGTCCGCCAGACTGTCCGCTGAAAAAGTCCGCTGAAGCCCACACACGAGCGGACTGTCCGCTGAAATGTGTTTCAGCGGACTAAGTTGGACGGACAATCCTCTCGTGTGTACGCGGCCTTACAGATCTGATCCAGGGAGGCCTGGTGATGAACTTCCCAAGAAGCACTTACAGCCCTAGTTGAGTGCGCTTTCACTTGAAAAGGAGGACTCTTCCCCTTAACACTATAGGCCTGAAAAATAACCTGTCTAATCCACCTTGAGAGAGTGGATTTTGATGCCGCCTGCCCCTTCCTAGAGCCTTCCGGCAAAATAAATAAGCAATCAGTTTTTCTTATCTGAGCAGTTGCCTGAAGATAGATACTGATTGCCCTTACCACATCTAAAGTGTGCAAAGACTCTTCTTCTGCGGACTGTGGATCTGGAAAAAAGGATGGTGGGATTACATCTTGATTCAAATTGAATCCAGTAACCACCTTAGGCAGAAAGGACCTATTAGGACGCATTACTACCCAGTCCTTATGAATAATTAGATAAGGTTCCCTGCTGGAGAGAGCTGCTAGTTCTGTCACTCTTCTAGCCGAGGATATGGCTATCAAGAAAACCAATTTTTTAGTCAAAAGAACTAATGAAGCCTGATGCAAAGGTTCAAATGGTTGCCCCTACAACGCCGAGAGAACCAAATTCAGATCCCATGGGCAATTCATTTCTAGGCCTGATTGGAGGAAGGCCAAGATCCTGCTAATGACATACTTTCTAGGATGCCATCCCCTGGGTTCACACCAGGAAACATATGCCTTCCAGATCTTGTAGTAAATAAGCCTGGAGACCGGATTTCTGGCATTGACCAGAGTAGAAAGGACTGGCTCAGAAAGTCCACGATCCCTCAGAATGTGGGTCTCAGCAGCCAAACCGTTAAACTCAGACTGTGTAAAGCAGGATGGTAAATTGGACCCTGCGAGAGTAGATCTGGCTGGAGAGGGAGGATCCACGGCCTGCCTACTGCCAACTTCATGATCTCTGCGTACCAAGGACACCTGGGCCAAGCCGGGGCTACCAAAAGAACCGACTTTGTTTCCCTCTTGACTCTTCCCAGGAACCGTGACAGAGGCGGGAATGGTGGGAAGGCATAAATTAGATTGTACCGATCCCGAGCATCTGACCCCTGAGCAAGTACATCTCTTGTCCTTGACACAAATTTGTCCAGTTTCCTGTTGAATCTGGACGCAAACAGATCTACGTCCGGAGTGCAGCACTTGTGACATATGTTCCAAAATATGTCGGGATGTAAATCCCATTCTCCTGGGCATAACTGTTGGTGGCTTAGAAAGTCCCCTTGCCAATTTTCCACTCCTGGAATAAAGACTGCAGAAAGGCATGGAACATGCCTTTCTGCCCAAGCAAGTATGTGATTCACCTCTCTTTGTGCAACCAGACTCCTGGTGCCACCCTGGTGATTGATATAGGCCACAGCTGTGGCACTGTCGGACTGAACTCGAACAGGGAGACCCCGTAGTCTGTAAGACCAGTTTATGAGAGCCATATAAACTGCCTGGATTCCCAAACTATTTATGGGCAATAGCTTCTCGATCGCAGACCATTTCCCCTGCGAGCACGTCTCCTCCAACACTGCTCCCCAGCCTGTCAGGCTGGCATCTGTAGTTATAATCTTCCATGGAAGAGGAAGAAAAGTTTTGCCTTTCAGCAGATTCTTGGTCTGTAACCACCAAACGAGACTCTTGCGTGTCCCTGGGGATAGACACATAGGAAGGTCCAAGGCCTGGGGCTTCCTGTTCCAAGCCATAAGGATGCATCTTTGCAAAGGCCTTGAGTGAAACTGGGCGAATGGAACGGCCTCGAAGGAGGCGACCATTTTCCCTAACAGTCTCATACACAACCGAATGGGGGGGAAGATCTTCTGCCCAGAATTAGGCGCACCAGATCCCCTATAGCCATGGCCTTTGGCCTTGGTAGAAACACCCCACCCTGAGCGGTCTCGATGACCATGCCCAGATACTCCAACCTGGTAGCAGGCTGTAGGGATGACTTTTCTAGGTTTATAATCCAACCTAGGCGTTCCAGGTGTTCTAACGTTCTGGCAACACTGTGGTTCAAGAGCGCTACTGTTTTCTCTATGAGAAGTAAATAGTCTAGATAAGCCATCACGGTTATACCCTGAGCTCTTAGGTTTGCCAAGAGAGGGTCTAGAATCTTTGTGAAGACTCGAGGAGCCGTAGCGAGACCGAACGGCAAGGCCACAAATTGAAAATGGCACTGATCTACCGCGAACCTTAGATACTTTTGGTGTGCGGAAAGAATTGGCACATGAAGATATGCATCCTTGATATCTATCGATGCCATAAACTCTCCCCCTTGCAGGGAGGAGACCACAGAACGTATTGACTGCATTCGGAAAGACCGGATGTGCAAAAAACTGGTTCAGATCCTTCAGATCCAGGATAGGTCTGAAACCTCCATTTGGCTGTGGAATGGTGAAGAGATTTGAGTAAAAGCCTGAACCCTGTTCTTTTGGGTCCACTTCCACTATCATCTCCTAGGATAGTAAGTGATCTAAGGCCAGAAGTAGCGGTTTTTGCTTTACTGGATCCTTGGGGATCGTTGACCTTAGGAAGCGAGAAGATGGAATCTCCTGAAACTCTAGCTTGTAGCCCAGAGATATTGAGGAGGTTACCCACTTGTCCCGGATCTCTTCCCGCCAGGCTTCTGCAAACTGCAGGAGCCTTCCCCCCACTCGGCCCCTGGGCGTGACCTTGGGCCTATCCTGTAGAGGGAGGTTGGGAAGGCCGTCACCACTTAGAGCTTGATGCTTCGGGAGAAAGAGAACGCCTAAATGATGGACGTTTGCTCTTTTTGATTGGAAGGAGAGTAGATTTACCCCCTGTAATCTTTTGGAAGAATTTATCTAATTCCTCCCCAAATAAGCATTCCCCCTTAAACGGGAACCCAATTAAATACTTCTTACATGATCGCTCAGCTGCCCAATTTTTTAGCCATAGGGCCCTTCGCATGTGTACCAACAGGAGAGACAAACAAGATGCTTGTTGGACCAAATCCAATATCGCATCAATCATAAAACACAGAATTTGAGGAATTTCTGCATAATTCTCCACTTCCTCACTGGGAAGAAGGACAAGCATCTGCTTAACCTGTTCCTTGAGGAACTGACACAACCCCACATTTGCGACCGTAGGCTGCACTACAGCGCCAGCCATGGAAAAGGAGGCTTTCAATAACGTTTCCAGCTTCTTATCAGTTGGATCCTTAAATACCTGAGCATTATCCAAAGGACAGGTCAGGTTTCTATTCACACAAGAAACAGCCGCTTCGACAGATGAGACCCCCCATTTCTTGGTGAAACTTTCCTCCAGAGGATAAAGCATAGAAACCGGGATTTCCCCAATCCTCATACAACAATTTATCCATTAAGTGATGAATTGGAAAGGAAAAGGCAGTCTGTGGGATTCTCCTGACCCCTAGGGAAGAAGCAGAGGATGTAGCGGCCTCAGGAGTGGGCATTCTGAATGTGGTATGCACCAACTCAGTATAATATTGAACCTGTTTTCTGAGTGCCTGGGAGGAGGGGACTCTCTCCTCTTCCTCTGACTCATCCGACTGCTCTTGATCCCTATCCCATGATAGAGATCTCTCCTCATTGTCAGAGGTGTCATCTGAAAGAGGAATCTCAGCAGAGTGAGGGGATCTACCCCTTTTTCTGCTATCTTTTAGGGAAGCTGAAAATAAAATTCATGATTCTCCCTTCAAAACCCTCCAATGTAGCCTTAAGGGAGTCTTCAGTGACATACACTGGGGCTGAAATATTAGGAGAGGCTGCAAAACCTGACAGGGGCACTGACTCATCCTGTGAGGCTGGCTCCAGTCTTGCAGGCTGGGATGGTAAACTACAGGCATTTTTAGGACCCCTAGACCTAGGCGGGGATTTACCAGTGCCCTTGTTACCTCCCCCTGAGACCCTCTTATGAGGAGACATAGTCCTAAGCTACAAAGCAGAGGTACTAGTACAAAAGTGCAATCACTGTTGTGCTCCAAGTCTCACAATAAATATATATGCTTAAACTGCACAACCTGATGCTGAGTGGGTGTCTTAGGTTTGCCTGGATCCAATCCCTTAGGATGCTTACTACCCACAGCTCCTGTGTCTTTCACTTACAGCCCCCTGGCAGGATTACCACTAACCAGCAGGATAGGAACACAGGCCGTCACCCTGGCAGAAGACACAGGCTCACCTGAGGTGCGGAGTCTAAGTACTAACCGGTTTTCACCAGAGCTCCAGATGGTAGAGATGGATTTAGCTGCGTGTTAGTACCAGGTCGCGTCCTCAGGATCGCCCCACCAGGAGGTGAGCAAGCCGGGGTTCAGTAACGGATGAGCAGGTAAGGATCAAACAGAAGCGTAGTTGAGAAACAAGCCAAAAGTCGGTAACCAATAGTTGCAGGTTGGGATTCAGCAATAGCGTAGTCCAGGAGCAAGCCAAATGTCGGTAACGAAAGGTAGCGAGGATACGGTCGGCAGCAGGAGAGATAGAAGCAAGATATTGGCTGGTAAAGGCACAATATTCTGGCAAGGAGGAAGTGCAGAGACATGGCTTATATCAGGAAGTTCATGGGAGGAGCAAAGGGTTCAAGGTTCAAGGCAAACAAGATTCAAGACAAGATCACTAAAGGAATTATCCAAGGAGCTGTCCAGCATTCCAGGTGGCTCAGCAAGCAGAGTCACTGCCAGACACACCAGAGGTCCCAGGTTCAAGCCCAGGTCCTAACAGTACTCCCCTCCTCCCAGGACGTCCCCTGGACGTCTTAGGGCCAGGTTTCTGAGGAAACCTCTGGTGGAATTCCCTTGTTAATCTAGGGGCATGAACATTCTCCTCAGGCTCCCAAGAATTTTCTTCTGGCCCATATCCTTCCCATTGAACCAAATATTGCAATTTGTTCCTAGAGATCCTGGAGTCAAGAATTTTTCCCACCACAAATTCTTCTTCACCCTGTACCTCGACAGGTGGGGGAGGAGGATGAATTCTTCCAGAAAAAGTATTTTCATGAAATGGTTTGAGTAGTGATATATGAAACACAGGGTGAATCTTCATATTGTCAGAAAGTTTTAGGCGAAAAGTGACCGGGTTGATTTGAGCAGAAATCTCAAAAGGTCCCATAAACTTTTGACCCAACTTAGCACATGGAACTTGAACCTTAAAATTTTTGGTAGATAACCAAATCTTCTCACCTACTTGAAAAGTGGGAATAGACCTACGATGTCTGTCAGCTGCCTTCTTGTAATATTCCTGCGCCTCCTTCAATGTATCAGTCAATTTCTCCTGGATCTCATGTAATGAAGTTAGTCTGTTGGTAACAGCAGGAATTGAAGTTGAGATGGGGAGATCAGGAATAAAAACTGGATGATACCCGGTGTTTAAGAAAAATGGGCTTTGGGATGTGGAACTATGTTTAGAGTTATTATAAGCAAACTCTGCCGTAGGAAGGTAGTCCACCCAGTCATCCTGAAGATAACTCACGAAGCATCGAAGGTATTGCTCCAGAGTTTGATTGGTCCTCTCGGTCTGACCATTAGACTGCGGATGAAAAGCCGAGGACAGATTAACTGTTACACCCAAAGCTGAGCAAAAACTTCTCCAAAATGTTGAGGTAAACTGTACCCCTCTGTCAGACACCACATCATCAGGAATTCCATGAAGTTTAAAAACTTCTCTAACCATTACCTCAGCAGTATGTTCGGCGGAGGGTACCCCTTTAACTGGAATAAAATGAGCCATCTTAGTGAGACGGTCAACGACTACCAGAATGGTGGTCATCCCTTTTGAAAGAGGAAGGTCAACCACAAAGTCCATAGAAATTGACCCCCATGGTCTTGATGGAACAGGTAGTGGTAGAAGTAACCCCAGAGGAGAAGATCGAGGTGTCTTATTGCGAGCACAGGTTAGACATGAAGCCACATAACTCTTAACATCTTTCTTGTACCCAGGCCACCAAAATTAACGTGATAAGAGTTCTTCAGTTTTAGAAACCCCAAAATGACCAGCAAGCTTAGAGTCATGTACCAACCTGAGGGCTTCTACCCGAACTGATTCAGGTACATAGAGGCAATGCGGTTGAGTCCAAAAACCATTGTTGTACTTGAGGTTAATGTCCTTAGGAGGATTATTAAGAAGTGGGTCATTCTCATACCCCTCCTTGAGAAGATTAAGAAATGTCTTTGAACTCATGGCCCCTAGAAAGTTCTTTTGAGGCAGGATTGTACATTCAGAGGTGCTTTCCTGGAGAGGCCCAGACAACATCCGTGATAGGGCATCAGCCTTACCATTCCTTGACCCAGGGCGGTATGAAATAACAAAATTAAACCTGGAAAAGAAAAGGGTCCAACGTGCTTGTCTAGATGACAACCTTTTAGCAGACCTAATAAATTCTAAATTTTTATGATCGGTGAGAACGGTTACAGGGTGCTTAGCTCCTTCCAGCAGATGCCTCCACTCAGAAAATGCTTCCTTAATTGCCAGCAGCTCCTTGTTTCCAATGTCATAATTCATCTCGGCTAAAGACATCAGTCGAGAGAAATAAGCACAAGGATGAAGCTGCATTTTTTCTCCCATTCGCTGAGAAAGGATAGCTCCCACAGCAGAATTAGAAGCATCAACTTCTACGATGAAAGGTAGTTCTGGATCTGGATGTACCAGTATTGGTGCAGAAGTGAAGAGAGTTTTTAGTTTACTAAAGGCAGCCTGTGCCTCAGGTGACCACAAAAAGGGCACCCCTTTCTTTGTCAACTGTGTGATTGGAGCAATTACCCTAGAGAAATTCCTTATAAATCTTCTGTAAAAGTTGGCAAATCCAACAAATCGCTGTATCTCTTTAACATTCTTAGGGGCGGGCCAATCCACCACAGCTTTGATCTTATCGGGATCCATGCTCACCCCTTCAGAAGAGATTATGTATCCCAAGAACTGGATCTGAGTTTGTTCAAACTCGCATTTCTCTAATTTTATGTAAAGTTTATTTCGCCTTAATCTCTCGAAAACAATACAGACATGCTTGCGGTGTTCTTCCAAAGTATCAGAGAAAATGAGAATGTCATCCAAATATGCTATTACAAACTGATCAAGCAAATCTCGAAAAGCATCATTAATAAAATGTTGAAAAGTTGCAGGAGCATTGCAAAGCCCAAAGGGCATGACCAAAGACTCAAAATGTCCATATCTGGTTCTGAAAGCAGTTTTCCATTCATCACCGGAACGAATGCGGACAAGGTTGTATGCCCCCCGTAAATCTAATTTGGTAAAGAGCTTGGCAGAGCGGAGTCTCTCAAGCATTTCTGGAATCAGTGGGAGTGGATAGCGATTCTTAATTGTGATCTTATTTAAATCTCTGTAGTCAATACACGGACGCAGGGTGGAGTCCTTTTTCGTCACGAAGAATAAGGCTGCGCCAGCAGGAGAGGTTGAGTGTCTGATAAAACCCTTCTCAAGATTCTCATTAATCCACTCCCTGAGCACTTTCAGTTCAGGTTCTGATAAAAGAATAAAGGCGACCAAATGGTATTTCTGCCCCTGGAAGCAATTCAATGGGACAATCATAAGAGCGATGAGGAGGCAGCTGATCTGCGTTCTTTTTATCACAAACGTCCCGAAACTCAAAATATTGTGGAGGTAGCTTGTCGTATGACTGGATAGTTGCCAAAACTGCTTGTAAATCTTGGGTTGGTGGAGGGCTTATTTGATAAGATTCTTTGCAATGTTTCTTGCAATGGTCAGATGTAAAGCTTAAAGAACGTGTCTCCCAGTTGATGGAGGGATTATGGATAGAGAACCAAGGAATGCCCAGGATAATAGGGAACTTTGGTGATGTAATCAGCTCAAAGCTGATAGTCTCCTGATGGTCAGTTTCAATTAGGAGTTTAAGTGGGATTGTCTCGTGGGTAACAGGGCCTGAAGTCAAAGGTGAGCCATCCACAGTTTCCATATCAATTGGGGCAAGTTTATTTCTTATTTGAATGTTATTACTTTGGGCAAATTGATGAAGTTTCCCCCAGCCCCTGAGTCCAGCATAGCAGAGCAAGGTATTTCATTGCTTTCAACAATAAGCTTTATAGGGATGACAAAATGAGTTGATAAAGAATTAACTTTATTTGCTTCCTGAATCAAAGGAGAGATGGACTGAGAAATTGAGTTTATTTGTTCAGATACTGTAACATCCATTGCTGCAATTGTTCTTTTAAATTTATTGGGACAATTAACTGCGTAATGTCCAGAGTCTCCACAATAAAGACATAAGTTTTCTGAACGTCGTCTTTCTTTCTCCTGAGTAGTAATAGATCTTTTAATAGCGTCCACCTGCATAGGTTCAGGAGTGTCAGAATCAGGAAAAACTCTTGGACCCTTAGGAGGATACTGAGCAGTAGAAAAACGCATGCCACCATTACTGCCTAGGATTCCCAGTCTCTCCTTTCTCCTTTCAGTAAGTCTCTGATCAATTCGAATACATAATTTAATAAAAGCTTCAAGGTCATCAGGACTTTCTACTCTGGCAAGCTCATCTTTTACTTGTTCCGAGAGTCCTTGACGGAACTGACTCTTCTGTGCTGCTGGATTCCAATTGGTATCTGAGATCCAACGTCGGAATTCAGTTGTGTACTCTGCAACAGAGCGTCTTCCCTGACGTAAATTGTGCAATTTTGCCTCAGCAGTAGCACAGCGGTTAGGATCATTGAAAACTTGGTTCATCGCAGTCATTGCAGTCACAAAAGAATCAAAATTATCCAGGATGACATCATCTTTCTCCACATAAGGGGAGGCCCAGGCTAAGGCTTCCTCAGTCAGGAGGTTGATAATAAACAGCACCTTTTTCCTGTCAGAAGTGAATGCAGCAGGTTGCATCTGAAAGTATATACGACATTGATTAAGGAATCCTCTATAATGGCGGCGGTCTCCGCTAAACTTGAGTGGTAGGGGCATTCGTGCATTCGTTTCTATGGCAGCAGTATCTCGGGCATGAAAATCCCGCAATTGTTTGTGTAGATCAAGGATTTCCTCTTGTAGACCTTTCACTTCAATTTGTAACTCAGAAAATGTTTCCTGGTAGTCAACACCAAATGCCTGTAACTCAGCGATTTGAACCCTGAGAGGAGCCACGGCAGCTGCTACAACGGCCTCCATGTTTTTGGCCAGAATATTCTGTCACGATCAGGGGTCAGGCTCGAAGACCAATTGCTATAGCAGTTGCAGGATTACCACTAACCAGCAGGATAGGAACACAGGCCGTCACCCTGGCAGAAGACACAGGCTCACCTGAGGTGCGGAATCTAAGTACTAACCGGTTTTCACCAGAGCTCCAGATGGTAGAGATGGATTTAGCTGCGTGTTAGTACCAGGTCGCGGTCCTCAGGATCGCCCCACCAGGAGGTGAGCAAGCCGGGGTTCAGTAACGGATGAGCAGGTAAGGATCAAACAGAAGCGTAGTTGAGAAACAAGCCAAAAGTTGGTAACCAATAGTTGCAGGTTGGGATTCAGCAGAAGCGTAGTCCAGGAGCAAGCCAAATGTCGGTAACGAAAGGTAGCGAGGATACGGTCGGCAGCAGGAGAGATAGAAGCAAGATATTGGCTGGTAAAGGCACAATATTCTGGCAAGGAGGAAGTGCAGAGACATGGCTTATATCAGGAAGTTCATGGGAGGAGCAAAGGGTTCAAGGTTCAAGGCAAACAAGATTCAAGACAAGATCACTAAAGGAATTATCCAAGGAGCTGTCCAGCATTCCAGGTGGCTCAGCAAGCAGAGTCACTGCCAGACACACCAGAGGTCCCAGGTTCAAGCCCAGGTCCTAACACCTATAGAGCCGCGCCGGACCCCTAGACTACGTGGGGCCCCTCTTTTACCTCTATTGTGGCAGAGTCTGCAGCGGAGACGTGAGCCATCTGAAAAAAACAGGCTTCACTGAGCGTGTGTATCTGAAAGGCATGTAAGTATGCATCAGGCTGCTTTTACTCCCTCTAGTGGTGGAAACCAGGTAAGACATACAACTACTCACATGAAGAAATCCATAATATATGATTTATATAGGATTAACTTCTCTTACCTGTCCCCGCCGCAGGAATTGCTGAAAACAGACAGATTCCATCCTTCACCCATCACGGTGGGCAGAGTTGTGCCAACCTTCAGGATTTTTTGGGTTCCTTCTCAGAGAAACCTCTTACCTGGACCTTGTAAAAGACTCTGCCAGAAACTTTCGTGCCACTATGTAAATAGTACACCAAGTCTGGTTTTCCCAGAGCCCAGTCTTCCAACAGGAGAGGACTTACAGGCAAAACCTTGTTTCTTCGGATGACAAGGCCCGGGTACCATATCATCTTGGGAGTCAAATATCGGCCCGAGATATGGATCCGGTTATCATAGCCCTTAGACCCCCGCAGGGACCTGCACAGAGCTTTCTTCATAGCACATGTTTTACGTGACCAACCACCTTAGACACTGGCGAAAAAACTGAGGTGCCTCCCATATGGGAGGGGTTATATAGGGGAGGAATTCTCCTTAATTGGGGGTTAACCAATGTCCAATCACCAGAGGTGCCTATATAACCTACTATGTAATGAAGCTCCTGTGTCCCGTGATGTATGATCAAGAAATACAGTATTCAACCGTCACTACACTGGCGCTATCTGAACTGCCCCTACTCTAGCTATAAACTAATGTCAAGATTACTGACACAGTCTGCCTACACTACAGTGAAACTATATGAGCTGTCCCTACTCTACACTAATGTATGTATGAATGACAAACTGTCCCTACTCTAGCTGCACACTATGCAAAGCTGAATGATGGTCCTCCTCACTACACTCACACTTTCCTAGACTGACACTATATTCTACACTGACAATTGAAGCAAAATAGCACAGTATAGCACACTAACTGATAGCACTGAACTGAGCCCTGTTCTATCTCTCTCCATGCCGAAATCACACTGAAAATGGCTGCCATTGAAAGAATACTTTTATACTGTGGGACGAGAATGAGCCATGATTGGATAAAGTCATGATGAGTGTCCAATCATGGCTCTGACAGTGCTCTGTGCCCTGATTGGCTGAAGCTTTCACTACTTCAGCCAATCAGGGCTTGCAATGCAGTGTTCAGCGCCACAATGCATTGTGGTTGGTTTGGGGGGCCGAACAAAAGGTCGAACGACTCGTTTGTTCGGCTGTTCATTTAACGTCCGAACTCCGAAAGTTTAGCCCGAACTTATGCTCCGGCCAAACCGTTTGCCCATCCCTACTTGTTATATGATGCAGTAGGTGGGATAGTGCAATAATACTGGGCTGTTTGGTAGTTTTAGCTACAGTATAAATAAAAGAGAATAATATGTAATCTTGCTGTTTGTTATTTTTTCCACTGTAACCTCAGGACACAACTGCTGAGAGGAGCTAGCCGAGCCCTGGAGACAGATGGATGATATTAATTACTGTGGTATAACATACATCATCTCCAAGCAAACCAGCTATGGAAGGGCTCCAATCACAGGGACAGCTGGCTGTCATACACGCTCAGCCTGGAAGCAGTGATGTCGTGTCTTATTAAAGTAATACTCTGCTTTTAACCTCTTTTTCATGCTTGCCCCCCTTGCACTACCACTTGAAGACCAGGCCTTTCTGGCACTTTTTGTTTACAAGTTTAAATCAGTATGTTTTGCTAGAAAATTACTTATAACCCCCAAACAATATAGTTTATTTTTTAGCAGATACCCTAGGGAATTAAATGGTGATCCATGCAATTTTTTATAACACACAGTGTTTGCGCAGCCATTTTTCAAACGCAATTATTTTTTGAAAAAAATCACTTTTATTAAAAAACAAAACACAATATATACCCCAATTTTTTTGTAAAATATGAAAGATGATGTTACGCTGAGTAAATAGATACCTAACACGTCACACTTCAAAATTGTACACGCTCGCAGAATGGCGACAAAGTACCATACTTAAAAATCTCCATTGGGGGCGCTTTCAAATTTTTTACAGGTTGTTTGTTTAGAGTTACAGAGGAGGTCTAGCATTAGAATTATTGCTCTCACTCTAATGTTGGCGGCAATACCTAACATGTGTGGTGCAAACACTGTCTACATATGTGTGCGTGACTTAAATATGGTGTCGCTTCATGTGAGCACTAAGTGATGGGGGCACTTTATTATTATTATTTTTTTATTACACTGTTCCTTAAAATTTTTTTTCATCAGTTTTATTCCTATTACAAGGAATGTAAACATCCCTTGTAATGGTAATAAAGATGACAGGTCCTCGTTATGGAGAGATCTGGGGTCAAAAAGACCCCAAATCTTCGTTGCCTTTAAAAGCAAAAGATCTTTTGCTAAAAAAAAAAAAAAAAAAGTTTACTTCCGTCCTAGTCCAGACATGACACCATGACATCACTCCAGTCCACCAAGGCCATAGAGGCGATCAAAGATGATCTGGTCTATCTGTGACCAGCCGGCTGCACTGTTGGATCATTTCTCATGTACGCCGCTAAAAGCGGTAAGCCCAAGAAACATCAGAGAGCGGTGGGAGGGGGGACATCCCCTCTCCCCGCTTCTGAAAGCATTCCAGTGGCTCATGAGCCACTCAGAATGCTTTCATGGCTGAAAAAAAAAATACCGGGCATTATGGCTGATATAGCTTCAGCCATAAACCCAGTAAACCAGTTCAAACCTGCAGCATATATATATATATATATATATATATATATATATATATATTGTGGTAGTACGGAATCTCCAATCCTGGGACCGGGTTTTGGGAACAGCCAGAAGTCTGGCTGCATGATTGCACAGGTGGGTCTTGGGCTTAAAACAAAGCCAACACCATGGTTCTGGGCTCCACCCTCCCGAGGAGTCCAGGCGTGTAAGGGAGAAGAAGTGTGCATGTCTGCACAGGTCGGTCTGTCAGAGTAGACAGAGGGTCCAAGCTTGTGGGCTGAAAGAGAAGCTGTTAAAGAGTGCTGAGGTACTGGGTGTACAGGAACTCTGTTAAAGAGCCAAGAGGGCTGCAGCAGAAGTCTGAGCAGCAGTGCTGCTAAAGAGAGCCAGGTGGCTTGGTATTTTTGGTTCTACATACATTACTGCTGTGGAAAGCTGAAACCCCTGTGTGGGCAACTATTTTGTTATCTGACTTTTCTTTCTTTAATAAAAGTGGGCCTACGAGCCCTTAAACGACATCTGGTGTGGATCCAGCTCACTGGTAAGCTCTACCTTTAAGCTAAAATAACCCCCAAATATTACAAGTGGTGTTCGAATGCGGGCAGAAGACGGTGGAATCCGGGTCCTTGCCCTACAGTAAGTTCAAGTCAGGAACTATTGGCTGTGTGTGGAAGTGCAGCCAGGCAAAAGGCATTGCGTGTTGCAGGTGGTGTACCTGTGAATGAAAAGTCAAATTTTTTTTTTTTTTTTCCTTGCTATGAACTGTGTTTGTGTGCATGAGACAGCACAATCAGTGTGTGCAATGTGCAGGTGAGGAAAGCTTGCTTGAAGAGAAAAGCAACTTGCTTTAAAAGAGACACTTTCATTTTCCTGGACTGTTTAAAGTTGCTCTGGAGTCTCTAAGTATGGGGCGGTCAAAGCTCTTAAAAGAAGCCAGGTTTGCTGAAATGAGAGACAGAGCTCTGTGGTTGGAGGGGTTGTTACCGCCCGAACGAGCCCCATACATACCTGATCAGAGTGTATCAAGGAGAAAAAGGGCTGGGGTTGTCCCTAGCAACCCTGGTGCAATGAGTGCACAGGTGACTGCTGTTATGGAGAGTCCACCAGCATTTGAATCTGCAGTGGATTGGTGCAAGCGGCATTTAGCAGCACTGGACCAAGCTACAGAGGAAAGGAAGCCAACCCTCAGTGCAAGGGGAAAGCCGCTGGATGTCCATAACTGGAAGAGGGCTGTTGTTGCCCCTGGCAAAGCTGATGCAGTTAAAACAGCTATTGTGAATGTGTCACAGCATGAGACGGGATCCAGCAGAGAGAAGCCCATGCTATATGCAAGAAGAGAGGCTGATCAAAGGCTGAGGATGAGAGTGGTTGCCCATAGCAACGCAGAGGAAGCCAGTCGGGCTGTCTCTGTACCATGGGCTATGTCTAATAAGGATCGTGGAAAGTGGCTTAAGGAGGAGCCAGTTTATTATGTTGGAGAGAGCCAGCAAAGTTCTGCTGGGAGAGTGCGGTCTCCCATGGCAACCGGAGTGAAATTTATGCCTGAAAGGAGCTGCAGTAGAGGTTTGGTTCAGCGTCCCCACAAAGAGGCCTGTGCATTCCGGCCAGCTGGGAATCACCAGGAGAGAATCGCTTTGGGAAAAAGTCGTCCAGTAACATGCCTGGAATGTGGCCAGCTGGGGCATGGCATGTTTTCTTGCCCTAGGTTGTGGAATACGGCTGGAGATAATGTTGCTGAGAAGGTTTTGTCTGTAGGCCCAGATTCCGGTGAAAATATGTTTGCAGTCACCCCTAGCAACAAGAAGTTTCCTGTGGTGCCTGCAGGGGGTGCTAAACGGTGGGAGATGCCTGCTATAGTTTCATCCCATGGCCACCAGGGGGAGTTGGCCAGTAAAAGTGCAGCAGAGGACTGGTGCATAAGACGACGTACTCAAATGAAGATGGTGACCCCAACTACTGCGGTGGGTAAGACTGTCTGTAATGAAATGATGGCTGGAACTGCTGATTTCATGTGTAAAAGGACTGGTTACAAGACTGTCCATGATGAGGTGAGAGTGACCCCAGTTAGTGGGGCCACTGAATGTGCACTTGAGAATGACTTTTCCCTATATAGTGGGAATGCAAGGGTTAAAATCCAAATAGAACCTGTGTTGATGTCTAAAAGTGTTGTGTCTAATGACTATCGGGCTCAAGTTGACCATGGGCTAGGACAGCCTACAAATGTGAAAAATGCTATAAGTGTTACTGTTAATGAAAAGTTTGCTGCTGTTGGGAAAACTTTTGCTCTGAAAGAACCTGGGGTTATCAAAAATGGGCCATTGCCTGTAGCAACTGGTGGTAAGGCAGCACAGTTGTCCACAGGAATCTCCAGGGAACATCATGTGTTGGAGTCAGAGGTTGCCCTGGACAACTGCGATGTCACTCTGGTGGGACAGAATGGAACTGTACTGTGTAATAGTAATGTGTTAGTGCAAGCTGCTAGTACTAAAAATGTGCAGGTAAATGGTGGATTAACACAACCTGTGAAAAATGCAAAGGTGTGTGAGGCTTATGAAATGCAAGCTGAGAAAGGTGATGAATATGGTGTATTGCAACCTGTGCTACCACAGTCTGACGTGATTTACAATGACTGGTGTAATGAGTCTGCAACTAAGCCAGTCTGTTCTTATGTGTCTCCTTGGGCAGAAGGATCGGTGCTGAGGTATACCGCAGAAGGGAGCGCACATACAACAGATTGGGATAGTTGGAGCAAAAATCTTATCTCCCTGATAGATAGGGCTTTTATGCACAAAGATAAGGTGGACACGGTTTCTGCTGTGCCAGTAGGAGGGACTGCAGAACAGCTTGTACCTGAGGGTGCGGTGGCTGCTGCAGGGGTTAACCCTGGTGAGCAGGATGAACCAAATAAGGGCACAGCAGAGACATTGTCCGTGACCCACAAAACTGAGGTTGACATGGAGTGTCAATGTGACGTCACTGGTAATGTTCTGGAGCAGTTCACTGATGCTGAGCCTGAGAAGTTGGGTATGAGTCCAGCAATTGGCAGCCCTCTGGTGGAGCACCAGGCTGTGTTTACCTCCAGCCGGGAGGAGGTTCCGTTAACCATTGCAACTTTTCAAGTCTCAGCAAGTGAGTCTCTCTGCATCCCCAGTGTCATGAAAATCCCCAGGAAGGACTTAGGTCTGGAGTCAAGGGCCTGGTTATTTACCAAAGCATTAAAAGAGATGCTTGAACTTTGGGATGTACAGCCAATCTATACTAGTGTGTCTCCTCCACAGTCTGATGGGCTGGTACTGCGCAGTACCACTAGGTGGAGCACTGTATGGCAGGCTGTACAGAGCAAAGTAAAACGGGACAGGAATGGTTTATTCCTAAATTTGCTAATTTTGTTAAAAGTTGCTGCTATGTATGCTGCTGGACTACGTGCAGAAGAAATATTTGAGACAGACTTTGGAGAAGTTGTAAATAAGCCTAAAATGTCTGTGGATTCACCTCCTAACAGCCAGATGGGAAGCATTTCTGCTGCTATGGTTCAGGGTGGTGCTGGTCAGTTATCGATTAAGGGCGCGTTTACTGCACCGGTAGAAAAACCACATGAGATGGAAGGGCCAAGTGTGAATCTGAAAGCAGCAGAGATCCTGACCAGTGCTCAAACAAAGGTGGTTAAAGAGACTGGGGTCCCCAGTCCAGTGGTTGGTTTAGGTGACAAACCTATTAAGGTCCCCAGGACAGGGGAATGGACAAGGAGTGTGATAAAAATTGTATGTGGATCAGACCAGAGCTTGCCTGTTCCGGTGGATAAAAATACAGATGGCATCAGAACGGGTCAAGTGATAGGACAGCTGCCTGCAGAGTGGGTGAACCCAGGGGAGGTGGCGTCCTGTGAGGTTCCTGTGGGTGATGGCGGCCCTCCAGTATGTGTGCCCTCTGCAGACTCTGCCCTAGCAAATTTTGAAAAAAAAGGCATTGGTGACATGTGCAACATTGAGAGGTCTAATGTTGGTTTGAATATGTCTGTCAATGATGAACCAAATAATGTGTTAATGGTACATGATAATGTGGTGTCCAAAGGTACAGGTAAACCTGGTAATCAGTTAGTGACTGCTGCGTCAGGTACCAGAAATAAGAGGTGGGTTTCCGTTCTAAACACTATAGAAATGGGCCCCCTACAGTCTCAGAACAGTACTGCTGAGAGAGTTTTGGGGAAACCTGGGAACCTGAAGCGTGGAGGCAGAAGGGTTGGTAGGAAGACCAACGGGAACCCATTAAGATTTCAGGAGAGGAAGTGCTTATGGAAATGCACTCGGAAGAAAAGTTGGGAAGGTCGCATCAAAGCTCATAGCAGAGTGACAGTTAGGCTTAGAGGGAGACACCAAAGGAGGCATTGGGTGGAGTTCCCCGTTAGGAGAAGCGAGGTTGGACAGGAGGGTACTTCTGTAAATGGTATCTGGCACAGAGGTGCCAAAAGTAACTTGGGTGTTCCGCCCTCTGGGTCGAAACAAAGGGGGGGGATATGTGGTAGTACGGAATCTCCAATCCTGGGACCGGGTTTTGGGAACAGCCAGAAGTCTGGCTGCATGATTGCACAGGTGGGTCTTGGGCTTAAAACAAAGCCAACACCATGGTTCTGGGCTCCACCCTCCCGAGGAGTCCAGGCGTGTAAGGGAGAAGAAGTGTGCATGTCTGCACAGGTCGGTCTGTCAGAGTAGACAGAGGGTCCAAGCTTGTGGGCTGAAAGAGAAGCTGTTAAAGAGTGCTGAGGTACTGGGTGTACAGGAACTCTGTTAAAGAGCCAAGAGGGCTGCAGCAGAAGTCTGAGCAGCAGTGCTGCTAAAGAGAGCCAGGTGGCTTGGTATTTTTGGTTCTACATACATTACTGCTGTGGAAAGCTGAAACCCCTGTGTGGGCAACTATTTTGTTATCTGACTTTTCTTTCTTTAATAAAAGTGGGCCTACGAGCCCTTAAACGACATCTGGTGTGGATCCAGCTCACTGGTAAGCTCTACCTTTAAGCTAAAATAACCCCCAAATATTACAATATATATATATATGTATATATATATGGCAGTCTTGAAGTGGTTAAAATAATTTTAACCACTTGCCAACCCACCGCAGTACGTATACTGTCAAAGGGCAGCTCCTACAGGCACCGTGACATACCCGTAGGCCGCTGCCTGTTTCCAGGTTTCGAGTGCACTCACATGCCCCCACTCGCCTATTAAACTGTGCTTTGACACAGCAGGAGTCTGTCAGCAGATCCCAGTTTCATGCCCGGGACCTTCTGATTGCATGTGTTGAATCACAGCCCAGAGCCCTGTGTTAGCAAACAATACAGGGTTCTAAATAGATGGAATGATCGCTATGTTTCTTTTCCCTGCAAGGCATGGAATTGTCGCTATGTTTCTTTTCCCTGCAAGGCAGGGAAACAAAACAAATTAATCTGTAGTAAAAATCAGCACACATTACAAATTGTTAGGCACACAATTAACCCCTTGATTGGCCCTAGGTGTTAACCCCTTCCCAACCAGTGTCATTCGTAGAGTGATAGTGTATATTAGTAGCACTGATCACTGTATTAATGTCACTGAAGATGTCGGTGGCAGTAAGTCATTTCCCACAAAGTGTCAGTTAGTGTCAGATTATCCGCATCACAGTCCCGCTGATTTCCGTCATTACTATTATGAAAAAAATTATAAAAAATTCCATTTATATATATATATATATATATATATATATATATCATAGTTTATAGACACTATAACTTTCACACAAACCAACAGGGATTTTTTTTGACCAAAGACATGTAGCTGAATACATTTTAGCCTACATTTTTGAAGAAATTAATTTTTTAAAAATTTTTTATTAAATATGTTTTATAGCAGAAAGTAAAACATATTTTTTTTTTTTCAAATTTTCGCTCTTTTTTTATTTTTATAATACAAAATAAAAAACCCAGTGGTGATCAATTACAATCAAAAGAAAGCTCTGTTTGTTTGAAAAAAAAATGATATCAATTTAATTTGAGTACAGTGTTGAATAAACATGCAATTGCCAGTTAGAGTAGCACCGTGCTAAATATTAAAAAATAGCCTAGTCATGAAGCGGGTAAAAACTTCTGGAGCTCAAGTGGCTAAGGCTAAGTTCACTTTTTCCAGAAAATACCCTATGCCGTGAAGGAGCCCCAGTAGATAATCCAAAATTTTGGCGCTTTCTAAAATGATCATTCATTTTATTGTTTTGCCTGTAGGAAATTTAGGTCCCCCCAGAAGCCTGGCTAAAAAAATCCTAGATAGCAACCCCAAGTCCTGCCTTGTTGCTAGAATGCGAAAAATTTTGCTTTTCACTCTGCAATGCTGGGAGTGAGCATTCAACGATTTTCACGCCCTAGGAACAAATCAGGATGTGGAGGTTGGTAATGAATAGTTAGCCAGACTTCTGGGGGGACCCTAATCACCTACAGGTAAAACAATAAAATGAATGATCATTTTACAAAGCTGCACAGATTTTTAATATCTACAGGGGCTCCTTTGAGTATATAGGCTATTTTCTAGTATTTTATTTATTACAGGTATTTATATAGCTCTGTCAATTTACGCAGCACACACATATATATATATATATATATATATATATATATATATATATATATATATTGTGTACAACACCAGTCCCTGCCCTCAAAGAGCTTACAATCTAAGGTCCCTAACTCACATTCTTACATACACATACTAGGGCCAATCTAGACAGGATCCAATTAACCTACCAGCAGGTCTTTGGAGTGTGGGAGGAAACAGGAGTACCTGGAAAAAACCCACGAAGGCATAGGGAGAACATGTAAACTCCAGGCAGGTAGTGTCGTGGTTGGGATTTGAACCAGCGATTCTTTTGCTACCATTACTAATATATATATATATATATATATATATATATATATATATATATATATATATATATATATATATATATATATATTATATATATATATAAATCCATAAATATTTACAATAGCTTGTTTACCAAAAGCATGTAGCAGAATATATATTGCCCTAATTTTTTTTTAAGAAATTTGATTTTATAAATGATTTTTATTGGATATATTTTATAGTAAAAAATAAAAATAAGAAATATTGTTTTTTTTTCAAAAGTGTCAGTCTTTTTTGTTTCAAGCGCAAAAAAGTTAAAGCATCGAAAAAATTGCCTGGTCATGAAGGGGTTGTAAATCTTCCGGAGGTCAAATGGTTAAAAAAAATTAAAACAAGAGTGTACATTTTCTCCATAAGGTTTTGCCCAACAAAAACAACTTTTTCAAAAAAATAACAATAGAGATGATTGCCTCTTCCTAAATACAAATCGTAAATGTCAACTATCTTCATATTCATAAAATTCTCCGGTGCTTTCACTGTCCGCACACTCTGCTTAATGAGATTTGGAAAAGTCAGCAAAATATTTCATAGTAATGTAAAGGAAATATTTTTCACTTGCGCAAAAACTGGATGATGAAATGTGTTAGTGAATGGTGTATAAACAAAGCATAGTCATTCCAAGCATCTATTCCACTGACATGTTATCTCATCCCTAAGCATCTAGCACCTCGCCCCACAGATGCCTTTCATATTCCTCAATCTGCTGCTTAGTTCACGATTGCCAGCAACCTATGTTTTTCTTCTCTCCCACACAAACACCCAGAAAACTTCCTCTGCAACTTATGTCTCCTAGTACAGGTCATTGCTCTTCAGGAAGCTTCCAGACATCAAAGGCCTCTGTGAGGTCCCGTTTACTCTGGACATGCACCCGGGCAGTGGGCAGTCACTACAAAGAGCCTAAACCCAGGGATGAGCAACTTCTAACACACCAGCTGTGTCTAATCTACAGTGCATGTAAACAAGGCTGTAATGAAATGTAAATGGGACTCAAGACGTGGTCTACCTCAAATTGTATGGTTCATGTTGGATGAAACGCATAGTTAGTGAACTTTTCCCATTTTGTTTTTCAATAGAACACATACAGGGCACTCCCATTCTGCATACAGCAAAGTCACCTTTATGTGTGTGTAGTGCACCTCCTAAAGAGCCGCTGATGAAGTTGGTCCTATTCTCCCTTTGTGTGGCACACACAGCCAGGCACGCAGCATTTTCTTTATTTTTCACTGGCTCAGAAAACAGGCTAAGGGTTTTTTTTGTCAGGTTTTATTGGGAACAATGAACTTGGATAATGGTAGGGAGCATGGGTTCCCCTGAAACTGTACAACTTGAGGACTCTTCAACTTTTGGCTGCCCTATACAAGCTGCTGGCTGCACTGCACACACTTCTGGCTGCAGAAAGGAAATGCCACTCGGATTCTCTAGGCTGACTGTAACCTGTATTTCCAGAGTTTAATGCTACACACTGTGAAACTTTGCAGCACTAGGGTTTTTACTCACTTAGCCACATGACCATCGGTTGCCTCCAGCAGATATCTACCATGCTCTTCCTAGTGAGGGAAATGTAGACTCACACTGCCTCAGGATAGCTTGGAACTGCCATAACTTTCTCCCAGCTCTCTCACATGAGCTGACCCAGCTGGATCCTTGGACTATATCTTACAATTAGCCCCCCAGATAAGAATAGCTGGGCCCTCTGTGTCTTTTGGCTGGCTTCCTGCTCCCCCGCACCCCCCTGAAGTACCACATATAAGAGGTTTAATATGTTTAGTCTTTTTCAAATAGCATGAGGGGTCTTTAAAGTTTTTCTGCACTTTTATATACAGTGCCTTGCAAAAGTATTCACCCCCTTGGCAGTTTTCGTGTTTTGTTGCCTCAGCCTGGAATTAACATGGTTTGAGGATTTGCATCATTTAATTTACAGAACATGCCCACAACTTTTAAGATGTTTTTTTTTTTAAATGTGAAGCAAACAACAAATAGGACAAAATAACAGAAAAAGTCAATGTGCGTAACTATTCACTCCCCTAAAGTCAATACTTTGCAGAGCCACCTTTTGCGGCTATCACAGCTTCAAGTCGCATTGGATAAGTCTCTATGAGCTTCCCACATCTTACCACTGGGATTTTTGTCCATTCCTCTTTGCAAAACTGCTCTAGCTCCTTTAATTTGGATGGCTTGCGCTTGTGAACAGCAATCTTTAAGTCTGACCACAGGTTTTCTATTGGATTGAGGTCTGGACTTTGACTAGGCCATTCCAACAGATTTACATGTTTCCCCTTAAACCACTCAAGTGTTGCTTTAGCAGCGTGTTTGGGGTCATTGTCCTGCTGGAAGGTGAACCTCCGTTCTAGCCTCAAATCACAGAGTGGTACAGGTTTTGCTCAAGAATATCCCTATATTTAGTACCATCCATCTTACCTTCAACTTTGACCAGTTTCCCAGTCCCGACTGCTGAAAAACATCCCCACAGCATAATGCTGCCTCCACCATGTTTCACTGTGGAGATGGTGTTCTTTGGGTGATGTGATGTGTTGGATTTGCGACAGATGTAGCGTTTTCTTTGATGGCCAAAAAGTTCAATTTTAGTCTCATCAAACCAGAACACCTTCCTCCATACATTTTGGGAGTCTCCTACATGCCTTTTCACAAACTCAAAACGTGGCATTTTGTTTTTTGGTGAAAGTAATGGCTTTCTCCTGGCCACTCTGCCATAAAGCCCAACTCTATGGAGCGTACGGCTTGTTGTCATCCTATGTACAGATACTCCAGTTTCTGCTGTAGAACTCTGCAGCTCCTCCAGGGTTACCTTAGGTATCTGTGTTGCTTCTCTAATTAATGCCCTCCTTGCCCAGTCCATGAGTTTTGGTGTGTGGCCGTCTCTTGGCAGTTTTGCTGTTGTGCCATGTTCTTTCCATTTGGTTATGATAGATTTGATGGTGCTCCTAGGGATCATCAAAGATTTGAATACATTTTTTTATAACCTAACCCTGACTTGTACTTCTCAGCAACATTGTCCCTTACATGTTTGGAGAGTTCCTTGGTCTTTATGGCAGTGTTTGGTTAATTTTACTTCACCAACTTAGACTATTGCGTTCTGATCCATCACATATAATTCAGATTAAAAAAACATTGAACTAAAGGCTGTAATGTAACAAAATAGGTAAAAAGTGCTTACTTTTGCAAGGCCCTGTTTATAACTTAGAAAAAGTGCATAAACTTTTTTGAAGAAACCGCGTTTATTCACTCTATGCAATATTACATTGGTAACAGATTGTAAAACCGCATTAGCTGGATATCTTGATATAGAAAGGAAAATGGCATTAAATGAGGGTCTGTTGAAGTATATCAAACCCGCCAACCCTCTTACCTCCCCCCATACCCTTTAACTGGTTATGTTACACTTTGTATTCTGGGCTAACCCTGCAGTTGAACAAGACACTACCCGAATCACAGACTAGCAAAACCTTGTTAGGTACTTTTTACTTTTATTCCCATTTCTTTTACTGTTGCTATTGTCTGTTTTTTTGTAATATCTTTGTTAAGCTTTATCTCTAAATTCTCTAAACCAGAACTTAAAGTGGTTATAAAGTAATTTTTTATTTTTTTTTACCTTAATGCATTCCCTGCATTAAGGCAAAAAAAAAAAAACATTTTCACCACTTTCATCTTCACAAACCAAACTCCTCTGTCAAGAGTCCTCTGTCAATCCAGCACCGTGCCCGGCTGCATCTCTTCACTCCCTGTTTTCACAGGATACTCTGAAAGCAGCGGGAGCCATAGGCTCCCACTACTGTCAGTCAAATCCTGTGAGGAGGGAGCAGGGGACGTGGCTGTGTTTGTCTATGGATGCACACAGCTCGGCTTGGGGGCACACCTGTGTGCCCCCATTGCACGCGGCTTGCTATTGGGGCACCTGCAGGAATGGAGGAGTGGACAGCACTGGCAGGGGACTTTAGAAGAGGAGATAAGGACCATTATCCTGTGAGCTGGAAAATCTCAGGAGTGGGGCTGAGACTGCCATTGTCACAATGGTCAGTATTGTCTCAAGTAAGGAAGGGATGAGAGCCCCGCACCAGCAACAGTGTGATATTGAAGACACACCACACCAATCACAAGGCATGCACCAGGATAAACATAGAAAGGCGCATAGTGAAGTAAATTTTTAAAGCATATAAAGGTTTTATTCAGGATGTACTTACAAGACAACTGATAAAAAATGAGCATCAATGTATAACAATCAAATGGTGCCATGGCTCTTAGCATGCTCGCGTCGCCAGTCAGGACTCGACCTAACATGTTTTGTCACCAATAGTACCTCGTCAGATGTGCCTGTATATATTTGGAGTCTTATATATCTTATCTTATATATTCGTTGGTTTCTCAGTCTCCTGCTTATACACTCCCCTGCAGTCTCCAAACCAACCTCTCCAAACCCCTTATGTAGCTGAGGTTGTGATCAATTATAAAACAAGTAAAAAATATATTTATAATTTTTTTTATATCTATACACAAATGTTTTGCCTTGCATTTCTATTTTAAACTGAACAGGTTGTTTTAACAAGTAAGGATTCACATATACTTTTTAAAAAAAAATTAATTTTTCTTTTTGCTAAGCAGCGGATGTAACCGGATGTGTCTCTCCTCCGCTCCGCCGAGTATCCTGACATTGATCCTGCAATGCACAGCATCTAACTGCTCCTGACCCGCAAAACTCGTCTTTAGAGCCCTGAGGACTACACTGCACGATCGGCCACTCTGCCGCCCGTCGCCGCGATGACCAGGAGGAACAGGGAGGCGAAGGGAGCTGGAGACAAGCTGAGCCAAGATGGCGCCGGCCCGCCACGCACTTCCAAGGAGCTATACAAAGAGGCCGCACAGAAGCTCCTCTATGGAGGCAAATCATATAACACAGGGGGAACACCCGGGAGCCCCGGTGAGGCAGATGACCCCATACCATTGGCGGATGCAGGCGGATTATCCCCAGAGTGGAATGCAGTGAGTACCCCTAGAGATATTTTTGCTGGGCCTCATGCATCCTCTCCCACTTACTGTGAAGAGCCTGAACCTACTCTCAGGGATATTTTCTCAGCTGTAACCTCTTGTAATCCATCCATCATTGCACTTTCTGATGACATTAACGGAGTGAAAGCAGAAATCTCCTATGTACGTCATGACATGCAAAAACTTAGGGAGAGGACAGTTGCGCTAGAAGGCAGAATAAGCACAATGGAGGATGATATGGCTCCCATGCAAAGAGATTTAAAGTACAACTGCCACCTTACTGAGTAACATGTGGCACGTTTAGATGATTTGGAAAATCGCATGAGGCACAATAATGTACGCGCTCTGGGCATTCCAGAAAGGGCCGAGGGCAAGAATCCTGTGGGCAATGGCTCCTTTCCACGTTTGGCAAAGAAGCCTTCTCCCCACTATTTGCTGTTGAAATAGTACACAGAGTGCCGTCCATCCTTTGCCACCGGGCAATCACCCCCGTGCCTTTCTGTTCAAGCTGTTGAATTACAAAGATAGAGACACAATTCTGTCTAAAGCCAGAACTTCGAGTGACAAGATGGCGATAGATAATGCTAAATTTTCCTTGTTTCCAGACTTTTCTGGAGAACTACAAAAACAGCATGCAAAATTCATTGATGTTAAGAAGAGACTCAGAGGCTATGATTTACAATATGCAATGCTATACCCTGCATGCCTCAGGGTGGTAGCACTCAGAGAGGTGCATTTCTTTGACCGTCCTACAGCAGCTGCGCAATGGCTAGACCGGGAAGATAGAGCACTTTAAGATGCAAGACGGCAACAACCAGCCCCAGCTTGAGGGTCCTTGATCCTGTTATGTGGGGGGTCTGGAGGGCTTGTTCGGTACCCCCCTTCACCCCCTCCTGTTTATCTGCTTTTTCTCCTGGGCAGGCGGATGAAGGGAGAACACTGCAAATTGTTACAGTATGACTTGTGTTGCTCACCCTGCAAGTGCGAAGCCCCGACTGTCATCCAGAGTTTTGTTTCTCTGTGGGTGTTTCCATAGCATACCCCCACCCCCTAGAAAGCATCTCAAAGGGGGAAACGTATTTCAGCCCAGTTGGCTTAGAGCCCGGTTGGCTCCATTCTTTGATATGTTATTGACATTTTTGTTTCTCTCTCTTTTTCTAAGTTTGTGCTCTACCGCCCATTCTTTGTCAGACCCATCAGGATCCCAACCATGGACTTCCACATCTGTGAAAGGTACCAACTCAACCACACGTGCCATAGGTAGCAGGGCAGGACAGGTATGCCTCTTACTTATTGTATTGGACTGTCATAATGAGTTTACACATACCGTTTGCTCGGACGTGGCAAGCCCACATCAGCATCTTTTGTCACACAGCATGGAGGATAAAGTTAAAATAGTCTCGTGGAATGTACGAGGACTTGGCAGTTCGGTAAAGAGACTGGCAGTTCTTAGGCACTTTAAGTCCATGAGGGCCAATATTGTATGTTTACAGGAGACACATTTTTCCCCTGATCTGACACCCCGCTTTAGCCCTAGGGTGTATTCGCAACAATATCATTCTACATATTCCGCATACGCTAGGGGAATGAGTGTCCTGATTGTTGGGACACCCAGTTCCAATGCAATCAGCGGGTTGTGGATCGGGATGGTAGATATGCATTTTTATTATGTAATGTTTTGGGCTTGTCATGTATAATAGCAGCAATATACATCCCACCACCCTATTCATCCGAGGTCCTCAAACGCCTTGGAAGCTTCTTGGCCTTGTATCCCAATATGCAGCTTGTGGCAGTAGGTGACTATAATAATTATTTAAATCATTTGTTAGACAAAATACTAGCTCCAAATAATTTATCTTCAAATAGCAGGGGACAAACTCCCTTTGTGGGACTACTTGAGGAACTCAGATTAACGAACCTATGGAGATTGAGACACCCTTCTGTAAAGCAATACTTAGGCTGCTCCACCTCCTACAGGAGCTTATCCAGAATAGATTTGTGTTTAGGTAATAATCTTACTATCCAATTGTTTGTTGATGCAGGGTACAATGATAGGCATGTCTCAGATCATTCTTCATTATGGGTGACGCTACTGTTACCCATTATGGCTAAACGCAAGGGCTGGAAACTTAACCCCTTTTAGCTTTCGCTGTTTCCTGAACCGGACCCCATTGGTGAACGGCTAAAACTTTTCATGCAGGATAATATGATTCAGCACATTTGAATGTAGTTTGGGATGCAGCTAAGGCCTTTTTAAGGGGGCAATTTATCACAGCAATTAATCAAATTAAAACTAAGACTAAGGCATGGGAAATGGAGGTTTGCAGGACACTTAAGGAAGCCGAGGATAACTATATTGCTAATCCCACGGAAGACACTAAGAGAAGCTGGTTGGGTGCCCAATCTATGTTTAGACAGCTAGCACTGCAGTTGGCCAAAAACAAACGCTTCTTCTTGCAGCAGTCGTATTTTGAGGAGGGGGAGTCCACTGGGCATATGCTGGCTGTTCTCGCGTGTGCACAGGGTTCCACCTCCACAGTTTCGGCTATACAAGACAAGTCAGGAGCCATTCACACACAACCTGTTGCAGTAATCCAAATCTTTACGGAATTTTATATGGATATATATTCATCTAAGGTGCAACCAACAGATCAGGACCTGGAAGACTTTTTAGGGAAATGTACGTTGCCCCACTTGTCAGCCTCAGACATAGACCTACTCAACGCCCCACTTTCGGAAGATGAATTAGCTACAGCACTAGCACAAACCCTTAACAATAAATCTCCGGGGGCTGACGGTTTGACATCTGAGGTTTACAAAAGATATGGGGAAGCTTTATTGCCCACGTTACTAAAAGTATATAATGCTGCATTAGACAAAGGTGTACTCCCTAACTCCATGAATGAGGCCATTATTATTTTATTATTGAAGCTGGGCAAAGAGGCCACCTTACCGGACTCATACAGGCCTATTTCCCTTCTTACAACCGATGTTAAGCTGCTGGCCAGGGTTCTGGCCACTAGGCTGGCACAGGTCATACATAAATTGATACACAGGGATCAATCTGGATTCATTCCCACTAGGTCTACGGTCCAAAATATTAGGAGACTTTTTTTGAACTTACAGGTGCCCACGAATAATACAGGTAATAGAGCAATTTTTTCCTTTACACGCAGCTAAGGCTTTTGACAGCGTCGAGTGGCCTTACCTGTGGAAAGTACTTGAGAGAGTGGGGCTAGGACCCAATTTTGTTAGATGGGTAAAACTATTATATGCTCAGAAATCTGCCAGAATTAGGGTTAATGGTGAATTATCAGATCCCTTTCCATTGTTCCGGGGTACCAGGCAGGGGTGCCCATTGTTGCCCCTGCTTTTTGTCCTGGCCCTGTAACCACTAGCGGCATGAATAAGATGAGACGGTAACATAATGGGATTCCAGCGTACGGTAGGCACAGATGTAATATTACTGTACGCAGATGACACGCTATTATATTTGAGGGATACACAAGGATCTCTGAGCGCAGTGATGGCTCTTATTAAGGCATTTGGCGCTCTGTCCGGCTTCTCTATTAACTGGAATAAATCAGTGCTTATGCCCCTAGACCCTATTACTTCCCCCCTACCGGAATGTGTAGTGACAGTGCAAGTAGTGTCCTCCTTTCGGTATTTGGGCATTCAGGTTTCTCCAGAGGTGTCTCAATACATACCTCATAATTTAATACCTCTCCTGTCTACGTTTCGGGAGAAGTCCAAGGCCTGGTGCAAACTTCCCCTATTTGTTGTGGGGAGAGTTAACCTAATAAAAATGATGTGGGCACCCAAATTGCTGTATATATTCCACAATTCCCCTGTTTGGATGTCCTGGAAGAGGTTTGACAAAATAGAATCCCAATTTAGGGAATTGATCTGGCGTAAAAAAGTAGCAGAGTGAGCTTATCAACACTACAATATAACAAAGCTGAGGGTGGGTTGGCTATACCACACGCAAGAACCTACTATCTTGTCTCACAGCTCCAACAGGTGGGGGGCACGGGACACCTTGTATCCAATTTGTGGAGTCCTACAGGACTCGGCGGATGATGACATGACAGCTCTATCACATTTAGAAGCTGGATACCCACAACTGGACCCTGGGGCTCCAACTATACATCTGTTGAAAATGTGATGGTCCTATACCAAGAGGTTGTTGGGGGTACAGGGATATCTATCCCATACCCCCTTATGGCGCAACATTAATTATAAGGAACTATATAAGCTTAGAGGTTTTAGGAATTGGGAGAATCTGGGTGTAAGATACATTGCACAATTGTATAATGGGCCTACCCTTAAGTCCTTTATGAAAATACAGTCAGAATTTAATGTACCACGCACTGATTTCTACAAGTACTTACAACTGCGCCATGCATTACACACACAGGCCAGACAAAAAGAGCTCAGATTGGTAAACCACCCATTGATACAAGATATCCTAATGGAGAGTAACAAAAAAGGCATGATATCTAGGTGTTACAATATGCTACTCAGTAATATTCAGGACCCAGCTAGTCTGCCGTGTAGACGCAAATGGGAGGAGGACATGGGGATCATGGATGGGGAGACTTGGAATCTTTGCCTTGCCTCCGCCCCCTGCTCTCAATGTCTGCCTCCCAAAAACTATCCCATCCCAGGGTTCCCACTAGACATCAATGGGTGGAACAGGTCAACCGGATGCTGATAAGGGAAAAGCTGACATTCCAACATAGGAATGCACCCTGTAAATTTTATACACTGTGGAGAGCGTGGCTGGAAACACCTGGGCTAGCACCACTTTAACTAGTCAATGACAGACTCTTACAGGGCCATTAAGCCGTGTGGTTGGAGGTGGAGTAAAAGGTGAATAAATGCTTTAATTGGTTGGGAAAAAATACATCTATACATACGTGTTTTGTAAAAACATTTAAACCTGGTGGGTGTGATAACTCCTTGAAGAGCGATTTTCACCCTGTTGACTGGGGAAAATCGTATACAAGCACAAAGTTAATGGTTCTATTCTTTGGAGGTTATAGGTATTTGATTCTGTCAGTTATTCTGCTGTTTGTTGTGATTATTTTTTTCATCTGTACCATTGTGTGCCGTATGTAGGCCTCTTGGCATGCCTAGTGGGTCCAGTATAAAGATTGTCCATATAATGTCTGTAGTGAACAATTTTTTCTTTAGCTGTAATCTGTAATTCTCTGCATATTATGTATCTGTACTAACGAACATACAAAACAAATAAAAACCTTTTTTCTGATTAAAAAAAAAATGCACCTTTTTATCAGATCTGGACAAAAATAATAGGTCTTAAACAGTCATAACTATAATTTCATAACCACGGTGACACGACTGAAATTAAAAAGTATATTTGTTATTTATGTGATCCAAAAATATTTTAGCTGTTCAAAGAATGGACCTAAGTTGAGCTGTTCATACTTACTGCATGCTCCCAGGCCAGGAAAGAAGTTAGGAAGCTTCCAATCGTATGATGGGATGTGACAATCAATTACATCAGTCCCATGATCAGAAAGACCGCTTATGCCTCTACATCTTGGCATTCAGATGCCCTTAGAGGGTTAGGGTAGTAATGGCAAGTGGTCAAAGGCCTTGTAATAAAATGTACCATTTAGACATGGGCCAAAGTAGCTGTATGAAAAAATTATTTGGCTTTCCTTCTCTGACCCATCTTATGACTGGAGATAGAGGTACACTGCCCCCCAGACTTCTAAGGAGCTCTACTGCACAAGTATCAAGGTAAGTATGTACCTCTGGGGGATTGGAGTTGGGATCAGCTTATAGGGGCAAATAGGATAAGTGCATTTTCTGTTATTCTATTGCAACTTTTATTGCCATGAAACCCTGCCAGTAATAATACTTCCTGCTGCATGCTAACAATGCTAAGTCACTGCTTCACAAATAGCAGCATTTTATTTTTTTGGTCTGGTCAGGTCTATCCCTAAGCCTGGTGGTTGATTGCTCCTGTCTGGACTAGGATCTGAACCCATGACCTCTGATGCATCCAGAGGATACATTTCCATGTTGAAATGCTGGACAGCATCCTGCCTGAACCCTTAAATTATCTTGAAATGTACCTTTTGATGAACTGTGAAACACTCCTTACAGACTTTTGGCCTCTTACTCGACTACACGTCTGCTTAATTCCAACCTATAACCACTTGTTACTGACCTTTGACTTGTTTACTGACTATGCTTCTGCTTAATCCCTACCTGCTATATCTGTTACTGGACCCTGGCTTGCTCACCTTCTGGTGGGGCAATCCTGAGGACCACGAGCTGGTACTAACACATAGCAAAACCATCACCACCATCAAGAGATCTGGTAAATGCCATTTAGTGATTAGACCCCCACACCTCGGGTGAGCCTACATCATTCACAAGGGAACTCTGCTTGTGTACAGCTGGTTGGTGTGAGCCTCTCTACTGCTGTAGTTACTGATCTCTGAGTCTCAATCCCGACTGTGACACTGCTTCTGGAAGAAGCTTACAGAAATAGAGAAGCAGGGTTTCCCACTGGGTTATGAATATTTATCTAACCTCAGCCAGTTCCTGGGAGGCTGGCCCAGAAGGTGTGGCTGGGGAGATAATAAATGTTTGAAAGGGTCTGATCAGAGCTCTCTTTCTCTCCTGGGGCCTCTGCACCCTGGAAGGTAGCCTGTGTTACTAAAGAGCTGTTGCTGTTAGGCCTCAGCATGTGCTTGGCTGAGGGCCTTGGAGAAACTTGGACTTAGGAAACTTAGAGGGAGATGCTACCTGTGAAGCTCGGCTGAAATAGGGAACCCTTTCATGGAAGAGTTTTGCAGGGAAGCTGGTTGGGAGCTGTCTCTGGACATTGTGAGTAGGACCTTTCCTAGAGCTCCAGTAGTGCTTTAAGGGTTAGATGCCAGAGGTTTCTACAAGGACTGTGACAGCCCTTACAGAGTCTCAGACTAGTTAGCTGTCACATCTACTCCCAGCAATAATCAAAGCTGCTATAGAGAAACTATGCTGCATCATCTTTTTACCTACCAGCGTTCAAATTTAATTACATTTCTTCCCATGGTGTCATGAAACACACTCGAAAATGCAACACCTGGTGAAAAAAAAAGTGCACAAACAAAAGGTGAGAACGTAAACAAGTGCACGTCTTCTGAAGAGAAAGGACCCTTGCCCTGATCCCCCAGGGTGCACTAGATCTAGCAAACTAGATGGGCCCCATTCTCTGGGAGGTCTGCCAAAACAGACCAACCCCAAGTACTAAGTGGGGCTCCCTTGAAGGGAGGCTCCATAAGAGAGGGAGGACCAGATCAGAAGGCCACGTACCCCCCCCCCCCTTCAAGACTTTCAGGGCAGACCGGAGGACCTACATCCTACTAATTGGTAATGAGAGAAAGTGCAAAGTGAAAAAAAACATAAAAAAGAGGGAAAGGGAAGTGGAGAAGTAAATAGTGCAATACCATGACTATAAAAAAAATTCCTCTGTTCCTAGCCAAAAGGCACGGCCCTAGAGGCAGGTGCAAAAAAAGTGTGACGTGGTGTAGTAGCCTTGGTGTCAAAAACTCAAAGTAAGCATCCCTACAGTGAGAGATTACGGCACCCCTGGACTGCCACCCCAGGGGCACATACACTATAGGCTTCTTTCACAGCTTGGCCCTCCACCAGATCAGTGCCTCTCCATCCCTACCAGGAAGGTATCAGAACTTAGAGAGCTTAGGGAGAGATTTGCCTACAACTAGAGCAAGTCTTGCGCACAAAGCCAAATTTAACCCAGAAGGAAAAAGGCTTTCCCACCCCCCCCACCCCCCACCACCTAATTACATCAAGGAAATGTTAACTGACTCCCCCATTTGGCAAAGGGAGTCCGGGTTTTTCCCTAACAATTGATAAGAACAGATACTACATTTGATCTTAGCCAAAAGGCTACCTGTGTTCAAGTACTGCAATAAATCTTCAAAAAAAGACACTCCTAGACTGAGCCTGTTTTGTCCATGTGCTCTGGAACTCGTACCCGAGCTGGCAGGTAAGGGAGACCTGGGTTATTTATAATAGGGTGAGCGCTATCTAATAGTCAACCCAATGTCCAACTTCACCTGTAATCCTCTGATCACAACCCTGACTTCACCTGTACTTCTACAACAGTGATGCTTGCTCCTGTACTCCTGTAACAGTAACAGTGTTTGCAGACCACTGATCAGCGTCTCAGGATAGACAGCTAATATGTCCGTCTTCGTGCTTCATCTAGCAGTGCAATGTAAATGTATGTTAGCTCATATAAAGCTGGCTCCATCTGTCTTCTTAGATTTTAATGAGCACTACATTGCTTATTTCTCTTTCCTTTAAAATACTTCATCTACCTGCCAGTAGGTTTCACAAGATGTGCTTGAGGAGAACCAGACTTTCTCCTTTTAAACTGTCTGTGAAATGAAACCTATATGAACAAAGAAAGATCCAATAACTAAGCAGAGCAACGCTATGGAGCACCTCCAGGGATTGCCTAATGTTTATGGAATGTGGGCCTTCTACAGAGCGATTTGCAGTGCATTCAGGGTTTCCACATAGACGAGGTGAGATAACATTATAGCCAACATTCTATTGCGCAAGCCAAAACCATATAACATTAAAATATACTTTATATTACAGTTATATCACAGTTACCGAGCAATAATCCTTCCAAAGTGCTTGAAAAACAAATACAGTATACCACATTTACTACATATAATATTTTCATTTTATTTGGCAACTTGTGGCATGTGTACATGTTAAAAAAATAGACCATATTCTGTAAAAAGCAATAGATACTTTAAATGAGCTATTTTTTTTTCTTTTTTTTTTTTTGTCACTGACATATTTGCCATACAAATGGTTTTCCTTTCTACAATATAGAAAACAAAATAGGTCACATTAAGTGCAAACATCAGTGATGTTTCAGTTGAAATGGTTAGCGTATCAGCTGCCTACACACAATGAGGCAGCCATTTTGTGGCAGAACCATTGATTAGGCAGCCAATGAAATCCCAGCCATTAGTGACATCACTAAGACAAGAAACGCATCACTAGATCTTAGGGAGTTCATGGGCGACATTTTAGCTCCATCCACATAATGGTAGACTCTGTTGTGTCTAGTCACCTGGCACATTTTATTACAATTATCATTTATACACATTTTTATTACTGAAATGCAATAGTGTATGCCAATGATTACAAGACAGCTTAATGTTTTTTTTTTTTTTTTTATAAGATATTCTACATAAAAAAATACTTGTAACAAAAACAGGTGTAAGTGAAACAGCTAATTTTTAAAATACATCTTAAGAAATGTTTTTTCAGATGCTCAATATATATATTTAACTTCATAACCATTTTTGTGGGCTTATTCAATAAGGCAAGCAGCATGGTGTAAAGTACAGTCATTCATTCATTTAGAAATCATTTTTCGGTTGACCTGACAACAGCAAACTGAAATATGATTGAAAAGAATAAGTTACTACACACTCTCATTGCTTTTTTCAATGCTTTATTAATTAGGCCCATTTGTGTTGGACTACAGTTTAAACCAGGGGTGGTTCCTGAGGCATAGAATGAAATGGATTCCTTCCTACATTTATAAATGTTTTTGTCAAGCATACACAGTAGGGACAAACATTGTCATGTTAATGGTTGCCAGTGAGATAGATTAACTATGGCAGATATTATGACAACACTTTGGCCATTTTGAGGCCACAAGAACCCTGTTACCCTAGTTTGCCTCATTTTTATGGACCACCCCATGGTTCAGACGTATTGCTATCACACAGACAGACTTTGGGAGAAGGGTATTCTGCTCCCAGTGTTTACTGTGAGCCTGAGAATCTCTGTAGGGGCCGAAGACTTACGTGGCTTATAATAATTCTCTCTATTCTCAACCTCACAAACTAGGCCATTATGCAACATAAAAAACTGTAATAAAGGCTGTGTTGCCCATAACAACCAGTCCAAACCAAGTAGGCCTTGTATCTGGCCTAGGTTGGGCACCCGGAGCTCTGAGCAACATATACATTTTACATTTGGTACAGTATTTTATATTTGAGGCCTAAAGTATACGAAGTAGGAAGAAAATGGATTGAAGTCCCTCATGTCATACTCAAGCTGTATGTCGAAACACAGCATTATCTCATGTTAAAACAAAAAGCTGCCACTACACAGAGCAGCTGATTCATGTTGATATTTTTCCAGCTTTTTTATGCTGGCCACACATATCAATGCTTTTAGGAATTCATCAGTATTCTTTATAACATTTAGAGCTCGTTCAGATGTGCGACTAACATAGCTGCTTCCCTGAAAAGCGGTCTATGGTGGATTGATTTTCACATGGTGTTTGACCATAAGTTGCCTCCTCGTCACCCATTTTAACCCTCTGCACCGCAACCCTGCATTGCAGGGCGTATATGTTGTGGCCCTATTCAGTAAAATTGCAACTCAATCATCTTATTTTCCAGCCTGATTTTGTGAACAAACCCTTAAAATAATTTTCTTATTATTTAGTTATCCTTTAAAGCTGAACTCTAGACACAAAATAACACAGCTCTGTACTTATACATAATGAATATATTTCTTTGTAATACAAACAATGTAACTAACTGCATTTGACTTAGATTAGCCCAGATAGCAAGCAATTGTGCTACAAGTTTGAAACTGATTTGCTAAGCTATTTCTAGACTTGCCAGGCTTCACAAGTTTGTTGCACAATTGCAGCAAGTCTGCATTGCATGACTCCAGATCAACTTTCTTTGCAAACATTCCGGCAGTCGGCTGCAAGTTCTGGTTCAGTTATGTTGTGCAATAGTCCTCCCACCACAGGGGTCACTGTGGCTGAATTTTCATGCTGTAGACTTGCAGAGCTCTTGCTGTAGACTCACCGCTGCAACGTTGCTCTTACTAGAGACTTGCCACGCAAATTTGCTACAAATTGGAAAAGTGTCAAGTAGAACTTGTGCTTTAAGTGCTCTGCAAGTGTACAACTTGCCAGTGAAAAGGTGCAGCACCTCAGTGTGAACGTAGCCTAACAGACTTACAATTCAACAATGTTGGCAAATTATCCTTGCTATCTGGGAGTCTCTTGCTATTCACTGCACAGCAAGGCTCTGGCTGGGAGAGGGAGAAGAAGCTCAAAGAGCCAATTAGTTGTACTGCAGTTCTTATGCTACGTAACTGCAGCTGAGAAAAATCAGGTCATCTGCCCTGCCAGACAGGACTGTGCTGTGTAGCATAGCTGCATAAATCGTAAAATTGGATGAATGGAAATACACATTACAACTGTGTATTGAGCTCATTGTCTGGAGTTCAGCTGCAGCAGAAATATGACAATTCTAAAAAATATTTTGGTTTGAAATGTTAGATTGTCCAGCATTTAAATTATCAATCCAGCCAAAACTGACATTACAGCCTTTGAGGGTCTGAGAGAGGTAAATAATGTTGGTATATTTCTGAAGCACTTTGGCTGGGAGGTTTCTTAATTTGAGCTCCAAGATCAGTATCTCTTACATGGCTTTTGCAAAAGAGTCTGAATCTCCCTGTTGGAACAGTCATTTATTACATGCAACAGGAGAAGTGGGAACACCCAGGAACTTTTTAGCAAAAGGGTCGAGATGGGTGGATGTAAAAAGAACCTCAAATTATGGTGGGGCCATCACAGTTCTATATGCTATCCTCTCAACAGCCTTATTCAGAAAAGTAGTGTACAAAGGAAAGGGGGTGCTCAGTAACCCATAGCGACCAATGAACAAAATTCATGGCAACCAATCATATTTTAGTGTTCTGCAGTTCATTTCAGTTGGGTGAATTGGTTTCTATGGGTTACCCCACCTTGTACATCTTCCTTTGCACTGCTTTGTTAAATAAGCTTGTATACCCCATAAGAAGAGAGAAAGTAGTTAACATGAGATAATATCATGTAGTCGAAGCAAACACCTGTATACGTTTAGCATCCACAGTGACAACACCATTTGTTTGCAATAGTGCTGTATATTCACATTGAACATCCTTTCATATAAAAGACATAATGTTGCTAATAGTATTAAAGGTTACGTCATGCTCTGAGGAAAGTGCATTGCTAAAAAAAAGTAACAAAAAGTCCATAGATTAGCACTCATCTGAGTAGAATGTGTGGCATCTGAAAGCAGCTCACATCATAAAGGTCTCTTCCACATGTTTCCCCCTACAAAAGCTTAAACGTAAGCATTACAAGATACAAGATTCGGGGTAGAAAGCAATTTTTCCATGTTAAAGAACACCAGTTATAACACAATTCAGGAATAATTCACATCAATAGCTAATGCCAGTATCTAGTTTTAGTTTTTGGATTCATAGTTCAAGAAAATCATTGTCTCATCCCAGATTTTACAACTTTATGAGCTGTTTACCAGTCCGTATTAGCCAAGAGTTGTAGGTTCAGATAGACAATTTTATATAGATACTCCTCTATGCTGTGAGAAGTTCACAGTGTGCACCTACAGTCATCTATTCTACAATCACAGCTGTATTACTTCCAGGGGGCCAGAGTCTCCAGGCCCTTTCCACCCCAGAATGGCTGTCAGTGGCCCAATCCTTTATTTAATTGAATAGCTGTGGTTTCATTTACAGCAGTCTGCATGCTGGTGAAGTCCACCTAGGAATGCCTAGCCATCATAATAAACACCCATATTTCTGCTGGCCTTTATCACATCATGCCATACTGTAGGCTGCAAAGATTGAGTGATGATGTTAATGAGTCTAAAATATGCTATATATCAAAATTGGCACAATGTGTTGAATGTCCTTTTTGAGGTTTAATAGGGGGCAACTGGGAAACCAGTAAAGTTATCATTTTCATTTACTAAAGTTTAGCTTTAACTTTCAACATTATCTCCATAAATTGATTAACCTCATTTTATTAAAACTCTTCTCCTAAGTGGAATTCCGCATTGAATCACTAACATCATAAGACCACTGCTGGTGAGGTTTGTGGTCCACCCACAGATAGGGTTACCGAAATAGTAATTTTATGTAAAGTAGTTTAACACTAAAAGTGGCATATGACTAAAACACCCATTTCACTTAAACTGTTTCATCTCACCTTCTAGACTCTGCTACTAGTAACACTAAAATACAGCAAATGTATAAAGAAAAAACAGCATAAGCTGAACATCGTGTCACATCTACTTAATCCCTTCTGCCCCAGTTTCTAGATATTCAAGAAATCTATCACGCCCTTTGCATCACAGTTTTCTAAAGGCCAAACCCACCCAGAGCTGACCTAGAGCTTTTGTGTAAGTTACAGCATGTTGAATCAATTGTTGGAATCGTATCTTCTACTCACTGTAATGGTGGGATTTACCAGCAATAGTCTGTTTTCAGCTTACTAAAGGACGTAACAAAGGTGCCACACTGGACTCCCCATTTATGTAAGAATTTTTGCTTTGGCTTTGCAATAGCATACACAGGTATGTGAAACAAGGAATTCTCATGAAGATATCTACCTTCTGACGACACTTAGGGGCATAAAATGCCACCATGTAACTCAACTTCCCAGCAAATATACAAAACTGGAATAAGAGTTTTGGAAGATGTTGGCCTTTATAGCCTCTTCATGCATGGGTAGTTTGATAATAAACAATATTTATTAGAGTTTTAATGAAAGACAGGGTTTTAAAATGTAGATCTGTTGGCTAGCCCAGGCTGTCTGGGGTGGTGATGAGGTTTTCATTCTCTGTACTTTGAAACATTCAGAAATAATTCTAATCTGAATTCTGACAAACACCCAACAGAACATCAGAATACGGCACTCCTAAAAGTCCATGACAGAAAATACCCAACCAGAATGTTGGGTTTCAAATTATGTGGAGAAGGATTTGTTATTTTACAGCTGGATCCGACCATTAGATCTCACCTAACCCCAATATAGCTGTGATGGGCTAAATGTAGGATTTTAGTTGAAGCACTATAGTCATAGCCTGAAGTAAGCTTTCTGTGGAAAATCCCCTAAAGGGTGCGGATACAGTGATGCAAGTGTTATTTGTCCACTAGTGGGCTTTACAAAAAATATATGCGCTCACTTCATATGGTGACATTAGAGACACAGCTGAAAAGTAAAGCAGATGCTATTAAAGCTTTATTATGTCACATGTTAAGTTATGGGGGAGAGAGTATCTTCTCTCTTTAGAGTTCTTAATAAAGGTAAAAACTAGTGGTAGACCATAATGTGTTTGCCAGATAACCATTGCCACCTAAAAACCCCAGCATGTACCCATTCAATTGTGTGGAAAACTACTAACTGTGCAGAGATCATCTGCATGTCACATGGGTACACCTGCCCGCCATTTAGCGTCTCATGCATGAAGAGCTTGACAAAAGAACAATTTGCATTTCCCTCCATGCATCAAATCAAGCTATCACCTTTTACTAGAGCTGAGTATATAAGTGAATCACTGATTGGCTACTAGGAGTAAAAAATAAACACCATTCTTCAACCAGACACTTCACATGTGAGGCCACTAAAGTATTTGAGCAGGTTTGTGGTGAACATTTGACCAGTGGTCTTGTAAAGTATCTTTGACCCATTTAATCGGCCCAGGGCAGTTAGAATCCTTTCCTTGGTCTATACAATGTAGAATTACTTTGCTGTTCTCACACAGTGGTTTAAAGGCTCTAGTTACTAATAAACAGACAACAGAGCCATTTCCATGGTTACAGAAAGTTGGAAAACAACTGAGTCTCTTAGAGTCTAGTGGGGTCCCCGGAGATTGTGGCCTCTAGAGAAGCTGCTACCTGTTTCTCTCCCCCAGCATTTGGCATTCAGCCACCAATATCTGGATGGAAACTCAGTTATAACCGTTATATATTTGAGCTGCACACATAAAACAAGAACGGTGAGCGCTGATGTGTCTTATTTTGATGCCATTGAACCACTAAAAAATGCCAAGTTATATAAAGTGCAGGTTAGTATGAAATGTTAGGTGATGGGGAAGCGTCTTTGGATGTAGGGTCTATTGGTTTCTTGCATATGTGACCAGGTGTAAGCTAACATAGGCACTTAAGCTAATAGCATTGTCTAAATGTCATAAAACTACATATAATACATATTTCTATAAGTTTGCAGCCAATGGCCCTTTAGCTGTACAAGAACACTCAATAAACAAGGACGTGGGCTGCTAGAACAGTTCATGAACAAAGGGCTTCAATAGGCTGTTCTGGTGCAACAGTGATTGTTATACACTACAGAGAAAATAGTATTTAACATATAGTTGGGTTTGCAACATATATGGTCAAATCCACTCCAAACTGATATTTAAATAGTGGGTGAATACTGGTGAGCTAAATCACATATTAGCTTTATATATCTCAACAACTATAACACCGAGATCTTCCCCATCATAGTCCTACACTCATCTAACCGAAAACCCGTTAAAGGGAAGTGAGACATCCGAAAACACGTTGTGGTATGGAGGAGAAGCTTGGAACCCAGAAGGCAATGACTATTTACAGTGCAAAAAAATAACTGAGACAGCAACCAATCAGAAATTAGATTATAGCATTTCTGCCATTAAACTGATAATTACAGATGCTTGATTGGCTGTTATGGGTTACTGCACTTCATTGCTGTGCAGACTATCTGAAGGCCGACCATATCAAAGCACCAGTGCTAAGAATTATCTCTGCTGCCCAAATGTCTTCAATCATAAGGGACTAGTGACTGTATTACTCTGGGTGTGAAATAAGTACTGTCTGTGTTGTTCATAACTAACAATCAAATCTGTTTGGTTTTGAAAATGACATGGACAATTGGTTTCTACATGTAACACAGACATTTCTACAGAACAAGCCCTTGAGAGGTATAGTAAGGTAGAACACCAGGGAAGAGAGAGGGAGACAGGGACTGGAAAAGCATATGATGGTCACACACATTCACTGACCAGTGTGTTCCTCGCACAATACAGTAACAGCATTGATGAATGTAAACAAAAGCGCTTCTTTGTCCTGTTTAACAGTATTGCTTACAAAGATAATCCCCTTTAAATTACAAACTACTGATCAGTATTTACATTACAGAGGACCAAACCACAATTTTAGGCATAAGACCCAGCAGTGCTCACCTCTGTCCTACAGAAGTTTATAAAAACATACGAAGAAGAATAAAATGTATTAAACGACAGTAAAATGAGTCACACTAAACGCATCCTTGAACAGACTGCTTGACCTAAGTTACTAGAAGTTTAGATTTGTACTATAAGAATTCATTGTAAAAAATCAAAGCAAAATTGATATAACAGAGCTGGGTGGACACTGCCAAGTTGCGTTATCTGTTGTCTGTTGCTGTATCTTTGTAATTTGGGTGGTGGGCTCTCTGTGCCAGCATTGCCCAGATACTGCCTACACTACAGTGGAATCTTACTACTCTACATAAAAGATGACCATATGTACTGGAGGCAGGGCATGGGCTAATATAGAAACACAAAGATTTTGTCATCCGAGAACTGCTGAGAGATTAACAAAGGCAGCAAGTGATTAAATTCTACAGCATCCACCAGAAACTGATATATTTGTTTTGGACAGACTGGTCCTCTAAATGCCAGTCATACTTTTAGGCCTTGCTATAGCATTATTGATATATCTTTAAATTCAGAAGAAGAAAAAGTATTCTATTCTATTTTTAAATTAAAGCCTATGTAAAGGAAAACTTTTTTGTTGTAGGTTTTGGATAGAGTAGAGAAGGGTTAAATTCTCTATCGGGTTAATTTTGACTGTCTGTGTCCCACCGAGGAGATGTTCCTGCACGACTTGTCCTGGAGAAGTAATGAGAGGAAATCAAAGTGAAACAAATTCCCAGCTAATTGTCCTCCTAATAATTGTCCCCATTGAATGATTTACCCTTACCCCTTGCTGTTGTGACAATGTTCCAATGGAATACAAGAATCTTTCCGACAAGGATACTAACAGCAAAAAAAACTTGAGAGGATCTAACCCTTCCCAACTGTATCAAAAAGAAAAAGTTTCACCCTTACATACACTGATATGTAGTTTAAGTGCTATTTATGATTGATTTATGAAGTTGAGGATAAAGTGAGACTTCAGGATTGTACACATACATGGCATTAAGCATCAGCAATGAGCAGGTCCCAATTTGTAAATAGGCCAAATGTTGGTTTGCAGATCTGTTAAAGTGTGGTGTTTGGTGGCAAGTAAAGGCAAAATAGAAAAAGGCAATGTTTTTGCCACCACCAAGCGTTTACATGCTAAGTAATACAGTTAATTACTGCTTGAGTGGCCTGGTCTGAACAAATCCCAAAAGTAAGGTTAATAATGCCCCTTATTCATCACGAGTTGTGTCTATCTTTGTTAGATTTTTTTTTTTGAGCTTGCTAATGTCAAATGTCAATAAAAGGCAATGTTTGCAAGCTTCTAAAAAGTGCAGTGTGGCTCCTGGACTGGGCTTAGAGCCTTTCCGAATTAAACAGTGATTTATCCACCCTTTGTAAGGCTATGGCATACAGCCATCATAGTGGGAGGAGATGTAGGTGCTGAGGGATGTAGCGGATGGAAGGAGTAAGACTAGCCTTAAAAATTGAAGAATTTTCCTTATATTTTAGAAAGACATATTCTGATTGTTTTTTGGATGCTCACCAAAAAATGGACTCAGCAATAGACAAACCCAATTTGTTAAAACTTTCTCTGTCATTTTCACTAAAGGCCATCTATGTGTACAAGCTCTTAAAGGTTTTAAAAATCAGTTCCAAATGGCAATTTTTCTCAACTGTTAATGATAAGTAACAATGCTTGCTTTGCTTGTAAAAAATCAGCTGTCAAAAAGATGTTTACTGGTTCCTCTACAATGAAGAAAGCCCACACGCTATATTGCAGCCAGTTCCTTTTCATACATGTCTTTAAATCCTCCCCCACAGTCAAAATGTTTTGCGCTTCTCCAACAGAAAAGCCACACAGCCAATTAGATGTGTTTGCTCTCTTTCCAAGCTCATGTTTAGAAGTGTTTCTGCATTCATAGAACACACATCAATTCTTCAACACAATCTTATTTTTCATTGTGGAACTGTCATCAACGTGGAGGTTTAATGATGTGGGATGAATTCGTTTCATTTCATGTTCATCCATCTGTCCAAAAACATGGTAACGAACAAGCATCCATATATTAAAACAGTTTTAAAACAGGTAAAAGAAAGCAACGATGGTCTCTCCAAGTATAGGATACGTTGGTGTGGATACATTCAGGTTGTGTTACTAGCCTCCTGTGTTCATACTTGTGCAGAGTTCAACATTACATTCAACGGAACTGTGGCACGCAGTGTGCAAACTGGAAAACAATTACATGTTTATGAACATTGTTGGTCAAGGCCTCCTGGGATTTTCCTTCATGTGCTTCTCAGGAAAGGACTTTCACTAGTAATTTCACTTCTTCCTTTGCATTTTAGATATTTAGTGGTAATGGTGCAGAAGACAGATGACTTGGTTTTGGCAGTAGTAATGGCAATGTGGAAATGGCGTAGATAGCTTGAACGAGTTTTGATAAGAAAGCAGAGAACATCAGACCTTCTGTTGCCTTGACCCGCAATGCTCACAGTAACACACAATCATTTTACCAAGACAAGAGTTATACTCTCTCGACTCTGGCTGGGTCATATACATCTGTGGAATATAAACAGGAAAGTAAAAAAAATAATGTTACATGCATCTAAAATGGCATATTGTTATCACAGACAATGCTCTAAAAGTGACAGAAAATCTCCAACATCAATACAGATAAATATATATTTTTTTCAATAGAGTAGAAGGCTAAAACCCCTGTTATATTTACTTCTGTGTGTTTATCCCAATTGCAGATTTTCCCTCACTTAAAGAGGAGCTCCACCTTAAAAAAAATTATTAAAAGCCAGCAACTACAAATACTGCAGCTGCTGACTTTTAATAAATGAACTTACCTGTCCAGGGTGCCCACGATGTTGGCAGCAGAAGACGAGCAATCGATTGTCTCTCGGCTGCCCCCGCGTTACGGCTTCACTGCCCGATTCCCTACTGCGCATGTGTGCGAGTCACGGCACGCATCTTCAATGGTCCCCGTTGTGTTCTGGGAACTGTGTGCTTCCCAGAACACAACGGGGGGGGGGGGGGGGGTGTTGTGTTGACAGGAAGTGATGTATCTGCGGATATTCTGCAGCTATCTATGTCCGGAAGTGGGTGCAGATACCTCTCCCCTGAACGGAAAGGCACCGTAGGGGGGGGAGGAATCCGATGAGCGGAAGTTCCACTTTAGGGTGGAGCTCCGCTTTAAATTCTGTCTGGTAAAACTATTGTCAATAGGACAGAAGTGAGAGAAAATCCTTTTAGCGGAGCCCCAGATAATAGTAACTAAATAGGTGTTCTAATGATTCTTTTCCACTCTGTGTAAAATCAACTTCAATAAAAGTAGATGTTTGTTGCTTTCCAAAAAGTGCTACTGGGCTGAAAGCCTCCTGAATTAGGCACTGATTTGTCCACCCCTGTGTAAGGCTTCAGCATATGACCATTGCAGAGGGAGAAAATGCATGAGCTGAGGGATGTAGGAAACAAGGAACAAGCCTATCCTTGGGTCAGCGTACACATGGCTGAGAAGCCTTCTTTCTCATATTTGACAGCACTAGGGCTATTACTAAAGTGTCAAAGATAGTATCAAGAAATGCTCCCTCTCCTGGGAATTCCCCTGCCCCCCCCCCCCCCCCCCAAAAAAATTCCCTATTGTTGTGAACCTAGTTAAAAGTTGTCTAACATATTACTATCTTATTTTACAATCTATTACATATAGATAGTGCAAATATCAAATGGTAACTTTTCCATACACCAGTTTTCTGACATACTATATATAACTTGGAGGACCTCAAACATTGGCACCTCTTCTATCTCTATAATGTGATGACTGTTGTTCAACATTCCTCTTAATTCCATTCTTGTAGAAGAAATGTCCACTGGAAACACTTTACTCTACAACTACATTCTTTTCACCATCAATAGCACATTTTTCTGGCTCCTGAAATTTAGGTTCACAACATAGGTTCCCACCTTTGTGAATTGGATGCAGCTTACACAGCATCCAATTCACATGACATTTTAAAATACGTTAATTTGAATGAGGCTGGTTCACATATGTGCGTTGCATTTGTACTCCGCATTGCCCAAGAAAGTGTACATTTTCTGCGAATTGCAAGCACATTATCTTCTATGGGAACGCATCTGATTCACAGATGCATTCTATTATGAATAGGATAAAATCCTGATGTAGACCTGACCTGATACTAATGCAATCCTGACCTGATCCTGATCAAAAACTGACGTGAAATGCTGAACAACTACTTTGTCAATTAGCTGTGAAAATGGAGCTTCAATTCACACAACACGCGTGTGAACCCAGCCTTAAACTTTCCAGTTATCTTATAACATCCCAAAGGTGTCGGTTGACAGGTTTAAAAGAAACCAACCAAAAACCTTGTTCTTATTACATGGGTGGTCTTCCTCAACCGCATTCTTATCATAATCTACCATTTTAATCTTTCCATCAACATTTGTACAAGGTAATTCATTGGGGCACTCTGTTCTAGTTATCTGAAAATGTACTGTTGCTAGAAGGTGCAAATCCGATCTGACCTTTAATACCAATACATTGGCCTTATATTTTCTGCAAATGGTCTACCATCTATTAGTCCGGTTGGAAGATGTAAAATGTGAATTCATTCTTGATGTCCTAGGATTTGTTATCCCCAATATTCCTTTTGTTTTGACCATTGTTAAAAGTTGTCCAACATGTTACTGTACAATCTATTACATACAGATAAAAAACAACTAATTTGAAATAAAGCTTTAAAAGAGAATTTCTGACCAAATGTGTTGTTTGTTTTGGCTAGGGATATCATCTTTAACCACTTAACAACCGCCCATTGCCGATTAACGGCTTCAGGGCGGTTGTTTAACTCTGAGAGGCCGTCAATTAACGGCCTCCCAGAATTCTGCTCTCGCGCGCCCCCTGGGGTGCGCACACGAGATCATCCGTGACCGCCGGGTCCACTGGACCCGGCGCATCACGGATCACGGTAAACGGCCGCTCGTCGCGGCCGTTTACCACGTGATCGCTCCGTCAAATGACGGAGTGATCACTTGTAAACAAACCGGCGTCATGTTATGACGCCGGTTCCTCCCTCCCCCTCTCTGTACCGATTGGTACAGCGGAGTGGAAAGAGATCGTGTTAGCAGCGCTGTGGGCTGCATCTGTAGTGCCCACATCGCTGCTCACCGTATTTAACCCCTCAATTCCCTGCCAATACTCTGCAATACCCTGCAATACTCTGCAGTACCCTGCCATTACTCTGCAATACCCTGCCATTACTCTGCAGTACCCCCCATTACTCTGCAGTACCCCCATTACTCTGCAGTACCCCCCATTACTCTGCAGTACCCTGCCATTACTCTGCAGTACCCCCATTACTCTGCAGTACCCCCCATTACTCTGCAGTACACCCCATTACTCTGCAGTACCCCGCCATTACTCTGCAGTACCCCCCAATACTCTGCAGTACCCTGCCATTACTCTGCAGTACCCCCCATTACTCTGCAGTACCCCCCAATACTCTGCAGTACCCTGCCATTACTCTGCAGTACCCCCCATTACTCTGCAGTACCCCCCCATTACTCTGCAGTACCCTGCCATTACTCTGCAGTACCCCCCAATACTCTGCAATACCCCCCAATACTCTGCAATACCCGCCAATACCCCGCCAATACCCTGCCATAAATTGCCATACCCAGCCATACTCAGAGATACCCAGCCATACTCGGTGATACCCTGCAATACCCAGCCATAGACGCCCCCCCACCCCTCACCGCCCTCCGGTGCTTCTACCAACTCGCCAGTACGATCAAAGGCAGAATCTTTTTTTTTTTTTTTTTTTATTTCAGGCTTCCCAGCCTAGAGGTGAGATGTGGGGTCATATTGACCCCCAGATTTCACTGTAAGGAGGACCTGTCACCCCATATTCCTATTACAAGGGATGTTTACATTCCTTGTAATAGGAATAAAAGTGATCAAAAATTTATTTTTGGGGAAAAAAATGTCAAAGTGCCCCTGTCCCCATGTACTCGCATGCAGAAGCGAACGCATACGTAAGCCCCGCCCACATATGAAAACAGTGTTCAAACCACACATGTGAGGTATCGCTGCGAACGTTAGAGCGAGAGCAATAATTCTAGCCCTAGACCTCCTCTGCAACTCAAAACATGTAACCAGTAAAAAAAATTTAAAGTGTCGCCTATGGGGATTTTTTAAGTAACAACGTTTGGCGCCATTCCACGGGCATGTGCAATTTTGAAGAGTGACATGTTCAATATCTATTTACTCAGCATAACTTCATCTTTCACTTTATGCAAAAATTGGGCTATATTTACAGTTTTTTTTGTTTTGTTTTTAAGCACAAAACAGTTTTTTCCCCCCAAAAACGCGTTCGAAAAATTGCTGCGCAAATACCGTGTGAGATAAAAATTTGCAACGACCACCATTGTATTCTCCAGGGTCTTTGCTAAAAAAAAAAATATATAATATTTTGGGGTTCTCTGTAATTTTCTAGCAAATAAATGAGGATTTTTACATGTAGGAGAGAAATGTCAGAATTGTCCTAGGTGCTCCAGAACGCCTGATGGCGCTCCCTGCATGTTGGGCCTCTGTATGTGGCCACACTGTGTAAAAGTCTCACACATGTGGTATCGCCGTACTCGGGAGTAATAGCAGAATGTGTTTTGGGGTGTAATTCGTGGTATGCATATGCTGTGTGTGAGAAATAACCTGATAATATGACAATTTTGTGGAAAAAGAAAAAAAAAAGGAAAAAAAAATCTTGATTTTGCAAAGAATTGTGGGAAAAAATGACAACTTCAAAAAACTCATCATGCCTCTTACTAAATACATTGGAATGTCTTCTTTCCAAAAAGGGGTCATTTGGGGGGTATTTGTACTTTTCTGGCATGTTAGGGTCTCAAGAATTGAAATAGGCCGTCAGTCCTTCAGGTGTGATACATTTTCAGATATTGGCACCATAGCTTGTGGACTCTATAACTTTCACAAAGACCAAATAATATCCACCAATTTGTACTTATTTTTACCAAAGATATGTAGTAGTATAAATTTTGGCCAAAATTTATGAAGAAAAAATTACTAATCTGCTAAATTTTATAACAGAAACGAAGAAAAATATTTTTTTTCGCAGACTTTTCGGTCTTTTTTCTTTTATAGCACAAAAAATAAAAGAGGTGATTAAATACCACCAAAAGAAAGCTCTATTTGTGTGATAAAAAAGGACAAAAATTTCATATAGGTCCAGTGTTGCATGACTGAGTAATTGTTATTCAAAATGTGAGAGCACCAAAAGCTGAAAATTGGTCTGGTTATTAGGGGTGTTTAAGTGCCCAGTGGTCAAGTGGTTAAATTGCCTTCTGTCACCTCCCAAGTTTTCTTTCCACTTCCTATCCTAGTGAAAGGTAGTCACCATGCCAGGAAGTAAAGGAAGATCTACAGCAGGGGTGCCCAACCAGTGGCCCAGGGGCCACACGTGGCCCGTGGAGCCTTCTGATGTGGCCCGCGACCTCCTGCTTTGGGATAGCAGGTTCTCAAGCCCTGATCATGTGTTGCTGACTCATCATCCCAGAGCATCAGTGTTTTAAATGAAGCCAGTGGTAGAGGAAGCAGGCGGCTGCAGAGAGAGCAGAGCCGCATTTGCCGATGCTTCCTGTATAGCACCAGCTCCTGTCCCAAGCGGAGTGATACCAAATGCACTCTGCCTGGGACAGGCAAAAGCCAGCGATACCTGAATGGAAGACTGTTATTAAAGGTAAGCTTATTACTAAAAGCAGTGTATATATGGGCATATCTGTTCTGCAGTGGTTACTGGGCTGCTTTCAAACTGATCCACAGGTGCAGTGCATTGCACCTTCAGGTTACCTGCACTGAGTCATAGACTTCTGCATATACAGAGCAGACAGGGATCTGTCTTCCGTCCACTCCACTTATTGTGGCCCACGACCAGTTACCAAGTTGCTTAAGTGGCCCTTGCTCTTCAAAAGTTTGGGCACCCCTGATCTACAGTATATCACAGGGACACAGTCAATTATATTACACACTTTATTTAACAGCATGGGGAACGGTGAGAACCGTTTTAATATTTTCTATTAGTTGGAAGATTTCTTCTTACTTCTTGTAAAGTTGAGACATTGTTACTGGGACAGGCAGTGAGAGGAAATCCCCTACAAAAGGCACACAGCCAGCAGCGAAAGCTAACAAGGTTCTAACCCTTCTTCACTCTATCCTAAACTAAAAAAATTTGGGCTGAGGTTTAACTGTATGCAGGCTAACATGGGGTGAGATATACTAAATTTAGATAAGGTTATCTGACACTGAAAAAAAGGTGAGGTTTTAAGATATGTAGAAAATAAATTAATGTAACCTCCATGGATTGTACAGCTAGCCAATACATCACATATCACCCGCTAATAAAAATATTCCTAAATCTGACTTTACTGTAAAGTCACCAGTAGGGCAGTCTTTCAGTGTTTTAAAGGCCACACAGAACTAAATTCTAAAAAAGGTTCAGTGCAGTGTAGCCCAATGCTATGATAATGAATCCCAATCATGCATGGATGGGAATTGCATCAATATTGGCCACCCAATGCCCAAAAGAACATGCAGTAGCAAAGAAGCATCTGAGAAAAAGGCAGTGGTGGCAATTGAGAGGGCTTAGCTATCATCACTGGAGAATGGCAAACTATAAGGCCGCGTACACACGGGCGGATTGTCTGTCCAACTTAGTCCGCTGAACCGTGTTTCAGCAGACAATCCGCTCGTGTGTGGGCTTCAGCGGACTTTTTCAGCGGACTGTCTGACGAACAAAGTCTTACGGAATTTCCGTAATTTTGTCCGTTCAAACTTGGTTTTGTCCGTCCAAACTTGGTTTCAGCGGACAGTCCGCTCGTGTGTAGGCAAGTTGGACGGACTAAGTATGGCGCATGCTCAGAAAGGATTTACACGGCCGAAGGTTGCATTGCAGTGTATAGGACGTCGTTTTTCTAGTCCCGTCGTACGTGCTGTACACGTCATCGCGCACGCTTTCAGCGGACTGTCTGCTCATCGTGTGTGGTCAAGTCCGTTCATTCAAATTTTGAACGGACTGTCTGTCGGATTGTCTGACGAACTTAGTTGGGCAGACAATCCGCCTGTGTGTACGCGGCCTTAGTTTGCAATAATGTGCAAGTATACTATACTGTGCATACCTGCACATTATAGTAAGTGCTCCAGTCAGTATCCCTTCCCATTCCTCAATTATACTTTTAGTGTCATGTTACCTTAACAGATTCTGAAAAAATGAAGAGCAGGCCACTAACTGGGGAATTCAGCTGTGGGAGAGACACCGTCATTATCGCTTTGTGCCAGGGGTTGGGGACACAAAGTAATGGCAACAAGCCTTGCCTTATGATTCTTTGTGAGCAATAAGAAGCCTGTTTGTGATTCAACCCACTGGTGTCTCTGCCAAATAATTTGCTAGTATGGTAGAATGTAAGCAAGATTTGAACACATTCTTCTATATATACATTAGTCAATTAGTTAAAGAAAAAAAATTAGTGATTTCTATAGTTTTCTTACCTGCACAAGATAAAGAATCCAATTTATCTTTGCCTTTTGGTGTTATGAGAAGGTTTTCATCTAGAGAGATCACTCGTTTATAAATGGAACCCATAGAGAATTTTCTGGTTCTTCCATCCTGTGTTCCATGCAACTGTTTTTCCTCATCTAATTCATCACCAGAATCTGTGCTTTTAATGCTTAGCCGCCTCATTCTGGAAACAGAATCGACTTCTTTCATGCGAGCAAGGCGGTCTATAGCAGTGCGAACTGGTGTAGATGCAAGTTTCCCCTGTAATGTTTCTATCATTTTGGATGTGCTCCTTAGCCTTTTCTCAGCACTACGCATAATATTTGCCTCATTCTGCTCTGAAACTGATGGATATGCCAAAGCTAGTTCCTGATCTTGATGTATGTTCTTTAATTTTTCAACAGCTTTCTCATTGTCTACAGGCAAACGAAGGACACTCTTGAAAATCCTTACTGCCTCGTTTGTTGAAAATGAAATGTCACTCACTTTAGGATTTTCATTGTTCTGTGGCTGTGCTCCACTACCAAACATACAATTTTCTGGGCTTTGAGCTTCAGAGCTTCCATTTGATACTAGAGAATCCTCTGTCACTTCAATTCCAAGAATCCTAGCAGCTCTTTCGTGAAGGGATTCATTCCCTGGAATGTCCAAAAAGTTGTGCTCCTCGAAAAAGTCTCCATTCTCACTTGTGCCACTAGAATGTTTACTCAGGTCAGGAACAGAACGCCCATGGTTTCTATCAGCTAGTGACAACTTCCTTAACATATTATCACCAATTTGGCCAAATTTTGCTGAGCTAACTTTAACTACATCAAAAAATGTATGATCAAAACAAGTTTTGTCTTCTTTGAAATGGTGGACTAAAGCATCTGAAACATGTTGTTTTATGGTGGGAGGAATTTTATTTGCATGACTTTTTTCAGAAAGTTCTTGTTCTGTTTTTGGATCCAAAGGTGCCTCTTTAGACCTCTTAATTTGAACTTGTTTTTGTTCTGGTGTGCATCCATCAGACAGCTTTCCTAGTTGATTGTTGGCCTCTTTCACTTGGGAAGATTTGCATATTTCAGTTGTCCTCTCGCAAATATCATATGTTAACTTTTCCGTACACCACTTTTCTGACTTACTTTGGAGGGCCTCAAACATCGGCACCTCTTCTACCTCTATAATGTGACGACTGTTGTTCAACATTTCTCTCCTTAATGCTGTTCTTGTGGAAGACATTTCCATTGGAATCACTTTACTTTGCTCACTAACAACATTCTTTTTACCATCACTAGCACAACTTTCTGGCTCCTGAAATTCTTTATTTAAACTTTCCAGTTCTCTTATAGCATCCCAAGGGCGTCGGTTGACAGGTTTTAAAAGAAACTGACCAAAAACCTCTTTCTTATTGCATGGGTGGTCTTCCTCAACCTCACTCTTATCACACTTTGCTACTTTTCCCTTCCCATCAACATTTACACTAGGAAATTCACGAGACTGCTCTGTTTTAGGTATTTGTGTCAATAACAAGGATGTTCTTGAAAATGCACTGTTGCTGGAAGGTGCAAATCCTATCTGACCTTTAATACCAAATACATTTTGTCTCATACTTTCTGCAGAAGGCCTCCCATCTATTATCTGGGATTGTTCACTCTGTTTTGTCCCATTATAAATTTCTATGTCTGTTAACAATGTTTGAGTTTGCTGATCTTTGTACTGATCACCTGGCCATGATCCAGATAATGTCAGCTCCCTGTGTTGCAACTCCCCAGATCTGAGGTCATTTGCTTGTTTGTTTTCCTCTGTTTTGAACTGGGCTTGTTTTAGTAGCTCTGTATTATTGTTCAGGTTTCCTGTAAGTGTTTGTAGCTCTAAGTCACTGGAAGATGCACTTAAAAGCCTTTGCTCAGGGAGACCCGCATTGCTGTGTTTTAGCATGTTCATCCTGTCTGTATTGTCCATTAAACGCTTGTTGTTCTTGCATATATCAGATGGGCTGGAATCAGATTTTACTGGAATTGAAACCAAGCAAAATATTGTTTCATTTAGTTTCCTCTTGGAACTTTTTTTGCTAAAAACAAAAGACTCAGGTTCAAACTTTTTGACTTTAGTCACAGTTTCACAAACACTATCAGAATGGGTCTTTTTTAAAGACAGTTTGTGAGTGGGCTCACTGTCTTCTGGCAAGCTGCATGCTGTAGCTCCATCTCTATTTTCGGGTAGTGGGCAACACATTTGATCTGGAATGGAGATGTGCAACCACTGCTTATGCTTAATACCTTCTCTTTTAACATGATGATGTCCCAAATTTTTGGGGTTGATAAAGGCACTATCTTGTTCTCGTTTGTGAGGGTTACTATCCTGATTCACATTTTCAACCCTACAAGGATCATTTGTGGAAGAGTATTTTTTACTGTGGTTGTGTTTTTCGGCCTCCTTGGCTATATGTTTAATTCGTGGGTCATCAAAAGGGATATATTGTATGGAGTGTTTACAATTTTCTGAGTGCCTGTGGCTGGCTGGTTTAGTGAAAGGACCGTTGTTTCCGAGAAAACAGATGTTTTTTTTGTCACTTGTGCTGGTTTTCTCAGCTGAAATATTTTGCCGTAAGCAGTCACTTGGTCTAGGCACTTTTTTAAAAGTTTTATTGGCTGGATGTAGTAGAGGTGGGGACTTGTATGATGGAGGAGGTATGTAATTAGGGGGTTCCATGCCTGAGTCATGAGAAGAGGAGTCCTGGGTGGAATCTAGAACTTTGGGAGATGAGTGTTCATCTTGTTGTTGATTATCTTTATTTTCACCAACGTCTACAGCTCCCCACGTCTGCTGGTGAACTTCATATGATGGTGGCTTTGAAGGTCGACTATATTTCGGTTTTGAGAAAGAACTCTTGCTGCAGTCCTGATTTAAAATGTAATTATCGTTATCTTGCTTTGTATTTTCTTTAATGCAAGAGTTGTCACCTGAACTTGATGTTATAGCCATGTGGCATGGACCTTCAGGAGAATTACCCTTTGAAATAAATTGTATTTTCTGCTTACTGGGACACACAAATGGACCACATTCTGGATTTGATGAGATTAAATCCTCTAACTTCTCACAACTGCCATCTGATGTCTGCTGTTCTACTGTTTTTACACCTACTGTTACTTTCTTTCTTGTTCTCTCCACATTTTCTATGACAGTGTTGTGACATTCCTTGGCATTTTTATCTACTACGTTACATCTCTTCTTTCCATCAATATTTATTGGCAAGGCTGGCTTGTCTGCTGCTCCGTTTTCTCCATGTCTGAATAAAACACTGAAATCTTGGCCTCTCCTTCTCCAGTACTGAATGTCTTTATCTGTCCTTGCCCAACATGGCCGTTCAGAGTGAAATCTGTCCAACACCCTGCAATATAAGAAGGAACTCAGTATAAAAGATCTAATGCATTTACATTTAATTACATTAAATGATTTGCAATGTAAAAATGCATGCCAACTTAATCTCTTTATCCATAGTATTAGTAAAACTGCTGTAACAATTAAAAGCCCATGCAGATTCCACTCATTTTATCACAATTAGATATCTTATTCTCACAGAAGAAATTGTATTTGGGCCATCTGCCAATCAAGAGTTTCCAGAGAAAAAAAGAATGGGGTTGCTTGCTACTTTAGGAGAAACAAAGGGGTTGATTTACTATAAGCAAATAGACTGTGCACGTTGCAAGTGCAGTTGCACTCATTTTTCTAAGCAAATGCAATGTTGTAAAGCTTCACTTGGGGCGTTTTAATCCCCTTGTGGCCACTCTTTATTAAATTCTAATCAGATGAAAACTGCAGCAAGATGCAGAAATCAAGAAAAAATAAAATACTTTATACATTTCAGTAGCACATGGATTGGGGGGGGGGGGTTGTTGGTAGCCTTAAGAGGCAATTGAAAATATTTAGCCATTAATATTGCTTCTTAAAAAAGAAAAAAAATAGGCACCGGGCAGTTTACGTCCATAATGTGTTAGTATGCCAGGCGCTTCCATCTTCACCCGGTGTTCGCAGACTTCGGCAATATGAATGGCATGATGACGTCACTCTGTGTGGGAGTCACTGTTTACAGAATGGCTCTGAAAGAACAGGACAGGTATGCTGTTCCTTCAGAGCACATGCGTTGGTGACGTCACCAGCTGCATCTAAAGTAAATGCTAAATGGTGCACATTTAGGAGATTTTTGCTGTACCTATAGGTAAACCTTATTATAGGCTTACCTATAGGTAAAAATCATACAAGGGAGTTTACTCCCACTTTAAGGCTAGGCTCACACTATAGGCAGGTGCAGGGATGTATCTCCCGCGAGGAAACAAGGCATTTGTCTTGGGCAGCAGTTTTCAGGGGGGCAGCGCTGCCACATACAGGCTACCTCTTCCTGCCACTTCACCCCGCTGCAATGACCCCCACAAACCCAATGCCCCACAGCTGTCGGCTTCACTCATCTACCCTGCTGCCGACTTTGGGAGCTGCAGGGCATCCATAGAGGGATCTGTTTGTCCAAATAGATCCCCCTCTTCCCCCATTTCCCTGAATTGCCAGGTGCCCCTTCCAGGTAACTGCTGGCCAGCTCTCCCACTTCCCCCTCCCACAGTTGCTAATGCGTTAGATGTGGACGGGCGGGGGGCGGGTTGCTCCGTGCATCAGCTGGCTGGCTCTTCCACCTCCCCCCTTCTGCAGGCTACTGCCGCTGCTGGTGCAAGAACTGTGGATGGATGGAGAGCAAGGAGGGCTGCTCTGTACAGCGGCTGATCGGCTCTGCCACCCTACTAACCGACGGCTGCAGCCACTGCTAGTGCGGGAGGTCTGGATGGATGGATAGAGAGTCAGTGGGGTTGGTAAACGTGTTTACCAGCCCCTTTCCTGAAAGAATACAGACAGCGATCACAGTACTGATCGCTTCTGTAGTCATTAATCATTAACACATAGTAAACTGTGTGAATAAAATATAATAAACACTGTTCACTATATTTCATGAATGAATAGGAGTCTCTATACAGACTCCCATCTCAGTAATCCACAGTGCCGCTCAGGCTGCAGAGAAATGGACAGAGACATTAGAGGTCTTCCTAGATCCCTGATGTCTTTCCAAAGTCCCAAAAAAAAAAATTGTACTTGCACAACAAAAATAAAGTAATTTTTTTTTAAATAAAACAAGAAACATAGTAAGAGCCCTTGTTTGGTGTGATTGGATGGTGGTGGGTGTCAACGGACAGGAAGGGGTGGGACAAATTTAAATGGGGAGGTGTCCAATTTCAGTCTTGCCAAGGGCAGCACGAAACCAAAATACACCACTGGGCAGGTGAGGGACTAATCGCACGCTTCCCTGCACCTACATAAAAAAACATACTGCTGTTAGCATGCGGGAATGCCATTACTTTTTAGTGACACCCCCACGCAGTGGAACCCACAGCATGTTTTACTGTGCTGGGAACCACATATCACCATGGGGTTTCCCTGTGGCTGCAATTTTGGAAAAGGTGCAGAGACCTTCTCCCTGCATTTTCTGTAGGTACAGCAGATTAGTCAAATGACTGGGCTACTATGCCCACGCAAACACAGCCACAGGGAAACTGCATAGGTGTGAACCTGGCCTTATTCTGATCAGATTTGCATATAAAATCAGAAAATGTTAAAAGGCAATAGTTTTCCTTTCATTTTGTAACCTAGCATACAGTACATAGAAACTAAACAAGATACAATATATCCTGCATGCATTTTGGGTTTGGTGTCCAGAAACGAGCTGATATTATTCCTTTTCTCATCTGAGCCACTAGCAAAATGACATTAGAGAAGAATTGAATTTGACACAAATAGGACAAGGATGTGAGCAGAATTCAACACCAAATATTCTTCTTAGGTTAAACGTGCACATACTTAATTCTTTGCTAACTGCTGTGTGATTATCTTCTGCAAGAAAGACCTACCCAAACCCCATTCTACTTATGATTTAGGTAGAATCTACAACTCTGCAATAAAGAAGGCAAGGTCAGAGTTTCGGAGTTCAAATTTAACATTAAAGTGGTTGTAAACCCTTACATATACCTAGTGAAGTGACTGGTCTCAGGTAATACACAGAAATTAAACAAATCCTCCTACATAAGTTGTACCTGTTGATCTGCAGGATTCTCTTCTCTACACCCGTCTAAGTCCAGAATATATAATGCTTGTCTGAGCTGTCAGAAAATGGGGTGGAGAGCTGAAATTACACACTGCAGAGCTCAGTGAGGAGAGCTCTGAGAGCTGATTGGAGGGAAGGGACACACCCCCTTCACACAGCACACAGAAAAAGAGCTCAGGCTGTCAATCACAGGTTGTGTGCTGGAGACCCCTCCCCTGTCACCTTTTTTCTCTTGGTGTCAGGAGACTTGTAGGAAGTGAAGTGATTCATGCTGATAGGTGTGAATAGCAGGGGAATGAAGCAGAAGACAGAAATTACACTTGGTACTCTTAATTGAGACAAGTACACACTATAGAGTAGTGGTTCTCAAGATCCACTAACAGGCCAGATTTTAAGTATTACCTTGGGGAGATGCAGACTAATATACTGCAATCACTGAGAAGCAAATTATATCACCTGTAATGTAAGACAATAGAGTTGCTGGTTCAAACCCTAACCATGACACCATCTGGCACATGTTCTCCTTGTGCTTCCTTGGGTTTCATCTGGGTACTCTGGTTTCCTCCCACACTCCAAAGACATGCTAATAGGTTTATCTGATCCTGTCTACAAAATTGCCACTCGTATTATTATTATTATTATTCAGGATTTATATAGCGCCAACAGTTTGCGCAGTGCTTTACAATATGTGGGCAGACAGTACACTTACAATACAAATCAATACAGGAGGGATCAGAGGGCCCTGCTCGTTAGAGCTTACAATCTAGAAATGTGTTTGTAAGCACGTTGGGACCCTGCTAGGTAAAAGACCATGCTATATCAAGATTCAACCCAACTGGGCATGGGCCATCAGATGAGGTATGCCAGTCAGTTGTTCAGGCAGACCCAGTCGAATGGTCCATTCACCCCAATAGACAGGCAGGTGCAAACGGACTTGTGTCTGTTTATACCTGCCTATATCTGGGCTCGCTCCTGCTGTGATTCTATACAGTCTCTTCAAAAAGTATTCATACTTCTTGAAATTTTCCAAATTTTGTCATGTTACAACCAAAAACATAACTGTATATTATTGGGATTTTATGTAATAGATCAACACAAAGTGGCAAATAATTGTGAAGTGAAGTGGAAGGAAAATTATAAATGGCTTTCAACATTATTTACAAATGAATATGTGAAAAGTGTGGCATGCAATTGTATTCAGTCCCCTTTACTCTGATACCCCTAAAATCAAGTGGAACCAATTCCCTTCAGAAGTCACTTAAATAGTAAATAGAGTCCACCTGTGTGTATTTTAATCTCAATATAAATACAGCTGTTCTGTGAAGCCTTCAGGGGTTTGTAAGAGAACCTTAGTGAACAATGAAGGCATCATGAAGGCCAAGAAACACACCAGACAGGTCAGTGATAAAGTTGTGGAGACGTTTAAAGCAGGGTTAGGTTATAAAAAAATATCCCAAGCTTTGAACATCTCACAGAGCACTGTTCTAGCCATCACCTGAAAATGGAAAGAGTATGGCACAACTGCAAACCTACCAAAACATGGCTGTCCCCCTAAACTGATAGGCCGGGCAAGGAGAGCATTAATCAAAGAAGCAGCCAAGAGGCCCATGGTAACTCTGGAGGAGCTGCAGAGATCCACAGCTCAGGTGGAAGAATCTGTCCACAGGACAATTATTAGTCGTGCACTCCACAAATCTGTGGCAAGAAGAAAGCCATTGTTGAAAGAAAGCCATAAGAAGTCCTGTTTGCAGTTTGCGAGAAGCCATGTGGGGGAGACAGCAAACATGTGGAAGAAGGTGCTCTGGTCAGATGAGAGCAAAATTGAATGTTTCAGCCTAAAAAAAAAACGCTATGTGTGGCGGGAAAACTAACACTGCACATCACCCTGAACACACCATCCCCACCGTGAAATATGGTGGTGGCAGCATCATGTTGTGGGGATGATTTTCTTCAGCGGTGACAGAGAATATGGTCAGAGTTGATGGGAAGATGGATGGAGCCAAATGCAGGGCAATCTAAGAAGAAAATCTGTTAGAGTTTGCAAAAGACTTGAGACTGGGGAAGAGGTTCACCTTCCAGCAGGACAACGACCTTAAACATACAGCCAGAGCTACAATGGAATGGTTTAGATCAAATCATATTCATGTGTTACAATGGCCCAAAGTTCAGACCTAAATCCAATTGAGAATCTGTGGCAAGACTTGAAAATTGATGCTCTCCATCCAATCTGGCAGAGATTGAGTTATTTTGCAAAGAAGAATGGGCAAAAAGTTCACTTTCTAGATGTGCAAAGCTGGTAGAGACATCCCCAAAAAGACTTGCAGCTGTAATTGCAGTGAATGGTGGATCTACAAAGTATTGACTCAGGGGGGCTGAATACAAATGCACGCCACACTTTTCACATATTTGTAAAAAAAAATTGGAAATCATTTATCATTTTCTTTCCACTTCACAATTATGTGACATGAAAAAATGTGCAAAAGGAGGTATGAATACTTTTTCAAGGCTCTGTATGTAAACAAGGAAGATTGCTATTCTGTCAGTACAGGAGACATGGATCCTGTGTCCCTGTGAAGCAGGAACACTGATCCATGCCTTCTACTAGTAAAAGTACGTCACCCGCAGTTAGAAAACACATTTTTGGCACAGTTAATAATACTTCAGGAAGTGGTGGGGAAACCCCTGTAGAAGTGGTATTGGATAACTAACAAATTACTTGCCACTCCATTTTTTGCCACAGTCATGGCAGATTTTCCCTGTAAATGAAATACTTACACTTCGAAAACAATGAAGAATTTGATTAAACTACTAATCCTGCACCAAAACTCAAGAAAATTTAGGAAGTAGTTAAAATGATAAAAAAAAATCCAACGGAGCTATGTGCCAGAAAGAGACATTAGCATAGATGAAAATCGAATGGCCTACAAGGGAAGGCTCAGCTGGATACAATACATGGCATCAAGGAGAGACGATTTGACATAAAATCCTTCATGCTATGCGAATCGTCAACTGGCTACATTTGGAATTCAGTCCTATACACTGGGAAAGGAACAAAATTCAACCCAAAATACAGCAACTATGGAATGGCAACGTCTTCTGTTCCTTCACTGATTGAGCCATTGCTAAATCAGGGCTATTGGGTAACTACCGACAACTTTTAGACATCTCCTGAACTTTACGAGTTTCTTCTGCAGAACAAAATGGATGCCTATGGAACCATTAGGGCTCGCCGGTGTGACATGTCGCCAATGTTTGGCAATAAGAAGCTGAAGACTGGAGATATGGTTACCTGGTAGAAAGGCAAAATGATGGCACTGTGATGGCATGACAAAAAAGATGTGTGCCTACTGAGTACAGTCCATAATACCTCCAATGTTACGGTACGCACAAAAGGTGGGAATGAAATCATGAAATAGTGATAGATTACAATAACACCATGGGAGGTGTTGACATAGCCGACCAAGCAATGACATTCTATCCAGCAATGAGGAAACAGCAAAAAAAAGGACTCCAAATGGTCTCTTGAGCAATGCTTGTGGAAAAAGAGTGACAAGCCTGTGCTTCATTCTGACTTTATTTGGAAAGTTGCTGAACTGATCTTTGTAAACCACCAAACACCAATGGTGGTGAATAGAGCTGGACGTCATTCTGCTGGCGTTGTCAACCTGGAACGCCTGACTGGTTGTCACTTTATGGACTATGTCCCACCAACTGAGAAAAAGTCAGCACCTACAAGGATGTGTGTGGTTTGTTGCTTGAAGCGAGATGACAGTGGAAAGAAAATCCGAAAGGAAACCAGGTTCCATTTTTCTGATTGTGATGTTGGACTTTGTGCAGTCCCATGTTTCAAAATTTTTCATACCCGGGATGTTTACTAAACCAATATGCAGTGACTAGTAATATTGCACCCTTGTTTGGTCAAATTTCAGTGTTTTTGATTTGATTACATTATTGAATAAAATGTATTGCATAAAACGTATTATTATTATTTGTTATTATTTATAGTTATTATATTATAATTTATGATTTTGTGTTTCAAACTTTATCATACCCGGGATGTCTATTAGACTCTGGTTTGGACAGATTTAAGTGAGTTATTCCTAAGAATTACAGGCCTACAATATAAAACGCCAAATTTCCATGCAAAACAATGTACTGCTTTGAGCTTCAAAAATCAGACATAATCATACCGCCAGGAAGGTTAACCAAAAATATGCCGCAGAATACATATTGGCCTAAATTGATGAAGAAATTAGATTTTTTTCTTTTTTTTTATTGTATATATGGCAGCTTTTGCCGAAACGCGTCAGCTATATTGTTTTACTGTCACTCTGATGTACCAATAAACGACACTTCAAGGATTACAGTGTTGCCGACACTTCTTACTACTTTTTTTGTTTATAGTACAAAAAATAAAAACCACAGAGGTTATCAAATACCACCAAAAGAAAGCTCTATTTGTAGGAAAAGAAAGGACATACATTTTATTTGAGTACATTGTTGCACGACTGTGCAATTTTCAGTTAAAATAACGCAGTGCCCTATCGCAAAAAAATAGGTGAAGTGGTTAATAACTATTGCAGAGCTTTAAAAGATAGACAGGGAGTTAGGGCTCATGTCATCAGGCATTGTTTTTGTGCATATGACGTCTGTTTGGAACGCACTGAAAATGCAATCAGCAAAATTCTATTTACTTTAATTGAGCAGTACATATGGCAGCTCACAGGCTGTGTTTGACCTGTTTTGTGTTGCATTCCTTTGGGTGAGAAAACACTGTGTTTAGCTAGATCATCCATCGTCATGGTCCTAAATCAGACAGGATCACTTAGTCAATTATATGGATGAACGCAGTTCATGTTGCACTGACCCATAGCCATTTTAGACTTTCACCATTTCCCGGCAGACACACAGAAAGTGAAGACATCTAACTATATACACATTTGGGGTTGAGATATGGAAACGACCCACGTCTGCATATGAAAACGGATATACACAAAAGAGGTCTAAGGCCTCATGTACACTAGAGGTCGACCGATATATCGGCCGATATTTGGCATTTTTGAATTAATCGGCATGGGCCGATTGTGCTGATAAAAAGGCCGATTATATGTTCAGCGCGACTTACAAAAGATGTGAAGCGACTTTCCTCCTCTCTGGGCAGTCTGCCAAGAAAAGATCAAAGAGATACAATGTTTCTTCTTCAATGGACTGAACTCCCTGTGTAGAAGTTCTCAGTATAACCATTTAAAGACTAAATCTTTTCTGACACCTGTTGCTTACAAGTAAAAATCCAGTATTTTCTGCTAGAAAATCACTTAGAACCCCCAAAAATTATATATTTTTTTTAGCAAAGACCCTAGGGAATAAAATATCGGTTGTTGCAATATTTTATGTGACGCAGTATTTGCGCAGAGGTCTTTCAAATGCAATTTTTTGGGAAAAAATACACCGATTTAAAAAAACAAACAAAAACTAAAACAATAAAGTTAGTACCTGTTTTTGTGTATTTAATATATAGGTTTCTTTTTTTAATCTAAATTATACATACAAGTGAACTGATTGATTGAAAGTTTGTTTTGTTTAATAAATGTTTAAATGTAAGAAATTTTCTGTATCACTTATTACTGAAGGCTGCTTTCACACTGGAGCGGGCAGGCGTTGACGGTAAAACGCTGCTAGTTTTAGCCGAGCTTTACCGTCATTTTAGCGGCGCTATTCGGCTGCTAGCGGGGCACTTATAACCTAGCTAGTGACCGAGGAAGGGGTTAAATGCGCTTGTGAAGCACTGCTGCCAAATCACATTGCATGCACTTCGGCAGCGGTGCCCCATTCATTTCAATGGGCAGGAGTGGTGGAGGAGCGGTTTACACCGCTTCAAAGATGCTGCTTGCAGGATTTTTGGAGCGGTTTACACCGCTCCAAAGATGCTGCTTGCAGGATTTTTTTTTAACGTCCTGCCAGCGCATCTCCTCATTGTGAAAGCACTCGGGCTTCCACACAGACTAAAGGGGAGCCGTTTTGAAGGCAATTTACAGGAACTATTTTTAGACCAAAAGCGCCTGAAAAACGTCCCAGTGTGAAAGATGTCTAACTTAGATTTTATGAGATGAAGGGGAAAAAAAAATTCAAAATCGGCCTAACAGGTTGGCCCAAAAAAATCGGCATCATATATCAGCCAACGCCCGCCATGATTTCTAAATATCGGCATCGGCCAGAGAAAAACCCATATCGGTCGACCTCTAATGTACACTGCTGCTGCTAAATGGACACAGGTTAGTTTATAGTCCTTTCTAGGCAGTTGTGTTTAGAGGCTTTTTTTGGAACCCAAAAAAGTTCATCAGAAGCTGTGTTGAGGCGTTTCAAGCACCAAACGCGGCTAAACGCGGCTACCCGTGTTTGCGTTTTTCTCTAGAAGCGTTTTTAAAGGGAAACATTTTATTTATTACTTTTGAGCCTGGAAAATGCTAAAAACACACCAAAAACCCAATTATCACTGCCTGCAAGCTTGATATACCATGTGATATTCCCCTCATCAGCCAATTGCGCTGTACAAATACACAACTTGCATTACTTGACGCTGAAGTTGAGTGTCTCCAGCAGACTTTCCTCTGGTGGCATGCTTTTCCTCATGTTGGTGTCCATGCAAACTTTTCCAAGAGAACGTCAAAGGTGGCAATTGACATGCGTGTAAAATTTAAAAAAAAATTCTCTGGGTAATTGGGCAGCTGAACATACATATTAGAAAAGTATCCTGTGGATATGCGTTGAGCCATCAATGGATGTGTCCAGTAGTAACGAACTCTGTTCCTCTCACAAAACTTTCTAAATCTTTGGAGCTTCAGCAAAAGCAACATCAGGAGCATTTCCTCACACATGCTCATCATGGGATCCATATTAACAAACCCACCATAAAATAACAGCTAGATACAAGCACACTGCTTTCTCAGCTGCTACTTACACTGTTGGCTGAAATAAATTAAGTTACATAAGTTATTAAGTTAATAAATACTTGTTTTTAGTGCTTTCTAATCATGTGGGACGGTTTCCGGAGGTTATCTTTAAACGCTTCTAAACGCAAACGCAGCTAAACGCGGCTTGTACATGAAGCCATAGAGGTGTAGTCAACATGAACATGATCTATACTGCAGCTGCCAAGGTAATCCTAAAGTAAACATTTTTAAATTAACATTCCATGTAAATCTATAGACTAGGCCTATTTTGGACCAAACAGGACCCTGACCAGAAGGTGCTGAAATTCTCTACTTGGCATCTTATAGGAATATGGGGCCTAAAATGAATGTAAAAGTTAAAAGATAAAAAAATTTGCAAATAAAAAAAATTAACATAGCATATACAATTGCAACACAAGTCATATTGTAATTAAATGTTATTAAAAATTACCTTTCCTTTTCAGGTTCTGTAGTTTTCTGTAAAATGCAATGCAATATGCCTACCCGGAGGCGTTCTGTACAGAACCACCCCCGGAAATGTAATTTCCTGATTGTGTGATTGGCTTATTGATTTTCCCAGAAGTCTACACTAAGATGCTAATTCAATTTTGAGCATCCCCTGCAACAAAAATTGCATTTTGAATGACATACTCCCAAAGGGAAATCACGTTGAAAGGGATGCAGACAATGCCAATTTCCTGATTAAAGCCCTGCAGGTGCAGCATCTGATTGATAATTATAAAACCACTCCCATACAGACCACTTGAAGAGGAAGTAAACCCTGATGGAGCGATGACGTCACTCCCGCACAGAGCAGCGATGAGGTCACTCTCGCGTATGTTCACGGGAGCCGCCACTAACGGCATATTGCTGTTAGCAGCGGCATGCTCAGTGCGCCTGCGCCCCCGCTGTCTACGGCGCATGCTTGTCTTTTTGTAAATATCTCCTAAACCATGTAGGTTTAGGAGATATTTCTTGGACCTACAGGTAAGCCTTAATCTAGGCTTACCGGTAGGTCAAAGTGGTCTGTAATGCCGCGTACACACGACCAGACTTTTCAACATCAAAAGTCAGACGGAACAATTCCGGCAGACTATTCGATCATGTGTGGGCTGCAGCGGACTTTTGATTTGCAAAAGTCTGACAGACTTTAGAAATGGAACATGTTTCAAATTTTTCCGCCAGAACTCCGCTGGACCCAGTTCCTACCGAGAAATCCGCTCGTGTGTGTGCTAGTCCGACGGTCAAAAACCGACGCGAGGGCAGCTATTGGCTACTGGCTATGAACTTCTTTATTCTAGTCCAGTCATACGTCATCACATTCAAATCCGTCGGACTTTGGTGTGATTGTGTGTGGCCAAGTCCGTTCATTCGGAAAGTCCATCAGAACTCTGTCAGAACTCCGTCGAAAGTCTGTCGGACCTAAGTCCGGTCGTTTGTACGCGGCATTAGGGTTTACAACCACTTTAAGCCCCATACACACTATTAGATTTTTTGCAGATTTTTGTCTTCAGATTTACCAAAACCATGTAGTGCAAGGGCCTGCCTGATTACATACAAATTGAAACTCTTAACCACTTAAGCCCCAGACCATTTTGCTGGCCAAAGACCAGAGCACTTTTTGTTATTTAGCACTGCGTTGCTTTAACTGACAAATGCGCAGTCATGTGACGTGGCTCGCAAACAAAATTGACGTCCTTTTTTTCCACAAATAGAGCTTTCTTTTGGTGGTATTTGATCACCTCGGCGGTGTTTATTTTTTGCGCTATAAACAAAAAAATAGCGTCAATTTTGAATAAAATTCATTATTTTTTACTTTTTGCTATAATAAATGTCCCCAAAAAATATATTAAAAATTTATTTTTTTTCCCTCAGTTTAGGCCGATACATATTCTTCTACATGAGAATAAAAATCGCAATAAGCGTTTATTGATTGGTTTGCGCAAAAGTTATAGCGTCTACAAAATAGGGGATCGTTTTATGGCATTTTTATTAACGATTTTTTTTCCCTAGTAATGGCAGCGATCAGTGATTTTTATCGTGACCGCGACATTATGGCGGACACATCGGACAATTTTGACACATTTTTGGGACCACTGATATTAATACAGCGATCAATGCTATAAAATTGCATTGATTACTGTAAAAATGTCACTGGCAGTGAAGGGGTTAACCACTAGGGGGCGGGGGAGGGGTTAAGTGTGTCCTGGGGAGTGATTCTAACTGTCTGAGGATGGGCTAGCAGTCACACAACACTGATCGCTGTTCCGGATGACAAGGAGCAGATGATCAGTGTTCTGTCACTGTATTTGCATCTCCCCATTCTTCAGCTCCGTGACATGATCGCGGGTATCCGCGGGCACGGTCACGGAGCTCGCGTCAGGCGCATGTGCATGGCCATGCCATTCTGCTGACGTAAAAGTACAGGAGCTGGTCAGCAAGCGGTTAAGGTTTGACCTCATATTATATGCTTTTGGTAAATCTGAAGACAAAAATCTGCAGAAAATCGAATAGTGTGTTTGGGGCTTAATACAATTATAACATTATAAAAACTAATATTATTAAAACATTATACAATTTTCGTGTTCGACTTCTTTTAGATGTACCTTGTAGTGCCAGGGCCTGCCTGATTGCATACAAATTGAAAGTGTTTAGGTCACATCATATTATATGGTTTTGGTAAATCTAAAGGAAAATTGTAAAAGAAAATTGTATGGCCAGGCTTAGCACATGGACATCACCAGCGCAACCCAGCTATACGCACTTGCTTCACTGTCAGGTGCACTTCATTTGCCCTGGATCAGCTTCCTGATACTGACACTGCTGGACTATGCCTGTGTGTCATGGCCACATGTATTCTCAACCAGAAGCCCATCTGACAGGTTCATAATGCAATGCCTCATTTGGGAGACAGGCCGGTACTTTTGACAGGATCACCGGGTCATTTTTTAATGAAAGTTGCAGTTTATCAAACTTTTGAAATTATATGAACATATTAAAGTCTATATGATTTTTTTCTAGATAATTAAAGGGGTGTTCCACGCACATTTTTTTTTTAAAGTCAGCAGCTACAAACACTGTAGCTGCTGACTTTTAATAAGGACACTTACCTGTCCAGGGATCCCACGATGTCGCCCCCCCCCCCGAGGCTGATCCGTCCATCGGATTGGGTGCAGCACCGCCATTCTAATTAAGGGAAACAGGCAGTGGAGCCTTGCGGCTTCACTGCACATTTCCTACTGCGTATGCGCGAGTTGCGCGGCGCTTTGTGAATGGCCGGTTGTCATGTGTATGTCCCAGAAGACAACGGGGGGGGGGGGGGGGGGCTCGCTGAAGAAGAGGATATGACGTCCCGTGCCCCAGATGGATCGGAAAGGCTATACTTCATAAAAAAAGTTAGAAGAAAAAATGTATTTTTTAACTAACCAAAAGCAAGCGGTGGAGAGGTGTGTAACGATATCACGTCTGAGCCAGGATATATTATAACTAGTTGCCATTTTGTGTGGAAAGCAGCCATGACAGTTTGGCTACCTTGTAAACTTACTTACATCTAAACTCCCCCCTCCCTTGTCTTAGGAATTCCAAAAGCTCTTAAAATCTTCAAAGGGAAGAAAGGTTATCTTAGAGAAAGCTGACCAGGCTAGGTCAATACACAAAGCTCAAGTTGCCTGGCAAGATATTCCGGCCTGTCGTAAAACTGTCACTTTCTCCAGGCAGAGAAACAACAGATCCCTGTCGTAAATACTTCCAACAAGATAGCGTGCAAACAGATTAGTAACGTGTTGAAACTTTAACATTTTTATAACTTTCAAAGCCATCATAGCACAGCCATAATATGGATATATTTGGTTTCCTCGGATAATTTCTAACATTTCAAGTCCAAACACCCCTATGTCAGGTCATATGGGAAGCCACTGGGACCCCTTACTGCTCCTAGGTAACCCTGAAATGGGAAACCTGTCATGTGTGGACTCGTTTTGAAGCAAATATCATGCTGATCACTAAAATGGATATCTGCAGTCTATAAACAATAGAGAGGCAGAGAGATGAATATGTATCATAAGTGTACCTGGGACAGGGTCATGAGTGTAGACACCTCCCAGCAACCAACCCCTAAACAAGATGACCAGACGATTGGTCACTGGTCGCTGTCAACACCCCCTTTGATTTGACAGAAAAGAGGAGAGGCCAAGGCAATAGTCAGTTCTCCTTTTACCATCCAAGCAGGAACATCTGCCAAGTTTGAGAACCAATTACCTTTGCTTATCGATTGAACTCTGATCAACCCTTGGACATTAACTGCAAGTATTTTTCCTTCCCAATTCTACCTTATTTCTTTGTGGCTGTATATTGTCTTTATTTTTTGAAACATCCTTTTTCTGTAAATGTTTTATTCGCACCAACCTTGACCTTTTCATAATAAATCCTTATGTTGAAAAGTGTTAACCTTGTCTTTAAAGCTCTTGATGCAAACTATAAACGAACCTGTCTCTTAAAAGGGCGCTACTGTGGTAGAGTAAGGCACTGAGCAGACCTGTCTGTGGTGGCAGTGTGTGTTGCAGGCGCTTATTCTAAACTTATAATTGGTATTGCTTAAATTACGAGTCCCCCCAGCTCTGTCTTTTAAACGGGGGTGGTGGCAGTTAAAGGGTTAATTGTGTAATTAGCCCAGTGACAATCGCTCTCAGGCTGCCTGCACCTAGATTGTGGTCCCGCAAGCTGGAAAATCTTTGTGCTGGGTGCAGCTGAGTGTGGCATTGTTACGTAAGTGACAGCGTGGTGTTAGGTTGGCCGGTCCTTTGTCGCCAGTTAGCGAGGAGGGCAGGGATCTGACACCAGCGTTCGTCACATATTGGCTGGCAGCGTAGCGGGATAGTTTTGCATTAAGAGCATTCAGTGCATTGTTAGGAATTAGCTCTGCACTGAAGGAGTGTAACCTTTGTGGAAACAGTCCTTAGAGACAAGCTGGTGCACATTATTTTTTTTTGTTACTTTTTTTAAAAAGAGATATACAGCAACAGCTCCTTTCTACACCTTCTTCCTATCTCTGCTTTCTGTTCTATCTTTTCTGCTTGCAACATGTCTGGGGTATCAGCATATAAAAAGATGAGCAAAAATGATCTGACTGCTGAGTGCACAGAAAGAGGAATTGATGTCGGTGGCAAAAACCGTGATGGCTTGATACATGCCCTACATGAGTTTGATATCCGTGCAGACCAGAACCTGGGGGAAACTGGACCAGAAAGGGTTTCTGCTACTCCAGAGCCCAGTGGTTCAGAGGCGGCCTCACCAGATGGGCATGCAGAGACTGACACTGGACTACCACGGATTGTTACCTCCAAGCCATCGCCGGAGCAGGCCAGCATCAGATTGCCTGGAACCAGAATAGACTGTCCTCAAATGCAGGAAACGCTACAACACCTCAGGGAGATGGATCCTGTGGTGTACCTGCAGTTTCTCGAGCGCCAAGCTGCGGCTGAGAGAGAGGCTGCGGAACGCAGGGCTGAGCGAGAAGAACGCCAGACTGAGAGGGAGGCTGATCGTCGGCACGAACTGGAGATGGCTAGGCTCCAGCAGCAGCGACAGACTCAGAACCTCGGATCCCTAGAGCACAGGGATGACTCTCTGCCAGTGACCCCGGCAGCCAAATTTCCAGTTATGGAAAAGGACAGTGACATTGACGTGTATCTACTGTCGTTTGAAAAAACTTGCCGTCAGTACCATCTGCTCCCAGCACAATGGGCCCGGTACCTGACGCCAGGGCTACGAGGCAAGGCCCTGGATGCTTATGTAGAACTGTCAGAAGAGCAAGGAGGTGATTATGAGGCCCTAAAGGCTGCAATCATCCAAAAGTTTCAGCTAACCCCGGAAGTGTACCGGAAGCGTTTTAGGTCCTTGCAAAAGGGGCCTGGGGACTCATACCTGGATGTGGTAAGTCGCTTACGCACCACATTCCGGCAGTGGACTAAAGGCTTGAAAGCCGATTCTTTTGAGTCCTTGGAAGATCTTATGATTGAAGATCAACTTTTGCATATCTGTCCTACAGACGTCAGACAGTTTGTGCTGGAGCGAAAGCCAACCTCTGCCAAAGCAGCAGCAGAACTGGCAGATACCTATATCCACTCTCGGGTATCTGACCATCGCAAGGCTCCTCCAAATGGCTGGAAAGGAGGGAAATCACACATGGCAACCCCTCCTCTACCTACCAACCAAGTTCCTCAGCGGCCGGAACCTGCAGCTCCTGGAGCCAAAGCCTTTGTGACTGACAACCGCAAATGCTATAACTGTGGGAAAGGCGGACATCTCCGGACACAGTGCCCTGAGCAGAAGAAGACGACAACCCCTGGCCATCCGGCCAGCAACCCTTCTGCTGTGCTGCTCGTCGGTGGAAAACCTCCAGGAACCAATGCCAACTTGCAGCCAGTCATCGTAGGCCAACGAACTGTAACAGGCTTTCGTGACACTGGAGCCGAAGTCACTTTGGTCAGACCAGAGGTGATAGAAGAAACCGACATCATCCCAGAGAAGTACCTTACCCTGACTGGAGTTGGGGGAACCTGTTCCCATGTACCTCGTGCCTATGTTTTCCTGGATTGGGGTGCCGGAAGTGGGATGAGAGAGGTGGGTGTCTCTGAGGAGATCCCCACTGCTGTGTTGTTGGGTTCTGATTTAGGTACCCTTGTTTCTTACTATGCCCCTGCTAAGAGCACCCTGGATGCTCCCACGGAACCTTCTGGACCTACCAAGGTACTGTTTACAGATGTTGGGGTAATATCTGGGCAACCTGTGGATGGACAGAGGGAGGGGGAGGGTGGAGTTGAAGTGCAAGGTCCTCCTTCAGAGTCAGGAGAGGAGACCCCCTTGCAAGTGAAGGTACCTGATGTATGTTCCAATGTTGTTGAACTGATAAAGGTTAAATGTGATGATGATGACAATGATGACAATGATGACGATAATGATGATGATGATGATGATGATGATGATGATGTATTGCCAGTCTTGGTGGTCACTCGCAGTGCTGCAAAGGCAGCCGAGGTGCAGGCACTGATCGCAGAACAGCAGGAGGAGGTCTCGGGGCCCTCTCCCTGTTCTGACCCAGTGGACTCCACCTCTGTTGAGCCTCAGCAGCCGTCCTCGTTTGCCACAGGACTGCTGGCTGAGAGTTGTGGTCCCGCCTTTGAAACAGCACTGCAGACAGACCAAACACTAGCACAGCTCAGAAGTTTAGCTGATCGCCCCCCTGCAGAGAATGACAAACAAAAGGTCTACTGGGACAAAGGGAAACTGTATAGAGAAAGTTTGCTTGCAGAGGGGAATGAGGCTGACATAGGTGACAGACAGCTAGTGGTACCCAGTCAATTTAGGGGACCGCTGCTAAAAGTGGCCCATGAGATTCCTCTTGCAGGGCACTTGGGGATCACTAAGACCCGAGGGCGGTTGGTACATAACTTTTATTGGCCCAGGATGCTTGCTGACATAGCTGACTACTGTCGGTCCTGTGTTACCTGCCAGCGAGTTGGCAAGGTAGGGGATGTCCACAGGGCTCCACTAAAACCTTTGCCTGTGATTGACGAACCTTTTAAGAGGGTGGCAGTGGATATCGTTGGGCCTTTGGCCATCCCTAGCAGTTCAGGCAAACGTTATATCCTTACAGTTGTCAACTATGCCACGCGTTATCCAGAGGCGGTGGTTCTCTCCTGCCTCCGGACAGACAAGGTCGCTGATGCTATGCTGGGAATCTTCACAAGAGTGGAATTCCCAGCCGAGCTCATTAGCAATCAAGGCCCTCAGTTTGTGTCTGACTTGATGCAAGCTCTCTGTCAGAGAATACAGATGACGCATATCATGGCCAGTCCTTATCACCCACAAACAAACGGCTTGTGCAAGCGCTTCAATGGCCCGTTAAAACAAATGTTGCGCACCTTTGTGCACTCTCAGGGCAAGGACTGGAAACGATATCCGCCTCGTCTGCTGTTTGCTTACAGAGAGGTGCCTCCGGAGTCCACAGGCTTTTCGCCATTTGAACTTCTGTGCGGACGGAGGGTAAGAGAGCCCCTGAATCTAATCTGTGAGACCTGGGAGGGCAAGATTGCCGACCCAGAGGTCTCTGTTGTAGATTACGTCCTAAAGTTCAGGGATAAAATGGAGACGCTGCTGGAAATTGTGCGGGAAGAACACCTGGTGCACCTGTCACAGGTCCTGGACCAACTGACAGCTGCCAATCTGACCGTCAAACCCAGTAAGTGTCAGATTGCCATAACTGATGTGCAGTACTTGGGACACCGGGTAGGAGGGGGCACCCTGAACCCGGAGACAGGGAAGGTTGATGCCATCCGGGCATGGCCTACCCCCCAAACCAAAAAGCAGGTTATGTCTTTCTTGGGGACCGCTGGCTATTATAGGAAGTTTGTATGTAACTATAGTAGCCTGGCTAAACCTCTGACTGACCTAACCAAAAAGAAACTGCCCAAGGTGGTGTCTTGGACACCAGAATGTGAGCAGGCATTTCAGGCCTTGAAGGAGGCGCTGGCCCGCGCTCCTGTGCTACAGGCTCCAGACTTCACCCGCCGTTTCCTAGTGCAGACTGATGCCTCTGCCTATGGATTGGGTGCAGTCCTGAGCCAGGTGGATGATGCCGGAGAGGAGCATCCCATCCTCTACCTGAGCCGAAAGCTGCTTCCCAGGGAAGTAGCATACGCCACGATTGAAAAGGAGTGTCTTGCGATCGTGTGGGCTCTCCAGAAGTTACAAACGTACCTTTATGGACGGCACTTCACTGTGATCACAGATCACAATCCCTTGAGCTGGCTAAATCGTGTGGCTGGGGAGAATGGCAAACTACTTCGGTGGAGCTTAATTCTTCAGCAATACGATTTCACCATCCAGCATAAGAAAGGCAGCACCCATGGCAATGCTGATGGGCTGTCACGACAAGCTGAGCCTGCAAGAGTCGGTTGCGTCAGGAGGGAAATTGTAGTTCCCTCCCATGCAACCACCTAAGGAGGGAGGTGTAACGATATCACGTCTGAGCCAGGATATATTATAACTAGTTGCCATTTTGTGTGGAAAGCAGCCATGACAGTTTGGCTACCTTGTAAACTTACTTACATCTAAACTCCCCCCTCCCTTGTCTTAGGAATTCCAAAAGCTCTTAAAATCTTCAAAGGGAAGAAAGGTTATCTTAGAGAAAGCTGACCAGGCTAGGTCAATACACAAAGCTCAAGTTGCCTGGCAAGATATTCCGGCCTGTCGTAAAACTGTCACTTTCTCCAGGCAGAGAAACAACAGATCCCTGTCGTAAATACTTCCAACAAGATAGCGTGCAAACAGATTAGTAACGTGTTGAAACTTTAACATTTTTATAACTTTCAAAGCCATCATAGCACAGCCATAATATGGATATATTTGGTTTCCTCGGATAATTTCTAACATTTCAAGTCCAAACACCCCTATGTCAGGTCATATGGGAAGCCACTGGGACCCCTTACTGCTCCTAGGTAACCCTGAAATGGGAAACCTGTCATGTGTGGACTCGTTTTGAAGCAAATATCATGCTGATCACTAAAATGGATATCTGCAGTCTATAAACAATAGAGAGGCAGAGAGATGAATATGTATCATAAGTGTACCTGGGACAGGGTCATGAGTGTAGACACCTCCCAGCAACCAACCCCTAAACAAGATGACCAGACGATTGGTCACTGGTCGCTGTCAACACCCCCTTTGATTTGACAGAAAAGAGGAGAGGCCAAGGCAATAGTCAGTTCTCCTTTTACCATCCAAGCAGGAACATCTGCCAAGTTTGAGAACCAATTACCTTTGCTTATCGATTGAACTCTGATCAACCCTTGGACATTAACTGCAAGTATTTTTCCTTCCCAATTCTACCTTATTTCTTTGTGGCTGTATATTGTCTTTATTTTTTGAAACATCCTTTTTCTGTAAATGTTTTATTCGCACCAACCTTGACCTTTTCATAATAAATCCTTATGTTGAAAAGTGTTAACCTTGTCTTTAAAGCTCTTGATGCAAACTATAAACGAACCTGTCTCTTAAAAGGGCGCTACTGTGGTAGAGTAAGGCACTGAGCAGACCTGTCTGTGGTGGCAGTGTGTGTTGCAGGCGCTTATTCTAAACTTATAATTGGTATTGCTTAAATTACGAGTCCCCCCAGCTCTGTCTTTTAAACGGGGGTGGTGGCAGTTAAAGGGTTAATTGTGTAATTAGCCCAGTGACAATCGCTCTCAGGCTGCCTGCACCTAGATTGTGGTCCCGCAAGCTGGAAAATCTTTGTGCTGGGTGCAGCTGAGTGTGGCATTGTTACGTAAGTGACAGCGTGGTGTTAGGTTGGCCGGTCCTTTGTCGCCAGTTAGCGAGGAGGGCAGGGATCTGACACCAGCGTTCGTCACAAGGTGGTCTTTCATTTAAGACCACCGCTCAATCAATAACTTGTCCCAGAACACGTGACCACCCAAACACTTAACCAAAGCCCTCAAACTCAATCTAAATTTTCCTTAATATTCACCTTGTCCTGCCTCGGAAACCTTAAAATGAAAGGCAAGTTTTTTTTTAATAACAAACTTCTTACTTACCTGCTCTGTGCAAAACCACTGCGCAGAGCAGGTAAGTAAGAAGTTTGTTATTAAAAAAAAACTTGCCTTTCATTTTAAGGTTTCCGAGGCAGGACAAGGTGAATATTAAGGAAAATTTAGATTGAGTTTGAGGGCTTTGGTTAAGTGTTTGGGTGGTCACGTGTTCTGGGACAAGTTATTATCCTTGTTTTCTGGTGCTCCTTGCCCCTCTCTCCTGCCAAGTGTCCCCAGAGCAAGCAGCTTGCATTGGGGGCATCCAAGCAGACTCGCTCCTGATCCACTGCTCTGTGTGTCCATTCAAACACACCCGCCACCTCACCCTTCTCATTGAATCACTGGCTGTGATTGACAGCAGTTGGAGCCAGTGGTTCCCACTGCGGTCTCAGTCAATAAAGAAGGAGAGTCCCTGGAGAGCTGAAGCTCTCACGCACATCGCTGGATTGTGATGCGGCTCAGGTAAGTATTAGGGGGGCTGCTGCAAACAGAAGGTTTTTTTACCTTCATGTATACAATGCACAAAGGTAAAAAAAACTTTGAGCCTTTAGAACGACTTTAAATTGATTGTTTATGTCCTGACACAATAAAGCTGTTGATATATTTTGTTGATCTGTGTGACCACTTGAGAGAAAAAAGGGGGCCTACACATTCTCTGCTGAATATGTAACAGACACATTGGGATTATTCAAGAGATTACTGGGAGATCAGATATGCCTACAGACATTGGAAAAAAATGTGTTCACTGCAACTGTTCATGTCTGCAAGCCTTTGCTGACCCCCTAGCCAAGTCATCTTGGGTGGGGGATCCATTTTCATGGAAGGATTTCTCCTGGCCAATCACTTTTGTTCTCTCCCAAAACAGAGGCGCCAATAAATAAAGACAATAAATCTAGTCTGCTACAAACAAGCATACAGTACATGTTTGTACAGAGATAGCTGGAACATTAACAATTCAATAGCTAGGCCAGTGTTTACCAACCTTTTTACAGTCTAATTCTGCCGTGCATCCTCATTGGAAGACACAACACTCCTCTCCTACCGTTTAAGCCTGACTACAACTGTTACCATACAATTGAGGCTCTATTTTACTCTTACACTTTGGCTTTTATGCCCAGGACTGACTTCTAGGAGTAGGATTGAGTCTCCAAGGCCTCAGTGTTATCCGTTTCTCTCCTGTGGGTTGAGCCCCCCCCCCATTATTTGCTTCTGAAGTATAGCGATACACATTACTCTGAAGGTTGGAGAGGAGCAGAATTTTCAGACTTTGTTTTTAATTGAAACACGGAATATCTATCGACAACACCATTTGATTGATTATAAGTGATATTTCTCAAACCCTGATGAAGGAGATGTATATTCTCTGAAACGCGTTGGTAGAGGAAGCCATGCTGTATAATCGTTATCTCTCATAGTTGGTATATCAATAGCTGTTCATACCATGTACATACTATTTTCCTGTGTCTTTTATCTACGTGATGTATCAATAACATCTGTTTTTATGAACTTTATTCTCTACATACTATGCGATTAAAGTGCCTGAAAAGTCCCATCATTAGGAAAATTCTTGCCCTTTGTATGTTTACAGTCAAACTACTCTTCAAAATTATGCACAATCTCAAGGCATATCACTTTAAAATGTAAAACACTAAGCTATAGCTTTACATAATGCAGCACATGTAGGACACCAGCATTAGAGGTGATTAGGGATGAGCCGAACACCCCCCCGGTTCGGTTCGCATCAGAACCTTCAAACGGACCAAAAAAAATCATACGAACTTTAGAACCTTATTAAAGTCTATGGGACTCGAACGTTCGAAATCAAAAGTGTTAAATTTAAAGGCTAATATGCAAGATATGCAACAGACAACACCAGCAATAAGGGGTATCTTCAGGTGTATACTGTGCTGGAGGCACACAACACCCACTTTAACTCTTACAGATGCCTGTATTAGAGAACACCAGCAATAAAGGGTATATTCAGGTGTATACTGTGCTGTGCTGGAGGCACACAACACCCACTAACTCCTGCAGATGCCTGTATTACAGAACACCAGCATAAAAGGGTAGATACAGGTGTATACTGCGCTGGAGGCACACAACACCCACTAACTCCTGCAGATGCCTGTATTAGAGAACACCAGCAAAAAAGGGTAGATACAGGTGTATACTGTGCTGGAGGCACACAACACCCACTTTAACTCCTGCAGATGCCTGACAAAAGAACACTGTCCCTGCCTATCTTGTTCTTTCCCTGCACGCCGGAATACACTACACAAGGCCACTGCGCTGGCGGCGTTATATAGTGTGGGACGTGTACTAAACCCCCTGAGCTATAATTGGTCACAGGCATCTCCTCGCTGCCGGCGCTGTGATTGGCCAAGCATGTGGGGGTCATAGTGCATGCTTGGCCAATCATGAGCCAGCAATGCACTGCGATGGCGTAGTGCATTATGGGCCATTCGTGCCACACAAATTTAGTGCAAACGATCCACAAAGTTCTGAATTCGCCAAACAGATGAACGGCCGATGTTCGAGTCGAACATGCGTTCGAGTCAAACACCGAGCTCATCCCTAGAGGTGATACTTACAAAGCAATATACATACCTTTGTACACTGGTAATGACTAATATTCCAGTGTTTCTCTTCTCCCTCTGGTTTTCTCCTCAACTTAGGTAACATAACCCCAGTGATGTCATGGGAAGGGCAAAAAAGAACGTCCTTTGGAGCCCAATGTCCTCTTTATCAACCTAAGAGGGCATTGGTTGTTAGGAATCTGGTGGCTGTCCTGCATGGTGCCCAAGGTTGTAATGCTGCACTATAAAAATCGGTGGCTTTATGTAACAAAAAAAAGGCAGGCTTGATCCACCTGCTGGCTTGTTGACAATTTTTAGGCAATCTTTAGGCATTTTGCCAAAGCACCCATGAAAAACACAGAAGGCACCCCAGAGTGCCATAGCGCCCTGGTTGAAAAAGGCTAGACCATGCAAGATGTAGTAGCCAGATAACACATCTGTGGGCACCTTTGGTCTAATTTGCCAATATAATATCACCATGTACAGAAACTTTTTTTTTAATTTTGGATGGAGCAAGGGAAGGTCATAAACCCCGTCAGATTTTTTTTCACCATCTGTGTCCCTTTGTGGATACTTCTCTTTACTTTCTGTCCCATAGACAAACAGAAAGTGAGAGGAAGTCCCTACAAATGAAGGGAATTCCTTGGGGACCACCAGAACTACTGGACCATTGAAAGATTTCCCCTCTATTACTTTTCTGGGGACAGCCCAAAATGTGGGCTTTTCTTTTACTTTCAGTGAAAACGGTAAACAGGATAAATAGAGAGGGTGAATCTCCTCAAAGGGGGCACAGACAGCAATAAAAATTAGCAAGTGTTCTAATCCCTCTATACTGAACCCCCCCCCCCCCAAAAAAAAAAATGTTCTGCCTTTGGTTATACTATAATGCTTGTCCAATGTACATCTGCTTAACAGAACAGTGTTTTGTACAATAAGTGACCTTTGTTTTGGCCATACGGTAACGCCATTGGAACTGATTACTCTGATACCAGTGGGGATGATCTCAGTTTACTACAATAGAAGGAACCAGGTTCTTCCGTGTCTGTCTTGGATAACAGATGGAAAACTCTTCACACAAAAGAACATGTGGTTGAAATATGTTTGCTTTGCAGTAGCAAAAATATATTAGTGCTCTTGTTTAAAAAAAAAATGCAGAACGTTATAGGCTACAGTTATAGGAGCACGCCGGGAGCTTTATCTGCTGATGTGATGTACTTCTAGTGAACTTGAGATTGCATGAGTTCATGGCTCTGACAATCCACAATAGACAACGCTTCATCAAGCAGGGACAGAGGGGTAACTAGAGTTGGGCACCAAGCCCAATTTCTCAGGTCACTGACAAGATAGAATGCATTATATCCCTTTTTGAAAAAAAAATGATGCCTATGTGGCTAACAAGTGTACCTGACTTTTAGCAAATGTGCGCTGCATTGGTTAATGTATTACTTGCATATCAGAGCTCGCTTGTTTTGGGGGAAAACACTGAGAGGTGCGTGCACGTACTGGAGCATTCCTGCTCTTTATTCTGGTAGACGGTTCTCATTTATCCAGGTCTAGTTGTAGTTAGTCATGTTAACTAGACTGTCATTTTGAAGATGTTTGGTAGCCTTTCCAAGCCAGATCTTCAATTGTCTTGTGGCAGGTTTACAACTCTTTGTTCTAAGGTAAGCGTCCCTTTAAAATAACACTACTAGTGAATATACTGGGATTTCAGTGCCAAGACTATGACATCTTCATCACAGACTTGACAGGAGACAGAAATGGATATCTGACACAAGGGTTTTCCAGATGGATTCTCCTAAAGTGTCCGTTTTGGTTGGACCTATTTCAGTGGCGTAACTAGAACCTTCAGGGCCCCAATGCAAGAAACCATGAAGGGCCCCCCTGAACCCCAGCCAGGGCCCTTCCCTCCGAGTCCGGTGGTGGAACTCCAGGGCGTGGTCACAGGTATGACCTTTGTGAGCCCTGTAGTTCCACCACTGGTATCAGTATTTTTATTTATTTTTAGGTGCCCCATTGGGGGACTGTCCCTAGGCAGGATGGGGTCCCCGTCCCCAGAAGAGATGAGGTCCTTTTCTCCAGGGCAGATGAAGTTACTGCCCCCAGGTGAGAAGGGGTCCCTGTCCCCAGGGGAAGTGGGGGTCCCTGTCCCCACGTGAGAAGGGGTCCCTGTCCCCAGGGGGAGATGGAGGGGGTATGTAATGGTGTGTGGGGGATGGGGTCCTCTCACTCACCATGACCAAGCTGTAGGCCATGCACTCATCCATGTTGGCCTGGGCTCCATCCAGTGTGCTGCACGGGCGATCAGCATATCTCCCAGAAAGACCTTTCATCATCTGTGTATGACGGGGAGGAGGGGGGGCTGGCAGACAAGCCTGCAGTGTCCTCTGGGGAGCCGGCTCTCATAGGGCTGCACTGCATCTGTGTGCTTAAAATTTGTTTACCCGGGAAAAGTTTGCAGTGCAGAGTGGGCCGGACTCGGGGTGGGCGGGACTCTGGCTGGGGAGAACAGACATCGGACTGAGTGGCAATGCATGGAGCAGGAGAGGGGTACTCTGAGGAGCCGGCTGAGGACACAGGTCATGCGGGGAATGCACAACTAAAGAGCAGCCATATGTAGAGGGGGCTGCATGGGCCCCCTGCATCACAGGGCCCGGTTGCGGTCGCAACTGCTGCACCCCCTATAGTTACGCCCCTGACCTATTTGTCAAAAGACATTGCATCACGCTGATTTCTAATGCTTCCCAAGGAATCCATTAGAAGTTCCCAGGGCTTCCTCCTCTTCCAATGGCTCTCCTTCCTCCTGTTGCACCCTCTATAATTTCAAGTAAATGAACTGAGATGTCCTTGCAAAAGAAGCATGAGCTTGGATGTCATTGAGAACCTTTACTAAAATGTCAAGTTGTTATAGTTGTGCAGAACATGCATGAACTCAGTTTTCAGATATTCATTTTTTCATACTTTCATACACAGAATTCAGTAGACTGATTTTTGCATTTTGCAGTAGTAAAGTGTGAAGGTGAAAAAGCCATAAAAAAATGTTGGTAGTGGCTTTCTAGTATGCCCCTGTGTATGTACAGTACGCCATGCATTACTTTTCATTTCCTTTTGCTAAGAAGATCTTCAAAGTGCTCTTGGTAGTGCACTCCCTTCTCCTGGTACAATGCATGAAGGTAAAAAAAAACCTTCTGTGTGCTTCTCCCCCCACAGCCCCCTGGTAATACTCACCTGAACCCCCTCTCAATCCAGCGATGTGCATGAGTGACTTGGCTGTCCTAGGACTCCCTAGGGAAAGGTGTCGGGTGGAGCTTTTAGAACGTGACAACATCGGGCATCAGCTGGCTGTCTTGAGCCGCGGCTATGTTTCAAGTGCTTTGTACACCGCTTGTGTTTTGGATGTCAGTGCTATTGAGAAATAAACCACTTTTAAAATAAGTACTGGCCCATGAAGCCTTTCTCTTCTATCTTATGATATGCCCGTCCTTGGAGTGTTTTTCCTTTGGAGGATGCAGAGACCAGTATCGCAACAGTATGGAGGGGCTTTTCTGTCACTGCTGATTGTTTCATCCGCTGACGATTCCAATCCTTGTGTGTGTGCCCATATGATCTCTATAACCTGAGATCCACCTGCTCTGGTAAGTGGCACTGATTGCTTTTGAATATTGATGAACAGAACATCATCTCCTCCAAACGTTTTTCTGATGCTTCATGAAGCTCTTTGAAAATAACACTTATAGCATGTCGTGGACTATTATATGAGAATTCTTTTTTGCAGATATCGCTACTAATTGTTTTAAAAAAAACACAGTTATATTGTTATATTGCTACACTGTTTTGGCAGTATGTGGCAAATATTCACTCACTTTTTTGGTTTGGACATTTTTTCACAGCAATCTTTGGACTATATAATATAGGAAAAGTTTTACTGTATGATATTTAGAGGGTTATTTACAAAAGGTAAATCCACTCTGCACTGCAAGTGCACTTGGAAGTGCGGTCTCTATAAATCTGAGGGGTAGATCTGAAATGAGTGGAAGCTCTGCTGATTTTATTATCCAATCATGTGCAAGCTAAAATGCTGTTTTTTTATTTTCCTTGCATGTCCCCCTTGGATCTACAGCGACTTTACTTCCAAGTGCACTTACAGTGCAAAGTGGATTTGCCTTTCGTAAATAACCCCCTTAGTTTTTAACTTCTAAAAATGTAATGGTTGGTATACTTTTCATCAATTATATTAATAACTTTGGGTTGCGCATTATTCACCTTTTTACACATTTTTACAACCTTGATATTCTGGTTTTGCTTGATGCTGCACCTTTTTGTTGCTTTTTTTATGTTTATTTTTTAATGCACACATCTAAGATTTAGCGCAGATATTCTCCCTTTTTATTTTAGTCCCAGCCAATAAACCAATGAGGAGAAAGTTGGGGGGGGGGGGGCAAGCCACAGCTCTATGTGTCTTATGAATGCATAGAGCAGTGGCTCGGGAGCGAGCACGTGCACCAGTGCCTCTAGGGGAAAACAGCTATCTCTAGGGGCACTGCTCAAGAGGGAGGAGCCAGAAGCACCGGAGAAGGACCTGAAAAGAAGAGGATCAGACTGCTCTGTGCAAAACCATTACACAGAGCAGGTAAGACATGTTTGTTTGTTTTTTAAACCCAAGCTTTAACATCACTTCAAGAGAAACACAGAAGCTGACATTGAGTTCTCCTCCTTAAAATGATGGTTGCTTGGCTGTCAATCTATTGTTTTAATACTTTGAATCATCATCCTGCAACAAGCATGTTATTAAGGACTTCTGACACTTTTCCAATTTCCCTGATCTGCACACTTGTTTGAGGTCAGTGACTTAGTAGGCATTAAAGGTAGTGTGTAAAAATAACAGGTAGTCACCAAAATGTTCAAAGACAGCCCCCATAGTTCTCTCAGCCAGTACCAGGGCAGGGTCATCCAGCACCCAAGGCAAGGATACAGAATTGCGACCCCCCCTCCCACACTATTAATACATACTGTAGAATGGGTGTACCACCCTGCATCCATTTTTTGTACCTTTGCTTCACTGCGCTCTGGGCTACTGACCTTCCTGCCCACCCCTTGTCTCAGCCCTGCTCTTAGTGCAGGTTTACTTTAGAGCCCTTTTATACTATGCCATTCTGTTGCACATGCATTACCATGTGGTATTTCATGCATTAATAAGCATTGTGTTAAGGCAACCAAGTAATTTATAAGAGGCAGAAAACACTTGGAACTAGAACAAAATACAGTCCAGGACCTACAGAACTATGTATACAAAATGGGTAAAAAAAATGGCACCGCAACCCATCACAGAAAGTGGCATGCATTAGGGTTATACGCTGTAAACCAAGCACTTTGCCACTTGTCACAATGCATAGGTGCGAAGCTTTAAACAGAGTTCTAGCTAAAGCACTGCAGCGGCATTTTTGTGCTATTGCCTATATCATGAGATCTCCAGACCAGGAGTTATACTCTACCATTTCTAGCTGATTTTCTGCAGTAATGAGGACCTATGTTCCTTGTAAAATGTGTGTTGGATGTTATCCAGGAAAGAAAAGCGGATGTAGCCTCAGGCAGACGTCTCCACCTTGGATAACCCTGCTACAACAACTGGTACAAATAACATTTGCAAAGTCTTGCTCTGCTTCTATTCTCTTGATTTTATGTTACAATTATACTGTACATTAAGTATACCAGAAACATGACCTCATACGCATCAAAGCTGTCTGTCACTGCTAACAAATGACTTACTGCTTCATTTACCTCATAATAAGGACTGTAAGAAGACTCTCTACCAGTCTTAGTTGCTGAGTTTTCATACATGGACACTTTGAACACTGAACTTTAGCCAAAACTCAATTTTCTTTCCTTTTTTTTTTTAGTTTTGGTCAGGTATTTTTTTTTTACTTGTATAGAGAGAAAGGATGAGAGCTTAAGGATTGGTCAATGTATAATTTTTATTTCATCATTATAAAGGCCCGTACACGCGATCGGACCCTTTTACAACAAACATGCAAATTAGCTGTTTTGGAGCAACATCCGACAGCGTGTACGCTCCATCGGACAAACTTTTTTTCCGTTTTCATCTGACTTTTGTTGGCTGTGCGAATGGACAAACTTTTGGACAACATAAGTCCAATGGATCAAAGTCCGATTGTGTGTACACAAAACCATCGGACTTTTGTACAAAGTACAAACACGCATGCTCAGAACTAATGCAAAAGATCAGACAACACTACAGAAGTTGACCAAAGGGTGGCGCTGGAGTAATTGAATGTCCTCTTTTGAAGTGTCGTCAGTACGTTGAAACGTCACTACGTTCGTGTTTGTTGCCTAAAAAGTCAGATCGTGTGTGTATGCAATACAGACTTATGGCCAACGCCCTTTGTACAAAAGTCCACGGGAAAGTTTGTACAAAGTCCGATCGTGTGTATGAGGCTTTACAGGTTCTATCAAAACAGTTGTCAAAAATCATATCTGGACCAGACAGTCCCAATGGCTTCATGTTCTCATTCTTTCTCTCTGTAAAAGCTAAACCTCATTGGGCATTGGAGTTCCACATTAATACAAACATTCAATAGTGTTAAAACTACCACCACGTTCAAAACGTTCCATCATCCCAAGTCCTAATGTTTTTTTAACCTTTTGGGTAGTTTCCCCTCAAATCTTGTCCACCAGGACAGGAAGTGAGGGAAAATGTCTCCAGTGGACAGCAAGTCCTGACTGAAGGGGAGGACTGAACTGATGGCCATTTTTCCCAGGCCTGTACAGATAATATATGTTCAGCTAGTGGCCCTGAGTGGAGAAACTCCCTCACTTAAAGTGGGACCTGCAGTCAATGACCCTCCGGCTATTATATAAGTATTTGTTCCATGTCCAGACCTGTGTTTGACGATGAACGAACCAATTTCTGTTCGATGGACATTCACGGAAAATGTGAAACAACCCGCAATCCCCACACATAGTGCCCAAATCCCATTGAAGTCTCTGTGAGCCAAATCCTTGAATTTCCCCTTGGCCTCTTTCAAGGTCAGTTTACAAACCTTTGCTAAAAAAGGGTATGGGTAGCTGGGCACTGCCATGGGTAACATGTACCAATGCAAAAAAACTAAATGTTTAAAAAAATAACATTCAGCGAAGAGTTGGTCTTTTAATATGTATAAAAAGCAACAACAAAGAATACACATATTCTTTAAATAAGATGCTTGGGATCCCTTAAATCTGAATGCTAACTGGTGTACCTGTAGAATGTAATCCAGCAAGAGTAATGCCGCTTACACACAACCGGACTTTTCGACGGACTTGGTCCGGCGGACAAGCCGACGGACTTTGCAGCTGAGGTCTGCCAGACTTTCAAATGAATGGACTTGGCCACACACGATCACTCCAAAAGTCTGACAGATTTGAACGTGATGACGTAGAATAAGTAAGTTCATAGCCAGTAGACAATAGCTGCCCTAGCGTCGGTTTTAGTCCGTCACACTAGCACATAGATGACCGGATTTTTCGACCAGACTCGAGTCCGTCGGAAAGATTTGAAGCAAGTTTTATTTCTAGGTCCGCCAGCCTTTTGGGAACAAAAAGTCCGCTGGAGCCCACACGCTATCGAATTGTCTGACGGATTCCAGTCCGCCGGACCAAGTCAGTCGAAAAGTCTGGTCGTGTGTACACGACATAAGGCTCCTTTCACACATGCGGACCGTTCAGATCCGCCTGTCAGTTTTTTCAGGCAGATCTGAACGGTCGCTCCATACAGCTTTATGGAGCGTCGGATGTCAGCAGTGACATGTCCGCTGACATCTGATCTGCCCTGTTCCGCTCCGCAAAATCCAGACGGATGGATGCCCTATTTTCCATCCGTCTGGGGGATCGGATGAAAACGGACAGTCTGTAATCATTCGATCCCCCCGTAGGGGAGAGCGGACTCTCTGACAGGTCCGCCCCTGCACAGAGTGCAGAGACGGACTTGTCATCTGCCGGCTCAGCGGGGATCAACGGAGCGATCCCCGCTGAGCAAGCAGAGTAGTGAAAACGGACAGCTCCGTGTGAAAGGGGCCTAAGGGTAAAAAAAAAATCTTGTTACTAAATAACAGTGTCTTCTCATCAGCTTCAGTTTGTACACAAAGCAGCAGGGGGATCATGTGTGAGGTCATTGACTACATATGGACAGTGTCAGTAGGGCAGGGGATGGTGTGTGGACAGTGTCTGTAGGGCAATAGACGGTGTCAGTAGGGCAGAGGATGGTATCAGTAGGGCAGTGGAGGGTATGAGTAGGGCAGTGGAGGGTATCAGAAGAGCAATGGACAGTGTCAGAAGGGCAGAGGATGGTGTCCGTACAGCAGTAGACCGTGTCAGTTTGGCAGTGGATGGTGTCAGTAGAGCAGTGGACATGTCAGTAGGGCAGAGGTTGGTGTCAGTAGAGCAGTGGATGGTGTCTGTCAGTAGAACAGTGGACTTTGTCAGTAAGGTAGAAGATGGGGTCAGTAGAGCAGAGTTTGATGTCAGTAGGGCAGAGGTTATTGTCAATAGGGCAGAGGATGGTATCAGTAGGGCAGTGGAGGGTATCAGTAGAGCAGTGGAGGGTATCAGTAGAGCAGTGGAGGATGTCAGTACAGCAGTGGGCGTCTCAGTAGGGCAGAGGTTGGTGTCAGTAGAGCAGTGGATGGTGTCTGTCAGTAGAACAGTGGACTTTGTCAGTAGGGCAGAAGATGGTGTCAGTAGAGCAGAGGTTGATGTCAGTAGGGCAGAGGTTATTGTCAATAGGGCAGAGGATGGTATCAGTAGGGCAGTGGAGGGTGTCAGTAGAGCAGTGGAGGATGTCAGTACAGCAGTGGGCGTCTCAGTAGGGCAGAGGTTGGTGTTAGTAGGGCAGTGGATGGTGTCTGTCACTAGGGCAGTGGACAGTGTCAGTAGTTTTTTTTAATGTTTTATTATGAAGTATATTTTTTACAATTATATTTTTTATTATTTTTACAATTGTGTTATGATCGCCAGTCCCTTTCTCTGCTGCCTCAGCTGCACTGGACAGTGAATGAATGAGAAGTGCTCTGTGCTGAGCGGCTTCCTGTTCATTCACAAACTGAAGCACAGAAACACTCTTTACCATGCTTCAGTTGAATGTACACATTGATAGGTACCGATCACTCACTGTGTTACTAGCCCCTTTCCCTGCTTTCCATTCTGAAAAATCCCCTGCAACAAACGGCGGGAGAGGAGGGAAGCTGGTAACAATGCAGGTTGGGAGGCCGGGGCAGCATGAAGAAGTAAAACCAGGACAGGAGGGGCAGCATTTACTAGGACCGATTGGCTGTATTTTCCTCCTGGAGCTCCTGAATGCCAGCAGGAGGCAGGGAGAAGGGAAGCTGGTTTTCAGCTGCTGCAGGAGGAAAATATGGCCAATCAGTTCTACTAAATGCTGATACTGCTGCTCCTCTTGTCCAGGTGTGACAGGGAGGCTGCACAGGACACATGATTAACAGCCTGGACAGTATGGGTCAATCCCAGACAGGTGGCTAAATTAAATTTAGTTAAATTGTATACTGGGATTACACTACCGTTCTTGGATGTATGTGTATATGTATTTTGGAGCTGCACGATTCTGGCTAAAATGAGAATCACAATTTTTTTTTCTTATGCCCCGTACACACGAGAGGACTTATGTCCGACAGACTTCCAAAGGAGTTCCGCCGGAGTTCCGCCGGAGTTCCGACGGAGTTCTGACAGACTTTTCGGCCGAACGGACTTGGCCACACACGATCACACTAAACTCCGACGGATTCGAACGTGATGACGTACGACCCGACTCGAATAAGGAAGTTCATAGCTAGTAGCCAATAGCTGCCCTAGCGTCGGTTTTAGTCCGTCGGAGTAGCATACACACGAGCGGAGTTTTCGAAGGGGACCGGGTCCGGCGGAGTTCCTTCGGGAAAATTTGAAGCATGCTTAATTTCTAAAGTCCGTCAGACTTTGGCGAATCAAAAGTCCGTTGCAGCCCACACACGATCGGATAGTCTGACGGACTCGGTCCTTCGGACTTTGGATGTTGAAAAGTCCGCTCGTGTGTACGGGGCATTAGAATAAAGATCACCATTCTTGCGGCGTAACATCATCTTTTACATTATACAAAAAAATTGGGCTAACTTCACTGTTTGTTTTTTTTTTTTTAATTAATTGAAGTGTATTTTTTCTCCAAAAATTGCGTTTGAAAGAGCGCTGCGCAAATACAGTGTGACATAAAATACTGCAACAAACGCCATTTTATTCTCTAGGGTCTCTGCTAAAACAATTATATATATATATATATATAAAATGTTTGGGGGTCCTAAGTCATTTTCTAGCAGAAAATACAGATTTTAGCTTGTAAGCAAGTGTCAGAAAAAGATTTAGTCTTTAAAGCGGAGTTCCACCCAGAATTTTATTTTACATTAAATCCATGTCATTTGACATATCGCCGCTTAATTCCCATTTTTTAAAATGACTTATGCTGCGTACACATGACCGGACTTTACGGCAGAATAGGTCTGATGGAATCATTTCGGTGTTTGTAGCTGCTGACTTTTAAAAAAAATAAAAATACCGCTGGAACACCCTTTTAAATGGTTAAACTGACCTCATTTGCAGACAGAAGTTCACCCCTTTGATCTAAAAGAAGGAAATGTTACAATGTTTCTCCTTATCTCCTAGCACTGAAATATTGATAAACATTTGCCAGCTTTTTTTTTTACAGCTCTGAGCAGAGAACAGCTCTGCACTTGTTACATAGAATCGTGGAAATGCTGGATTAAAATTGTGAGGGGGGGGGTTGAATTGATTTTTTAGCGATTAATTGTGCGGCTCTAATGTATATATATGGATCTATGTTTATCTCTATGTGTATATGTGGCTATACAGTATATCTCTTATGGCTCATAGCCAATTTAGTTATGTGGAATGATAAGGCACAGTGCTCTCATTATGTTAGCAAAGTGCAGAAGCTTTCAAACATAAGCTCGTCAGCACAGCTAGTTTATAGTATTCTAGTTATAACAATATACCAGAAAAACTACTATTATGTCATAATTTACAGTACTGGAGACCTGTTATTATGGTGACTCGTGACTTTTAAGATACAATCAGTTTTACAGTGCCTTGAAAAAATATTCATCACCTTGAAACATTTTGTCATGTTAAAACCAAAAACGTAAATGTATTTTATTGGGATTTTATGTGATACAAAGTGGTGGCACATAATTGTGAAGTGGAAAGAAAAATGATAAATGGTTTTCAAAATGTTTTATAAATAAATATGTGAAAAGTGTGGCGTGCATTTGTATTCAGCCCCCCTGAGTCAATACTTTGAAGAACTGCCTTTCGCTGCAATTACAGCTGCAACTTTTTTGGAGGATATTTCTACCAGCTTTGCACATCTAGAGAGTGAAATTTTTGCCCATTCTTCTTTGCAAAGTAGCTCAAGCTCTGTGAAATTGGATAGAGAGCGTCTGTGAACAGCAATTTTCAAGTCTTGCCACAGATTCGCAATTTAATTTAGGTCTGGACTTTGAATGGGTCATTCTAACACATGTTTTGATCAAATCCATTCCATTGTAGCTCTGGCTGTATGTTTAGGGTCGTTATTCTGCTGGAACAGTGGCTCCGCCCCAGTCCCAAGTCTTTTGCAGACTCTAACAGGTTTTCTTGCAAGATTGTCCTGTATTTGGCTCCATCCATCTTCCCATCAACTCTGACCAGCTTCCCTGTCCCTGCTGAAGAAGAGCATCCCTACAACATGATGCTGCCACCACCATGTTTCACAGTTCGGATGGTGTGTTCAGGGTTATGTGAAGTGGTAGTTTTCCAAACCACATAGCATTTTGCTTTTAGGCCAAAAAGTAAAATTTGGGTCTCATCTGACCAGAGCACCTTCTTCTACATGCTTTGTCCCCCACATGGCTTCTCACAAACTGCAAACCGGACCTCTTATGGCTTTCTTTCAACAATAGCTTTCTTCTTGTCACTCTTCTATAAAGGCCAGATTTGCACGACTATTAGTTGTCCTGTGGACAGATTCTCCCACCTGAACTGTGGATCTCTGCAGCTCCTTCTGAGTTACCATGGGCATCTTGGCTGCTTCTCTGAATAATGCCCAGCCTATCAGTTTAGGTGGACGGCCATGTCTTTCCATTTTCGGATGATGGATTGAACAGTGCTTCATGAGATGTTCAAGGCTTGGAATATTTTTTTATAACCTAACCCTGCTTTAAACTTCTCCACAACTTTATCCCTGACCTGTTGGGTGTGTTTCTCAACCTTTATGATGCTGTTTGTTCACCAAGGTTCTCTAACAAACCTCTGTGGGCTTCACAGAACAGCTGTATTTATACTGAGATTAAATTACACACAGGTGGACTCTATTTACTAATTAGGTGACTTCTGAAGGCAATTGGTTCCACTAGATTTTAGTTTGGGGTATCAGAGTAAAACATTTTTTTGAAAACCATTGATCATTTTCCTTCCACTTCACAATTATGTGCCACTTTGTGTTGGTCTATCACAGGGGTCCGCGGACTGCTACTTTAACATCACAGCACTCCTCTCTGCTACCTTAATCACACAAGACTAGAAACATGGCAGGTCCGGACAAAGGGCGGGACCTTTTGAGTTAAGAGGCGGGTGATTGGTTACTAGGCAGCGGGACGGTCCCAGCAATCAATCACCTGCCTTTCATTTGAAAAGTCACACCCATTGACCTGTCATGCTTCGCGTCTTGTGTGATTAAGGTAGCAGAGGAGAGGGGGAGTGTTGCAATGTTATAGAAGGGGCAGTGTTATACCGCTAGAGGGCTCTGTGTTGGGGGAGTCTGAGATGGGGGATCTGTTAAGGGTGGGTGTGTGATGGGGCTCTGTGATTGGGGGATCTGTTATGGGGGGCTTTGTGATGAGGGATCTGTGATGGGGAGTCTGTGATGGGGGCTTCGTGTTGAGGGGATCTGTGATGGGGGGGCTTTGTGAGGGGGGGGTCTGTGATGGGGGATCTGTTATGGGGGCTTTGTGATGGGTGGAATCTGTGATGAGGGGCTTTATGATGGGGGTATCTGTGATGGAGGGCTCTGTGATGGAGAGGAGTCTGTGATGGAGAGGAGTCTGTGATGGGGGAGTTGTTATGGGGGGGCCCTTTGTGATGGGGGGATCTGTGATGGAGGGCTCTGTGATGGAGAGGACTCTGTGATGGGGGGTTTTGTGTTGGAGAGGAGTCTTTGATGGGGGGAATCTGTAAAAGAGAGGAATCTATGATTGGGGGGGGGGGGGTATGTGATGGGAGGCTCTGTGATGGAGAAGAATCTGTGATGGGGGATCTGTGATGAGGGTTCTGTGATGGAGGAGATCTGTGATGGTGGGGATCTATGATAGAGGGTACCTGTGAATCTGTGATGGAGAGGAGTCTGTGATGGGGGGCTCTGTGTTGGAGAAGAGTCTGTGATGGAGTGGATCTGTGATAGAGAGAAATCTGTGATGGGGGGGGGAGGGTGGGAGTCTGTGATGGAGAGGAGTCTGTGATGGGGGGAGGGGTCTGTGATGGGGGTTCTGTGATGGAAAGGAGTCTGTGATGGGGGACTTTGTGTTGGAGAAGAGTCTGTGATGAGGGGATCTGTGATAGAGAGGAATCTGTGATGAAGGTGGGGGGTTTTCTGTGATGGGAGGCTCTGTGATGGAGAGGATTTGAGGATTTGATTTGATTGACGGCAGCGGGAGCCATCGGCTCCCGCTGCTATTAATCTATCCACTGAGGACCTGAGACAGCTGCTGGAGCTGCTGGGCTCGTGCTCATCGCTGGAACGATCGGGTTCAGGTAAGAAAATGGGGGCTCTGGGGGGTATCTACAGCACAGAAGGTTTTCCACCCTGATGCATAGAATGTATTAAGGTGAAAAACCATGAGACTTTACAACTCTTACAACTTTTTAAGCTTTGACAATAAAACCTAGCAGCTGATTGGTTACTATGTACAGTTGCAACAGATTCTGTGTGCTCCAGTTTTACTAAATCTCCCCCGAATGCTTTACACTGTAATCATGAAAACATGTACACCACGGGAGCTCTGCCTGTCCTGGCTTGACATTACAGTGTAGCTCCAAATAATGAATATTTGCATTGCACCAAATCTACCTACTTTCTTTTTTAACTTGTACTGGAAAAAAATCAGTTGGATACAAGCTAGCTCAGTCCAGCCAGAAATTTACAGATAGTTTATAAAACAAATTTCAAATTGTCTGCAACATCTGTGAAGCATAAAATAAAACATTTTTTTTCTCTCTTGAATAATAGTCATTGATGGTGTACTTATGACTAGGTTTTGGTCAAGTTCTGTTGGAATCTGTACCTGCTGTGCCTGGATGCACATAGAAGACACAAGGATGACAGTATAGATTGCCTTGCTGTAAATTAGTGATCATCAGGAACAGGAATGAGCAAAAACGAGAGTTTTCATTTCCCCGAAATTTTGACAAAATTGCACCATTTTGGTAAAATCTATTGTAGTCAATGGGAAAAAGTAAAATGATAGTGCTAAACCCAAAAGAAAAGAAAAATACATTGCAGTTTACTAATTCTTAGATGTGATGGCTGCATTTGTTTTCTATTTTTATGCTTTATGTTATTGTCATCTGGTGATTTGGCCAGCAAGTCTGTTATTTTTCAACTTCTATTAACAGACCAAACTGTCCATCAAAAATGGCACAATGCTTACAATGGTCAGCTAGCCTTTACTCATTCATGTCAAACCTTTAAACTTACTGTAACTGCTTAAAAAGTGTTGGCTTGTGTTTGGCTCAAGGGCCAGTTCACACCATAGAAACGCAGTCCGGGTGCGTTCCAGATGCTTTTCTGCATGCTCGTTTTTGATTTGTTCCAGTGCATTTTTGATGCAGTCCAGTGCACCCCCCCCCCTTTTTTCTTAACTTTAATTAAGGACATGTGTGTTCCAGTGTGTTTTTGGTGCACTCCAGTACAGTCCAGCGCAGGAAAAATGCAGCATGTCCTACTTTCTTTTCTGGAACTGGAACGCACTGGAACTGCTAGCACTGGTGTGAACTGTGCCTTTGGAAACTATATAACCAACTTTCCATGCATTTTTAATGCAGAAAAAAATGCACTGGACTGCATGTGGTGTGAACTGGCCCTAAATCTGTAAGTTAAAGGAGAAGTGGGGTCAAAGCTCCTTTGGCCTATTGGAAGCTGCTAGACTGCTTATGGCAAGGATGTGGAAGTCTGATACAGTACCGAACCTGTCATAAACCTTTGAGATCACAAAACCGCACCATAGATACAAGACTATGCTTGCTAATATACAGGGCACTAGAATGATATCTGAAAAACAATGGAAAATGTGGACTGAATGGACTACAGTGAGCTAACTGCATCTTTTCTTTTTATGTTATTGATGACCTTACCCTGTGTTCTACTTATGTTTATTTTGTACTTTATACTTTTCTAAGTACCTTTGCACTTTGTTTGTGTACTTCTTTAAAAAACAATAAAAACTAAGAAGAAAGAAAAGAAAAAAAAGCTCCTTTGGCCCTGTTTCTCTTGGGGATCACAGGAGTGCACTAAGTTCTGCACTCTTGTGACTGGTATTCAGCTGTCAGCGGGCTCAAGCTCACTGTCAGTTGACATCACTCAGCCGATCCAGGCTCTGGGGAGATCCCGACTTTAATGTCAGGATCCACTCAGATGCCTGACCGGTGTCCTATCATATACGGTCCCCCATCGGATAGTGTCCGCTGTGTACTACGCATGCGCAGTACACAGCACACTCAGATTCTGAAAATAGCCGAGGATGAACGGCGCCTGCGCCGTAAGTCCAGGTTCTATCCCCACCATCCAAGTGGACATAGAGCAGGAATATAAAAGAGCTGAGCGCAGGGAGGCCGAGCCCGAAGCGTGGCGAGCGAAGCTCGTCTGCGAGGGGCCCTCTAATTTTCCCAACCCTACGTCCGCTTGGATGGTGGGGCTACCACCTCCACTCACGGCGCAGGCGCCGTTCATCTTCGGAGATTTTCTGAAGCTTCTTATGTCCCGTACTGTGCATGCGCAGTACGGGGCGGACACTATATGATGGCAGGACACTATCTGCCAGAACACTGGCAGCTGGCTCAGCCTCTCACCATGCCGCTGAGAGCCTGAGCCAGCCGCTCCTATCCCCTCCACAGCCCAGCACTCCAGTGAGAGCTGGAGGGGCAGAGCAAAGAACCGGTGAATGACAGTCACTGGCTCTCTGCTCAGTGAAGACTGAGAACTGAGTGATCAACGGTCTTTGATCGTTCAGTTGTCAGTGTAGAGGCAGCAGGGGACAGATGCAGCATCAGATCGATACTACATTTACTTAGGTAGGTATTAGTGCCGGTTCACATTGGGACAACTTGTCAAGCGACTTAGCCGCCTGACAAGTCGCGCCCCGTTCTGTACAATGGAACCATTCTAATCGGAGTGACACAAATCGCTCCGACTTAGAAAAGGGTTCCTGTATGATTTTGGGGGCGACTTGCATTGACTTCTATAGAGAAGTTGTTTTGCAAGTTGCCGTAGCTGTCGTGTCCAGGTCGCCTGAGGCAGTCGCGCTGCAAGTCGTGCTGCCTCAGTGTGAACCGACACTTAATCTGAGCATTTTGACTGCTGCTTTCAACTGTCTTGGAAAAGTTACTGTGCCAAAAAATAAAAATGACAGTAAACAAATAATCAAACGCACAAAACATAAATAAAAAAATAATAAGAACACTCAAGTAACTAAACTAATCTACTCTAAATAATCATTTTTTGTGGTTCAATAATTTAAACATTTGACATACAAGGGTTGAGGACGCAGCCGCTAGAATATGGTAGTCGAGCACCGTCTGAATCAAAAAACAACATAAACACCATCCAACTTGGGAAACCTACAATACAGCCTATGTTCAGATAAGATGGTTAGATGAAAAGTATGTCAAAATAACAATAGATGACAATATAAGAGACTACAGAAAACACAGAGAACCCGGGTTGTACTACATCTCAATTGTTAAACCAATCAAGCCAAAAAAAATAAAAATTCCAAGCAAATTTTGATTAATCAACTTAAAGAGTGAATCTGAAAGTTTCTTCTTTCTTTGGAAAGATTTTGCAGTGAAATCACTGCTTCTGAAATAGCTCTGCTCATCTCTAATCAGGAACAATAGCAATGTAGTAACACAGAAGGGGTTCACATTCACTTGGCTGACAGATATTTCAACTATGACAGAGTTCTTGTTCCAGAGCCAGAATAAGACCACACAGGGACCTAGGCAGGATATCAACCAAAACACAAACCCCAACCATTTGTATTGCTCCTTTTTTGCATTATTATGAGCTATTGGGGGTTATTTACGAAAGGCAAATCCACTTTGCACTACTAGTGCAAACTACAAGTGCAAAGTGCTTTTGAAATTGTACTGACAGTGCACTTGGAAGTGCAGTTGCTGTAAATCAAAGGGGCAGATCTGAAATGAGGGGAAGCTCTGCTGATTTTATTATCCAATCATGTGCAAGCTAAAATGCTGTTTTTTATTTTTTTTGCATGTCCCCCTCGGATCTACAGCGACTGCACTTCCAAATGCACTTTCAGTGCAATTTCAAGTGTACTTTGCACTTGTAGTGCAAAGTGGACTTGCCTTTAGTAAATAACCCCCTCTATGTCTTCTATATCACTCCTTTATATCATGGTAAATTGAAAGCTCGCCCAGCTTCTGAGCCATCCCTTATCCCCAAATCCCTTAAGCAATTATAGATGGTGAGCAAATCCACCTTTTGAATTGCTCACTTTTCATACATTTATACTAGTCCCACCAAAAGACAAGGTAAAAAGACTACTTGTTGGCATGTGCTAAAAAAAAGTGTGCCGTGCATTCTTTTTTTTCCATCGCTGCACAGTGCAAAGCAATCCTTGCACTGTGCTCCAGACAATAAAACAAAATGAAATGTAATTTTTGGATATTTTGTTAACGTTTGCTTTAAAAAAAAAAAAAGAAAAGTAAACCGTAAACTGTGCTGCAGACAAAAAAATTAAATAAAATGTCATTTTGGGACATTTCAATAACATTTGCTTTAAAATAAAATAAAAGTAAACCTTATGATGTGCCAAGATCAGTGCATCAGCACCAGTGTCATCCTAATGCACACCAGTGGTTCTAGCGCAGCTACTGGTGTTAATGGACTCTCAATGTTACCGTATAACTGAGTCTATATGGCAGTATAGAGCTGCAGGCTGCATGACAAATGACTTTATAAATGGTTTAGTATGTAACTTTTTGTAGTTAAAGGGCTACCTGAGTGAGGTGTAGGGCCATGCTCAGGTAACACATTAAAGAGGAACTTTGGTCCTGTTTTTAAAAAATAACTTTAAAAAAAAAGACTTTTAGCAAACTGACACCAGCCAAGGAGTTCAGTGCTGTCTTTACTGGAGCCAATCCTTTGCTTGAGCTTCTGGTCCCCGGCGCCACCATCTTGGATGTGGGAGCCGGCAATGACTTCCTGATGTCTCACAGCTGGCTCCCCACAGTTCATGGATAAGCTCACGTGGATCTTTCGAAATGGTCCCGCAGCCTCCTGAGATGTGTGAGGTGTCCCTGGAGGCTGCGAGCGGGCAGGAACCAGGCCAGGCTGACGTAATTCTTGCCTAGGTAGGAATTTTGGAAGTGGGAGCAGGTACCTGTCAAAAATAGGTACAAATTGGAGTTAGAGAAGGGGGATGAGTGGAACTTTCGCTTTCATGTAAAGGTCCACTCTAAGGGCATTTTTTGATACTCTGTGAATTGTAAGTGAAGGACTCAGACATGATGACCCTTGGTGCTTGGTTGTAAGCTTAGAAGCATGGTAAAAAAAAAAACATTTAAAGTGACAGTTTTTACCTTAATGCATTCTATGCTTTAAGGTATAACATGCCTCAGAAAATGTCCCAGAAGTTGTATTGCCCCTCCACCCCCTTATACTTACCTGAGTCCTATTTTGATCAAGCACTGTGCCCATCCGCAGCGGTGTTCTCCTCTCCCCTCACATGAGGCGGAGGCAGCAGTGGGAGCTATGGTTGCCACCTCATCCCTTTACACAGGTGCTGTGGCTGATTAAGGTGATAATTAAACTCACTTGGTGCCTTATCTGCATTTAATTAACCTCAGAACATGTGTAATTCAAAGGTGTTTGGATTTAAAGGGATGAAGTGGCAACTCTAGTGGGAGCCATTGGCTCCTGCTGCAGTGAATCAAATCCTGTGAGGTTGGTAAGGCTGAGCAGTGCTGTGTGTGTCTATGGATGTGCACAGCCCAACTAGTGTTTTGGTATAGAGGTGGATCATTAATAAATAAGCAGATCTTGTATTTTTTTTTCTTAGGTCCACTCTATTAAATAATATAGGCAATACCAAAAGCTGTTTTTTAGTGCTGTATATGCACAATTGTTTTTTTTGTGCTATGTTGTTACCTTCAATAGCTATAGGGTTAAAATAATTGCACCAGGGACACCTGATGACTGGGCTCTCCTCTTACCCCTGGGGCTCTAGGCTGCCTATGGGAAGTCCAGCTTTGTCTTTCTCTAGTGCACCAACTGCAGACCAATTGTCCTTCAGTCTTGACAGAAAGCTCCTTTTTTTTTTTTTTACTTCTTTATTGGTTTTTGAAATTTACAAAACAATCATATACCACATACATTTAAAATTTTAGAAGGGAAAAAATAAAAGAAGGGTTCCAGCTCCCCCTACATAGATAGCTGGATTTATATCTGTTATTCTTTCCCTAGATCACACCTACTCCACCAATCTCGCATACCTCACTTCCATACTCCCATTGCATCTAGTAATTTTCACTCCATTCATCACTCTGCAAATTTCTTTTCCTTTTCCCCTCCATCTAATTTGTCAACCCTTTCACTTTCCTATATTAGTACCTCCACGGTACTTTTTCTCATTCCACATCTTCCAAATCTTATCAAATTTCTTAAGAGCTCCGTGTTTAATATATGACGTCCTTTCCTTGAGAATCACTACCTCAATACTCTACTGGATGGGGGGGGGGGGGGGGGGGGGGGTGGTAGATTGCCATTTCTGAACAATACATTTCCTCGCCTGAAAAAGGCATCTCAGGATTGCTAGTTGGGTGTCTTTCGGTTTATTCTCTCCCTCTATCCACCTCAACACCTGGGCTATAATATCCTCCACCTCCCTCCAATATCGTAATCTCCCTTTGGACATCTCCAAAACATGTGGATCAAGTCCCCCTCTGTCCTTCCACATCTAAGACAGGTAGCATTCTGTCTTCGACCAAACCAAAAAAGCTTTTGTGGCGTGTAATAAACTCTATATAGTAAAAATAAGTGTGAAATCTTCTGAAGTGGGGAGATCGATACCCATGGGGCGAGTTCAAGGATCCTTTCCCATTGTGGTTCCAATATGTTTCCTACATCTTTTTCCCATTTCTTCCTATAGGACCTCACTTGCAATCCTTCCCGGCTCCCTTTATGTATACTTGGGTAGACTTTAGATATTAAGCCTTTCCGTGAGTTAGCTTTGGTGATTTTCTCTAGTACCAGTATATTACACCAATGTATTGTCCTCCCTTTAAACTGTTCTATCATAGCATGTCATAGCTGCAAGTATCTAAAAAAGGATTTGTTCGGGACTGAAAATTGTTCTCTTAATTTCTGAAAGGATTTTAACTTTCCATCTTGGTAAAGCTGGGAGATATACCTTATAACTCGTCTTTCCCATTCTCTAATTGTCCCAGTTTCTGCACCTCCCACCACCCAGATTGCTATTTTTCCATAGGGGGGAATATTCTGTAAATCCTCTATATCCCCGGGTTTTTTTTTACCCCTTCCCACATTCTTGCCATCAAGTCAAGAGTGGGCAACCCCCACAAAAAGGTCCCTGCCTCCAATGTTTCTACCAGGGAGTTATGCAGAGAGTTACATAAGAGAGTCTTCCTCTCTCGACCTTCACCCTCAGATTCACATCCACCCATATGTTGGAGCTGCGCCGCCAAAAAGTAGCTAAAGGGATGTGGGAGGGATTTGGGAGTTGTAAGATATTTAGGCTGATTCGTGATGAGCCCCCTTTCCAAATTAGTTCTCTAAATACAGTATCAATCTTGTGGAACCATTTTTTATAGATCCATACTGAGGAGTTGGGAAGGACATACAAAAGTTGCGGCAGGAGTATCATTTTAATTAAATTGCAAGGGCCTTCTGCAGATAATGGGAGTTTTTTCCAAATTTTAATTTTACCCTTAAATTTAGTTAATAATGGGACTAAGTTATCTGCTATAAATTGTTTGGGGTCTCTGGGGATATTTATACTGAGATATTTTATTTGGTTCACTATTTGTAGCCATTCCACCTCTTGAGGTAAGGGGCTGTCTATGGGGTCGACTGGCAGTAAAGTGGATTTCTCCCAGTTTATCCTCAATCCTGAAAGATGACCAAAGTTTCTAATTTCGCACATAGTTTCTTTTAGTTAATTCTGGGTTTCTCCAAGTAATAAAAGGCGATCATCCGCAAATAATATTACATTTTCTTCCTCAGCCCCCCATTTATATCCTTATATCCCTGCGGAAGATCTAAGAGACACAGCCAAAGGTTTGATCGTGAGGGCAAAGAGAAGGGGGGACAAGGGACACCCCTGTCTCGCCCCCCTCAACAATCAAAACTTAGCGGATTGCTCATTGTTCACTCTTACCCTCGCCCCAGGTGACCCATACAACAACTTTGCCCAATTAACAAAATTTGGTCCTATCTGGAATTCTCTCCAGAGGAACTTCCACTCTACGGTATCAAAGGCCTTGGTGGCATCTAAAGAGAGGATAGCCCTATGTCCTTCCTCGTCCGTAGGGATTTGAAGATTTAAATAGACCCATCTTATGTTTGTACTAGTGGACCTGCTGGGTATAAAACCAACACAACACAAAAACCAACACAAACTCTGCCAAATCAACCAGAATCTTAATGTTAAAAGGAGGTGGTATATACACATTAGCCAATACAAGTGCTCTATTCTCTAGCTTACAGTATACAAAGATATCACGCCCTTGTTCATCAGTCCTGCTTTGCATACATTTAAATGTGACCCCTGTTTTAATCAAAATCCTCACTCCTCTAGAAAAAGAAGTGTGGACTGAGTGAAACTGTAAGCAAAATTCTCCCCCCCCCCCCAATTGAGGTATGGAGATGTTAGTGAGGTAGGTTAGTGAGGTAGGCCCCTAACATTCCAGGAGCATAAAGTGATACTTTTTGGTTTTACCAGTGTACCTTTAGTCATTGGTGCTAAAATTTCTTATTAATTTTGTGACATTGTGTAGCATTCCTTTACTCTTTTATTCATACTTTTTGCCTGTGCTATCTTGGTGATCGAGTGCAATTTGTGGGAAACGTTATTATCTTGAGTGTATTTCTTACATTCTTCCCTAAGCCTTTCATACATACTGTACCCTACTTGGCATACATACAAAACATACCAATCACACCATCTACTTCTCTTATATTCCTCTCTCATCACCTCACTAGGTTTGGCCGGGGGCCATCTATTGTGACCTCCCTATACACACCTCGTTTTAAATACTGTCATTGTCAATCTATTTGGTATCATACCCTCCCCCTCCCTAGCCCCCCCCCAAAAAAAATCCCCAAAACAAACATATACAACAAACGATAGAAGAGAACGTTTTGCTGTACCCCTTGAAAGAGGGGGTACCGTGCTTTTTTTGTTCTCCGCCTTCCATACCCCCCACCCCCTGTCTCCCTCAAGAAAGAGGGAGGAGGAGAAGGGGAAAAAAGAAAAAAACACAAAATATTATAAATCGCTTCTCTCTCCTCCTCCGTCTCCGTAGTGTTATTTTGTGGCTTCTATTCCTTCATTCATGTTGGCCTCCAGAAAACCCAAGTAAAGCAATAAAACAGTCCTGTTCTTCTAGAGTCTCTCATTATGGGTTATCAACCACTCCTCCACACCCTCGGGAGTATCAAAAAATGTAGTGCCCCCCAAGAGCAGTTAATCATAATTTTGCTGGGTATAGTAATGCTTATATTAGGTTTGCTTGGCGTAGCTTGTATTTTACTTCCCCAAATTTAGCTCTCTACTTTTGGAGGTCTGGAGAAAAATCAGGATATATAGACACCTTAGTGCCATTATAAAGTATATTGCCCATTTCTCTTGCTTTCCGTATTATAGTCAATTTGTCTTTGTAATATAATAATTTTGCCAAGAGGGACCTTGGAGGAGCTCCAGATTGGGAGGGCCTAGAAGGAACCCTATGCGCTCTCTCTATTGCAAAAGATGATGTAAAGGACTCTTGCCCAAATGTATCTCTAAGCCATTTTTCTAGGAAAGCAACAGGATCTGCACCTTCACTATGTTCCGGGAGGCCTACTATATGTACATTTTTTCTTCTCATCATATTTTCCATTTCATCCATTTTACTTTCTTGTTTAGTCAACTGGTCTTTTATTGCTCTCATCTCCCGTTTGAAGGAGGCCAGATCGTCCTCCACCAGGCCCACTCTACCCTCCAAGGCTGTGGTCCTCTCCTGGACTTTTTGTAAGTCATGCCTAACAAAGGAAAGTTCTTCCTGAATTATTTTAAGTTGGACAGTCAGCTCCTTACTCTAGCTTAATGTACACAGGATGTTTTAAAACCTCTCCTGAACGATTTAACTTGCCAGATAGTAATGGATGTTTAAAAACATCAGTTTTAAGCGTGTTTATGTTTAGCAGCATTTGCGTTTTATTTTTTTAAATATAAAAAAATGTATCTTCATTATAAACACTTGTATACAAAACGTGGCTAAACGCGAGTTACTGCGTTTACACACGTTTACAAGCTGTTACAGGCATTTGATGTTTCAAATGCCTCTGAATATCCGTCCTGAATACATTTTTTTGCTTTCCAAAAATTCTTCTAAACTCAACTGCCTAGAAATGACTAGAAACGACCATTAAAGACCCTGTGTACATGTACTGATAAGATAACATAGAGGAGAGTTCAGGGGCAGCTGAAAAAAAAAACACCCAACTGCTCCTATAAGTCTGTTTACCAGCAGCAGTGTACAAGTCATGACAGTCTTTGATTGCCACATCAGCTGGCATTATTGCAGTATTGTCCTGACACTTGGTCCAATTCACACAAGAATAACTTGAAGTGCGTTTCCTGAAGGACTTCAAAGCTTAAAGTATAACTAAAGACAAAACTTTTTTTTTTAGTTTTGGATAGAGTGGAGAGGGATTAGAACACCTGTTATTTTCTATTGTCTGTGCCTCCAAGTAGGGAGATTCACCCTCTCTACTTTACCTGTTTACCATTATCATTAAAAGTGAAAGTAAATGAAAATCCCAAATTTTGAGTTGTCCACAGAAAAGTAATAGATGGGAAATATTCCAATGGGGACACTAGTTCTGGTGACATGGGGGTCCTCAAATGATTCCCTTAATTTGCAGGGATTTCCTCTCACTTCCTGTTTGGCTATGGGACAGGAAGTAAAAGGAATTCTCCGCAATGGAACAATGATGGCAAAAAATAAACCTTACAGGGGCTATAAAACTTCCTTACTCTATCCAAAATTTCAGAAAAAGTCTTGCCTTTAGTTATACTTTAGCATCGAGATTCCCATTATATTCACTGATGTCCGTGCACACCTGACTGTTATGAAGTTTGAAACTTGTCAGCTGAAGCTTGAAATGGAACAAAGATGGCAAAAATAAACCTTACAGGGGTTATAATACTTCCTTACTCTATCCAAAATTTCAAAAAAAGTTTTGCCTTTAGTTATACTTTAGCATCGAGAGTCCCATTATATCCACTGATGTTTGTGCACACGTGACTGTTATGACCTTTGAAACTTGTCAGCTGAAGCTTGAAAAAGTACAAGAGCTTTCCCGGGGCAGGGTCGTGCATTGTTGATCCCTATAGACTTCCAGAGTACCTTAAAGCGGCATTCCAGTCATTTGTTTGTTTATTAAAAGTCAGCAGGTACAAAAACTGTAGCTGCTGACTATTAATAAATACGCACTCACCTGTCCCGCGATACAGCGATGCACTCACCGCAGCCCTGTTCTCCCCATGTCCTTTGGCAGCGCCGGCATCTCTACTATGGGCACCCGGCTGTGACAGAGTGTGGCTTCACAGCCAGGTGCCCAATGCCCATGTGTGAGCAGCGCTATGGTCTCTGACTGCTCCTGAAGCCTTTTAGGACCTCTCTTGTGTCCCTGAAGACTTTGGGAAGGAGAACTTCCGCTTCCGATCTCCTAAGGCAGTGGATCTTAACTCCTGTCCTCAGGACCCACTAACAGGCCAGGTTTGCAAGATAACTGAAATACATCACGGTGATATAATTTGCTGCTCAGTGATTGCAGGATTCTAGTCTGCATCTCCCCAATAATAATACTTATAATACTTAAAATCTGGCTTGTTATTGGGTCCCTAGGACAGGATTTGAGAACCACTGGCCTAAGGTGACCAGAACGAAACAGGGAGCAGGTACCTCTCAAAATCTGGTACCTGCTCCTCCCCAAAAGCTCAGTTTCACAAACAAAAGGCAGGGAGGAGGCCTTAAAGCATAAGTTTCACTTTTGGATGGAACTCCGCTTCAAACTCACTTGATAATGCTTGTTTTCTGCACAATTTCTTGCCTGTTCTCTTTCTAGCTAGCTTTCTATCGATTAAAACAAACATGTTCAAACCTGAAAATGCCAAAATTTGCATTTACAAATGAATACAAAAAAAGTAGGAACAAGTGCGGACCTAGACCCAACTTTTGCTACAAATTGATACATATATAACTGAACACAGCCTGTAAAAGCACCTCTATGTTAGCCATGTTTCAATCCACACATAGATGTTTACAGGTGTATTAGAAGAGAAGCGTTTACAGACTGAAAAAAACCCAAACAAATCAAATGTGCTTTCATTAGAGGAGCTGAAAAGCAGAAAAGCGCCTAAATACATGTAAACGCTAGACTAAGTTTAGGCAAGTTTAAGCGTTAATGCATTACAAAGACTAGAATAAATCAATGTTCTGGCAGAGGGAATCCATTAACGCTGAAATGCTTGATGCACCTAAACATGTGTGCAATACTGTCTGATCATGTAACCACTGTGATTGGCTGCCACAGTGATTAGGAGCCGGTCCCGCCAGTTCTTGATCATTACTAGAAACCTGGAGCTGTCTCTGATAGCTCCGTCACTGTGCTGGGAGTGTGCAGACTGTGTGTTCTCAGTTCAGAAATGTTGGCTGCCTGTGGTCACCCATGTGCAGCATGTGGGCATTAAAAAACAACTCCATCTTTCCACACACTTTACAGTTTGTTTGGTCCAAGTTGGCCTATACAAACTATGTCCCTCTCTAACCTATGAGGACGCTGGATGTGCGGTATAAACTGTATGTAGCTGAGGCTACCTGCATCTGTGTTCCGGGTTCGAGCCGAGACTCCCTGTCTCATACCAGGAACACAGAAGAGTCTACTGCAGCGGCGCTCAGCCACTCAGAGCAAGCAATGTATTCTAGCAATGAATACAAAGCTTCCTCTGATTGGCTGAGTCAGGGAGGTGGGCTGGTGATGTCACAATCTCTGACATTAATGTGTGCAAACATGTTTTTAATGCATACTGTTAGACAGGACAACTCGGTTGGTTAGCAGACTGGTGGGTAAGTTGAGCTGGGAATTTCTTTGGTTTTGTTTTGCATGCGTTGCCCTTCCAAGTGCTCCTTGCTGCAAAGGTCAGTTATAGGTGAAGGCAGTGGCCATTTGTTTGTTCTTTTAAAGAGAACTTGTCACCAAAAAATCATTGCATAGGGGGCTCTTTGTGATGAAAAAAATGTATTAAACAAAAAAATACACTTTAGTGTGTTTTCTTTACAGAAATGTTGCATTTCCTAGACTTTTGCAGTAATATCGTTTTACATTAAAAAAAAATGGAACTACCACTATTTTATTGTCTAGGGTGTTTTATTTTTAGAAAATATATAATGTTTGGGATTTTGTTTAATCTTCAGGCCTAAAATTATTTTTTAAAATTAAAAATTATTATAATTTAAAAAAATTAAAAAAATATTTTTGTGCAAAAAATGGTAAAACAGCTCTGACAGTGTAAGGGTTTTTAATATCTGCTTGTTTGTACTGCTCGGTATAAACGCCAATCTTAATGCGCAGGCTTCAGCAAATATTTTCATGTTTCTGAACCATTTTTAATGACTGATAGCCATATCTTTATGTACATTAGATCATTACGTTTAGCTGAGTACACATTACAGCCATCTAACACAATCAGAATAAATAAACAGAACAGGCCACCTGGACAGACTGACAGGAAGTGCTCGACCTGCCATTTTTTTCCATGTCTGTTTACATCCTGTACGCTTCCTGTGTTTGTTTTTTGAAAAAAAGGGTGTTTAAATATGTCTAGATTTTTTTTTGTTATTATTCTTTAAGTTTGATATGTAATAAATTATGCACCAATAAACTTTAGTCAAAACATACAGTATCTCACAAAAGTTAGTACACTCCTCACATTTTTGTAAATATGTTATTATATCTTTTCATGTGACAACACTAAAGAAATTACACTTTGCTACAATGTAAAGTAGTGAGTGTACAGCTTGTATAACAGTGTAAATTTGCTGTCCCCTCAAAATAACTCAACACACTCAGCCATTAATGTCTGAACCGCTGGCAACAAAAGTGAGTACACCCCTAAGTGAAAATGTCCAAATTGGACCCAATTAGCCATTTTCCCTCCCTGGTGTCATGTGACTCATTAGTGTTACAGGGTCTTAGGTGTGAATGGGGAGCAGGTGTGTCATTGAAAATTCAACATGGCACCTCATGGCAAGGCTCTCTCTGAGGATCTGAAAAAAAAAAAGAATTGCTGCTCTACACAAAGATGGCCCAGGCTATAAGAAGATTGCCACGACCCTAAAACTGAGCTGCAGCACGGTGGCCAAGACCATGCAGCAGTTTAACAGGACAGGTTCCACTCAGAACAGGCCTTGCTATTGGGTGACCAAAGAAGTTGAATGCATGCGCTCCGCGTCATATCCAGAGGTTGTCTTTGGGAAATAGACGTATGAGTGCTGCCAGCTTTGCTGCAAAGGTTGAAGGGGTGGGGGGGTCAGCATGTCAGTGCCCAGACCATATGCATCAAATTGGTCTGCATCACTGTCATCCCAGAAGGAAGCCTCTTCTAGAGATTATGCACAAGAAAGCCCGCAGTTTGCTGAAGACAAGCAGACTAAGGACATGGATTACTGGAACCATGTCCTGTGGTCTGATGAAACCAAGATAAACTTATTTGGTTTAGATGGTGTCAAGCGTGTGTGGCGGCAACCAGGTGAGGAGTACAAAGACAAGTGTGTCTTGCCTACAGTCAAGCATGGTGGTGGGAGTGTCATGGTCTGGGGCTGCATGAGTGCTGCCTGCACTGGGGAGCTACAGCTCACTGAGGGAACCATGAATGTCAACACTGTACTGTGGCATACTGAAGCAGAGCATGATACCCTCCCTTCAGAGACTGGGCCACAGGGCAGTATTCCAACATAACAACACCAAAAACACCTCCAAGACGACCACTGCCTTGCTAAATAAGCTGAGGGTAAAGGTGATGGACTGGCCAAGCATGTCTCCAGACCTAAACTCTATTGAGAATCTGTGGGACATCCTCAAACGGAAGGTGGAGGAGCGCAAGGTCTCCAATATCCACCAGCTCTGTGACGTCGTCATGGAGGAATAGAAGAGGACTCCAATGGCAACCTGTAAAGCTCTGGTGAACTCCATGCCCAAGAGGGTTAAGGAAGTGCTGGAAAATAATGGTGGCCACACAAAATATTGACACTTTGGGCCCAATTTAGACATTTTCACTTAGGGGTGTACTCACTTTTGTTGCTAGCGGTTTAGACATTAATGGCTGTGTGTTGAGTTATTTTGAAGGGACAGCAAATATACACTGTTATACAAGCTGTACACTCACTACTTTACATTGTAGCAAAGTGTCATTTCTTCAGTGTTGTCACATGAAAAGATAGAATAAAATATTTACAAAAATGTGAGGGGTGTACTCACTTTTGTGAGATACTGTAAACCACCAATAAACATATATCAGATAATGTCCACTTCATATCCTTTGCATTTATCTATATTTTTCTCACTATGTTTCAATACTCTGTATAAATAACTGTACCATAAACCAATCTAATGACAAAACTCTGTATTGTCACACCATGGGGTTGATTTACTAAAGGCAAACAGACTATTCACTTTGCAAATAAAGGTTGCACTTTGCAAGGGATTTTTTCATGGAGCTTAGTGAATGTGATGAAGCTCTACTGGCTTCTATCATCTGAACACATACAAGAAAAAATGCTCTCAGCCGCTGTTCCTGCCCCTCCCCAGCCCGGCGCTCCAGTGAGTGCTGGAGGGGCTGTCTGCTCTGAGCAGCCCGAGAACTGAGCGATCAGTGGTCATCTCGGGGCTCGGTCTTGGAGCTGGTGGGGGGACAGTTGCAGCTTCAGACCAATGCTGCAGCATGGAGGTGAATATGTGTGTGTTTTTTTAGTACCCCAAACTTTTAAACCTCTTTTAAAGTGGTATTCAACTTAAAATCAAACATTTACTGTACTATATTGCAGCTTACCAATTCTTAGATGTGGTGGCTGCATTAGATTTCTTTTTTAGGCTTTCCTTCGTATATTTTCACCAGGTGATCCAGGCCGGTAAATACTGTGTGTTGTTTTTTAAACGAACAAGCTGTCCTGCAAATGTAGGAGTTAGAGTGTTCAGACAAGCCATTCTGAGAGGGGTGCTTACAGTGGTCAGATTTTATTTATTTATGTAAAACTCATACCCCTTTAAAAAAAGTTTTTTTGCTGTAACTGCTCCATTCACATCTATGAATGTTGCTTTTGAGCGCTTCTGCAGTGCTTATTGCACTTTTTTTAACACGATTTTGCCGCGATTTGTATTTTGCGTTTTTTTTTTTTTTAAATCTGTTGTTGGGGTTGGGCAGATTTAAAAACGCAAGACGCAAATCGGGGCAAAATTGCGGTAAAAACGCCAGCTTGTCCATTGAAGTCTATTGAACCAAAAAAGTCCAGTTTTGCATTTAAAATTCCCTGACCCTTTCCGAAAATGCAGAGGCACAAAAATGCATTAATGTTAACATGTTTCATAGGAATCCATTTTAAAAATAATGTCCTGCATTAAAAAAAAAAAAAAAGCATGAAAAACACATTGGTGTGAATGGAGCCGAAAATGTTAGCAGGATTTTGTTTTCAATTTGTTAGTGTATCTAAATCTGCTAGTACATCAGACACTCCCCTCCCCCCAGACTGACAATGCTGCTGTCCAAAGGTGCCCCCTGTGCTCATTCATCCGGAGTGGAGGCATTCTAATACGGGAGGTGTGTTACTGGCCAGATCACCAGGTGAAAACAGAGGGCAAACAAACCTGTTTTTGGGTTTAATACAACCTCAACTTGCTTTAGTTTTGACTCAGACCCCACAGTCTGCAATGGCTACTGTGGTGTTGTATGTTCACAGAGACCCTGGCTGCACAAGAAGGCTGTGTGGGTACAGTAGTAGACTGAAAGCTGAGTTGCCCCCTGTCAAAACACAGTAGTTAGCAGGGGAGATCGCTGTACTAAAATCAGATTGACAGTACAGCGGCTCCTCCAGTTTTTTTTCCCGTTCAGCCCACTGTGTTGAATGAAAAAACTACTACTGTCTACCAGGCTGGTAAAGGAAAACTTTTTATTAAAAAATAGATGTCATACTTACCTGCCATTTGCAGTGGTTTTGCACAGACCCAAAATTCCAGGTCCACTGCTCGCACTCTGGGCCCCTCCCCTTTGCTGAGTGACCCCATAGCAAGCTGCTCCCATAGCATGCTCGCTACCGAGCTGGCTCTCTGAGTCTATAAGACACAAAGAGCACGGCTCAGCCCCACCCCCTGCTCCTGTCTCACTGGCTGTGATTGCCCGCAGCGGGAGCCAATGGCTCCTGTTGCTGCATCTCAGCCAATCAGAAGACAGCGACCTGGGAGAGCCTTGGGTCTCGTGCACATCGCTAGTTTAAGATCAGGCTTAGGTAGGTATTAGGGGGGCTGAGGGGCCCACTTTAAGACTGCATTCTTTTCAGGGCAGTGCCTGTGTAGTTTTTTTGACCCTCTGGGGGTCTCAGGGTCACTTTATTGATCCACCTAACTTTAGGGAGAACACCGGGCAACAGCTAAAAACATTGCTCATATACAGTGCCTTGAAAAAGTATTCACACCCCTTTGAAATATTCCACATTCCACATCACGTTACAACCAAAAACGTAAATGTATTTTATTGGGATTTTATGTAATAGACCAACACAAAGTGGCATATAATTGTGAAGTGGAAGGAAAATGATAAATGGTTTTTAAAATTGTTTACAAATAAATATATGAAAAGTGTGGTGTGCATTTGTATTCAGCCCCCTTTACTCTGATACCAGTAACTAAAATCTCGTGGAACCAACTGCCTTCAGAAGTCACCTAAGTGGTAAATAGAGTCCAGTTGTGTGTAATTTAATCTCGGTATAAATACAGCTGTTCTGTGAAGCCCTCGGAGGTTTGTTAGAGAACCTTAGTGAACAAACAGCATCATGAAGGCCAAGGAACACACCAGACTGGTCAGGGATAAAGTTGAGGAGACGTTTAAAGCAGGGTTAGGTTTTTTAAAAAAAATATCCCTAACTTTGAACATCTCACAGAACACTGTTCGATCCATGATCCGAAAATGGAAAGAGTATGGCACAACTGCAAACCTACCAAGACATGGCCGTCCACCTAAACTGACAGGCCCATGGTAACTCTGGCGGAGCTACAGAGATCCACAACTCAGGTGGGAGAATCTGTCCACAGGACAATTATTAGTCGTGTACTCCACAAATCTAGTCTTAATGGAAGATTGGCAAGAAGAAAGCCATTGTTGAAAGAAAGCCATAAGAATTCCTGTTTGCAGTTTGGGAGAATCCATGTGGGGGACACAGCAAACATATGGAACACGGTGCATTGGTCAGATGAGACCAAAATTTAACTTTTTTGGCCTAAAAGCAAAACGCTATGTGTGGCAGAAAACTAACACTGCACATCACCCTGAATATACCTTCCCCAAATGTGAAACATGGTGGTGGCAGAATCATGTTGTGGGGATGCTTTTCTTCAGTGAGGACAGGGAAGCTGGTCAGAGTTGATGGGAAGATGGATGGAGCCAAATACAGGACAATCCCCAAAAAGACTTGCAGCTGTAATTGCAGCCAAAGGTGGTTCTACAAAGTATTGACTCAGAGGGTCTGAATACAAATGCACACCACACTTTTCACATATTGTATTTATTGGTGTATAACTTTTTCACCCTGTAAATTGAGTGCAAACAGTGTGTGCGTGTTATATGCCAATACTGCAATTTGGGCTGCCAAGGAGGGAACCGGGAGGGGGGCAGGACGAGAGCCATCAGATTACATACAGCGAGAATCTCCTGTTTACTGAACGGCCTCTGTAATAGGAAGTCCCGTCTCCTGGGCCGACATTGGACCATTGTTCCGTATATCATAGACGCTGGTCCAAGAGGCGGGACTTTGTATTAAAGAGGCCGCCAAATAAAAAGGAGATTCTCGCTGTAAGTAATCGGACGGTGCTCCCCCCCCCCCTGTTCCCTCCGAGGCAGCAGTAACCTGAGGTGAGGATGCAGATGGGCATTGATCAGGCCGCATTCATGGCAATGGTGAGGCTGCATATGGGCATTGATGGGCAATTTTGAGTCTACAGATGGGCATTTTTCAAGCTGCATTGATGGGCAATTGTGAGGCTGAAGATGGGCAATGATCAAGCTGTATTGATGGGCAATTGTGAAGCTGCAGATGGGCATCGATCAGGCTGCATTGATGGGCAATTGTGAGGCTGCAGATGGGCACTGATCAAGCTGCACTGATGGGCAATTGTGAAGCTGCAGATGGGCATTGATCAAGCTGCATTGATGGGAAATTGTGAGGCTACAGATGGGCATTGATCAAGCTGCATTGATGGGCAATTGCAAGGCTGCAAATAGGTATTGATCAAGCTGCATTGATGGGCAATTGTGAGGCTACAGATAGGGATTGATCAAGCTGCATTGATGGGCAATTGTGAGGCTACAGATGGGCATTGATCAAGCTGCATTGATGGGCAATTGTGAGGCTACAGATGGGCATTGATCAAGCTGCATTGATGGGAAATTGTGAGGCTGAAGATGGCATTGACCCTTATTTTGATTCAAAGTTCTTTATTTAAAATTTGAGGCTTTTTTCCTGAAACGTCCCTCCTAAAATGAAGGTGCGTGTTAGACGCCTGTTCGTGTTACATGACGATAAATACGGAAATTATTTGTAAAGAATTTTGAAAAACATTTATAATTTTCCTTCCATTTTACAATTATGTGCCACTTTGTGTTGGTCTATCACATACACAAACAGCCACCACACTTAAAGCAATATTAAACCCAAGAAAAAAATGTAATATATTGCAGTTTACCAATCCTTATATGTGATGGCTGCATTCGTTTTCTTTTTTTTTTTTTTGTAGTTTTTCACCGCTTTTCACTGTTTTCACCTAGTTATCTGGCCAGTAACACTCCTCTATTTGAGTGCCATTACTCTGGATAAAGGAGCACAGCAGACATCACCATTGTCAGTCTTGGAGGAGGGGAGTGTTAGATGTACTAGCAGATTTAGATACACTAACAAATTAAAGCCAAACTCCAGCTAACATTTTATAAAACAGTTACAGTAACAGTTTTTTTTTTTCTTTTCAGATAAAGGTTTTACATAAATAAATAAAGGCTGATCATTGCAAGCGCCACTGTCGGTATTAAATGATTTTCTCAATGCTCTAACTACTACATCTGAAAGATCTGAAAAACAGCAGACTTACTGACTGGATCACCAGGTGAAAATAAAAGTAAGTAAGCTTAAAAAAGAAAACGAAGGTAGCCACCATATCTAAAAATTGGTAACATTTGCTTTTGGGTTTAAACCCTCGTTCACATCAGTGTGATTTGTCATGCGATGATACAGTTCCAAATCACATGACAAGTCGCACCACATTGCCAAAAATAGAACTGTTCAAACCGCTGCGAGTCGTGTCGCAGCGACTTTGAAAAAGGTTCCTGCACTACTTATTTTTGATTTCATTGCAACTTGCAATAGGAGGTGCAAATCGCACTGATCAGCTTTGATCGACTGTTTGCAACAGAAACTCAGAAGCGATAACCTCACTTTCACTTTACTCGGAAACCATCAGCGCCAGTTTTAAAAAATTTAAAGCATTCAGAAGCCCCCAGATCTTGGTGTTTTGATTGCTTTTAAGTGCAGAGAAGGGATTTAGACCCTAGATCTCTCCATAAACAGTACCTGTCACATGCCTATTGCTGTCACAAGGATGTTTACATTCTTTGTAACAGCAGGAAAAGTGATTAAAAAAATAAATAATGCAACAGTGTAAAAATAAAAAATAAAATAAATTAATAGTTTAAAAAAAAATAGAAAAAAAAATTTAACAAATTATTTAAAAAATAATTAAAAAAATAATAAAAAATTAAAGTGTCCCCGTCCTCCGGTGCTTGCGCGCAAAGACAAAAGCGCGTGACTGTCCCGAACACATGCAAACAGCAATCGTCACACACATGTGAGGTATCACCGCAAACGTCAGATCATGGGCAGTAATTGTAGCACAGGACCTCCTCTGTAAATCTAAAGTAGTAACCTGTAATGGCTTTTAAAGCGTTGTTATGGATAGTAAAATTGACTCTATTGCACGGGCGTGCGTAATTTTATAACGGCTGGGATGGGACACATTTAGGCCTGCCTAGGGCAGCACAAAACCAGAATACACCTCTACTCATCGTGCATACCGGGCGCCTAAGAACCTAAATTTCACTGAAATTAACAAAAAGTCACTACAAAAAAAGAAAATGATTATGGAAATATTCTGCCGTCTTGTTTTAGTTATTTATTTCACAGAATCATCTATACCCTAAGCACCCTGGAATGAATCTGCCGCATACAAATGAGCGGATTCACTTCCAGGGATTCACTCCTTTCCGATCGTTTAACGCGTACCATCACGAGATAGCCTTTGCTAAATATAGTAGCCTCTGCAAATGGAGAGTTAGCATGGAAAAAATGACAAAAATGCTAACACAAGAGGAGGGCTGCACAGTGGCGCATTGTTTTACCATGCGATGGGAAATGTAGGTTAGGCACATACCCCACTTCTGATGTATGACATGAGTCCGAGGACTGATTGCTCCTGGGATAGCCTGCGGCAGAGATCTGTCTTCTCTTGTTCACGCAATTTTTTTCGTGGTCACCGAAGAGGCCCTTGGTCTGTGTGGGGTTTGCAGCAACAAGCTCTGAGTCAGGCTGAAAACCATTTAAAATCCCATTGCCAGCCCTGCTGTCTGCTGCTTGGTGTTGGTAGCCGTCAGTCCTGTGCTGATATGAGGCGAGCGCGCTCTTGGACACTTTATACCCATGAGAAACTAGGAGGTCCTCCACGCTGAACATGCTGTGTTTCCTGGAGGAACTGCTATGCCGGGGCAAACCTTACTTTCAAAGGGTCTTTCATCACTGAAAGGAAGAAGAGTAAAATAAATATCACTCAGCACGTGTTACATGCTGGTTTAAGAATCCAGCACTCTGCAAACTTTTCTTTTTTTTTTTTCATGACAGACTTTGTTACGTTACCTAATGGTAAATTATATGCAGATGCTTTGATGACTAATGTGAGGTCCTAGCCAAGAAAGGGCCTGTATGTACAGCCGCAGCAGGGATGAGATTAGGCTGCTGACTCTGCTTATTTTAGAAGGTGCCTTAAGATCGGGAAGAGTTTGGGAAAATGGTATACACTATATTGTCAAAAGTATTGGGACACCAACCTTTACACGCACATGAACTTTAACTACTCTTAGTCCGTAGGGTTCAATATTGAGTTGGCCCACCCTTTGCGGCTACAACAGCTTCAACTCTTCTAGGAAGGCTGTCCACAAGGTTTAGGAGTGTGTCTATGGGAATGTTTGACCATTCTCCCAGAAGCGCATTTGTGAGATCAGGCACTGATATTGGACAAACCGGCCTGGCTCGCAGCTTCCGCTCAAATTCATCTCAAAGGCCTTCTATTGGGTTGAGGTCAAGACTCTGTGCAGGCCAGTCAAGTTCCTGCACCCCAAAGTTGCTCATCCATGTCTTTATGGACCTTGCTTTGTGCGCTGGTGCGCAGACATGTTGGAACAGGAAGGGGCCATCCCCAAACTGTTCCCAAAAAGTTGGGAGCATGAAATTGTCCAAAATGTCTTGGTATTCTGATGCCTTAAAGGGGTTGTAAACCTTTGTGTTTTTTCACCTTAATGCCGAAGCCCCCCCCCCCCCCCGTTTTACTTACCTGAACCCTCAAACTTGACCCACAGGGACACACTCTCTCTCTGCCTGGGGTTCTCGGCTCTTGATTGGATAGATTGATAGCAGCGCAGCCATTGGCTCACGTTGATGTCAATCAAATCCAATGACGCGAGTGTCGGGGGCGGAGCCGAGTCCTGCATTTGGCCTCTATGGACGCTGAATGCCAGACTCAGGAGCGTGCCCGCAAAGGTTATCAGATGTGGGGAGGAGCCGCGCGAGCCACTGGGGACCCCAAAAGAGCTGCACAGTGGAGGTAAGTATGATATGTTTGTTATTTTATTTTTATTACCTTTACAATCACTTTAAGAGTTCCCTTTACTGGAACTAAGTGGCCATGCCCAACCGCTGAAAGAAAACTCACACCATAATCCTCCTTCACCAAATGATTTGGACCAGTGCACAAAGCAAGGTCCATAAAGACATGGATAAGCGAGTTTGGGGTGGAGGAACTGACCTCAACTTGAAAGCACACCTTTGGGATGAAATAGAACGGAGACTGAGAGCCAGGCCTTCTCGTCCAACATCAGTGCCTGGCCTCACAAAAACTCCTAAACCTTGTGGACAGCCTTCCCAGAAGAGTTGAAGCTGTTATAGCTGCAAAGGGTGGACCAACTCAATATGGAACCCTACGGACTAAGACTGGGATACCATTACATTGTGTGTAAAGGCAGACGTCCCAATACTTTTGACAATATAGTATCTGTCTAAAATACTCAATAAAAGGATGACATGACACAAGAGTTGCATGTGGCAGACTCGGAGCTGTGCTATCACAGTGAGACCAAAGCTGACCAGAGTTAGGGCTCATTCACACCTGGTGCAGAGACGTCAGCTTTTCTAAACGCATTCTGCAAGAGCACAAAAAAGATGGTTCTCTATGTGTCTTGTTCACACCACAACACCGGTGTCATGTGCCGATTTTCCTGCACAGGAATCTGCAACGTGTGTGCAGTTTTCTGCGAGGGAAAAAAAACTGATGCGACATTGACACTGTATTGTGTACAGGCACATAACTTCTATGATATGTAGATATTCGCCAGCACACCATGGATCATCAATTTTGTCCAAACTTTTTTATTCAAGAAAAATCACATCACAAAACAGTGTAGTGCAACGTTTCGGAGCCACGCAGGACTCCTTCGTCAGGCATATATTCCAAGACGGTGTGTCATGGGAATATGACGCGCATGAAAGCCGATGTCAACGTCTCACTGAAACGCGTATGAAACTGATATGAATCTCATGTCTTTGCAAGTGAAATCCGCATGGTTTTCCCACGTTTTCATGCATGTATGGTGTGAACGAGCCCTTAGGGCTCATTTACATGGGTGCTGTGGCACATACAGCGTTAATGAGCGGTTGTCTATGCGGCTGTATGCGGACATGCCTATGTTACTTTATAGGGGTGCAGCAGCTATACAGACACAGCTGCATGCCCTAATTTGACAAGGGGTAGGTGCATGGCCCTGAACGCACACTGTTTAGGGCTGTGGACTCGCCACTGTATGCCTGTCAAAGTAGGACTTGCAGCTGTGTCACTACAGCCACTGCAACCCCTTAGGCCGCGTACACACGCGGGGACTGTTCGCTCAACTTTGTCCGTCAAACAGTTTCAGCAAACAGTCCGCTCAAAATTAGCATGGACGGACTTGCCCACACACGACGAATGAACAGTTTGCTGAAACCGTGCGCGATGACGTGAACGGCACGTACGACGGGACGGAAAATACAACGTCCTATACACTGCATTACAACTTTCGGCGTGTAAATCCTTTCTGAGCATGCGCGGAACTTAGTTTGACGAACAAGCCTACACACGAGGGGACTGTTCGCTGAAACCAAGTTTCAGAAATTCCGAAAAACCTTGTTCAGCAAACTGTTCGCTGAAACTGTCCGCTGAAAGCCCACACACGGGCGGACTGTCCGCCGAAACACTGTTCAGCGAACAAAGTTGGGCGAACAGTCCCCGCGTGTGTACGCGGCCTTAGAGCAGGTTTTCTCAACCTTTTAACCCTGGTGGAACCCCGAAAAATAATTTTCATGTCTCGAGGAACCCTTACTAAAACCAAATCATCAGGGCTTAATAGAAACAACGCTCCTTATATTAGTGGTCAATAGGAAGAATGTCCCCCTTAAAGCGGTAGTAAACCCGCAAATTTTTTTTTTTTTTAAACCTGCAAAGCAAAAGGCATAATGAGCTAGTATGCACCGCATACTAGCTCATTATGAAATACTAGTAGAACTAGTTCCCCCACAAACAGGGTTTTTAGGCAGCAAGAGACAGTAATAGAAGGCTTCTATTACTGTCTCTTGCTGCCTAAAAACCCCGTTTGTGGGGGAACTAGTTCTACTTGTATCTACTTGGGGTGAGCAGCACCCTCCTAGCTCTTTACAGCACTGTGTTCTTCTTTGATTGCCATTATGAAATACTTACCTTAGAACGAGGCCCCGACATCTGGCCCGATCCACGCCGAGGGAGCTGACATGCTCCCTCAGCGTCTCTTCTGGGTATCGCGGCTCCGGCGCTGTGAGTGGCTGAAGCCGCGATATCGTCACTCCCGCGCATGCGCGCGGGAGATTTCAGTCCGGCCGGACGAGCGCTGCCGGATTTTCACGGCGAGAACCCCCTTGTGCGCATGCGCCGCTGCAGTCAGCGGCCCATACCGAGGGGAATATCTCCTAAACCGTACAGGTTTAGGAGATATTTTTTTTACCTACAGGTAAGCCTTATTATAGGCTTTCCTGTAGGTAAAAGTTAAAAAAATTGACCATACAACCACTTTAAAGTGGTGTTTAGAATGCCACCGTTAAAGACAGCTAAGAAGATATTTGGTGCCATTCTGCTGGCTTTGCCAAGTGGTGCTTAGCCTTGAACTCTGTAGGCATCATCAAATAGGTGGTTCATCACCCACAGCTCAAGGAACCTCTAACAACCTCTGGGGGAACTCCAGGGTTCCACAGAACCCTAATTGAGAATGCCTGCCTTAGAGTGACAGGCTTGCAGCCCCAGCCATATACACATACTGCTCCTTCACACTGTACAAACCAAGGCACATATGAATGCTTTGTTAAGCCCCCATTTATATCTGGCGTTTTGAAATCACGAGTGGAATTGACGTGATTCTGCCTGTGATTCCAAACTGCATGGCAATCAGCGCAAAACACGCAACGCATGTTTGGATGCCATTTATTCTAAATGGCACCCCAAACGCGTTGCGACTTTGCCACAATTTTCGCAAACTTTACAAACTTGCATGAAACTTGTCACCCAGAAAGGAGCTGGAGCTACATTTGGGTGACAAATGCACATAGGGCAGCCCATTAAAGTGAACAGCTGCCCTATGCGTGACATGCGGAATTGTGTCACATTGTCACTCACACAAAATCCCGAGTGGGAATGCAAGTTCCTGCTATGCCAAGTGTGAATAGGGCCTAAAGCTCAAATGTACTTTCAGTTTAAATAAGCTAATTACATTGTAGGTGCATTAAAGCAAAAAGGTTTGCAGTCTTACGTTTTATTCTCTTTAGAGTAGAAAAGCCTGTCTCCTGCCAGTACCTTGTAGAAGCAGTGGTTTCTCTGCATAGGCCCCCTCCAATTGGCAGGCAGCATGAGTATGCATATTTCATACCTGGCCAATCCCCGGGGAAGCAGAGAATCAATGTAGTAGCCACTGCTACTACAGTAATCCTCATGGTCTTCTGGGTATCATGCAGAGTGGCTGCCCTACTGCATAGTAACCACAGGGGGTCACTTGATCAGATCATCCTTTAAAGTGGAAGTAAACCCACTTTTTTAACTTTTACCTACAGGAAAGCCTATAATAAGGCTTACCTGTAGGTAAAAAAAATATCTCCTAAACCTGTACGGTTTAGGAGATATTCCCCTCGGTATGCGCCGCTGACTGCAGCGGCGCATGCGCACAAGGGGGTTCTCTCCGCGAAAATCCGGCAGCGCTCGTCCGGCCGGATTTAAATCTCCCGCGCGCATGCGCGGGAGTGACGATATCGCGGCTCCGGCCACTCACAGCGCCGGAGCCGCGATACCCGGAAGAGACGCCGAGGGAGCATGTCGGCTTCCTCGGCGTGGATCGGGCGAGATGTCGGGGCCTCGTTCTAAGGTAAGTATTTCATAATGAGCTAGTATGCGGTGCATACTAGCTCATTATGCCTTTTGCTTTGCAGGTTTAAAAAAAAAAAAAAAAAAAATGCGGGTTTACTACCGCTTTAAATATTCTCAATGAATGCAACAAGTTCTCTGGATTGACAAGGTAAAGAGGTAAGAAGGTAATGTCTCCACCTCATCCAGTCAGAGAACATCTTGACTTCATTGAGAATAAAGGCTGCATTTCTTGCAGTGTATGTTAAATTAAAGCTCCTAAAGAAGAAGCACCGTTTTGGCAGAAGAACATTTTCATGCCTCTTCTGTAAAAAACAAAAAGCGCTTTCTAGATTTTTTTTTCAGTTCTATCTTTTCAGATCTCCTTTATTAAAAGTTGTCGTTTTTAAAACTTTTAAAAACAACATAAACAAGTTAGACCTTATATGATATTTTTGAGTTTATGTATATTAGTATGTGCAGTTTTACACAAGCCTTACTTGCAATACTGGATTGTGGCATTAAAGTGTTACTAAACCCAGGACTCTGCATTCACTATATCTGGTCTCTCACAGTACACAGAACATGGAAATGCAATTATTTTAGTAAATATAAACTGCTAAATACCTTTTCTCATCAGATGCATATAGCAGTCTTGTGACTTCTATCAGTATCTGGTTAAAGCTTGTAGGAGGAGTTTTCATTCTCCCCTGATTTTCCTATGAGGCTGCAGGACCCGACTCTCTGTCTGGACAATGCCGATTGGCCCTGTGCTGGTCAAAGGCACTCTCCCAATAAAATAAAAAACGCTCTAGCAATACACACCAAACTGACCATGTGCAGAGTGCCCCCAAGGCTCTGTAATATCAGCAGATGGATTGGGGACTGTGGAAGAAGGGGGGATTCAGAGAAGTCAGGATCAAACAGCTTTTTTTTACACAATGCAAAGGATTAACCCCTTAGGGAGGCTTATAACCCCTGTAGGCTTTTTGTTGCCATCTTTGCCACATTGGAGAGATTTCCCTTCACTTCCTGTCCCATAGCCAAGACAGGAAGTGAGAGGAAATCCCTGCAAATTAAGGGAATATCTTGAGAACCCCCAGGTCACCAGAATTAGTGTCATCCATACTGGAAGATTTCCCCTCAATTGCTTTTCTGGGGATAACCCAAAATATAGGATCTTCTTTTACTCTCAATTTCAATGATAATGGTAAACAGGACAAATAGAGAGGTGAATCTCCCTAATGGGGGACACATACAGCAATAAAGTTGCTCTCTCTATTCTCCTCTATTCAAAGATAACATTACATGCAGTGTAATCAATGGAGGAAGATGGAGAAGGGATATGTCCCCTTCACATTATCTTCAGTGCAGATGAGCCCGGAGACCCCAAGCTGTTAACTACTACATTTCACAGCAGGAAGAGGACAGGGCAGTGAAGATTTGTACAGAAGAGAACAGGACAATAAAGATCTGTACAGAAGAGGACAGGGCAGTAAAGATTTGTAGAGAAGAGGACAGGGCAGTGAATAGTTAAACAGAAGAGGTCAGGGCTGTGAAGATCTGTACAGTAGAGGACAGGACAGTGAAGATTTGTAAAAAAGAGGACAGGGCAGTGAATATTTGTACAGAAGAGGACAGGGCAGTGAAGATCTGTACAGGAGAGGGCAGGGCAGTGAAGATCTGTACAGAAAAGGACAGGGCAGTGAAGATTTGTACAGAAGAGGACAGGGTACTGTAGATTTGCACAGAAGAGGACAGAACAGTGAATATTTGTACAGCAGAGGACAGAACAGTGAATATTTGTACAGCAGAGGACAGGGCAGTGGAGATTTGTACAGAAGAGAACAGGGCAGTAAAGATTTGTACAGAAGAGAACAGGGCAGTGAAGATTTGTACAGAAGAGAACAGGGCAGTGAAGATCTATACAGAAGAGGACAGGGCAGTGAAGATCTGTACAGAAGAGGACAGGGCAGTGGAGATCTTTACAGAAGAGGACAGGGCAGTGGAGATCTTTACAGAAGAGGACAGGGCAGTGAAGATCTGTACAGAAGAGGACAGGGCAGTGGAGATCTGTACAGAAGAGGACAGAGCAGTGAATATTTGTACAGAAGAGAACAGGGCAGTGAAGATTTGTACAGAAGAGGGCAGGGCAGTAAATATTTGTACAGAAGAGGACAGGGCATTAAAGATTTGTACAGAAGAGGACAGGGCAGTGAAGATCTGTACAGAAGAGGACAGGGCAGTGAAGATCTGTACAGAAGAGGACAGGGCAGTGAAGATCTGTACAGAAGAGGACAGGGCAGTGAAGATTTGTACAGAAGAGGACAGGGCAAGGGAGATTTCTACAAAATTGAGCAGTCTACACATGATCCTATATACTGCATTGCAGGTAAGTAGGTAAGTAATGTAACTAAAACCGCAGAGTTTTTGTTTTGTTTTTTGCGAAATTTACGCTTTAGGGTAAATACTGCAATAACAAACGTTGAATATGCGTGAAATAATAGTACACTACATTTATTAGTTATTATTATTCAGGATTTATATAGCGCCAACAGTATGCACAGCACTTTACACGGGGAAGACAGGACAATTACAATACAATTCAATACAGGAGGGATCAGATGGCCCTGCTCATTAGAACTTACAATCTACAATCTAGGTCCGTTATATGTGACAGCAATGCTATGTGACCAAAACATAAAAATAAAATAAAACATAAAAACATTATAAGCTATATCCATTCCACTGGTGTTACAGGCTGCACATGGTGTGTTGTCAAAGAATTCCTGCAATTAGAAATATGGGATGAGGCAGGGTGAAGATTGAAGCTGATTGGATGATAGATTGCTGTATCATAATAAATTATCTTTCTAAGTAGGAGAATGCCAGAGCAAAAGGTCAGGATCTCACACAGGGTTACATTAAAGGGGAAAGGAGGGGTCTGGTCTGCAAGATGAATCAAGTTATATTGCCTAAGAAAAAAACACACAGTTCTTTGAATTTAGTATGCTAGTATGCACCCACAAATTAAAAAAAAAAAATCATAACCTTGTTTAGAACAGGGGTCTCCAAACTTTCTAAATAAAGGCCAGCTTACTGTCATTTGCACTTGAGGGGGCCGGACTGTGGCAATCGGGAGTAGAAATTGTCTTGTCATTGGTGTCAGTGAAATAGTGCCTCGTTGTTGGTGTCAGTGGGGGGGGGGGGGGGATAGTGCCCCACAGTTGGTTACATTGGTAGGAATAGTGTCCTATCATTGGTGCCAATGGGAGGAATAGTGTCCCATCATTGGTATCAGTGGGAGGAACAGTGCCCCATCATTGGTATCAGTGGGAGGAATAGTGCTCCATCATTGGTGTCAGTGGGAGGAATAGTGCCCCATCATTGGTATCAGTGGGAGGAATAGTGGCTCAACATTGGTGTCAGTTGGAGGAATAGTGTCCCATCATTGGTGCTAATGGGAGGAATAGTGTCCCATCATTGGTGCTAATGGGAGGAATAGTGTCCCATCATTGGTATCAGTGGGAGGAATAGTGTTTCATCATTAGTATCAGTGGGAGGAATAGTGTCCCACCATTGGTATCAGTGGTAGGAATAGTGTCCCATCATTGGTGCCAATGGGAGGAATAGTGTCCCACCATTGGTATCAGTGGTAGGAATAGTGTCCCATCATTGGTGCCAATGGGAGGAATAGTGTCCCATCATTGGTATCAGTGGGAGGAATAGTGTCCCATCATTGGTATCAGTGGGAGGAATAGTGCCCCATCATTGGTATCGTGGGAGGAATAGTGTCCCATCATTGGTATCGGTGGGAGGAATAGTGTCCCATTATTGGTGCCAATGGGAGGAATAGTGTCCCATCATTGGTATCGGTGGGAGGAATAGTGTCCCATCATTGGTATCGGTGGGAGGAATAGTGTCCCATTATTGGTGCCAATGGGAGGAATAGTGTCCCATCATTGGTATCAGTGGGAGGAATAGTGTCCTATTATTGGTGCCAATGGAAGGAATAGTGTCCCATCATTGGTATCAGTGGGAGGAATAGTGTCCCATCATTGGTATCGGTGGGAGGAATAGTGTCCCATCATTGGTACCAATGGGAGGAATAGTGTCCCATTATTGGCTCATCGTTGGTGTCAATGTGTTCAATAAAACAGCAAAGGGGTTTTGATGTTTCTGAGGTTTTGGTCCTGCAAATTCTTTTCACTCCTTGGTAACAGTGCACTATGAAGACTGGGAAGAGCTTTAAGCCTGGGTTCACACTTGGTTTCCCCACATCCAATTCGCATAGCAGGAGATTGTGACCGGCTCTTTATGGAGCCGGTTCACACATCTCCGCAGCGCTCCAGTGTGAATTGCACAGGAGTCCTGTGCGTCTTTTGGTCCATTTCAGGTCCGAATTTAGCCCAAAATTCAAACTGAAATCAGGCCTGAAACGGTGAACGGAGAAGCACCGGACTCCTGCTGTGAGCCGCTGCATGTTCCAGTGTGAACCCAACCTGAAGGACCAAAATCTTTCTCCTCTGAATTATATCAGTTACTCTCCAGACTGTACTCAATTTACATACATGTAAGCCAACATGGGAGTTTTAAAACCCCAATATGCGTTGGATATTTTATTGTAAACACATGATGAATAAATCTATCTGGACAGTAATCTTTCTCTTATTGATATTCAGCTCTTTTCTACAAGGACATAGATATGGATCCTGTATATTAAGAGTATCCTCAGAATACAGTATCTGCGTAGAAAATATCCATCACACAAGGTCAACACTCATACAAGGAAACACAGTCCTTCTCACCCCCACCACAACTTAAGCTTAGCATAATAAGTTAGTCATGTGGAAGTAGACCAGATTGTCCCCATATTTTCTCATTTCCAATGATAAAGAAGAGTGTATGGACATTCTCATCTTCAGCCTCATCCAAAATTCCAGATGGCTGGCGGGGGACTGCAAAAAAAGAGTGAAATGGGTTGGTAGGGGGGAAGTCAGTCATAGACCTACTCAACACCAATGGAGAATTTTAGTAAAGATTAAGAAAAGTCCTCCCAGTAGACTTGCTTTTGCAAAGAAAATGCAAAGCGTTCTCTGAAGGGCGCCCATGCTGAGCAATGCTGTTCAATAAGCAGCAGGGCAGCCACTCCGCAGGGGACCCTGAAGCCAGCGCAATCATTGAAATAACTGTGCTTACTAGAGTGATTTTTAGTTTCAACTGGGATTGGCTAGGTATGGAACATGCATACTTATGTTGGTCCATTCCTCCATCCTATCACTGACTCTGAAGATAAAATTTGTTTTGCACCGATTACCTTCCAAAAGAACCAGCTACTGCGAACCAAGCACAGCTGTGGGGTATGTACACGTAGACAGGGTATGGGGGGGGGGGGGCAGGGGTGTATTAAAGATTTACTAAACCCACCACAGTGAAATCAGTCTGTATATGCAGTAAATCATGCTTGTTATATTCACTGTGGAACCTAAGGGGGTTAATGTTTGATCCCCTTCTTCCACCGTCCCCAAACCGTATCCTTGTTAGAGCCTTGGAGACAAGCTGCACATGCTCACTTTGGTGTGTATTGCTAGAGAGTTTTTTTTCTTGGGAGAGTGCATGTGATAAGCACAGGGCCAGACAGAGGGCTAGGGGTCCTGCAGCCTCACAGGTCAAGAGAATGAAAACTCCCCCAACAAGCCTTAACCAGACACTGATAGAAGTCATAAGACTGCTATATACTGCTGATGAGAAAAGGTATTTGGCAAGTTATATTTACTAAAATAATTGCATTTCCATGTTCTGTGTACTGTGGGAGACCAGATATAGTGACTGCAGAGTCCTGGGTTTAGTAACACTTTAAGTATCTGCAGTCAAAGGCTATGTTCAAGCAAAGCCAGCCAGATAGTGGGGATACCTGAACATGGATCCTGTCCTTTGACTGCACCTTGTGATGCCCTCCTATGGCTGTGCATTGCTGTGCAGTTGTACAGAGCCCAGAGCAGCCAATTCATATTACCCACTTTAAGGTATAACTAAAGGCTATTCCTGTTTTGGCTATGGGTAAATCTCCCCAATGGGATACAGATGGCAAAACAAAAACAAAAAAACAACATACAAGGTTATAATCCTCTTTTAGGGCCGGTTCACACAGCGAGGCGCGGCGAGGCGTCTCCGACTTACCTCGCCGCGACCTGCGGGGAGCTCAGCGGCGACTTGCAGAGGACTTCTGTATAGAAGTCAATGCAAGTCGCCCCCGAAGTCGCCCCGAAGTAGTACAGGAACCTTTTTTCTGAGTCGGAGCGACTCGAGTCGCTCCTCTCAGAACGGTTCCATAGTACTGAATGGGGGCGACTTGCGGGAGCGAGGCGAGCCGTGTCGCGTCGCCTCGCCTCGCTGTGTGAACCGGCCCTTACTCGATCCAAAATTCAAAAAATGGCTATTGCCTATTCTACTTTAACCTTGGTTTAGGTGTTAGGTAGGAAGGGGTGGAAGGAGTAACATTTGTGTTTATAGTCTAGTTAACCGCTTGTCCACTGGGCACTTTCACCCCTTTCTAACCAGGCCAATTTTCAGCTCTCACATTTTAAATGACAATTACTCAGTCATGCAACATTGTAACCCATATGAGATTGTTGTCCTTTTTTTCCACACAAATAGAGCTTTCTCTTGGTGGTATTTATTCACCACTGTTTTTTGTTTTGAGGTATAAAAGAAAAAAGACCAAATATTCTGTAAAAAAAAATGCATTTTTCTTCGTTTCAGTTATAAAATTTTGCAAATTAGTCATTTTCTTTATAAATTTTGGCCAAAAGTTATACTGCTAAATACATTCTTCTACTCCTCCTGAATATGGCGATACCACCAGACTTTTACACATCCTGGCCACATAGAGACGCCAAACATGCAAGTAGCACCTCCAGGTGTACTAGGAGCATAAATTAAACATTACATGTCCTGATGACCTATCAGACTTTTGAAGGCCCTGGAGCACCAGGACAATGAAAACTCCCACAAAATGACCCCATTTTGGAAAGCAAACACCCCATTGTTTATTCTATGAGGCATTATGAGTTTTTTGAACATGTTATTTTTTTACGCAAGTTTTTGGAAGACGTGGAAAGAAAATGAAAACACATTTTTTTTCACAAAGTTGTCCATTTATAAGATATTTCTAACACATAGCATGTGCATACCACAAATTACACCACAAAATACATTCTGCTACTCCTCTCGAGTATGGCGATATCACATATGTGAGACTTTTACACAGCCTGGCCACATACAGAGGCCCAACACCGTCAGGTGCTCTAGGGACATAAAATTACAAATTCAATTGCCTGACTATTACACTTTTGTGAGCCACTATAGGGCACTGATGAGCACTGTAGTGACACTGATGTGGCATGGATGAGCACTGATGTAGCACGGAGGAGCACTGATGAGGCATGGATGTGGCATGAATGACCACGTATGAGGCGCGGATGAGGCACGAATAAGCACTGTTTGGCATAGATGAGCACGGATGAGGCATGGATGTGGCACGAGTGAGCAATGATGTGGCATGAATGAGGCATGGATGAAGCAGGGGCGAGGCACAGATGGGCATGAATGAGGCACAGATGGGCATGGATGAGGCACAGATGGGCATGAATGAGGCATGGATGAGGCACAGATGGGCATGAATAAGGCATAGAATGGCACAGATGGGCATCAATGAGGCATGAATGAGGCACATATGGGCATGAATAAGGCATGATGAGGCACAGATGGGCATGAATAAGGCATAGATGGGCACAGAAGGGCATGAATGAGGCGCACAGATGAGGCATGGATGAGGCACAGATGGGCATGGATGAGGCACAGGTTAGATACAGGTGAGTAGTGCTTCAGCTTCCCTCCTCTCCTCGCACGCTGTACCGGTCGGTGCAAGGAGAGGAGAAAGCTGAACAGGACATGCGCCGGTTTGTTGACAAGTGAACGCTCCGTCACTGGATGGTGCGATCACATGGTAAAGAGCCGCTGCTCTTTACCAATCAGCATATTGCTTGTCAGCATATGCTCCTGTAGCAGAGCCTGATTGGTCCCTAGTGCTGTCCCTCCACTTCCCAGTTTGTGGAAAAACACACTAAAAACACATTTAAAAAACACATTTAATTTAAATTTACTAAATACACAACTATATACACTGGTGTTTTTAAATTTTCCTTAAAGCGGAACTTTAGGCCAGAATTAAAAAGGGCGAACAGGCAGGAATTTTAATGCAGAAGAGACATGCTTTGTCTTTTCCACATTAAAGTTGCTTACCTGCCTGTCTGCCGCACGTGCGGCTCACTGTACAAATTCGGCAATGCTGAATCTGACTGAACTCCTGCACATGCTCAGGAGTGATGTCATCTTCACCTGGCCAGTGCCAGCGGCCAGGTGGGGAGCTTGGGGACGCTGCATCACTGGAGCAGAGCTGAGTAAAGTTCAACTTTAAGTTTAGCTTTGAAGTGTATCTATGGGCAAAATGTAAAATCATGTATTCAATTCCACATTGTATTTCAATTTTTTCCAGCCATCTCCTATTAATATGAACAATCCTAAAGTTTGTTAAAAGAAGTATGAAAGTATGAAAAAAAAAACATTTATACTCACCTAGGTGGATGCAGCATCGATCTGATGCTGCATTTGTCCCCTGCTGGCTCTGCATTGAAAAACTTAGCGATCAAAGACTTCTGATCGCTCAGTTCTCCCCCTCCGCTCTGAGCAGAGAGCTGGGATTGTCATTCTTTGGTTCTCTGTTCTGCCCCTCCAGCTTTCACAGGAGTGCTGTGCTGTGGAGGGGGCGGGAGGGTCTGGTTCAGGCTCTCAGCAGATTGCTGGGAGGCTGAGCCAGGTGCTGGTCCAGTCTTCTGGGTGGACCTTGGCCATATATCTGGACCAGCTCAGTAATGTCAGCCAACAGCAGACTTTATCCCGCTGTCGGCTGAAAAACAGTTCACAGGAATGCAGAACAAATTGTACTCCTGTGATCCACAGGAGAAGTATAGCAAAAAAGTTACTTCTCCTTTTAAACTTACTTTGTGAAGGACCACACATATTTACTTCCTTGAATTTTTTGTGAGTAGGCACTGCATTTCACAGACCCTGCCTTCTGAACGACAGAGGTGCAGAGAGGGGGAATTTCAGGTGGCAGAGTTAGTACAGGAATCACTGCTTGCAGGCAGCAAGGTACCATGGGATATGTAGTCCTTAGAAATTGAAGGTAAATAGCAGAGGAGAGACTGCAAAACATGCAGGGAATCCAGGAGGTTGTGGAAAGAGATGAACAGCAGACAGGCAGCACTCACAATATGAAAGGACATTTTTTAAAGTGGTTGTATACCCGCACAAAAAAAAGAAAGAAAAGAAAATAGAAGATAGAAGATAAAAACCAATAAGGCAAAGGCATAATTAACTTATATGCACGCATACTAGCTCATTATGAAATACTTACCTTCGATCAAGACTTGGGCATCGGATCCCGGTCACTGCCGAGGGTGCTGACATTTTCCCCTCAGCGTGTCTTCCGGGTCCGCAGCTCCGGCAATGTGAGTGGTCGGAGCTGCGGTGACGTCACTCCCGCGCATGTAAGGTCTGGCAGCATCTTCCGGACCGCCAGAGCGCATGCTCTGCTGATGTCAGCGGCTGCATGCAAGGTGAATATCAACTAAACCATACAGGTTTAGCATATATTAATTTTGCTTACAGATAAGCTTTATTATAGGCTTATCTGTAGGTAAAAATGTCAAAATATGGTATACAACCGCTTTGCGTAAACCTATACTGGATTAACAAATCTAACTATTGTTTGTCTTGTTATTACAATGCCATTGTTATAAAGTGAAAGTGTATGCTGTGACCATAGATTTCCTTTAAGGTTATGTTGACAGCCCTGTCTGAAACAGATCGCCTTCAAAGAGAGAATCTACAAATCATTTTATCAAATAAAGTTCTGAAAATACATAATTGCAAATACCATTTAAACATGTCAAGCATTTCCTCTTCAGCAACCCAGCATGGGAACATATTGTATGAAACAACTTCAGTTTGAAACTGCGTGAACATTATGTACAAGGAAAGAAAGCCTCAGCAATCTGGCGAAATATGCAGAAAATAATACAAAATACATTGTTTTCATGTTAATCTGCCAAGTCTTTGCTATAACTGATTGCATAATTTAAGGACCAAGACATATAAACATTTTCCTGAGCTCTGTGGCCTGGGAGTGCATAGAGTGTGTGTGTCCTCACAGTAGATCTGCATTCCTGAGCTGTCTAATGTAATGCTGGAGACCCACAGCTTTTCACAGCAGTGTATGAGCCATAGAATAATTATAACGGGAAATGCCACCCAACAACTCTAGAGATCTCAGTTTTGCCTGGAAGCTAGAAAGCTGAATCATAAAATAGTTTCTCATATATTTTGGGGGAATCCAGCAGTGAGATAGACTTTCCAGAGATCCCAGTTCTGAGCAACCATTCAAAGTAAATAATGGGGCCATGGCCCTTTAGTGGAAAGGCTGATATTGCTGACCTCTTTCTGGGAATACTATGTTTTGCCCACTTGTTTTTCATTAGAAGCACAGATAGTATAGAAGACATTGTATTAAAATGAGATTCATGCAATTAGCATTTTTAAAAGAGCTCAGCAGTTGCAGCCTCCATACCTCCTCAGCACAGGTTTCCTTTAAAATGTAACGTTAAAAAAAAAAAATACGCTTTGGATAAAGTAGAGAGGGATTAGACCCTCTGTTGGGTTGAGTCTCTGTCCCCTCTGGTGAGATTTGCCTCACAATATTGGTCTTTGTGAGCAACAGGGAAAGCTGTTCTGGTTCTGGTGGTCAGTGTTGAAGTGCACCCTATGTTGGTGTCCACTGGTGAAGTACACCCTTATGTTCATGGCCAATGCTAAAGTCCCCCCTGGTGTTGGAGGTCAGTATTGAAGAGGATTCTACATTGGTATCCAGTGGTGAAGTGCACCCTTATGTTGGTGGTCAATCCTAAAGTCCCTTCTGAGGTTGGAGGTCAATGCTGAAGTGCCCATTGAGGTTTGAGATCAGTGTTGAGGTGCCCCCCGAGGTTGGTGGTCAGTGCTGAAGCACCTGTTACATTGGTTTGCACTATATCAAGCACCCTTAGGTTGGTGCAGCTATCCAAGAGAGCACTTCCCCTTGCTTTGAAGAAAGCACCTTTAACAAGACAAAGCAAAATAAAATGCTAACAGAGTCCATAAATTCTAACTCTGGGCTCACCACCCCCCCCCATCCGAAATGTTTTTCTTCTACTTTATTTATGGTGTATTTTGCCCAGTCTGATGAAACTACTACAGGTCATGTTTGTCTTCTTTTTCCTCTGGCAATGGAATTATCCTGAATTCTGCAAAGAGCAGTGTCACACTCTGCTGCATTCTCCATGTTTTGGCCATGCTTGCACTTTAGAGGGGCCCAAGATACGTTATGCCACGTACACACGATCGGAATTCTCGTCAGAAAAGGCTCTGATGGTTTTCCCGATAAAATTCCAACGGAATTCGGCTCAAGCTGTCTTGCCTACACACGGTCACATCAAATTCTGATCATTTATAAAGCAGTGACATACAACACGTACGATGTGACTAGAAAAAGAATCGGAATTTTGGTCGGAAAAAACTCTGATGGTTTCCCCGATGGAATTCCGATGGGATTTCACTCAAGCTGTCTCGCATACACACGGTCACACCAAATTCCGACCGCCAAGAATGCGGTGACATACAACGCGTACAACGGGACTAGAAAAAGAAAGTTCAATAGCCAGTAGCCAATAGCTTCTGTCTCGTAGTTGAATCTGAGCATGCGTGATTTTTGGCACACGATCGGAATTACCGATAGAAAGTTTTTCCGTCTGGAAAATTAAGAACATGCTATCAAATTTTTGCTGGCGGAAATTCGGACAGCTAAATTCCGATGGAGCATACACACGGTCGCATTTTCCGATGAAAAGCTCTCATCTGTCTTTTTCTGGCTGGAATTCCGACCGTGTGTACGCAGCATTAAAGGGTTAGTTTATCTTTAGAAAAAATATCCACTATGCAATCAAACTACACCATAGGGGCACCCTGTGATGATCAGATCTTAAAACTATGCCTGTGCTCTGGTAACTTACCTGATTGCTACTGCTACATTGCTATTGCTTTACATGGCTCTGTCCTGTCTTACTACTATGATGCCATTAGAATGAGCATCTCCTAGTGATATAAGAGGAAGCACCATTGTTTCCTGAGGGCCTGTACATGAGCAGTGTGTTCTTTCTCTCCCATCATAGCCACTAGGCTCATTTGAGATGAGAGAAAAAAAAGAGCGCACTGCACGTGTATGGTCCTCAGGAAAAAGACGGCACGCCCTCTGTAGAACTAGGGGGTGCTTGTCCTAACGGCTGCTCTGTTATACTAGTAAGACAGGATAGATCCATTCAAAGCAGTGGCAATTTATACAGCAAGACCTATATTACACAGGCTTCCTGTCCCTTCTCTCTCTTTTTTTAAAGAGTATAAAAAATTTCCTAAGCCAAAACACCATTTTAGTCACCTAAATCCTTGGTAATTTGACTTGCCAGATCCTGAGTCTTCTATGTTATGCACTACAGAAAAGGAGTGCCCTTTAGCGGGTGTGCAGCCACTAATGCCGCGTACACACGATCGGAATTTTGACCAGCAAAAGACTGATGAGAGCTTTTCATCGGAAAATGCGACCGTGTGTATGCTCCATCGGAATTTAGCTGGCCGAATTCCCGCCAGCAAAATTTTGAGAGCATGTTCTCAATTTTCCCGATGGAAAAATCGGAAATTTCGATCGTGTGTATGCAATTCCGACATGCAAAAACTCACGCATGCTCAGATTCAACTACGAGATGGAAGCTATTGGCTACTGGGTATTGAACTTCCTTTTTCTAGTCCCGTTGTACGCGTTGTATGTCACCGCATTCTTGGCGGTCGGAATTTGGTGTGACCGTGTGTATGCGAGACAGCTTGAGTGAAATCCCATCGGAATTCCATCGGGGAAACCATCAGAGTTTTTTCCGACCAAAATTCCGATCGTGTGTGCGTGGCATAAGTGAATGACATGTGGACACTTTCAATTGGCTGTCCAACATTGGGGTCCTCTTAGGCTTCAGATGATTGCACAGTTGATGACCAGTCGGCGTAGCCTATACTCACAGCTTAGTTTAAAAGTTTCAGGTAGTAATATTTTATTTTCTGAAAAGGTAATGAATGGGTGGTATTAACACATTTTAAAGAAAACCTGTCATGAGTGTGCTGACAAATCAATCTGTATATTTTTTGTAAATTTATTATAAATATTCAGGCAGAACTATGAAAGATTTATGTTTACCCCCTTACCTAACTTACCTAGGAGATGATTCCTGGACCTCAGAGTCAGAGGTAAGATACCTTCTGTGGTTAGAATTTCTGCCTTGTAAACTGATTATAATACACGTTATCTTCCAGCTCCTAAGTAACTATAATGCCGCGTACACACGATCGGACATTCCGCCAACAAAACCGTGGATTTTTGTTCAAAGGTTGTTGGCTAAAACTTGTGTTGCATACACACGGTCACACAAATGTTGGCCAAAAATTACGAACGCGGAAACTTGGGTGACGTACAAGATGTAAGACGAGCCGAGAATAAGGAATTTCGATAGCCTTCTGCTTGATTCAGAGCATGCGCAAACTTTTGTGCGACAGACTTGTGTATACACGATTGGACTTTCCAACAACATGTTTTGTTGGCGGAAAAATTGAGAACCTGCTATCAAACATTTGTTGCCGGAAAGTCAGCAAACGTTCAATGGAGCATACACACGGGCAAACTTTCCGACAACAAGCTCACATCCAACATTTCCCGTCAGGAAATCCGACCGTGTGTACGCGGCATTACAGTGTTAAGCTGGCCATACATTATACAATGTTCTTATTAAATTGCCTTCAACTATGTAGAGCACTGGTCTCCAAACTGCACCCGGGGGCCGGATGTGGCCCTTTACTTGCTTTTATGCAGATCTTGGGACACTATTTTATTTACTGATACCAGTGAAGGGCACAATTCCTTCCAAAGACACCAACAGTGGGGCTCAGTTCCTATAAGTGACATCACATGACAATGACACCAATGATAGGGCCCAATTTTTCCTAAAGACACAAATTGTATATTACCCTGATGCTGGGACATTTTGTACTCCTGATGGCCACAGTCTGGTCCCCCAAAAGTCTGAAGGATGATAAACAAGCCCTTTGTTTAGAAAGTTTGGAGACCCCTGATGTAGAGCAAGGACCTGCCTGATTGCATACAAATTGCAAGTGTTTAGGTTTAACTTCATATTTGATGGTTTTCGTAAATCTAAAGGAAATTGTACAAAAAAATTGTATAATGTATGGCCAGCCTTAAAAACAGGGCACTGTAGTTATTTACATTCGTTCCAACTATATGGCTCTGTTATGTGATACTGTTATGCACATTCGGGAGACAGAGTGTGTTGTTAGTGGTCAAAAAAGTTGGCAGAGTAGTAGTTGTCACATTTCAGATGTCCTCTCCCCTCCAGAGTCATCCTGAGACAGAATTAAGTTCAGAAAAAGAAAGTAATAGGGCAAGCACACATCTTTTATACAAAAGCCTGCAAAGGTATGATCATTTTGAATATTGAGATGATTGCATAAGACCATTCATGACTAGCTCCATGAACCATCATTTTTACCATCAAGTCATTCTCTGTACCACTCAAGAGGGGTTATTTAAAAAGGCAAATCCACTTTGCACTACAAGTGCAAAGTGCACTTGAAACTGCACTGAAAGGGCACTTGGAAGTGCAGTCGCTGTAGATCTGAGGGGTAGATCTGAAATGAGGGGAAGCTCTGCTGATTTTATCATCCAATCATGTGCAAGCTATAATGCCGTTTTTTATTTTCCTTGCATGTCCCCCCTACAGCGACTGCACTTCCAAGTGCCCTTTCAGTGCAATTTCAAGTGCACTTTGCACTTGTAGTTTGCACTTGTATTGCAAAGTGGATTTGCCTTTTGTAAATAACTCCCAAAGTTTGGAGTTCCCATTGCATATGCTACAACAAATGCAGTCAGTGACTTTTAATGCCAGAGCTCCATGGAGCTGAGCAGGGATGAGCAGCTTCTAATGCTCTAGCAGCCTCAGAGCAGACATTTTAAAGTATGAAAACAGCAACAGAATGTTTGTAATTTTAAAGTAACCCTGTTGATCTAGTGCAATAATAAACATCAAGACATACCTGTAGAAGAAGACTAAATTCACGTACCTTTCTTGCTGCCAATGTTACTCCGATCCTGAGAAGTCTTCTACTGAAGTTTGCAGGACAACTGACACTTCCTGGAGTGTCGATTTTCTGGGTTCCCCACAGCTCTCAATGACTCCTTCTGCTGACCTCCACATCACCACTGTCGCTTTTAATAGCTGGAGGTCAGCAGAAGGCACCAATTAGAGCTGTGGGGGAGCCAGGGGATTGACACCTCATAAAGTGTTGGCTTCCATGCAGATTTCAGAAGACAATTTCTCAGAGATGGAGAGGATATCAGCAGTACGGGCAGCAGGAAAGGTGAATATGTACACTCTTTTTTTACGGGTATGGCTTGATTTGAAAAATAAAAAGTATAGCAACATGGTCTTTTTAGGTCAGACGAAACCCATGCTAAAAGAAATAAAGATGTCCTTCTGCTGGTTGTGTCTTCTATACATTCTGAGTGGAGTGGCCGCTGCTGCAAGCGAAGTCAGAACCCCAGATCTTCATAATTTATTAAATCAGCTACTCAGAAAATACTGAAGTTACCAAATTAGCATCACAACCATGCAACTAGCATTTTCAAATGGAGGCAATAGCAGTCTCTGTATTTCTTTCATCCAAGGTTTTCTTGAAACTTAGGCCAAAGGTGATTTGATTCTCTTTCCTTCCATCACAGAGTAAAGAAATGTCCTTGAATCTCTAAGCCCTTGTACACATGGTCGGAGATTCCGACGGAATGTGTCCTATCGGACCGTTTTGTCGGATATTCCGACTATGTGTGGTCTCCATCGGACTGTTTCCGTCGGAATATCCGACGGACCAACTTTTCCAACTTGCCGGTAAAATTTTCCGACAAAATGCTCCGATCAGACATACTCCGATCATGTGTAGCCTACTCCGACGGACAAAGTGCCACGCATGCTCAGATCAAATTCCTAGACCAAAGCTATTGGCTACTAGCCTGAACGTAGTCCCGTCGTAACGAAATAACGTCATTACGTTATGTACAATCGGATTTTCCGACAACTTTGTCTGACCGTGTGTATGCAACATCACTTCCGGATCTTTTCCGGAATTAATCCGTCGGAATTACTCCGGCGGATTTGGTTGTCCGACCGTGTGTACAAGGGCTAAGGCAGCGCTATTGTGTTCTTGCTGGCCACCAGCACAGCAGTAATCTAAGTAAAAAATCCAACAGGCTGTTGTACTTGGGTACAAACAGCCTGCTGATAGATGGATCGAATCTTGGCTGGTCCCTTCTGAACAGGCTGAGATTAGATCCATCTATGGCTGGCTTAAGTTCTATAAAACCATTTTCGTCTGCATTCTCACATGTACTTCTGAGTGACCGTATAGCCTCTTGTCACATGATTCTCTGTTGTACATCATCCCTTTCATGTTCCAGTGTAGGCAGGCATGGCTGCAGAAGGTGTTTGAACCATATCATGCACCAACCTGTGTTTTTTTACACTCTCAGAGCCAATAAAATTGAGGAGAGGATAATGGCAGCTTTATAAATTTATCTAGCAGGACATCTGTATGCAGGTTAGTTGTTCCCCTGAAGGCAAGTCAAATGCCAAACTTGTATGAATTTTCAGTTTTTCCATTCTACTATTGCTATATAATGGAAGTTAAATAATTATTACACACTTTTTCAGGCCTAGTGAAGCCCATAACCCTATAATGAAATGGCCCCCCATGTAGCATGTTATACTTAAAGCGTCTGTTACGCCAACATTTCATATTCCTGATATGTACCGACTGTACCATGTACTTGTATGAGAAAGTATCCTGTTCTCTTTGTATTGCTTACTTTGTTTGAAATCCCAGGTGTTCCTGCCAGTCCCTCCGCTTTTCTATTAAAAACTGACCACATTAAAGCGGAGTTCCGCCGTTTTTTTTACAAATACCGCAGCTGCTGACTTTTAAAATATGGACACTTATTTGTGCAGGGCGCAGATGTCCGCAATGTCGGCACCCGAAGCCGATCTGTCCCTTGGCTCTCAGTTGCCGCCGCCATCTTTGGTAAGGGAATCAGGAAGGGAAGCCTTGTGGCTTCCCTTCCTGGTTCCTTACTGCGATTGCGCGACTCGTGCTGCACTACCTCACTGGTCCCTGCTGTCTCCTGGGACCTGTGCGTCTCCCAGAAGACATGGGAGTGGATGGGAAGTGGCGTAGATACCCACAGGTGGTGCAGGTATCTATGCCCGGAGGTGGGAGCAAGATACCTGTATTAGACAGGCATCTGCTCCCCCCCCCCCCTGAAAGGTGCCAAATGTGACACCGGAGGGGGGGGGAGGATTCCGAAAAGCAGAAGTTCAATTTTTGAGTGGAACGCAGCTTTAAGCAGAGCACCTTGTAGTCAGTTCTCTAGCTATGCTGGGAACTCAGCCTGCTCTCCTCCAATGATCAGACTTGTCCTGACACGCCCCCCTGCTGCACAGCCATTCACTATGAAGATCAGTGTGCTGCTGTTTCTCCTCCCCTATCTGTTATGCAGCTGGGAACAGAGGGAATGTGATCACTTATAAAAAAAAAAAGGTAAAACAGGTATTTTTTATATCTATACAAAAGTGTTTTGCCTTTCATTTATATTTTAAACTGAATGGGCTGTGTTACAAGGTGATCATTTACCATCACTTTAAGCTATAGATCACCCAATTCGCCTGCCTTCTCTTTAACTATGTTGGTACATAGGGCCAGAAACTTTCCATAGATGGACATGGAACTGATTCCTAATGTTTGAAGTTAATACCTACTGTAGACGCACAGCTGGATTACTGCTGGCCCCCGGCCAGAGTTAAAACAGACAGCCACTTGGATGTTCTTTGCAAAGAGCCGTGCCTTTACTGAAACCACACATAAAGATACACAAATAAGAGGTTCCAATGGCTGCACCCACATCCAGTTCACATTTCAGGCAGAATGCAGATAAAAGCAAACAAGTTTCCAAAATACATGCTCCATCAGCAACTAAGTGTGCAAATCGAGTGGAAGTGTGATGGATTGTGCTCCAAGATGAATCGTCTGGTGATGACAGACAGGGAGGAGAGGTCACATCGCTGGGCTGATTTCTGTTTAACCTCACTAGTTCCAGACTGGTCTGCAATATATTGATCAGTAATGGGTAGAGATTTCATGGTGTCATGATTGCTGTACACTCATTCTCTAACAAATCTTGGTTAGAGTGGGTGTAGTTGGTTACCCAGATCTCAGATCTCCAAGCCTGCATTCTGAATGCAAACAAATCAGAATCCTCCATCCACACTCTACAGCATGGATGGGCGAATCTCCCACTGTGTCCAGTGTAATCTGACAGCCGGCACCAGCAGTATATAGGAACCTACTAAGATTTGCATAGTATATGGCTACCTCAAGAGATATTAATCCCCAAACCAAAAATGTATTATATTGCAGCTTACCAATCATTAGATGTGGTGGCTGCATCAGTTTTCATTTTTTAGGCTGGGCTCACGAATATGCCAATTGCATGCGTTTTAAACTACATCCAATTCCCATGACATGTGAATGTGACCGGCTCTTCATGGAGCTGGTTCACACATGTAGGGTGGCTGTTTTTCAGTTTCAAAAGGATCCTGTGCATTTTTGGGTCCAGCTCAGGTAGGTATTAACACACAAAAAAAAAATGCACCTGAACTATTGAACAGGAGCGCACCAGACCTCGGACTGCAAAACCGCAGCGGCACATATGTGAACCCTGCCTTAGGCTCTTTTCTCTTTGTCTTCACCTGGTGATCTGACCAGTAACACAACTCCTGTATTATACCGCGTACACACAATCGGACATTCCGACAACAAAATCCATGGGATTTTTCCGACGGATGTTGGCTCAAACTTGTCTTGCATACACAAGGTCACACATTGTTCTTGGAAATTCTGAACGTCAAGAACGCGGTGATGTACGAAGAGCCAAGAAAATTGAAGTTCAATAGCCAGGGCGGCTCTTCTGCTTGATTCCGAGCATGCATAGAACTTTGTGAATTAGAATTGTGTACACATGATTGGAATTTACGACAACGGATTTTGTTGTCGGAAAATTTGAGATCCAGATCTCAAACTTTGTGTGTTGGAAATTCCAATGGAAAATGCCCGATGGAGCCTACACACGGTCAGAATTTACGACAACAAGCTCCCATCGAACATTTTCCGTCAGAAAATCCGACGCGGCATTAGAGCATCCCCATTCTGGGTGAAGGAGCACAGGGGGCACTTTTGGATACAGCATTGTCAGTCTGGGGGGAGGGGAGTGTAAGATGGACTAGCAGATTTAAATACACTAACAAATTGGAGCCAAACTCCCGATTATACTTTATTAGCAGTTACAACTTATTCCTTTATTTTAAGATAAAGGTTTTATATAAATAAAGGCTGATCATTGTAAGCACCACTGCTAGTGTTAAATGGTTTATCTCATCTGTTACTGATACATTCTGCTGGAGAGCTTGTTCTTTTGAAAAACATAAGACTTGAGGTGAAAATAGAAGAAAGGCTAAAAAAAATAAATGCAGCCATCACATCTAAGAATTTGTAAGCTGCAATATTAGAAATGTTTGCTTATAGGTTTAATACTGCTTTATGATGAGAAAGAGGGACAGCTTTCAGCACAAAGTATACTTGGCAAGGGACACCCCCCACCCGTTACCCCATTACACAGACCCAGAAAAACTGATAGATAAAATATGATTGGATAAACCCCTGAGCGCTTTTGTTTCCATTACAACTTTTCCTTTCTACTGACTTTTCCTAATAACAGATTAAAAGGTTGATGGAAAGTTTTAAAGCCAAACTCCAGAAGCATAAAAAAAACTCCACCCTTGCAGTGAGCTTCCCCACCTTGCAAGGGTTAAATGCTTGTTATGTGTAGCAGAGAGAGGAAGAGGCTCTATCACTTACCTTACACCCCACTCCAATGCTCTCCTCTTGTGCTCAGAGATACAGTCTGTAGGCAGGACCATACAGAGACATTAACCCTATATGATATAGTGAGCAGGCTGATGTGCGTCTGGAGCCGGTTGCAGCTTACAGAGCAGGCTGCGGGGGATCGGTCACAGTGCCGGAGGAAGCCTGCTGGAGCAAGGAGTAAGGTAAGTATTAACTATTCACTCCTCGGCCCCTACACCAAAGGAGCATTTAACCCTTGCAATGTAAGGGTGGATTTTTATAATTTTTTGGAGTTAGGTTTTAATGTTACATAGTAGGTGAGGTTGAATAAAGACACAAGTCCATCAAGTCCAACCTATGTGTGTGATTATATGTCAGTAAATGTAGAATGACACTTCTGGGAGATAAATAGTACATTGTTCATAGAGGTCTATACATCAGACCAAAAAAAGGTGCAAATGAGGAGGGATGGTAGGATTTAGGTCCATGGGGACAATCCGTCCAAATGAGGGACAGTTGGAAACTACAATATTGGTTAAGGAGGTGCTAGGCACTCATCCACACATGTTTTCTGTCAAATATCCTCTTTTGCATCCTGAAATGTAGGTTCTGTCACCTCCCCTCCCATTGCCCATGCTATATTTGCCATTGCATATGTTATTTAGAAGAGCTCTCCCCTTACCATCCACACTAAAATGATTGGATTTTCCGCAGACAAAACCTTAGACTTTTGTCCAAGGGGCGTTGGCCAGGAACTTGTCTTGCATACAATTGGCAAGGAATTATCGGCAAAAAAACACAAACGTAGTGACGTACTACGTGGTTTTTCAGCTCTTTAGCGCCACCCTTTGGGCTCCTTCTGCTAATTTCTTGTTAGTAGAAGTTTGGCGAGTGTTGACTCATGCTTTTCATTTTGTGCTTTTCAGCTGGTTTCTGAACGGCCGTTCGTCAATCAGCCATGTTGCGGAATCGGAGGAGATAACGTGTTATTTATTATTGGCCTTGGAGTTATTGCTTTGACCCAAGTCCAGTCCAGGAACAGAAGGAGGAGTTCTTGGACCAAAAATTGGTTGCTTTATTAATCGTGAAAAACAATATCACCTTGTAGTCAGTACCTTTGCTGCAGAAGCTCTAGGAGAATAATCCAGATGATTTTTTGAATTATCTCTAGATGACGGACCCCTGCTTTCACCAAATCTTGGCATTGTTGACCCCTCTATATTAAGTAGCAGGTCACATGCATGAGGCTTTTATTTTATCTTTTGGTTAAATAATGTTTTGATTTGATATATTTTCTATATTTTTTAATGCATTGAATGCACTTTTTGGCTAAGTTCTATTGGCAGATATCATGTCTAATTTTATTTGTTTTCTTTTTTTAATGCACAGTAAAAAAATTGTGGAGAATAATACTTGGCTATGTGTTTTACTTCAAATGACAGTTGGGAGTAGGCAGTTACATTTTTAAAAATACAATGTAAAATTTACAAGGGACACCGACACAGTTGTATTTTTGATCTTAAAAAATATGGGATAATGGTGTTGTGGTAACTTGCACCAAAAAAATAAAAAAAATAAATAACAAGCATAATAATATTATTCTTGATATCACTAGCAAAAAAAAGCCTTTGAAAATTTGTTTGCCATAACTCCATCAGTGTCACCAGCAAAGCAGCTTCATTATTACCCCATTAAAGAAGAAGAGAATGCGCGCTGCATTTCGAGATTTCATAATTTTCCACGTCACGAATGTTAATTCTCCATTACGAGCGCTAGTTTACAAGACCGACCGCTTCTGGCTCGTCCTTGCTTGTGTACACACCCTCGGAAAATCCGACAACAGACATTTGTCAGTGGAAAATTTTAAAGGCTGCTATCCAACATTTGTCTCTGGAAATTTCGACAACAATTGACCGATGGAGCTTACAAACGGTTGAATTTTCCGCCAACAGCCTGTCAATTCCCGTCGGAAAATCAAATCGCATGTACGAGGATTTCGTTTTCTGTCAACTTCCCTAATCTACTCTATGTTTTTTGTCAACTCTACCCACACCACTGTCACAATCAGGGGTCAGGCTTTAAGGCCAGTTGCTGGTGGAGATGGATTTAGCTGCGTATTAGTACCAGGTCACAGTCCTCAAAATCGTGTGCAAGCCGAAAATGGATAAGCAAGCAAGGATCAAACAGAATGTAGCAGGTAAAACAATGCAAAGGTCAGTAACGAGTAGTTGCAAGTTGGGATCTGGCAGAAGCATAGTTGAGGAAGAAGCCAAGGGTCGATAACGAGGGATAGCAAAATATAGACAGCAGCAGGGAAGAAGAGAGTGAGATACTGGCTGAAGAGAGCACAACAATCTGGCAAACAGGACGTGCAGAGACATGTTTAAATCAAGATGTTCACGGGAGGAGCAAAGAGTTCAAGGTTCAGCAGAAGTCAAGACACAAGGCTGGGTTGTCCAATGGATCAGACAGGGCACTATCCAGACAGGGCACTAACCAGCATCACAGGTAGCTCAGCGAGAACAGTCATTGCCAGACACAGCAGAGGTCCCAGGTTCAAGTCCAGGACCTGATAACCGCACTAGACTTTCTGGCATCTCTTTTTCCATCAACGTTTGTGACTGGGATCCCTCCAAGACTATAGGTTATGAAATCATGACATTATGAAGCACTACATAGGCCAGTCCAAAGAAGTCCAATAGGATGTATAAACATGTTACGCATAACAGGTCCTTTTATGAATGGGCATACATTTGCTAGTTCAGTAAAGGGCAGAGCATACACCAACCCTAATGATTCAAATGCCTCATGCAGAAACCACCAACCCATTGGCAGTTGATGGACCTTTACAATCTTTATCCTGCAAGGTGATCTGCACTAAGATCTTCTACACCACAATTACAGCATTATGCTAAATTCCTCCATGCATTTGTAATATGTCACCACAAGACACAGTATCAATGTAGGGGCTAGGGAATAGAATCACTGAGTGCAGCAGGGTGAGAAGTGTTGGGCTCTTCAAGTGGAGGTTTCTCTCTATTAAAACAGAGATCAGAAATGTGGGCAGCGTAAGAGGTGAGTATCTACTATCGTCTTTGCATTCTCTTGCAGTTTTACTTTAGCAACAGAGTCGCTTTAAGAAAATTCGAGGGCCCTGACTATCCCAAGGGACTCTTTGTTAAAAAGAGTTGACATCACCCAGCATTACATGTAGCTTCCTGAGGATGCAGACTAGTGAATTCATTTCCACTCTGTTAATTTAATCAGCCAATAAAGCATGTTCCACATAGTAACTGTATTCAAACAACCACAGGTCCACAACATTCCATCAGGAAACCATTATAATGGTGTAATTATGATCTGCGTAGAGCTAAAATCTGCAGCCATGGTAAGGACATACACAGAACTAGAGCATTAATAAGGCTTGGAGAAACAAAACCAAAGCTTGTAAAGATATGTAAATCTTCATTACTACAGGGACAGTTAAATATTAGTTTGGGCCTTGGAGCCTTCTATACCTGCTGCCAAGAAACATTTACATCTGTCATTGAATTACACTTCATACAGAGTCATCTTAAACAGGGTGACGTACTGAGGGAGATTTTTAATGACTGTTATTAGTCATTAACTTGAGTGCCTAATTGAAGCTTGAGCTGTTGAACTCTGTAAAAAAAAGGCATTTTCAGCGATCTTGTAAAATATAGACCAGAGCTCTATCTGGTGGCTGGATGTGAAAATATATTTTTTGCAATATTTTTTGCAATATTTCATACAGGATTTACCTGACTTATAAAGTTAAAAAGTTTTGTGTCATTTAAAATACATGTTTGATATGTCAGATAATCCAGCAAAACATTATCCTTTGTAAACAATCTGTGGCTTTTGGCCTCTTTCACACTAACGTCCCGTTCAGGCCCGCCTGTCAGTTTTTCAGGCGGACCTGAACGGGTGCTCCATAGAGCTCTATGGAGCGTCGGATGTCAGCGGTGACATGTCCGCTGACATCCGACCCGCTCCGATCCGAAAAAGTGTAACGGAGGAAAAAGCTATTTTTCCATCCGTCTGCGGATCGGATCGGGTGACGACGGGCACTGCGGTCCATCGTCATCCGATCTCCCATAGGGGAGAGCGGCGCTGTGACAGGTCCGTCCCTGCGCAGTGTGCAGAGACGGAGCTGTCATCTCCCTGCTCAGCGGGGATCGGCGGAGTGATCCCCGCTGAGCAAACGGACATCCACGGGGCGGATCAGAACTGATCCGCCCCGTGTGAAAGGACCCGTACTCATTTAGAAGCAGCCATTTAAGTGGATCTAAAGTAAAACAATTGATTTAGAAGAGTCATTTTAATCAAAGTACTGAATATCAGATCTGTGGATTGCAATATGTGGAGTTTACAAGCCATCCCTTTTGAATTCTTGTAGGGAATACTTTTGTGATACATTTAAAATGTTACTAACTTGCCAAATGTATTCAAACATTTCCTGGAAGTTCACAGAGCAGATACACATATAGATTTACACATATGATATAATAATGCCATGATATAGAGACCCTGATTAGTCCCGAAATGCCATACAGTAGAGCTGCACGATTCTGGCCAAAATGAGAATCGCGCTTTTTTGCTTAGAATAAAAAGATCACGATTCTTGCAACGTAAAATATTTCACATTATACAAAAAAAATTGGGCTAACTTTACTGGTTCATTTTTTTTTTTATTTAAGTATTTTTTCCCAAAAAAAATCGCATTTGAAAGACCGCTGCGCAAATACAGTGTGACATAAAATATTGCAACAACCACCATTTTATTCTCTATGATCTCTACTAATATATATATATATATATATATATATATATATATATATATATATATATATTCTTGGTTTCAAGAAATAAATAGGTTTCAAGATATAATTTTTTTTTGCTGGAAAATTACTTAGAACTCCCAAACATTATATATATATATATATATATATATAATGTTTGGGGGTTCTAAGTAATTTTCCAGCAAAAAAAATAAATAAATTATATCTTGAAACCTATTTATTTCTTGAAACCAAGAAAAAGATTTAGTGTTTAAGTGGTTAAACTTCCTTCATTTACACACAAGTCTATTCCTTTGTTACAATGTTTATACTTAAGTTCCACCACTAAAGAATGTTGTGATTCTTGGCAGACTGTCCGTTTTTTTCTTCCTTTCTTTTGACAGCTGTCGGCTTTAGCAAAGCAGAGAGAATTCTCTGCATAGAAAGAATCGGGAAACACTTTTGTCAAGATCGCAATGGGGAAAAAACTGCTATAACAATTCCTGATGATTACTATACAGCTGCTTTCAAAAAATTTATTTCATTTACAAAACTCTGCTTTGTGCTTTAATTCCTCCAAAGTAAGGGAAGCCCCATTAATTCTTGCTTTAACAGGTAATGTGACAGGGCTCCCTTCCTATCCAGGCTTGTTCTTTGTAGCGTTATGCAGAGAACCCATTACAGGATCCATACTACACTCTGCATTTTATAAATAATATGTAAAATGCAGGCACACTGTGCAATAATTGGAGAGATGTCCAGTGTGCGAAAAGCAGACACCATTTCTTATTATAAATAGCCCTTAAAATGTTACATAATCGATCGTGCCATCCTATTGCTTCAGCACCCCCCTTTGTTAAAGTATATGTAAACCCTGACAGTGAACTTCTATTGTTTGCTACCTTTTGGTCTGGTAAATATACCATGATGAGTAAGCATTATCACCCTAGGACAGGAAGTGCTAGCGAGGAATAAAAGCCTAAAAAAGGAAACCACCTTGTCTAAGGGCTGGCAAGCTGAAAAATATTAGATTTTGTTTTCTAAAGCCCAACTACATGATAAAAGTTTGTTGGGTTAAAAAAAACATCTTTCCATATTTTCAATTTCACTTAAAGGGGTTGTAAAGGTTTGTGTTTTTTTCACCTTAATGCATCCTATGCCCGGGGTTCTCTGCTCTTTATTGGATAGATTGATAGCAGCGCAGCCATTGGCTCCTTCTGCTGTCAATCAAATCCAATGACGGGTGCTGGGGCCAAGTCCTGCATTCGGCCTCTATGGACGCCGAATGCTGGACTTGGGAGAGCGCCCACAAGGTAACCCCCCGGGAGAGCACTTCTCCCAGGGGGTTATCTGATGTGGGGAGGATCCGCGAGAGCCGCCGAGGGACCCCAGAAGATGAGGTTCGGGATCACTCTGTGCAAAACGAGCTGCACAGTGGAAGTAAGTATGAAATGTTAAAAAAAAAAAAAAAAACTGAACCTTTAGTGTCACTTTAAGCTGCAGTCCCATTATCATCTAGTGCTGGACTCTTCTCTCTGTTTGCTTCCTGGACGTGTCCTTCTTCTGGGGCTCAGCATCATGCAAGCAATTCCCAATGGCTAACCAGCAGAGGGGTCCTCTCCGAATCTAGATGGGGACTGACATCAGACCGATCGGAGTGAAGGGACCTGGACTAGCAGTTCCAACAATTGAAAACATTATCAGTGAGGGACCTGGATGGGGGATTTCAAGTGAGTATAACTGACTTCGGCAGGTAAGTAAAACTTAAAATGGTTCTAAAGCTAAAACATTTTTTACCTTTGCATTATTCCCTGCATTAAGGTAAAAAACATTTTACAGCTTGCTATGCTCTCCCACCTCCCGAAATACTTACCTGAGTTCTCAATCGATCATTCTCTGCATTAAGGTATAAAACCTTCTGTAATTAGGATTCCCCAGCTTACCTAAGCCTGGTCCTGATCCAACGCTGTGCCCGAGAGCAGCAATGCTCACTGCTCTCTCTCACGCAACAGGACCGAAAGGCAGCAGCGGGATTCATTGGCGCCTGCTGCTGTCAATCAAATCCTGTGATGAGGGAGCGGGGTCAAGCCGTGCTGTCCGTGTCTATATACGCAGGCAGTGCGGCACGGCATCAAGCCCAAAGGAGTGCCTCCATAGGAAGTACCTTCCTATGGTGGCAATTGCCAAAAAGGAGGAGCCATGAGCTCCAGTGGGGGAGCCTAGAAGAGGAGGATTGGGGCTGCTCTGCTCAAAACCATTGCACAGAGCAGATAAATATGACATGTTTTTTTTATTTATTTATTTTTAAAAGAAGGTTTAGAATCATTTTAAATTGAAGGCCATTGTTCCACTTTAAGTTTACATACACTTTAAGGATTCAATCCATATCTTTTGTGAACTTTCCTTTGGAGCTAAATCTCCCTGTCTTTTCTTACTCCACCATAGTCCTTATTTGTGTCTGATGTAGAGATTTTTACAAGAGAAATGTGCAAAAAGTTTATAAACACGCATATGTTGCTTCTAACCCTATTTTCAGCCCCCTCAATTAATGCATTGTCAAATGCTGTATACTCCTTCAAAACTACATGAGATCAATCCAGTGCAGTCATTTGAGTGTTGGAGAGAATGTGAGGTTGAACACATGTCCATATTTGATGCCACCGTCCAATGACTCAGTCATAATGGGGGAAAGTCTTAAATATTAATTAAGATAATTAATAATCTTGAAATTGGGCAAGACCCTTGGCGATGTTTATTCCATGCTACTACTGAGTCAAGGAAAAAATATAAAATGTCTATTATTCCATTCTTGTTAAACGCAGTAAATCAACGAAAACACCAACTATGTTGGAAATGCTGAATAGAAGATAGATAGAACTGGATGAATAGAAGAGTTGACACATCTACAAAAGGACTCCTATTCAATCTTCTATAGAACTTTCGGAAGTTGGTTTGAGCTCAGTCTTTGGTTTACACAAGATATGTAGGTAATGAAAATATATTTGCGTAATAAGAACAGGGAAATGGCGCTGCTAAAAAGTGGTGTGATATCCCCTCTGATCCAACAGGGGGTAACAAACAAAAGTGGGCATATATTAACGACTTGCCTAGCAGTGGCAACATGGCTTGGCTGCGCGAATCGGCGTCATATTACGTTGCTTCCTGGTTTGGCCACTAGGGGCGCACGCCCCCTACTCGCCCATGGAGCCGATGCGAGTGCCCGGCAGTCGCGATCACCGCCGGGCTCCCGCCATCGCTCGGGGCACACCGAGAAGAGCCTAACTCATCAGAGAATATATATCATAAAAAATACCATCAAATAATAAGTGAATCCTTAATTGCAATATAAAGTGTCCAGAGTAACTGATTAGTAAAAAATTGTGAATTATTATATGAAAAAATGATTTTATAATATATATGATATATAGCATAATGTGTATATAATATAATATAAAATATATAATATATATATTATATAATATATATAATATATAGCATATAGCAATATATAAATCCTTTCAGTGTCCCATATGCATGATTCCACACAAAGTGCTCTGTTCTAGTATCCAAAAAATTGCAATTTTATATACTCTTCTTGTGCAAAAAATAAAGTGACCAAGTGCATCCAAAAAAGGTGAGTTCTTGTGCTCCCCTCAAGTATGTGCACTCACCAGAAGCCCTTACCCCTGCAGGGGTAAAGAGCATGTAATCAGATGCTTCACCAATCCGGATATTCCCAGGAAGCGATGAATTCTCTTAATGCGAACCAAAATGTATATGAACCGGCATCCACATGCAATCAAAAATGGGCATCCATAGCATAAAACCGATATAAAATATGTTTATTAGTATATTGGACATAAAAAAAAAAGTAGTTTAAAAACGGGGCTTAAAAACACTCTGCCCCAAAAGCAAGAATGGCTCTTTGGTCCACCGGAAGTGACGTTGATTTGTACCAAATCCCGTTAAGCGATCAGAGGGGATATCATACCACTTTTTAGCAGCGCCATTTCCCGGTTCTTATTACGCACACTTTGTGGGATCCTTTTCTGGGGAGGCTGCAGCTATACATATATATCTTAGACCCCTTTCACAGTGGAGCGCTTTGCAGGCTCTATAGCACTAAAAATAGCACCTGCAAAGCGCCCTGAAAGAGCAGCTCCTGTCACCCCAAAGGGCTTTCACACTGGGGCGGTGCACTGGCAGGACGCTAAAAAAAGTCCTGCTAGCAGCATCTTTAGAGCAGTGAAGGAGCATTGTATACACCGCTCCTCCACCGCTCCTGCCCATTGAAACCATGGGCAGCACGGCTATACTGCCGGCAAAGCGATTTGCGAGTGGTTTTAACCCTTTCTCGGCTGCTAGCGGGGGTGTAAAAGCGCCTCGCTAGCGGGCGAATAGCACCACAAAATTGACGGTAAAGAGGCGCTAAAAACAGCGCCACTGACGCACCCACCTTCCCAGTGTGTGGATTTTTGTTTTATATAATGAAAATACATTGGAGGAGAGGAGAGAGGGAGAGGCAGGGGAATCCTCCTAATATGTAAAAGAGTCGGATGTCAGGCCTCTTTGGACACTCATCTACACTCCCCCCCCCCCCAAATTGGGAAGAAAAGTGGAAGGGAAAACTCCCCCCCCCCCCCATCATTCCATTTATGGTGTGGAGTAATGGGTGGGAAGACTTTTATGGGTGGGAAGATGAGAGTATCTTTTCACCTTAATATCACAAAAGAATGTTTTTTGTTATGATTTTTGTGTTTTTTTTGGTCACGTTATAGACACATGTATTAAGGGGTGGTTGGGAGTGATGGAGGGGGTAGAGGAGAAAGGGTGGGGGTGTGAGGACATGAGAGGTAAGGATTTGGTAGAGAGACTTGCAACCCTTAAGCTGGGTTCACAGTAATGCGAATTGGATGTGGCTTTCGCCGCATCCAACTCGCATGACAGGAGATTGTGACCAGCTCTCTAGGAGCCCGTTCACATATCTCCGTGGCGGCTGCGGAGCTGATTGCACATGGGTTCTGTTCGTCTTTGGCTCAGTTTCAGGTGCGAATTCATGCAAAAATTAGGGCCCGATTCCTCCCTGAAGAGGAGAACGCACCGGACCTCGCTGTGAGCCACATCTGTCTGCAGTGTGAACCCAGCCTAAATCCTATCTGGGAGAAAGATCATCTGGACTATTTAAAGCGGAGTTCCACCCAATTTTGAGAAGTGGTTTTAAATGAAAGACCACCTCTCCACCCCTAGTTTTTGGATATTTAAAAAAATAATTATTTCTTTTGTACCATTTTAGAAGTACTAAGATTACTTCCGATCCAGCTGGGCCGCGGCCAAGGACGTCACATCCTCATCTGCTACGAGCCACCCCGTTATCTTCTGGGACATGTGTGTGTCCCAGAAGACAAGCTGACCATTCACAAAGCGCCGCGTGACTCGTGCAAGGCTCCACTGCCGGTTTCCCTTAGTTAGAATGGCGGCACCTGCTTCAGATCCGATGGATGGATCAGCCTTGTGGAGCTGCAATCGTGGGCTCCCAGGACAGGTAAGTGTCCTTTATTAAAAGTCAGCAGCTACAGTGTTTGCAGCTGCTGACTTAAAAAAAAAAAAAGACATTTTGGCTGGAACACAGCTTTAAAATATAGGAAGCCTTCACCTCTTATGATGTCTTTTTCCCTCTCTTTGGGGAATAAAAATAAGTATGATATATATGGTTTTTAGAGTGTAAGCTCTAACGATCAGGGCCCTCTGATTCCTCTTGTACCAAATTGTAACTGTAATGTCTGCCCTCATGTTGTAAAGCGCTGCGCAAACTGTATACCTGTATAATAAAAATAATAATAATAATATGGTTAATATGATAAAGATATAGGATATACACCACTTTTTTTTATGTTTGTATAGTATGTATTCATTGTTGTGTAGGAGATTTAAATGTTTTTTTTCTTTATATCTACTGTTTATTTAATGAATATCGTCTTGGTCTTTAACGTGATTTATGGTATTTGTAAATCTTTTTTCTAAAAATGAATACAAAGAATTTAAAGCGGTAGTAAATCGCTCAAAAAAACAAACAAACCTGCAAGACAATAGCATAATGTGCTAGTATGCATCGCATACTTACCTTAGAATGAAGCTCCCACAGCGCGCCTGGTCACCGATGAGGGGACTGACATACCCCCTCTGAGTTTCTTCTGGGTTTGCAAGCTCCGGCGCTGTGAGTGATCGGAGCAGCAATGATGTCACTCCTGCGCTTGTGCGTGGGAGTCCTCCATTCTGGCAAGTTCCGAAACGATCCACCGGACCTTTAGAGCGTATGTGTCACTGACGTCAGCGGCTGCATGCAGGGGAATATCTTCTAAACCAGGGATATGCAATTAGCGGACCTCCAGCTGTTGCAGAACTACAAGTCCCATGAGGCATAGCAAGACTCTGACAGCCACAAGCATGACACCCAGAAGCAGAGGCATGATGGGACTGGAGGTCCGCTAATTGCATATCCCTGATCTAAACGGTGGTTTAGGAGATATTCATTTTGCCTACAGGTAAGCCTTGTTATCAACTTACCTGTAGGTAAAAATTACCAATCGGGGTATACAACCACTTTAAATACAATTGCTTTATACTTTCTTGTGTTTCTGGATTACTACTGTATACATAGATGTGCGCAGCCTACTGCATTAGGGTGTGCACTCCAAAGCTCAAACACACACTACCGATCGCTTACTGTGTTCATTCAGAGAGGGAAGGGGTCAGTAAATTACATATTTACTGGCTCCTTCCCCCATTCATCCTAAAACATCCCTGCAGCAACAGCTGCCAGGAGAGGAGGAAAGCCAGCAGCGGAGCGGGGGAAGGGGGGGAACCTAGGGCAATAGGGGGAATCCATGCTGCACAGGGTGATTAGGATGTGCCTGGGCACACCCTGTGCGCACACCTATGACTGTATATATTGCTTTGAGTTCTTCAAGGAATTGCTTTTAATGGCTTCTGAGTTGCATTTGCATTCACATTGAGGCCGCGTACACACGCGGGGACTGTTCGCCCAACTTTGTCCGTCAAACAGTTTCGGCAAACAGTCCGCTCAAACTTAGCATGGACGGACATGGCCACACACGACGGACGAACAGTTTGCTGAAACCGTGCGCGATGACGTGAACGGCACGTACGACGGGACGAAAAATACGACGTCCTATACACTGCATTATAGCTTTCGGCGTGAAAATCCTTTCTGAGCATGCGCGCAACTTTGTTTGACGAACAAGCCTACACACGAGCGGACTGTTCGCTGAAACAAGGTTTCAGCGGACAGTTTTTCGGAAATTCCGAAAAACCTTGTCCGTCAAACTGTCCGCTGAAACTGTCCGCTGAAAGCCCACACACGAGCGGACTGTCCGCCCAAACACTGTTCAGCGGACAAAGTTGGGCGAACAGTCCGCCCGTGTGTACGCGGCCTTATTTCTATGAGAGAGAAATTCCCAGATACATTAACTCTAAAGTGTTCTGGAGCACATCTACTACCAGAAAAGTGTTTTTCTGTTTTATATAGGCAGCACTGTCCTGTGCGGATCTTGCAGATGAACTCTGCAAGTCATGTCAATCTAGGGACTGCGACTCAGCCTAAGAACACTGCGGAAATCCTGTTGAATATGGCTTCAATCGAATATATAAAACTGCATCACTCCACCTAAAACTGGGCCTGTTGGGGACATAAAACAAAGCACTCTTTGTAATTTCCTAGCAAAACCAAATATCATGTAAATGACCTTGGTGCTTCTTAGAAAAAGGTTTGACGTCCTTGTATAATAGTGGTTACTTTGTTGTATCTCTAAGTATCATGTCTACCTGCGGCAACTGAAATATATATTTTTTTCCTCTTTGCTGCATGGCGATGGGTTTGACGCGTAGAGGGCAAGCAGAGGAGAAAGATTACTTGTATTGCAATTCTTTATTCTGAGTAAGTTAGATAGCTCCAGGCGATGTATTATTTTTAGTTTAAAATTTTCCTGAAATAGTAAAAGTGGTGTCCCTGAGACGCAGCACTGCACAGTTTTGGAGGATTTCGACATGCCATGTGATCGTTCCAGAGCAGGACAGTGCTGGAGTGGCCTTGCAGTGCTGGCTCCATTCCCCACCAGGGACGTTATCAGTGTAAGGTCTGTTTGTTCTGTGTCTGTGTGATCTTCCTCCAGTTCAAAATCACACTGGAATGGAAAATCGACTTTTATCATGAGCCCTCGCTCCAGCATCAGGGGTTAATGTGAATGGTGATGACGTACACAGTAAAGCATTCACAAGGCATATTAATATAAATAATCAGCTAAATTCACGATGAAGGATCATGGAAATAACATTACTTCCAATGGTGTCCATGCACATCAATGCAGCGCAGCTTCAATGTGACTTTGGGAAATTGTGGTGAGCTACGTTGGTGCAATTTGGCCCCATAGAATACAAAAAAGCACATAAAAAATTTGACTAAAATCACACTACATAATTGCACTGCCTAAAACGTAGCCACCTCTGTTGTGGTATTTGACTTTGATTAACACGGGGGTTATTTACTAAAGGAAAATCTACTTTGCACTGCAAGTGCACTTGGAAGTAAAGTCGCTGTAGATCCGAGGGGGACATGCAAGGAAAATAAAAAACAGCATTTTAGCTTGCACATGATTGGATGATAAAATCAGCAGAGCTTCCAATCATTTCAGATCTACCCCTCAGATTTAGAGCGACTGCAGTTCAAAGTGCACTTTCAGTGCAAAGTGGAGTTGCCTTCCATAAATAACCCCCATGGTGATAACATTTTTCACAACATTTTGGGGTTGATTTACTAAAGGCAAATTCACTTTGAACTACAAGTGCACTTGGAAGTGCAGTCACTGTAGATCTGAAGGGGACATGCAAGGAAAACAAAAAACAGCATTTTTGCTTGTACATGATTGGATGATGAAATCAGCAGAGCTTCCCCTAATTTCAGATCTTCCCCTCAGATCTACAGTGACTGCACTTCAAAGTGCACTTGTAGTGCAAAGTGGATTTGCCTTTAGCAAATCAACCCCAGACTGCGCAGTTTGAAAAGTGCAGTTGTACTTGGCAAGAGCAGTTGCTCCAGAGCTTAGTAAATGACGTGAAGCTCTGCTGATTTCCATCATCCAATCACATGCAAGCAAAAATTCATTTTTTTTTTTTTAAATTGTCCTTGCATGTGAATGGGTATTCTTTGCAAAGTGAATCTTTACCTCAAGTGCAGTCTATTTGCCTTTAGTAATTCAACCCCTCGGTGTCACTTGGCTCTCCTGCTTGCTCTTTATAACATGAATATACTTCACCCTGAGCTCCCATCTTTTTCTAAGCCCACTTAAAAGGATATCTAAACCTAAGAACAAAAACGCATTATTTTGCATCTTACCTGTCCTTAGATGTGGTGGCTGCATTCGTTTATTTTTTTCAGTAAAAAAAATTTGCTGCAAGGGCAAAAAATACCTGTTGATTTCACAGGAAATGCCTTGTCGACAATTTTTGTGATTTGAACTGAGATCGTATAATATGTTATCTTCCTTAAATGCCATTGAGGATTATATACGAAAGGCAAATCCACTTTGCACTACAAGTGCAAACTACAAGTGAAAGTGCACTTGGAAGTGCAGTCGCTGTAAATTTGAGGGGTAGATCTGAAATGAGGGGATGCTCTGCGGATTTTATTATCCAATCAATGATGTGCAAGCTAAATTGCTGTTTTTTTATTTCCAAGTGCACTTTCAGTGTAATTTCAAGTGCACTTTGCACTTGTAGTGCAAAGTGGATTTGCCTTTTCGTAAATAACCCCCAATATCTTTTACTTTTTTCTATAATAAATATTCCAATTTTTTTCAGTTTAGGCTGATGTGTATTCTTCTACATATTTTTGGTTAAAAAAAAAAAAAAAAATCACAAAAAGCGCATATTGTTTGGTTTGCGCAAAAATTATAACGTCTACAAAATATGGGATAGATTTATGGCATTTTTATTATTCGTTTTGCTAGTAATGGCAGCGATCAGCGATTTTTATCAGGACTGCGATATTGCAGTGGACAAATCTGACACTTTTGACACATTTTTGAGACCAGTGACATTTATACAGCAATCAGTGCTATAAAAATGCACTGATTACTGTATAAATGACACTGGCAGGGAAGTGGGTTAACACTAGGGGGTGATCAAGGGGTTATCTGTGTTCCCTAGGTGTGTTCTAACTGTAGGGGGGGTGGGACTGACTAGGAGAAGAGAGAGATCGGTGTTCATACTCAGTATGAACACACGATCTGTCTCCTCTCCCCTGAGAGAACTGCAATTTGTGTGTTTATACACACACATCCCTGTTCTTGTTCTGTAACAAGCAATCGCAGGTGCCCGGCGGTCGCATCAGGTTTGGGGACATGCTTCAGGCGCTCGCACGCCGCCGGAGGCGTCTTAAAGAGCCGACATACAGCTACGACAGCTCGCGCAGGGGAGCCAACCTGCCGTTGGCTGGTCCAGAAGTGGTAATATTATGATCACAGATCTGGTGGACAGATTATTGGGAGGGGCTGGGGAAGGCCCGGCTGTCATAGTGGATGTTGGCACCAATGACAATGTCAGAAGAAGATAGCGTGTCCTAAAAAACGATTTTAGTGACTGAGGAGCTAAATTGAGGAAAAGGACCTCCAAGGTATTATTCAAAGAAATACTACCGGTACCTCGAGCCACACCAGAAAGGCAGAGGGAGATTAGCAAAGAAAACAAGTGGCTGAGGAGCTGGTGTAGAAAGGAGGGGTTTGGGTTCCTGAAGAACTGGGCTGACTTCTCAGTCGGTTACCAGCTCTATAGAAGGGACGGACTGCACCTAAACTGGGAAGGGCAAGATGGCCGAAAAGTTAGAGGGGCTTTTAAACTAGGCGACAGGGGGGAAGGTTCAGAGGTAGAGATAGTCAGCACGGAACATATTCCAGAGGCTAGTGTTGGGGGCATTAGTGGTAGATTGACTAAAGCACCTAAACCCGAGGTAAATATAGTAACAAATCGTATTTGCAACCCTAAAGCACCCAATAAGGAGATAGTATGTGACCGGTCTAAACTACATGGCATGTTCACCAATGCCAGGAGTCTGGCAGACAAGATGGGAGAACTAGAGCTACTGTTGTATGAGGAGGATTTAGATTTTGTAGGAATTACAGAGACTTGGTTCAACAACTCTCATGATTGGCTGGCAACCATTCAAGGGTATTCCCTATATCACAGTGATAGAGAGGGTAAAAAGGGGGAGGGGTATACCTGTATATCAAAAATGTTGTACAAGTGAATGTGAGCGATGACATCACTAAGGGAGCAAGGAGGAGGTGGAATCCTTATGGCTAGAGCTACAAAAGGGAGGAAACTAAGGGGGTAGTAATACTGGGATTATTCTATAGCCCCCTAACCAGAGGGAGGAGGTGGAGGCGGACCTCCTATCACAATTTTAATTAGCGGCAAGAATGGGAAGTGTAATTACGATGCAGGATTTTAATTATCCAGACATAGACTGGGTGGAAGGAACCGCGCATTTATGCGCCAGTTCCTAATTGTCTTGCAGGACAATTTCATGGTAAAGATGGTAAATGCACACCAACTAGAAGCAAAGGTTTTTGTTTTTTACTAAAGGCAAATCCACTTTGCACTACAAGTGCACTTGTAGTGCAAAGTGGATTTTCCTTTAGTAAATAAGCCCTAAAGCGTTACTAGACCTACTGATTAGCAACAATACAGACCTGAACACGGTTATGGAAACACAGGGCAATTAAGGAAACAGCGATCACAGGTTAATTTGTTTTAGAATAAATCACACAAATAGGAAACATAAGGGGAATACAAAGACACTGAATTTCAAAAGAGCCAACTTCCCTAAGCTACGACCCTTGCTAGGCGATAATAATTGGGTAAAATCTTAGGAACAAAGAACACAGAGAAAAAATGGGTATACTTTAAGAGCATATTAAATAAGCACATTAGCCAGTGCATACCAATGGGAAATACATTTATAAGAGCTAATAAAAGTCCTGGGTGGCTTAACTCCAACATAAAAATGCATATAAAAGCAAAGGAGAAGGCTTTAAAAAAATACAAGGCTGAGGAATCATCATCAGAATTCCAACTACAAAGAATGCAACAAGAAATGTAAGGGTGCAATCAAGGTGGCTAAGATAGAACATGAAAGGCACAAAGCGGAGGAGAGGAAAAAAAAAATACCAAGAAATTCTTTAAGTACATAAATAGTAAGAAAGGGAGGTCAGATCATATTGGCCCAATAAAGAATGATGAAGGGAATCTGGTTACCAAGGATGGAGAGATGGGGAAGGTATTGAATTTATTCTTCTCCTCAGTCTTCACGAGGGAATCGGGGGGCTTCAGTAACCAAAACTGCAATGTTTTCTCATGACACATCACAGGAAGCACCCTCATGGCTAACAGAAGACAGAATTAGAAATAGACTTGAAAAATGGAACATTAATAAGTCACCGGGACCAGATGACTTGCACCCGAGGGTCCTTAAAGCGGAGTTCTGCTTAAAAAAAATTAAAAGTCAGCAGCTACAAATACTGCAGCTGCTGACTTTTAATAATCGGACGCTTACCTGTCCCAGGGTCCAGCGATGCAGGGGAACAAAGCCTCACTCGTTTCCTCCTCTCTGCGGCGCCGGCATTGTAACTGTGGGTGCCCGGCTATGGCTTCATAGCCAGGCACCCACTGCGCATGCACTTGCCACGCGCTGTGACTGGCCGGGCAATCATATGTGACCTGTGAGGTGTCCCAGATGATTGCCAAGAGGGAGGGGGGAGAGGTGATCTCCATTCTGGTGCCGTGGTGCGCCGGGGGGAAGTGGGAGCTGGGACTAAAAAGAAGGTATCTGCCCCCCCCCCCCAAAAAAAAATGACATGCCAAATGTGGCATGTCAGGGGGTCACCTCCCTTAAACCGGAAGTTCAATTTTTGGGTGGAACTCCACTTTAAGAAACTCAGTCAAGTAATTGTCAGACCATTCTTAATTTTTTACGAACAGTCTACTGACTGGAATGGTACCAGCTGATTGGGAAAAAAAAGCCAATGTAGCACCAATATTTAAAAAAGGGCCAAGATACATCCCTGGGAATTCCAGACCAGTTAGCCTAACAAGGGTAAGTATGCAAGGAGGGGATAATAAGGGACTATATACAAGATTTTAGTAATGAAAACGGTATCATTACCATTAATCAGCATGGATTCACGAAGAATCGTTCTTGCCAAAAGAAATCTATTAACCTTCTATGAGGAGGTGAGTTACGATCTAGATAAAGGAAGGCCTGTAGATGTGGTGTATCTGGATTTTGCAAAAGCATTTGATAGTTCCCCATAAACGTTTACTGTACAAAGTAAAGTCTGTTGACATGGACCATAGGGCAAGTACATAGATTGAAAAATGTCTACGGGGTGAGTTCAGAGGGTAGTGATAAATGGGGGGTACTCGGAATGGACCAGGTTGGAAAGTGGGGTCCCCCAGGGTTCTGTCCTCGGACCAATCCTATTAAATTTATGCATAAACGACCTGGAGGATGGGATAAACAGCTCTATTTCTGTATTTGCGGATGATACTAAGCTAAGCAGGGCAATAACTTCTTTGCAGGATGTGGAAACTTTGCAAGAAGATCTGAACAAATTAACCCCCCTGGCGGTATTCCTGAGTCTGGCTCGGGGTGAAAATTTTGTACCAAAAGCGGTAACCCCAAGCCAGACTCGGGACCACATCGCTGAATCCAGGGAACGCTTACTTACCTTATCCCCTAAATCCAGCGATGTCCCCCCCGCTGTTGCGACGCACGGGGACGGAGAACGGCGCCAAATTCAAAAAGTGAAACACACACATTACATACAGTAGAATGTAATCTTAGGCCGCATACACACGGGCGGACTGTCTGCCCAACTTAGTCCACCGAAACACATTTGAGCGGACAGTCCGCTCGTGTGTGGGCTTCAGCGGACTTTTTCAGCGGACTGTCTGACGAACAAAGTCTTACGGAATTTCCGTAAAACTGTCCGTCCAAACTTGGTTTGAGCGGACAGTCCACCCGTGTGTGTGCCAGTCCGCTGTACTTTCGAAATGAGCGGACTTTTCCCGCCCGGAGAAAAGTCTGCTCATTTCGAGCACGTCTCCAGGTAGGCGGGGCCCGCGACGGAGACGTCGCGGGCCCCGCCGCGTGGGGGTCCCCCCCAAGTCCACAACAGACCCTTGTCCGAGCACGCTACCCGGCTGGCTAGGAAAGGGGGGCGAGCGAGCGCCCCCCCTCCTGAGCCGTACCAGGCCGCGTGCCCTCAACATGGGGGGGTACCTTGTCCCCATGTTGATGAGGACAAGGGCCTCTTCCCGACAACCCTGGCCGTTGGTTGTCGGGGTCTGCGGGCGGGGGGCTTATCGGAATCCGGGAGCCCCCTTTAATAAGGGGGCCCCCGGATACCGGCCCCCCACCCTATGTGAATGAGTATGGGGTACAATGTACCCCTACCCATTCACCTGTGAAAAAAAGTACAAAAAAAAACACAACACAGGGTTAAAATATTTTATTGCACAGCTCCGGGGGTCTTCCGTCTTCGGGGGTCTTCTCGCCGGACTCCTCCGCTATCTTCTTGTAGCTCTTTTGCTAGCGGAGGAGTCCGGCTTTCTTCCTCCCCGCCGCCGGCCTCTTCTCCCGACTTCGGGGGTCTTGTCCCCCTCTTCGGTTCTTCTGCCGGGCCACCGCGCCTTCTTATAGCTCTTTTACAGGCGGTGGCCCGGTCTTCTGTCGCCGCTGTCGCCGCCTTCCGTTCTTCTTCTTCTTCTTCTTCCCCAGGAGATGTTGCCTCGACGATCTCTCCGGCCGGAATGCCAGAGCCGCGCTGCGCGGCCACTTATATAGTGACAATGGGGCGGTGTCACATGGTATATGTCACATGGGTTGGTCACATGGTGACCCCGCCCCCTTACGATGTCATAGTCCCCATGTGACATCAACCCATGTGACCAACCCATGTGACATATACCATGTGACACCGCCCCATTGTCACTATATAAGTGGCCGCGCAGCGCGGCTCTGGCATTCCGGCCGGAGAGATCGTCGAGGCAACATCTCCTGGGGAAGAAGAAGAAGAAGAAGAAGAAGAATGGAAGGCGGCGACAGAAGACCGGGCCACCGCCTGTAAAAGAGCTATAAGAAGGCGCGGTGGCCCGGCAGAAGAACCGAAGAGGGGGACAAGACCCCCGAAGTCGGGAGAAGAGGCCGGCGGCGGGGAGGAAGAAAGCCGGACTCCTCCGCTAGCAAAAGAGCTACAAGAAGATAGCGGAGGAGTCCGGCGAGAAGACCCCCGAAGACGGAAGACCCCCGGAGCTGTGCAATAAAATATTTTAACCCTGTGTTGTGTTTTTTTTGTACTTTTTTTCACAGGTGAATGGGTAGGGGTACATTGTACCCCATACTCATTCACATAGGGTGGGGGGGCGGTATCCGGGGGCCCCCTTATTAAAGGGGGTTCCCGGATTCCGATAAGCCCCCCGCCCGCAGACCCCGGCAACCAACGGCCAGGGTTGTCGGGAAGAGGCCCTTGTCCTCATCAACATGGGGACAAGGTGCTTTGGGGTGGGGGGGCCGCGCGGCCCCCCCTTCCCCAAGGCACCCCCCCATGTTGAGGGCACGCGGCCTGGTACGGCTCAGAAGGGGGGGGCGCTCGCTCGCCCCCCTTTCCTAGCCGGCCGGGTAGCGTGCTCGGACAAGGGTCTGTTGTGGACTTGGGGGGGACCCCCACGCCAATTTTTTTCGGCGTTGGGGTTCCCCTTTAAGTCCATACCAGGCGGCGGGGCCCGCGACGTCTCCTTCGCGGGCCCTGCCTACCTGGAGACGCGCTCAAAATGAGCGGACTTTCCTCCGCGTGTGTGGGCGAGTCCGTTCATTTCAATAGTTGAGCGGATTGTTTGGCGGACTTAGTCCGCTGTAATTAGTCCGCTCAAAAAGTGCCGTGTGTGGGCAAGTCCGTTCATTCAAAAGTTTGGACGGACTGTCTGTCGGATTGTCTGACAAACTTAGTTGGGCAGACAGTCCGCCCGTGTGTACGCGGCCTTACAGATTACATTGCTGTATGTAATTATTTCACATCCCCTTTGTCCCTAGTGTTCTGCCCAGTGCCCTGCATGCAGTTTTATATTATAAAAACTGTTCTTTATGCCTGGAAACTGGAGATTGTCCATAGCAACCAAAACTGTCCCTTTACATCAAAAATGGTTTTAGAAAACAGTGATAATAAATTAGAATCACTCGCAGAATTGAGCGATAGAGATTTGTGGGGAGATCCGTCATCAAATATTGAAAAGTAATGACAGTGGCAATTCTGCAACTGAGCAAATTTCAGTGTTTTTGATTTGATTAAATTATTGAATAATTTCTATTATTGTTATATTATTATTTGGTATAATTATTTATAGTGATTATTATATTATAATTTATGATTTCATTTTTCAAACTTTATCATACCCGGGATGTCTGCTAGACTCTGGTTTGAACAGATTTAAGTGTTAAGTTATTCCTAAGAATTACAGGACTACAACATAAAACGCCAAATTTCCATGCAAAATAATTGTACCGCTTTCAGCACCTAAAATCTGAAATAATCATACCGCCAGGGAGGTTAATAGTGTGAGCAACTACATGGCAAATGAGGTTTAATGTAGAAAGTGTAAAATAATAATAATAATAATAATGCGTTTGGGTGGCAAAGATAAAGCAGTAATTCTTCCACTCTACAAGACTCTGGTCAGGCCGCACCTGGAGTATGCTGTCCAGTTCTGGGCACCAGTCCTCAGAAAGGATGTGCTGGAACTGGAGAGAGTCCAGAGAAGGGCAACAAAACGAATAAAGGGACTGGAGGACCTTAGTTATGAGGAAAGGTTACTAGCACTGAATTTATTCTCTCTGGAGAAGAGACGCTTGAGAGGGGATATGATTTCAATGTACAACTACTGTACTGGTGACCCCACAATAGGGATAAAGCTTTTTGCAAAAGGGAATTTAATAAGACACGGAGCCATTCACTAAAATTTGAAGAAAAGCAGTTTAACCTTAAATTGCGTAGAGGGTTCTTTACAGTAAGAGCAGTTAGGATGTGGAATTCTCTTCCACAGGCAGTGGTTTCAGCAAAGAACATCGATAATTTAAAAAAACTATTAATTAGGCACCTGAACGACCACAATATACAGGGATATACAATGTAATACTGACATAAAATAACACACATAGGTTGGACTTGATGGACTTGTGTCTTTTTTTAACCTAACCTACTATGTAACTATGTAACAATAATTCCAAAATGTTAATGATGTGTTTCCTGGAACAAATAAATGGTTAGCAAGGCCAAAAAATGTATTAAACATTATTCACTTTCAAATCTTGGCACGGAGAAAGAGTTATGTGGACGAATAATAAGAACACCCTGAGTCCTCTCGTAACTACTGTAACCCTGTAAAGAAAATACATGTGATACCAATTTTGATTATTGATTTACTAACAAGAATTAACCCCTTGCCACCGAGCGTACGCAGATGTGCATACTCGGCTTTCTGGGGTCATACCGGGATGATGCCCGCAGCTGCTGTTTTTTACAGCGGGCGATCGGCTTTCCAGATATAACAACCAATGCAGCTAAAAGCCGCTCGGCTGTTATACCAGAGGAGCGGGAGGGGACGCCGCCCTCATACCGCCTCCCACCGCTCTTCCCGGGGCTCCCGTTCCATCGGGAGACCCGATCAACAATCCGCCACTCCCGGCGTCTAGGGACAGACTGGAAAGAAGCCGTAAGCGGCTTTGTTCCTGTCTCCTGATCGTCATGGCGTCACTTCCTGTTTACTCGGCTGCCAATGGCGCCGGTTTAAAAAAAATATACAGAATCGCCGAAAACATCAATCTGAATACTTTGAAGTGCAAAGGAGGGATTTGGGATCTTTTAGACCCCCCATCCCTCCATAAAGAGTACCTGTCACCACTCTCTACTAAAAAAAAATATATATATATATATATATATATATATATATATATATATATATATATATATATATATATATATATATAATGTTTGGGGGTTCTAAGTAATTTTATAGCAAAAAATACGGATTTTAACTTGTAAACACCAAATGTCAAAAATAGGCTTAGTCATGAAAGGGTTAAGTATGGAATATATGTGTCATACATGCTGGTCTAAAACTGGCTTCATATCCAACCGTAATTACTTGCTCTCTCTGGCTCTTTCCTTCTCTTTGAGGAAGTGTTCATTTTACAGAATCCCTTCTCTTTGAGGAAGTTTTCACCCTACAGAATCCATCAGATCTAAAAAAGGACAAATGTGGAGGAAATAGGAGCGAGGAAATATGGCGCCCAAGAGGGATATCGCATATGAATAGAAGGATCGCTGCTCTCCCGATCAGCCCATGTAGACAGAAAAAGAGGTGGCCTCAGGCTACATGTCGCTGCTAAAACCATGCCCCGGGGCCGTGTTTCACCCCGGCCACACAGGCTTAGTCATATAGACTAAGATAGACCATATAAACCCTATGACTCTTATGTTCTGTCTACACAGGATGATCAAGAGAGCGTTGATCCTTCTATTCATAGAAGTTAACCTTCTGTAGTGGTACACAGACACCCTGTCTTCCAATGGATCCAGGGAAGTGGTCCCCTTTGGCTTGAACGGAGCCACAAATTTTGCTACACTACACCAGCTTAAGTTACAAATGTACATTTTTTGGTGCATTAAAAAGAATAACTGACCACACACAGGCCTACTGGTCCTTATGTGGCATTGGTGATGCTTTTCATCTGCTGAGATTGTTATTAGATTTCTGCTATAACACAATTTGTGTTATTGTGTGAAGTGTCAAATCACTGAGAAAATGAGAATAGGTATAATTATCAAAGGAGAAGAGAAGTTCGCAAGAGAATTGGCACTATGCATTGAAAAAAAATTCTATCCAAATATATGGATTTGTGTAGATTGATTGCCATGGGTCTACTCTCCTTATACTTGAAAAGATACATGCTTGACCTTGAGATGAACCACGAATGCCTGGGCTTCTGGACTTAAGCACTAGTAATGGCCTTCAGACTAAAATGTATATGTCAATTATGACTCTTACTCAAGAATTTAGATGGTGCCACCCTTGTGGGTCTATGTTGAAGAGATCTGCATTAGGAAACAAGATTATTTTTCTTATCTTAATTGCACAACCTTGGAGACTGGCTGTGCCAAAACACAAAACTGACTTCTACTTGCTATAAATCACATAGAGGTATGTGAACTATTCCTCCCTGATATAGAAAGGTTTTAACGCTTCCAAGAACAGCTAAGAGGGTTGGGATGAGTGTGGTTATCTACAACCAAACAAAACATGTTCTGACAGGAGACATTCTGCTATATTTCTGGACATTTTCAATTGTAGGAATTATGAATCTGACATCCAGTAGTTTAAAATACAAAATGCTTTTTGTAAAATCATTGTTTAATGAAAATGTCACACCTGTAGGCCTTTTCCGTCACCCATGAATCATGGCAAAAATATTCCTAATGTTTACATTCTATTTCCTGGCTTATTTCCAGAACATGGGCTACAACAAAATGGCTGCTAAACCCTCTTCTTTGTGGATAACTAAAGTGATAATCTCTTTAGTTGTCCTCAAAGGAGGCTCAGTAAACATTTGGTTGTAGCCCAGAGTATAAGATGGAAAGATTATACGACAGTGTGAGAATTCTGGCAGGGACTAGAGAGTCTTTGCTAGAATGGGGGAGAGTGCATTGCACATGCCCAATTTATGAATCAGGGAGTACACTCACTCCTGTGATGCTGGGGGCAACTGCCCAATGACCCGAACGTAGGAATGTAAACATTTGAAGTATTTTGGCCAGACATTATGAGTGACAGAAAATAATTTGCATAACATTTTTACAAACGGCAAAGTGAATTTTAAACTGCTGGGGCCCCTTGTTTGCATAGGTCAGTTTATGTAAAAGCTAAACTTGGCCTTTAAAACTCCAAAGACTACAAAGATAACAATCACATATGTAAGAAGGGTGGTGGGTGAAGGGTGATGCAACTTTCTCTATAAGCCCTTGTACACACGGTCAGACATTCCGACAACAAAATCCATCGGATTTTGTCCGACGGATTTTGTCCGAAACTTGTGTTGCATACATACGGTCTGACAAAGTTGACGGAAAATCCGATCGTACGTAACGTGATGACGTTATTTCGTTAGGACGGGACTACGTTCAGGCTAGTAGCCAATAGCTTTGGTCTAGGAATTTGATCTGAGCATGCGTGGCACTTTGTCTGATCGGAAATTCTCTACACACAATCGGACAAAGTCCGATCGGATCATGTTGTCGGAAAGTTTTATAGCCCAGCTCTAAAATTTTGTCCGTCGGATATTCCGACGAAAACAGTCCGATGGAGCCCACACATGGTCGGATTATCCGACAACACGGTCCGATCGGACATTTTTCGACGGAATGTCCGACCGTGTGTACAAGGGCTTACATTCATGAAATACAGTGACGTCACTTTGCCACCCACAATATGCTATTTGAACTATAAAAGAGCATCAGCACAAGTCATCCAATCTACTCACTTCCTCTCATCAGTATGCTCCCTGTTCCAGCTAATATCAAGGTTCAGGTAATTCTACTGGTTGTATGCAAACACACATTGAATTATTTTCAAAGGAATACTCCACTGCGCGGTGTTTTTCTAACATTCAGTTTTTAGCTGCCTAAAAACCTTAGAGAGCGTAATGACCGCCTAGGGTCCCATGAACATTGAACACTAATGTTCAGTTTTACAGAATGTTCCAGTTTGTCAGAAGAGGGGAAGAACAAAAGTGGCACTGGCAGGTATTTCTGGTGCCCCTTATAGGTGAGCAATAGCAACAGGTTTTCTGAGCTGTTCAATCAAATGTTCTGCAGACAGAAAAGCCAGCAGGACAAGGACATACTAGAGATGAAAGTTCATTGCTTCATCTGGCCGAAAACTGGGCAGTCTTAGCCCGATTATTATTTTTATGCACTTCCAGAAGATATCTATATTGAACATGTAATTGTTGGTTGATTAACCTTATTTTAAAGGGGGTGATGAGCTTGGTGCCTAGGGGTGACCTCAGACTGCGGAAATTACTGAATTACTAGATCTTGATAGAAAGAGTATATTGCCCAGGCTAGCTTTTCCTGACAGATAGCTGTTGTGTTACCAATTTAAGGGCTCATTCACACAACATAAGTTGAGATGTTGATCTGCACAGATCAATTAAAAAAAACACTATGCACTGGCCCTACACAATGGACAACAGCCCACACCAGTTTTAGTTTGTGAGCTGCTGTGAATGAGCCTAAAGTCTCGTACACACAAAGAGAATATCGGATGGCTGATCTTCCATTTATTTTTTATTTTTTGCATGCTAGTCAAAAATGAAGAGGTTACTCGTATGACAGAATACAACTTCAGAAGTGATGTAATGTATTGTACTGTATTGTAATTATTATTATACAGGTTTTATATAGCGCCAACAGTTTGCTCAGCGCTTTACAACATGAGGAAAGACATTACAGTTACATTACAATTTGGTACAAGAGGAATCAGAAGGCCCTGCTCGTTAGAGTTTACAATCTAAAAAATATATTCTTTTGTTTCCGAGCCTGCACGGTTTTGCTCTTCTGATTTTTTGGGAATGAATACTATAGTGATTAAATGAAGATTGTACACGGTATCATGCGAGAAAATTTTTAATATTTGTCCCTTTGGATAATTTCAGATTAACTATCGTGATCAGCTCTCGAAAACTGTGTACTAAGGCCGCGTACACACGCGCGGACTGTTGGCCCAACTTTGTCCGTCCAACAGTTTGAGCGAACAGTCCGCTCAAACTTAGCATGGACGGACATGGCCACACACGACGGACGAACAGTTTGCTGAAACCGTGCGCGATGACGTGAACGGCACGTACGACGGGACGAAAAATACGACGTCCTATACACTGCAATGCAACCTTCCGACGTGGAAATCCTTTCTGAGCATGCGCGAGACTTAGTTGGCCGAACAAGCCTACACACGAGCGAACAGTCCGCTGAAACCTTGTTTCAGCGGACAGTTTTTCGGAATTTCCGTAAGACCTTGTTCGGCCAACTGTCCGCTGAAACTGTCCGCTGAAGCCCCACACACGAGCGGACTGTCCGCCCAAACACTGTTCAGCGGACAAGGTTGGGCGAACAGTCCGCGCGTGTGTACGCGGCCTAACAATCATATTATCGTATGATCACTTCGAAAGCAGTATTCTTGGTCCGATTTTCTGATCATATGTATTAGGCTTTAAAGATTCCCATAAATAATAAAAAAAACAATAGAATCTTATCAGATTGTGGAGGTGGTACTCATAGGGTCACTATTTTCTGCCACCTGTTCTAGAGAATCTAGAACTGAAAAAGTTGGTTATCACCCTTGGTTATGGACATTTCAGTACTATGGTGATATCTCTGTCAGCGTGGGACCAAGTAAACGCTGTTTGTTTCTAGGACCATATTACTAACATTTAAAGCTTCCCCCCACAGGCTTGCCATTATGGACCAACACCCATACTCCACCTTTAGCTCCTCAATGGTGCTATCCTCTTTGCCAGACCTCAGGCTCATGGGATTATAAGTTTACAAGAATGATCGGGAAGATCATGTACGGATCATATATTAAAGTGTAACTAAAGGCAAAACTTTTTGTTTTGTTTTGGATAGAGCGAACACCTGTCAATTTTTATTGCTGTCTATGTCCCTGTTAGGGAGTATAACCCTCTCTATTTGTCCTGTTTACCATTATCATTGAATCTGAAAGTAAAAGAAGATCACAAATTTTGGGTTGTCCCCAGAAAAGTAATAAAGGGGAAATCTTCCAATGGGGACACTAGTTCTTATGACCTGGGGATCTCCAGGGAATTCCCTTAAGGCCCCTTTCACACGGGGCTGTCCGTTTTTATTCTGTTGGATTCTGCTTGCTCAGCAGGTATCGATCCATTGCTCACTGTGCAGGGACGGACCTGTCAGTGCTCTGCTATCCTCAATGGGGGATCAAATGAAATGGGACCACTTGTCTGTTTTCATCCGTCTGCATTTAGTCAGTGGACATGTCCCCGTAGAGCGTTCAGGTCGTCTGAAAAACTGACAGGTGGACCTGAATGATGTGAAAGCAGCCTAATTTGCAGGGTTTTCTTCGCACTTCCTGTTTGGCTCTGGGGCAGAAAGTGAAGGGAATTCGCCGCAATGGGACACAGATGGCGAAAAAGAAAAATGAGAGCGGTTATAACCCTCTCTTACTCTATCCAAAATGAAAAATAAAGTTTTGCCTGCAGTTCTAATTTAACCCTGTGGCCTTGACTCTTACTATGTTTGTGTGAATTTCTTTCAGTCCTCTAGCTTCATCTCACAATATATATAAATGTATAAGCCCTTGTACACACGGTCGGACATTCCGACAACCAAATCCGTTGGATTTTGTCCGAAACTGTTGCATACACACAGTCGGACAAAGTTGTCAGAAAATCCGATTGTACTTAACGTGATGACGTTACTCCGACGGAAACAGTCCGATGGAGCCCACACACTGTCGGATTATCCGACAACACAGTCCTATCGGACATTGTCCATCGGAATGTCCGACCATGTGTACAAGGGCTTAGAGTTTAAACTTCCTCCCAAACTGACCACTGACCAATTTAGTCCAGAGGAATACTATAGACCACACACTGTGTAAATAAATTATAATTAATATAAATTAATTAAAGCATATATCTCTGTTTAGCACAACATGTATCACTTACCCCTGTAGCTTATTCATAGTAGTTAGCCACATTCAAATGAACTACTTTTGTTATGCTCCAACAACTATGACCAACTACAGCTATACCATGACCTGGATAAAACAGAACTTTCACAGACAAGCCTACTTTATGTGTTGTTGAAATGCAATGATTCCTGCAGATCACTGACACCCGTTTCAAATTACCTCTGCAGTACTCCAGGAGCCTTTTGACTTTTCATAAAGTCAAGCACTGATATGGCTCCCCTTGCTTCAAAATTCAATGTCGGCATCTCTCAAGTGGTCACCGAGACCAATGTACTAAATTGTAGAGAATGATTCGCGCCCAGGCCAATTCTGACATTTCTCTCCTACATGTAAAATTACTATTTTTTTTGCTAGAAAATTACATAGAACCCCCAAACATTATATATGTTTTTTTAGCAAAGACCCTAGAGAAAACAATGGCGGTTGTTGCAACTTTTTATCTCGCACGGTATTTGCGCAGCAATTTTCCGAACACTTTTTTTCAGAAAAAAAAACTGTTTCATGCTTAAAAAAAAAAAAAACAGTAAAGTTAGCCCAATTTTTTCGCATAACGTGAAAGAGGAGGATACGCCGAGTAAATAGATACACAACATGTCACGCTTCAAAATTGCACGCGCTCGTGGAATGGCGCCAAACTTTGGTATTTAAAAATCCCCATAGGCGACGCTTAAATCGTTTTTACTGGTTACATGTTTTGGTATACAGAGGAGGTCTAGAGCTTGAATTATTGCTCTTGCTCTAAATAAGACCCCATATCTCACCTCTAGGCTGGGAAGCATAAAATCCCAAAAAAAGCAAAAAACGATCCTGGCTTCCTAGCCAAATCGGCGCCGTTAATTTGAATACAGAGGCCGGGCGTGATGTCATAACATTGCGCCCGGCCTCCGAACGATCATAGAGACTCCGGGGACGATCTAGTCCGCCAGAAATCTCTATGGTAACTTCCGGGGGGCGGCGGATCCTGTGACCGACTCACCGATGGAAGCGGTGAGTCGGTACAAGCACCGGAGGGCGGCGGGAGGGAGGGCCGTCCCCTCCCGCCGCCCGTAAGAACAATAAAGAACAGCCGCTATGATCGTTCTTATGGTGCAGGGAATCTCCAGCTGAAAACGCAGATATCTGAATGATGTCTGTGGCCTCAGGCATCATTCAGATATAACCACCGAAAGCCCATGACGTCAATAGATGTAGTATGGGCGCCAAGTGGTTAATAAATGCTTAGAAGCTGTTTGGGAAAATGTAGGGGTTGGGGGTGCTGTGGGGCCAAACTGAAGACAGTGGCAGTAATGAGCAGGCAGCAATTGGTACTTAAAAACACATACGGTTGCTTTTTTGTAGGGTTGCACCGATACTAGTATCGGTGCCGATACCGAGTATTTGCACAAGTATCGGTACTCGTGCAAATGCGCCGATACATGAAACCAATACTTTCAGGCTCAGTTCTTTGAGCTGTCAGTGGGTCTCCCCTGTTGACAGCTGAACTGTTAAAGAAGTCTGGTAATTGGAGCTGTCAAAAAAAGCAGCTGACAATGTTTATTAACAACATTGCTCAGCCACTGAAACTCAAAAAAAAAAAAAAAAGAAACATGGTTTCTTTTTGAATCTTTCTGTTTCTTCATCTGCAAATCAAAGGGATGAACAAATATTCCTCTGTTTAACCCCTTATAAACCCCTAATTTACTCTAATCAGTCTTAATTAACTCCCTATTCTCCTCCATTTAATTATTTTTCCTGCTTTTTTCTTTTTTTTTCTGTTCACGTCCATTTTATAAACCTTTTTTTCTTTGCTTTGTTAGTGAATATTTATACACATATATATTAACATATATTTACACATTTCACATTGAAAAAGCACAAAATAAAATAAAAAATCTATTTATTTAATTCGTAAATACATTTTCAATGCTTTGTACCACTGCTGGCAGGTGAAGTGAAAACAAAACAGTAGGTATCAGTAATTGGTATCGGCGAGTACTAAAAAAAAGTACAGTATCAGTACTCGTAAAAAAAAAATGGTATCAGTGCATCCCTAATTTTTTGTTTTGTTCCAAAATACAGTTTTTCTATAGGATCCTTTCACCCTATGCATTGCTTTAATGAATGTGTATTACCCAACATGTTATCATGTTTTAAAGTGTATGTAAAGGCAAAGCTTTTCTATTTAGTTTTAGAATGCTGAGGGGTTCGACTTTATGCCAAGTTGTTATTGCCATCTGTATCCCAGAGTAGTTGACTTACTCTATTTGTTCTGGTGTCCATTGTCATGGTAAATTCATCATTTTAGATTTCAGCAGAGCAGGAGGGGAAATCATCATATTAGGAGAACTGTTCTGGTGACAACAGACTAAGATAAGAATTACCCTCAATTCTTAATGTGCTTATGTGGGTTTCCTCCGGGGACTACGGTTCCCTCCCACACTCCAAAGGCTGGCCATAGATTGAGCGATTTTCTTTCCTGAAATCATGAGTTGCAAGCTGTCCCTGCTGGGAGAACACAGTGATTTTGGCTAGCAACTTTGACAGCCGCTAGCAATAATCGCATGTAAAATCAGACAGACTGGTTGTACCCAAGTTGATTGATCGATCAACTAGCCTGCCCATACATGGTTCAAATCTCGGCTGGTTCCTGCTGAACCGGCTGAGATTCAAACTGTCTCCGGTCAGCTAAAATCTGGCTGGTAGGTTATATGTCTCCTGTTTAAATTGGCCTTTGTATGTATATGTATTAATTAGGGCTGTGGAAATTAAAGATTAATTCCTCGATCGATCAATTTTTTTTGATCAATCAAAATACTCACCTCTCCGCTGGCTTCCGGGTCTTCAGGGAGTTCCATCGGAGATCCGGTGACGTCACAGACATCGATGTCACCGGACTCCTCCCCCCTTCCTCAAGTGCCTCTGTCTGCTAACGAAAGGAAGGGTGGAGGAGTCCGGTGACATTGAAGTTCTGATTGAACGTAATGTGTACGGGGGAGGGGCTACACATGACGTCACCGGCTGCTACAATACAGAACTAACACGATTGTCGGCTTACATGATTGCTACAATACAGAACTAACACGATGTTGTGTTTTTATCATCTCTATGTGAGTAGTTTGTGTTTGAACATAAAAATTAAATCTTATACTAAAACGGTGAGCACAGATCTTTTCTTTCTACCCATGACCTGGCGTCCTTGCTGAGATCTAAGGAGACGTGAGAGAAGTTTATGGTCCGTGTTAACCCTTTTGATACCCGCTTGCAAGACCAACCGTTTGCACAGGGGTCCATGCCATAAGGTGAGAGTGATTAGTTAGACCGGAGGTGGAGGCATTGTCACACTACTGTGGGGAAAAAAATTACTTACGACAGTGCTAGAGTTTGAATTTAAAACATATTTGTGTGAACTGTGAAGTTAAGTCATAGATTGTGGAAACTAACTAGTGTCGGGTGATTGTATATAGTGTATACCACATTTACCACTGACTAATGGAGCGTTGCAATGCAAGTAGATCAGATAAAAGTAGCTGGATCTGTATGTGCGTTTATAATTAATCAAAATGAGTCGATTAATCGATTAAAAAATAAATCAATTAATTGAAAATTTTAAACAGTAACAGCCCTAGTATTAATGTGAGTTAGGGACCTTAGATTGTAAGCTCATTGAGAGCAGAGAATAATGTGAATTTACAATATATAAAGCGCTGCATAAATTGATGGCACTATATAAGTACCTATAATAAATAAATGAAAATACATTTGGGGAGATTTCCTCTCACTTTCTGTTGCATCTCTAGGACAGGAGGTGAAGGAAAATCTCCCCAGTAGGGCAGAGACAAAAAAATAAAAAAATAACCTGGTAGGAGTTCAAGCCCTTTCCCACTCTATCCAAGACAGAAAAAAAGTCGTATTATTTATTACAGGTACTTACATAGCACCATCAATGTACACATATATTGTACATTCACATCAGGCCCTGCTCTCAAGGAGCTTACAATCTAAGGTCCCTAACTCACAATTATACACATACTAGGGCCAATTTACCTACTAGCATGTCTTTGGAGTGTGAGAGGAAACTGGAGTACCTAGAGGAAACCCACACAGGTACAGGGAGAACATGCAAAGTCCAGGCAGGTAGTGCCGTGATTGGGATTCGAATCGTCAACCCTAGCGCTGCTAGGTAGAAGTGCTAACCACTTCACCACTGTGCTGCCCCTTAGCCACTGTGCTTGTCTATACATTCACTTTAAAGTGGAACTAAACCCTCCCATTGTCTTAAGCCAAGGAAGCTACCATTTTAGCCTCTGTTTGCCCTTCATCTGGCGTAATGCTGCACATGTGATCAGTTATGACACCAGCCATTTGATGGTTTGGCTGAGAGCATGTGGCACATGCCAGCACATGCTGGGAATGTAACTATTTTTTTTAACTGTTAAAACGATGGGTTACTTCTACTTTAAGAAGGTGTTGGTGCATGTTAAAGTGGAGGGCCAGCCTGAAAAAAAAATACATAAAAAATAAAAAATAAATCATAAAAAAAAAATGAAAAAATATATATTTTTTAACTTACCAGAAATGCCTGTTGCTAGGCACATCATCCTAATCTGCCTCTTCCTCCTCCGCGGAGATCTTCTTTCTTCTCTCATCCGTGCGGCGTCTTCTGGGTAATGGGTCGCGCTGTGTTCTGGGAACTGTGTGTCCCAGAACACAGCACGCCCCATTCACAAAGCGTTGCGCGACTTGCGCATGCGCAGTAGGAAACAGGCAGTGAAGCCGCAAGGCTCCACTGCCTGTTTCCCTTAGTTGAAATGGCGGCGCCGGGACCCGAGAGCCGAGGGACGGGTCAGCCTCGGGCAGCCGACATCGCGAGCGCCCTGGACAGGTAAGTGTGTTTATTAAGTCAGCAGCTACAGTGTTTGCAGCCAAATTAATTTGAATGGGTAGTAAGTGCACTTTAATACACAAAAACACAGATGTAACTCTATTTTTGATGCAGTGTACCACAATATATAGTATGTGCACTATGGTGAGTTGCAGCACAGGCATGTTGCCGGCTACTGTAGTTGTGCATTGGGTTGCCATTCTAAATGAATGGCATTGCAACATACTGCACCATGGATTCAATTACTGTGCCTTTTGGCAATACACAGTAAGACATAGGTTTTAAAGAGGTTGCAAATCTCTCAAAAAATTCCCCAAAATAACCTACAAGATAAAGGCATAATAAGCTAGTATGCATCGCATACTAGCTCATTATGAAATACCTTAAACTGAAGCTGTTGCATCGGTCCCTGCGCACCTCTGTCACAGCCAACATCTTTCCAGGGGCTTCTTCTGGGTTTGTGGGCTCTGACCAATCACAGCTGTGATAGGCCGGAGCCGTGATGATGTCACTCCCACGCTGTTCATGAAAAGGGCTCAGAGGGAACAGCACACATGGGCTGTTCCTTCAAACCGCATGCGCCAGTGATGTCACTGGCTGCATGCACTGGAAATATCACCTAAACTGTTATTATAGGCTTACCTATAGGTAAAAGTTTGCAGAGGAAGATTACTTCTTCTTTAAGCTCCTGTTACTGCAATGGATAAATCTGAAGGGAGCCACACATTTATTTTCCTTTCAGAGAGAACAACCCACTAACACTTCCTGTGCTGCGAAGGTCTGAAATATGCTGTAAACAGGGCATTTATTACATACAGGGCTCCATCCACTAAGATATAATAATCATTATTAAGTAATGTTCTGTTTTGTTAGCATGCATGGAATGTGTAGGTCAAGTATAGAGATAACCAAATCTCTAGTGGTTCACTTTACAAATGTCTACCAGTCCCAATTTGTCACCATGTTTGTATTGGATTGCGCTGGTTGTTTCTATTTTCTTCCACAGTCCAAAGACATATTTGTAGGTTAGAGAAAACATGTTCTTATACTAAGGACGACATACATTGCACAGCTTCTTCTGAAAACGCTACTTGCTTGGCTATATCTGCCATCAAGAGAGACTCTAAAACACTGACCTGTAACAAGCATGCGGATTGGGAATGTCAAAGTGAAGTCAGAACTCCTAATCTGCATATTTGTTCAAAGTACTGAATCCAGAGGATTAGTACGACAGACAGTATTTTCATACGGGGGGGGCAGCAATGACATACTACATACTTCATCTGTACAGATTTCCTTTAAACCATTTTAAAATAAAATATGAAAGTATCTTAGAATATTCTACAGCAGGGGTGTCAAACTCAATTTCAGGCTCTAATTGGCTTAAAAAAAGGGTGGATAGGCTCAGGGAGCAGTGCTCTGAGCCTGAGCTCACCGAGTTGTGTGACAATAGTGAATTTATATTCACTATTATCTTCCTGATACTCCTCCTGGCCAATCAGGAAGTTGGTCCTGAGACCCGATTGGCCCACTTCCTGTTTGGCCGGGAGGAGAAGCAACGGCCCCAGAGTGAGGTCTCCAGGGACAGCTCACCCGCAGCCATATCCAGTACTCCCCAGCTTGGACAGTGGAGGGAGGAGGAGGGGAGATCAGCATGTCATCTCGGACAGGGCTCATCATCTGCCTTCTAAGGTAAGAAGACCTCAGATCGCCGCCTTCCCATCCGTCCATATACCGCATGGGGGGACTGGTCGGGGGGGCCTTCCTGTCCGACCCCCATTGAGGGTGGGGGAATGGTCCCCCGTATCCCGCCTGGGGGGGTGCCGTTGGATTGTCACCCCCTCCCCCCAAATATTGAGCATCTATTGAGCAACTTTTCCAGTGGTGAAGGGCCTTTTGGCCACACTGATGTGCTGTTTTGCTGTTGTGGAGAATCAAAACGTGACAGCGCTTAAGTGGTGAGCACTTCTGATTAGCAGCACTAGGGCCATTGGTTAGAATCCCAACCATGGCCCTAACTGCATGCAGTTTGCATGTTCTCCCTATGCTTGTGTGAGTTTCCTCCCACACTTCAAAGACATGTTGGTAGGTTAATTGGCTCCTGTCTAAATTGGCCCTAGTAAGTATGTGTAGCACACTCTAGTGTGCTAGAATAGGTTTTTGTTAGTGTAGGAAAATAGTTTAGGCTTGGCTGGCAGCCATGTATTATTCCTGGGTCAGGGTGAGTGACTCATGGAGGGCTACATGACTCACAGGCAGCATCTCTGAGACCTCCCCCTACTTCTGGAACATGCTGGAAACTTCCAGAAAAATGGGAGTGGAAGTGAGGTGGAGCTGCCTGGAATATTTATGAGGGCCCTGACCAATCCCCAACAGATGGGTTGGCAGGGGGTAGGCCCCTCAAATACTTAGGGTCAGCCCAGCTGGGGCAGTGGAGTTTGGGTGGAAGCTAAAGATGGAGTGTTAGGAGGCTGTTGGGGACCGTTGAGGGTACCCCCCAGTCTGGGGTGGTGACCTTGGGTTTGGGAGCTTGGGTGTGGAAGGGACCCTCTTCACAACACACACGGGTATTCTGACCGGAGGCACAGGAGCAGGACAGCAGGACAAGAACACTGCCGAACAAATCTCCATGGAGGAAGGCAGCCAGGGCTGGTGGGCTGGTTAGTGTTAAAATCAGAGAGGACTGAGAGGCAGCCTGAGAGGACTCGGTGAGAGGCGAGCAGGTTGAGATAGAAGCAGAGTCAGTCTGGGAGGACTGTGGAAGTTTAGCCAAGTGGGCTGGAGAAACGGGCAGTGGTAGCCAGGTTGGCTGGTTGTGCCTAAAGAGGTGGTGCTGGGATCAGTAGCCACAGAAGGACAGCTGGGCACTAGGACTGTGCTAGACAAACAAGAGGCCTGCGGTCCCTGCCTATAAAGGGCATTCTCCACCTTTCGAACAGTGCCAGCTGGTGGGGGTTGTAGTGCTTCAAGCAAGTGTTGTACTGGAGGAAGCTGAGGAGTGTAAATAGCTGTACAGAAGAAGTTTGTCCCTGAAAAGTTCTACTAAAGTCATGGGGCATCCCATATTACCATTCTCTCTATCCAAGTTAAACCCATAATAAAATACAAATAAACAAAGCACTGGACTTTCCTTGCTTCAAGTGTGCTGTGAAAATGTGGTGTGCTTGGCTGTACACGGTGGGGGATCCCTTTCTACTTGCGGCTCCTTAAGGGGTGCTCTACATATGAATGTGAGTTAGGGACCTTAGATTGGAAGCTCCTTGAGGGCAGAGACAGATGTGAATATGCAATATACTGTATATGTAAAGTGCTGCTTAAATTTATGGTACTATATAAGTACCTGTAATAAAATAAATCATGACATTTGGCACCTGGACAGTGAGTTGTATACAGAATATCTGTTATATATTTTATCCATACCAACAGATGCAATTTAAAATGTGTTGCTTACTACTAACTGACTCCATGTGTGCTATGTGCAATGTTCCCTGGAACCTTAAAACACGTTTTTCTATAACACCTAACTTCCGATATACAGTAATTTCCTATGTGGATGGAAGAAGTGAACACATTTCCCCTTGATGTTCTACTCATTCAAGCCATCTTGAAGCAAAGCACAATAGTGAATAGGATTTTCAGCAAATGAGATAATCTTTTCTACTAAAGAGGTGGAAATCCAAATAAACTGGAGCTCGTGGTCAGACCTAACAAAATTGGGGATACAGTCCTGAGTCGGATCAACACGTTTTATAAAGAGAATAACAAGCGAACAATTGTTTCCTGCAGCGATTTCCCTGCCGCTAAATCCCGTAGGGTTAATTAGGATGGACTGTGGCCAAGTTTGTTAAAACTCCAAACTTTGTCCTGGTTTAAAAAGAAAAAGCTGGCATTATGTATAAAGTCTTTGCCAAAAATATGTTATTTAAACATAATTTGTTTAAGCATGTATTCACTTAATTATATCAGCTTAAATGGTATTGGGCTCAATGTTATTTTATGCTTCTCTCTCATTGATAGCATAAAGATAATTCCCATTGATAAAGTTAAATCTGTTTCAAACTGTTGTAATACCTGCTCTTTACATGTAGAACTTTTTCTCCTTTTGTGTATCTTTCTTTAGTAAGTGACCCTTTAGCAGTACAGGCATACCCCACTTTTAAGTACACAATGGGGTTTATTTACTAAAGCTGAAAAGTGCAAAAATCAGGCTCACTTCTGCATAGAAACCAATGAGCTTCCATGTTTTATTACAAAAGTTTAATTGAACAAGCTGGGGATAGAAGCTCATTGGATTATATGCAGAAGTGAGCCTGATTTTGCACTTTTCAGCTTTAGTAAATAAACCCCATTGTGTACTTAAAAGTGGGGTATGCCTGTATAGCAAAATTTGAAACTTCCAGCAAATTTAAAAGATAAGTTTGAAATTGTATAAAAACAAACATTTCTACTCACTTAGATGGATGCTGCATCTGTCCCCCACTGTCTCTGCAGTGGGAACTGAGAGATCAAACATTGCTGATCTCTCAGTTCTCGCCCTTTGCTCTGAGCAGAAAGCTGTGACTGTCAGGGGCTTCCTGCTCTGCCTCTCCAATGCTCACTGGAGCACTGGGCTGAGGAGGGTCTAGCTCTGACTCTCAGCGGATCGCTGGAAGGCTAAGCCAGGTGCCAATCTGGGCTTTAGGTTGGATCCTGACCATATGGTTGGGATCTTTCCCGAGCCTGGACCTGCTGAGTGATGCCAGCCAACAGCGGGCTTCTGCCCACTGTCAGCTGAAAACAGGTTAAAAGAGTGCAGAACGAACTTCACTGCTGCCATAGGAGAAGTATGGCCAAAAAAGCTTTCGCAGCACTTCTCCTTTAACCGGTCATCGCAGTTATACTGCGGCAGAATGGCTCCCCTGGGCGAGCCATCATAGCTGTACGTTGACCCTTTAAGACATTGTAGGAGGCGCGTGTGCCTGCAGCGTGTGCCTGGAGCCGATTCAAGTGCCCGGCGGGCGTGATGACCACTCGGCACCTTAGATCATTCATGACAGAACGAGAACAGGGATATGTGTGTGAAACACGCAAATCCCGGTTCTCTCAGGGGAAAGGAGACAGATCGTGTGTTCATACTAAGTATGAACACCGGTCTCTCTCCTCCCCTAGTCAGTCCCATGCCCCCCACAGTTAAAACACACCTAGGGAACACAGTTAACCCCTTGATCGACCCTAGAGTTAACCCCCTTCCCTGCTAGTGACACTTATACAGTAATCAGTGCTGAAGTGGTTAATTATTGAACATTACTGCTTTCTAATCTTGAATGCTGCTTATATAAGTGTATTTACATACTAACATGTTTGTGGAGTAAAGCTGGCCATACATTAAACTATTTTCCTGTGCAATTTTCCTTTAGAGTTACCAAAACTAAACACTTTCAATTTGTATGTAATCAGACAGGTCCTTGCACTACATAAATTAATCTAATCCCAACCACAACACTATCTGCCTGGAGTTTGCATGTTCTCCCTGTGCCTGCGTGGGTTTCCTCTGGGAACTCTGGTTTCCTCCCACACTCCAAAGACATGCAGGTAGGTTAAATGGTTTCTGTCCAAAATTGGCCCTATTATATGAATGGGGACCTTGCATTGTGTGGGCTCCTTGAGGGTAGAGACCATTTGAGTGTACGATGTACAGGGATAGGGATGGTTGTAGACACTCACTCAGGTTGAACTGGATGGACTGGTGTCTTTATTCAACCTTACTAACTATGTAACTATGTAAAGGAAATTGAATAAGAAAATTGTATACTGTATGGCCAGCTTAAGGCAATGAGCAAATTGCAGTAACCCATAGCAACCAAACAAAACTGCTCTATTACTTATACCGGTACAGTAAAGAGAAGTCTCATTGGTTTCTACAGGCTACTGAACTTTGCATTGTAGCTTTGCTCTTTGCACTAAATGTGCCCGATATAAACCAACTGTAAAATATTTTTAGCGATGCGGTTTCTTTAGTGCTCTTTTAACATTTCTAAAAAGGGAAATAAACTCAAGTATAATTTAGGCCTAATTATTCTGCAACACTGGATAATGTTTCCCCTTGGCCTTTGTTTTTGGCTGTATAGCAGCAATCTTCCGCCTTTCACTTGCACGGCGACAAAGCTTAATGAGGTAGATATTCTATTTGGGCAGAGATGCAGCATTCACTTTAAAGTGAACCTGTATTTTGTCTAAGGTTAACCGCTTCAGCCCCGGAAGATTTTACCCCCTTCCTGAACAGAGCACTTTTTGCGATTCGGCACTGCATCACTTGAAACTGAAAATTGCCCATGAAAAAAAAATCAAACAATGCCCCCCCGTTTTACTTACCTGACCCCTTGAAAGTCCCGCGCTCACACTCGACATCCTCTTCACCGATCAGCCTGGCCGCTGATTGGTTACAGTGGATGGATTGAAAGCAGCACAGCCATTGGCTCGCCATTGGCTATGGCCGCCGGCTGTATCATGGCAACGCGCCCGCAAGCACTTCTCATCATGCAAGGGAGCTCGCATGAACGTGAGAAGTCCTTGTGGGTGGAGCGGAGACAGCCGCCGAGGGACCCCAGAAGACCAGGTTCGGGGCCACTCTGTGCAAAACAAGCTGCACAATGGAGGTAAGTATAACATGTTTGTTATTTAAAAAAAAAAAACCTTTACAACCCCTTTAATTTTCATTAGTTCTTAAAACACACCTTTTACATTTACAAAAATAATGTATAATATTGAGTAATCTAGAACTTTTAAGGAATGTGCATTTCCATATTCTAATTGAGTTACATTTACTTAAATTATTCCCATTTGACTGAAATTGCGGGACGCACATGTTTGCCAAACGTACAACCGCGCGAGTTTTGATGCTGTATATGTAAGAGGGTTTGAAGTCTTTTGGAACTCTGAAAGCCTGCACAAGGCAGTTCCCATACATTTGAGGCCTATCAGGACAAAAGAGTGCCACCAGTGACAAGAATTTTTCCAAGTCACTACAAAGCCATGCAATGCCATTGAAAGTTATATAATGAACATTGAACAAATTATCGTTCACATGCTTTAAATGTTGCTTAAAGAGTTGGAACTTCCGCTGTCCGGATTCCTCCCCCCCTCCGGTGTCACATTTGCCACCTTTCGGGGGGGGGGGGGGGGGGGAGCAGATACCTGTCTAATAAAGGTATTTGCTCCCACTTACAGCGAAAGATCACCACAGTATTTGCGGTGATCTACGCCATGTCCGGCCCCTCCCCCCGCTTTCTTATGGGAGACACACAGGTCCCAGAAGACAGCAGGGACCTCTCAGAACATGCAGCGTGACTTGCGCATACGCAGTAGGGAACCAGGCTGTGAAGCCGCAAGGCTTCACTTCCTGATTCTCTTACTGGAGATGCCAGTGCCTGCACCCAGGGCCGAGGGGATGGATTAGCTTCGGGTGAGGACATCGCGGGCGCCCTGGACAGGTAAGTGTCCTTCTTTTAAAAGTCAGCAGCTGCAGTATTTTTAGCTGCTGACTATTTTTTTATTAGGCGGAACTCCGCTTTAACATACCATCCAAAATGTTTATTTTCTTTGCCGATTAATATATTTATAAAAGATGGACATATGTCCGTTGTACGCACCTATTGAGACAGCTCACTAGTGTGCACGCAAACTTTGCGCTTACTGCATTCTGCAGAACACAACCAAGATTCAGGGACCGCCAGCTGTTAAGTTTAAAAACTATTTTGTGCCACAAAAATAAATGTTTCAGCCGGTCTGGTTTTTGAGATATTGGAATTAAAATTCAGATTATGTAGCATCAAGTCCCACCCACTTTGCACCCAATGTTATTAAACTTTAAAAACAAACATAGCATTCGTTTGCACTGCGTCTGTGCCGTTTTGTGCAAAAAAAACATTGTTTTTTGTTTCAAAATTGTCTGTCTTTTTTTTTTATAGCAGAAAAGATAAAAACCAGAGAGGTGATCAAATACCACCAAAAGAAAGCTCTATTTATGGAAAAAAAGGGACATCAATTTGTTTGGGTACAGTGTCGCACGACCATGCAATTGTCAGTTAAAGCGGTGCAGTGCCGTATCGCAAAAAATTACCTTTAGTATGTGTATGTATGAATGTAAGTTAAGGATCTTAGATTGAAAGCTCCTTGAGGGCAGGGACTGATGTGAATGTACAATGTATATGTAAAGCGCTCTGTAAATTTACAGTGCTATAGTATTTAAAATAAATAAGTTAGTGTATGTGTTCCTAACTTAAACTTTTCTATATACTAGAAAAATTGAGTTGGCTTTACTTAAACCCATGGTCTATAAACTGGAAAAATTGAGTTGGCTTTACTTGAACCTATGGTCTATAAGCTGCAAAAAATTGAGTTGACTTTACCCAAACCTATGGTATATAAACTGGAAAAATTGAGTTGGCTTTACTTAAAAAATATAGTTTCAGGCAAGTTAAGGTATGTATTCCTAACTTAAAACACTATGGTCTATAAAATTGAGGAATAAAATTGGTGAACACATGAAAAGTCTAGTGAGTCAGACAAAAATAAGTTTAATTGAGAGTACTTTAAAAGCTGATGCAAATAGTTGCCTCAACTTTTTTGAGTAGACACAGCGCAATATTTTTTACAGTGAATATAGCAGTCTTGCAACTTCTATCAGTGTCTGGTTAAAGGTTCTAGGAGGAGTTTTCATTCTCCTCTGACTGTCCTATCAGGCTGCATGACCCCTGACCCCAGTGCTGTCCAAAGAAAAGTGTAAACCATCCTTACACTTTTTATGGAGCAGTCAAATTTTGGGTTACATTTTTTGTCGAATATGCAAAGCATTCAAAGCCACAAAATGGTGATATTAATCAACCTCGAGCAGATGACATCAAAACTTCCCCAAATTGAATGTAATGAAGGAAAAATGTTATCTCTTTCTATAAAATGTACATTGTTTTTCTTGTTTTGATTATATTGCAGTTCAACCTATCAATAAACTGTATTGAAGTTGTCCAGTTATGGCCCAATATTGATTTCACAGTTGTTTGAATTCTAACGGATAATCAAACATATGTGTGGTAGTTTGGAGATTCCTTGTGATCGTATTTATGGTTCCTGGTGCATCAAAAGTACATGAAATTGAATGAGAACTTTCACGAGTATGGTCACCTTAAACATATAATAGACAGGTGCGGTTTGTTTTGTTCCGAGCTGAGATCCAGACAAATTTTTGATACATCTAAATTTCCGAATTACAATAAAGTTAACAAATTTAAACAAATCTGAAATAACAAAACTAAATTTCGGACGAAATTCGAATTCAAATAGTTTTCAAATTGAATTTGAATAGTTTTTGAATCAAATTCGAATTTCCGAAGAGAATAAAATAGAATAGAAAATAAAAGGAAAAAAATTGAAAAGAATAGAATAGAATAGAAAAAAATAGAATACAAAATAAAATAATAGAATATAATATAATAGTACATAAAAGGAAACAATAGAAAATGAACCACTTCAGCCTCAGAAGGATTTACCCTCTTCCTGACCAGGCCATTTTTTGCGATACGCTTTAACTGACAATTGCGCGGTCGTGCGGCACTGTACCCAAACTTTTTCCCCACAAATAGAGCTTTCTTTTGGTGGTATTTGATCACCTCTGCGGTTTTTATTTTTTGCGCTATAAACAAAAAAAAACTATTTTACTTTTTGCTATAATATATATCCCCCATTTTTTTTTTTTTTTATTAACAAATTTTTTGCTTAGTTTAGGCTAATATGTAATCTTCTACATATTGTGGTACAAAAAAAAAATCGCAATATGGGTATATTGATGGCGGCGATCTACAATTTTTATTGGGACTGCGACGTTGCAGTGGACAGGTCAGACACACTGACATTTTTTTACAGTGATCAGATCTAAAAATAGCTGCTGATTACTGTATAAATATCACTGGCAGGGAAGGGGTTAACTGTGTTCCCTCACTGTGTGTTCTAACTGTGGAGAGGATGGGACTGCCTAGGGGAGGAGATTGATCACCTTTATACTGGGAACACACGATCTGTCTCCTCTCCCCTGTCAGAACGACGTGGATTTGTGTGTTTACACACACAGATCCTCGTTCTGGCACTGTCAGGAGCGATCGTGTGTGTCAGGTGGACATCGCGGCCGCCGGGCACACGCATCACCTCTTCAGTACTGTGGCATGCGCTCGCCCCTATACCGCCTTAGCCATTCCATCAAACGGTGAGCAATCGATTAAAAAATAGTGTAAAACAGAAAATAGAATATAAAAGAACAGAGAAAAATAGAATAGAAAATAAATGAATAGAATAAAAGTAAAATAGAAAGAATACAACCATCTTCTGAAATTTGAATTTCAAATAGAGTAAATTTGAATACAATAGAAAAGAATAGATTAGGAAAGAATAGATTAGGAAAAAAAATAATAGAATAGAATAAAGTAGAAAGAACAAAACCTTCTTCCGAAATATTAATTTCAAATAGAATAAATTCAAATTCCAATAGATTAGAAAAGAATGGAACAGAAAACAAAATAATATAATTCAAGAAACAATAGAATAGAATAGAAAAGAATAGATTAGAATAGATTCGGAAATAAGAGAATTTACTAGAATATATCCATCTCATGAAATTAAAATTTTTAATAGAATAAATCTGAATTCAAACAGAATAGAAAAGAATAGATTAGAATAGAAAATAAAATAAAAAAATAGAATAGAAAAGAACAGAACAGAAGAGAGAAAAGAATAGGAAGAATATAACAATATAACCGTTTTCCGAAATTCAAATTTTCAAATAGAATAAATTCTAATTTTCAAATAGAATAAATTCTAATTTTAAATAGTATAAATTTGAATTTGAATAGAATAGAAAATAAAATAAAACAATAGAATAGAAAATAAAAGAATAAAATATAAAAAGCAATAGAATATAGAATGGAATAGAAAGAATATAACCATCTTACAAATATCAAATTTTGAATAGAATAAATTAGATTTTCGAATGGAATTTGATTCGACTTTGAATGCAATTCAAATGGAATTTAAATTCGAATTGATTTGAAATTTACAAATTCAGATGAACTGAACTCAATTCGACTGAATCTGGACATTTTGAATAGATTTGAATTCGAATTAACAAAATAAATTCCAAATTTGAATTAAACGAACTCAACTAAACAAATTTATGTAAATACATAGTTACATAGTTAGTAAGGTTTAATAAAGACAACAGTTAAACCTGTGTTAGATAATGAAACAAAACACATTTTATTGTTCTGTACATGTCTGGATCATGTATATACAGAATCCCCTATCCATTGCCTGGATTACTCACATGTTCTCAGCATGCACAGAAAAAGCATTTCTCAGACACAGCTGTATCCATGTTATGCCTTTTACACACGGTCGGACATTCCGACCGCAAAATCCATCTGATTTTTTCAGACGGATTTGGTCCTAAACTGGTGTTGCATACACATAGTCTGACAAAGTTGTCGGAAAATCAGATCGCTTGGAACGTGATGACGTCCGTCCGTTATGACGGGACTACGTTGAGGCTAGTAACAAAAGCTTTGGTCTCGTAATTTGATCTGAGCATGCGTGGCACTTTGCCCAATCGGAGTTATCTACAAACGACAGAAAAAGTCCAATAGAGCCCACACACGATCGGATTTTCCGACAATAGAATCCGATCTGACCTTTTCCTTCAGAATTTCTGACCGTGTGTACAGGGCATAACAGTCTGTGTCAACAGAATGCTTTCCTAGTTTCCAATGCATAACCACAGCATTTTCTAAATTCGATTTACTTAATGTGATTATATTTTAAAAATATATATATATATCACCCTGGTACCACATTCATAAATTATAAAATCAGAAAAGAAAAGGAATAGCATGACTATACCGTGCATGTTGTGTGGTCTCAATATGTACTGATAAAGTCAGATTATTCTTTTTTTCTTTTGGATTTACTTAATGGGATTGTATCTTCACAAATCTCTTCTAATGGCTGCCAGCAACCACAGATAAAACTGTGTCTGCATAATTATGTACAAAATGCTTAGCGGACAGATTTTAGCAGCGCACACTTACAGATCACTCCTTAGGATACTGTTCACACCTGGCCATTGCGGTAATGCATGTTCAAATGAGCCTGTCACTGCAATGCGCAGTGACTCTGAATATGGTACGTTTTGAGGTGCACTGCTCTGTAAAATAATGCAGCCTACACTAAATTGTCCTGTGTTAAAGTGTACTACAGCTCTTACATTTTGAGTGGGCTGCCTAGCACAGTATGCCTTAAAGCAGGGGTAGGCAACCTCGGCACTCCAGCTGTGTTGAAACTACAAATCCCATCATGCCTCTGTGTCTAGGTGTCATGCCCGTGATTGTCAAGGTCTTGCAATGTCTCATGGGACTTGTAGTTTCACCACAGCTGGAGGGTGGAGGTTGACTACCCCCTGCCTTACAGCCCGTTCACACCTGAACGTTTTGTAGCCCTACGCCTGAAGCTACAAAACGCTGGAGGGGAAAAAATCCATTATTCTCAATGGAGATAGTTCACATCTCCACTCCATGTCGCCTGAAGCCCTACGCCTGAAGCTCAAACAAGTTCCGGACCCTTTTTTGTCGCGCGAATTGGAATGATTTGGGCGTTTTCATTCCCATAGAAACTAATGGAAACGCTCGATTTGAGCGTTTAGCGCGACAACGAGCGTTTCTACGGGCGTTTTGACGCTGTATCTGCTCAAGAAAAAATAAGCAGATGAAAAATATTTTTCCTATTGGCTGAAAAAAAAAACGCCGAAGTTAAAAAACGCTCGTTGTCGCGCGTTGTAGTGTGACAAAACGCTCGTTGTCGCGCGTTGTAGTGTGACAAAACGCTCGCTGTCGCGTGACAAAACGCCGGTAAAAACGTTCAAACACGCTACGCTCAGGTGTGAATGCAGCCTTAAAGCATCAAGCTGTGGGCATTGCGGCGACAGTGTTTTAGTGTGAATGGGTCCTTGGACCCAGTTGCATTGATAGAAATGGATATCAGCAAGTCTTAAGTTGCCCATGGCCAGTAGTGTATTTAGGTTTTTAGGTTTTGTGTTGTCCTAGGCCTGACTAAACTCGTGCACCCCCCTAATTTAAATATGACCCACCCCTTCCTGTCAAGGCCACACCCCTTGACCCCTTGCTGTTTAAGTCCTGTCCTGAAATTTTCAAGTGAGGACACTAGTTCTAAGGGCCTGTGGGGGGGGGGGAAACAATGGATTCCCTTAATTTGCATAGATTTCCTCTCACGTCCTGATTGGCTATGGGGCAGGTAGAGAAGGGAAATCTCTGCAATGGGACAGGGATGGTAAAAAATAAACTGACAGGGGCTATAACCCTCCATTATTCTATACAAAATGAAAAAAAAAGTGTTGCTTATAGTTCTACTTTAACCGCTTAAGGACCGCCTCACGCCGCTATACATTGGCAGAATGGCAATCACGTACTTGTACATTGCCTTTAAGTGCCCAGCCGTGGGTCGCGTGCGCCGACGGTGGCGCACTCACGACCCAGTCCTGAGCTCCGCGACCGTGGCCGCGGGACCCGATCGCCGCCGGTGTCCCGCGATCGGGTCACAGAGCTGAAGAACGAGGAGAGGTAAGTGTAAACAAACCTCTCCTCGTGCTTCCTACTGAGGCTGTCACTGATCGTCTGTTCCCTGTTATAGGGAAAGACGATCAGTGACATCAGATGCCAAGCCAAGCCCCCCTACAGTTAAAAAAAACACACACACTTAACCCCTACACTGCCCCCTAGTGGTTAACCCCTTCACTGCCAGTGACATTTTTACAGTAATCAGTGCATTTTTAATCGCACTGATTGCTGTATTAATGGTCCCAAAAATGTGTCAAAATTGTCCGACGTGTCCGCCATAATGTCGCAGTCACAATAAAAATTGCTGATTGCCGCCATTACTAGTAAAAAAAAATAATATTAATAAAAATGCCATAAAACTAACCCCTATTTTGTAGACGCTATAACTTTTGCGCAAACCAATCAATAAACGCTTATTTTGATTTTTTTTACCAAAAATATGTAGAAGAATACGTATCGGCCTAAACTGAGGAAAAAAATGTTTTTTGGGGGATATTTATTATAGCGAAAAATATTGCATTTTTTTCAAAATTTACGCTCTTTTTTGTTTATAACGCAAAAAATAAAAACCGCAGAGGTGATCAAATACCACCAAAAGAAAGTTCAATTTGTGGGAAAAAAAGAATGCCAATTTTGTTTGGGAGCTACATTGCACGACCGCACAATTGTCAGTTAAAGCGACGCAGTGCCGAATTGCAAAAAGGGGCTTGGTCCTTTAGCTGGAAAATGGTCCGGGGCTTAAGTGGTTAAGCACAAATTTCTGATAAGGTAATTTTATGGAGAGGACTAAGAAGATATAATCCTGCCAATGGTGCAGCAGAAAACATAAAGCATAGTGAGGAAGGCTTGTAGTCCAGGATGAGAAGACACCGCACCCCCCCCCCCCCCCCCCCACAGTTGCAGAATGCCGGCCGCCCGCATACCGGAAGCATTGTGGCCTCTTTTTGGGGGCACTAGACTCATTTTCCTCTCAGTCCAGTCCGCCCCATAATAACAGTGTAGCGCAAGCCGATGGGGACTCTTTCCATGCTGCCCCCCTGCAAAGTGCTGCCCTAGGCCTGGGCCTTGTCGGCCTAGGCCAGTGTTGGCCATGGTCATTCACATAAAAGCCCCATACACACTATCAGTTTTTCTGTTGAGTTTTTCCTTCGTATTTACCAAAACCATATAATATGAGGTCAAACCTTAGGAGTTTCAATGTGTATGCAATCAGGCAGACCCTTACACTACATGGTTTTGGTAAACCTGAAGGAAAAACTCAACAAAAAAAACTGATAGGCCGCGTACACACGCGCGGACTGTTGGCCCAACTTTGTCCGTCCAACAGTTTGAGCGAACAGTCCGCTCAAACTTAGCATGGACGGACATGGCCACACACGACGGACGAACAGTTTGCTGAAACCGTGCGCGATGACGTGAACGGCACGTACGACGGGACGAAAAATACGACGTCCTATACACTGCAATGCAACCTTCCGACGTGGAAATCCTTTCTGAGCATGCGCGAGACTTAGTTGGCCGAACAAGCCTACACACGAGCGAACAGTCCGCTGAAACCTTGTTTCAGCGGACAGTTTTTCGGAATTTCCGTAAGACCTTGTTCGGCCAACTGTCCGCTGAAACTGTCCGCTGAAGCCCCACACACGAGCGGACTGTCCGCCCAAACACTGTTCAGCGGACAAGGTTGGGCGAACAGTCCGCGCGTGTGTACGCGGCCACAGTGTGTATGGAGCTTAAGATTTCACTCAATTTACCCATCAGTCAAAATCAGAATCAGAATCTGATTGGATGCACACCATGGCTGCATCTAGCCTGTCTGATCCGTTGGGGGGGGGGGGGAGCAGTAATAAAAGTCTGGGGGCATCCTGTCATCATCCCTTTGTTTTATCTGTGTGGTTGTATGTGTCTGAACAGTTCTTCATTTTCTCTTTGTGTGTCACGACCTCAGAGAAATGATGCTTTCTATCCTGGGTCTTTATGTTTTAATGCAGACACGTACATTCACATAAATGGAGTAATAATGAATCTAAAGTGCTTTAACAAATCTGACATGAAGAGAAATACTGACTATTCAAAACTGGTTTCCTCATATTTGATTTTATTTTATTCCTTCCCCCCCAGTAAAATTTTAACCATTTTCCATTCAGATTTATTACCAAAAGCCTCCTGCTTTTTTTGCAAAAAAATCTGAAAAACCCGTCCATGTCTGGATTGCTGGCTATTGCTTTCTCATGAGCCAAAATCACAGAATTTTATTTCCTGTCATCATTTTATGGCAGAATGGTGTTAGAGAATGAACGCACACATGAGGATACCCCAATCACCATGGCAGTCTCATACAGTCCATACACCCCTCTATCCTCCATCATGTGTGCAGACATGTCCATCTCTGTGGGGAATTTCTTGGCCAACATGGGCTTTACAACAAGTTCCTCTCATGGGCTGTTAGTACATTTTGAGACCTAAAGCAGCTGAAGAGGATGCAAAGGCACAAGATCTAGAAAATAACTTGACTGATTGAGAAGGCCGAGTATGGCCTTCACATAGCCCAGAGTTTCAGTTTTAGCAATGACTGTGTCCACGGTGTCTAGAATGGCTCTTTTCTAGTGGCACTGACTATGTTTTGGAGGAATCAGTCTCAGCATGACCAAGAGTTGAAAGAGCAACCCTGTCCGTGAGCTATTTGGTCATTGTTCCCTGGTGCTTCGTAGGGGGTGGATTATGTGTTGGGTCAAACAGAGTACATAAAGGATTTTCCTTGCTTATTTTTCAGTGTCTGCACAAAGACCATGATGACCATCAGTGTCTGCACAGAGACCATGATGACCATCAGTGTCTTCACAGAGACCATGATAACCTCCCTAGCACTGCAGAGGTCCACTAAGTAAGCTTTTATGCTGCATACACACGACAGGACTTAAGTCCGGCAGACTTTCAACGAAGTTCTGACGGAGTTCTGACAGAGTTCTGACGGACTTTCCGAATGAACGGACTTGGCCACACACAATCACACCAAAGTCTGACGGATTCGAACGTGATGACGTATGACTGGACTAGAATAAGGAAGTTCATAGCCAGTAGCCAATAGCTGCCCTAGCGTCGGTTTTAGTCCGTCAGACTAGCACACACACGAGCGGATTTCTGGGTCCGGCAGAGTTCTGGGGGAAAAATTTGAAGCATGTTCCATTTCTAAAGTCTGTCAGACTTTTGCGAATCAAAAGTCTGTTGCAGCCCACATACGATCGAATAGTCTGCCGGAATCATTCCGTCTGACTTTTGATGTTGAAAAGTCTGGTCGTGTGTACGGGGCATTAGAAGAAAATTTACAGGCTTCAATGCACCAAGAATCGGGAGAAGAAATGCATCTCTGTAATAGAACTTCTGTTTTCTTAGCTGTACTAATAGTCCTAAATGCTTCTGTACATATATCCATTCCTGCAACACTATTCTCTAAAATCTCAGAGAGAAGATCCACGATAGAGTGCTGTCTTCCAACACACCCCTGGCCACATTGTAGTGACTAGTCCAGTGTATTTCCAGTAGATGTCACATTTCAGTGACTGGTGGAGTGTATTTCCAGTAGATGGACCATCACAGTGACTGGTCCAGCATTTTTCCAGTAGATGTTGCTGCGTAGTGACTGGCCCACCATATTTTCAGTAGATGACAGATCGCAGTGGCTGGTCCACCATATTTCCAGTAGATGTCACATCATAGTGACTGGTGTAGCGTATTTATTCAGTAGATGACACAATGTAGTGACTGGTGCAATGTATTTCCTGTAGATGGCACAATATATTGACTGGTCCAGCGTATTTCCAGTAGATGGTACATAATAGTGACTCCAGCAAATTTCCAGTAGATGGTACAATCATTTCTAGTAGTCTTTTAAGAGATGGTACATTGTAGTGCTGTGTAATGTAGTGGCAATAAAATAATGAGTGCAGTGAACCTGATATCCAGTAACCACTGACAGATGAAGCTGATGGTTGTAGCAGTGTATGTATGGAGCATGACAATCAATCTTTTTCTGTAACAATGCCTCCACCCTAAGCCCTTGTACACACTGTCGGATATTCCGATGGACAATGTCCGATAGGACCGTGTTGTCGGATAATCCGACAATGTGTGGGCTCCATCGGACTGTTTCCGTCGGATACTCAGACGGACCAAGTTTTCCCGCTGGGCTATAAAATTTTCCGACAACATGATCCGATCGGACTTTGTCCAATTGTGTGTAGAGAATTCCGATCGGACAAAGTGCCACACATGCTCAGATCAAATTCCTAGACCAAAGCTATTGGCTACTAGCCTGAACGTAGTCCCATCGTAACGAAATAACGTCATCAAGTTCCGAACAATCGGATTTTCCGACAACTTTGTCCGACCGTGTGTATGCAACAGTTTCGGACAAAATCCGTCGGGCAAAATCCAACGGATTTGGTTGTCAGAATGTCCAAATTGTCCAAATTGGATCACAATTTATGGATTATGGTATCCTTTAGCAATGTGAATTCAAAAAGCTTCAGGAAAAGTCCAGCAGACGCATCATCTTATTTCTTCTGCTCTTCGTACACACAATCAGATCTTCAGCAGGGAATTGTGTGATGACAGACTGTTGGCCTAAAATCCAACCGTTAGTATGCTCCATCAGACAATTGTTGTCCAACTTTCCGCCAACAAATGTTGGATGGCAGGCTTTTCCAATTCTCGGCGGATAACGTCTGTTGTCAGATTTTCCTATCGTCTGTACACAATTCTGCCACACAAAAGTTGAAAGTACAAACACGAATGCTCACAATCAATGCTCACCAAACACGACATTAGCAGAAGGTGCCCAAAGGGTGGTGCTCAAGAGCCGAAAATTTCTCGTAGTACATCACTACATTTGTGTTTATTGGCCGACAATTGTGTACCGTTTGTATGCAAAATAAGTTCCTGGCACACGCCCTGCGGACAAAAGTCTGACGCTTTGTTGGCCAACAATCTGATCATCTGTACCAGGCTTTAGACTCTATTCCCAGTGAGGAATTTTACCACTTTCCCTAGGCTTTTCACATAGTACTTGTTATTCCCAATCTGATTTGGAGTTTGGACTACATTACTACAGGTGATACTGGGATAGTCTCACCTGTTGCCTCTCTCTTCATCATCTCAGCCCACAAGGAAGAAGCTTGTACATGGTGGAGGCTAGGGATGAGTTCAGGCGCGTTCGCATGGAAGTCGGTGCAGCGCTGCGCTAATGACAGGCAGTGAGACATTGCCCAATCTCTGCAGCTGCGCATCGGGGCAATGTCTCACTGCCTGTGATTAGCGCAGCGCTGCACCAACTTCCTGGCGGGCTCTGCACGTGTTCCATGCGAACGCACCTGAGCTCATCCCTACCTAGTGGTGGCTACATGCATGCTTGTTAAATCCCAGTTCCTTCTCAAATGCATTCTTCCAATAATTTTTTCCTTGTTTATTAAACACAACATCCTTATTATTCAACTCTGCAAATTTTTTACATGGGGAACAAAAGCATGAACCTTTCTTTACTGAGTGTTCTAGCAATGACTGAACAATACATACTCACAGTAGGTATGATTCCAGAACAGACTGTGATGGTGTGTTTGCGTTTAAAGTGGAAGTAAAGGTCTTTTCATAACTTATACCTACAGGTAAACCTATATTAAAATCTTACCTGTAGGGACAGTAAATATCAGTGACCAGCCGCTATGTATTTCAGCCTGTCAAGCATTTTGACAGGCTGCTGGCAGCGAGGCTGAATGCTGCACCTGTGCTTCCTGGGCACCCAAAAGTGCCAAGATTTGACGCCAGTGGCCAGTGTGCATGTAGACCTAAAAGAACCAAAAAAAAATGGCTTCTATATTTTTATGTTTCTTAAAGTAGAAGTCCACCCTAACACTAAAATCCCTACATCTACTGACATCCACAATCTAACACTAACCTATCTAGCCCTGTAAAGAGAAATCAGTATACAAAGCTTTTTTGAAGCCGATCCGATGTGATCCCACGCTGAGCTGTCAGTGGCGGCTTCGCTATGGCGGCGGGTGCAGAGGACACAGGCGAGGTCACCATGGGTGACGTCACTCCCCATTCATTTCACAACCGTTGTCGGCCGTGTCCTCTGCAGCGCTCCCGCTGCTGGAGACAGGACTGGATCAGCATAAAAAAACTTATGTATACTGATTTCTTCTTTACAGGGCTACTGGTTAGTGTGAGATCCAGTGACGGCTGGTGGAAATTTATTTTGGGGGGAGCGCGGTAAACAGTATGCCACCACAGCAACCCCCTTGTCGATTGGTCATTTGGTAGCGACTTCCCCCTGCTCGTTGGCAGCCTCCCAGTCTCCTGTTCTCCATCACTGGTGGCTTCCCCTGCTCGGTGGGCTCCCTTTCTCCTGCTCTCCATGGCGGCAGCGGCCTCCCGTTTTCCTGCTCTCCATGGTGGCGACTTCTGTTTCCTTCATCTCTCCTGGGCGGCCAATCGGGAGTCTTCTCTTTTCAGCCAATTGGAAAACGGGTCTCACACTCAATTTTGATTGGCCAGATTGAGGATCAGTGGTTCAACAGTGAATTTTCATTCGCTGTTGTAACACAGCTGGGTGGGCTCCAGGTCACATGCCCACCCTATTTTGAATCCTATTAGAGTCTCTGGCTCTCATCCAGTGCTTCAAAAAAATTCCCTGCCGCTGTAATTCATGCACCTGGTGACCTGAAAGGGGCCTGGCGCATGAATAGGGGGTGGCCACGGTGGCAATGAATAGATTCATGCTATGCATGAATCTATACATTATGCATATAGGGGAGTGGTGTGAGAGAGGGGGTGGCGCCTGGGCACCCCTAATGGACGGGCCACCACTAGTTAGATCGCGGATGTCTGTAGGTGCAGGGATTTTAGTTTTAGGGTGGACTAATGCCGCATATACACGAGCGGAATGTCCGACAGAAAAAAGTCAGACGGGAGCTTTTCATTGTATATTCCGATCGTGTGTATGCCCTATTGGACTTTTTATGTCGAAAATTCTGATGGACCTAGAAATAGAACATGTTCTAAATATTTCCTACGGAAACAATTCCTATCGGGAAAACCGCTCGTCCATATGCTGTTCCAACGGGCCAAAAACGACGCATGCTCTGAAGCAAGTACGAGACGGAATCTATTGGCTATTCAACTTCCTTTTTCTAGTCCCGTCATATGTTTACTCCGATGGGAAAACCGGTCGCGTGTACAGGGCATTACACTTTAAATTTCAGCAGCCATTCAAGAATCTGTTGAGATTAGCACACCAATACTCATGGGTATATCCAAAACTCCCTGTAGAAAAAAAGGCTACAAAGGCTAGATCATCATATTAATAATTTGTGGCACCTGTCAATAAATACAATCTCTGTTATTCAATGTTGCTTTAATTCCAATACAATGGGAATCTTTTTTCTTTTATTACCTGCTGCTCAATAAGTAAAACTGGTGCAGTTAGGTGGTTAGAGGTCCCTCAGAGATTATCCGAACTAGATAAAACCTCTGCAATTCTCTGCGATAGTCAGATGTGACATCTCCAAACATTCTAAAAGCCCAAGGCTATAATTACCGAGATTGTGTTTTTAGTGCAGGGAGACAGGAGTTTGCGCTTTGTGTTTTCAGACACCATTCACGCTGGATGGCTTTCCCTCTGTGCATGCAGAAGTCCGTCACTACCTGGGAAGGACACCGGCAGTCACCACCTCTGTTGTATTTGCATTAACGGCATTTTCCTATTTCTGTGGGCACACAACAGCGTACCACTGTGCTATGTTCTGCCTGCATGCAAATCTGCAGACGTTTTATTATAATTGCTCAGGGAAGGGGGTCTAAGAGTGAATGCATTTTCTTTTCTAAGTAGAACTTGTGTATTACCTGCTGTAAAGAAAAGCTGGCAAGAGAGGAAAAAAAAAAGTCAAGTGAAAAAAGAAACTGTAGGAGTAGAACCCCTGGATTATAGCAGCAAGCGCTGGCAAACAAGCATCCATATGCGCTCCCTGGGTTTCCCAGTAACGGATGTCAGATTCTTTCACTTGCCAGCAGGATACTGTATTAAGGTGGAACCCCAATAAAGCAGCTAAATACACACCAGAAATACGTAGATGGAAACTGTTAAACCTGCCAAAGCATTTGTAATTCTGCTCAGCCATTCTTGTGATCCAGACACCTCTGCCAGATAGTACAGCCATGTCATTGACCCCCATGGCAACAGCAGCGCAGCTTGAAGAAGAACACACCTCAAAACTGCTGATTGGACATTGAAGGAGCAGCAGGAAAATGATGAGCTCACTTTGATCTCTGCTTCTGTCAGCATATTTCTTTTATGTACACTGTAGCAGAATCTGGCTTCTAGTGCTGATGGAAGTGCTGCTGTACAGAAAATTACCAGAGGCTGATATCAAGACTTTATACACTCACCAGCCCACTTTATTAGGTGCACCTTGCTTGTACCAGGTTGGACCCCCTCTTGCCTTCAGAACTGCCTTAATTCTTCATGACATAGATTCAAAAAGGTATTGGAAACATTCCTCAGAGATTTTGGTCCATATTGACATGATAACATCATGCAGTTGCTGCAGATTTGTCGGCTGCACATCCATGATGCGAATCTCTCGTTCCAGGTCGTTTAACCGCTTCCCGACCGGCGCACGACGATTTACGTCAGCAGAATAGCACGGACAGGCAAATGGGCGTACAGGTACATCGCTTTGAATTTGCCATCGTGTGCGCGCCGCCAGCGACGCGTGTGTACCGGTCGGGACCCCTGTGCCACGGGGATACCAGCGATTGTCTCACGGAGAGGAAGAACGGGAAAATGCCGATGTAAACAGCGCTCGCGCGCTGGTCGGGTCCCCCTTGAGTCTGGTCGCGGGTCCCGCGGACTCGATCGCCGTGGGGATATCCGCGATTGTCTCACGGGGAGGTTGAATGGGGAGATGCGGAAGCAAACAGCATCTCCCCGTTCTGCCTAGCAACAAGTAACACTGATCTCTAAAACACAGCCATGCCCCCCACAGTTAGAAACACACTTAACCCCTACACTGCCACCCCCTGGTTAAGCCCTTCACTGCCAGTGTCATTTACACAGGAATTAATGCTTTTGTATAGCACTGATTGCCATATAAATGACAATTGTCCCAAAAATGTCCTGTGTCCGCCATAATGTCGCAGTCACAATAAAAATCGCTGCTCGCCGCCATTACTAGTAAAAAAAAAAAAAAATTAATAAAAATGCCATAAAACTATCCCCTATTTTGTAAACGCTATAACTTTTGCGCCAAACAATCAATAATCGCTTATTGCAATTTTTTTTTACCAAAAATATGTAGAAGAATACGTATCGCCCTAAACTGAGGGAAAAAACGTTTTTTTTTATATATTTTTGGGGAATATTTATTATAGCAAAAAGTAAAAAATAATGTGTTTTTTTCAAAATTGTCATTCTTTTTTTGTTTATAGCGCAAAAAATAAAAAACCGCAGAGATGATCAAATACCACCAAAAGAAAGCTCTATTTCTTCTACTTCTACTTCTTTAGTTTGGGAGCCATGTCGCACGACTGCGCAATTGTCAGTTAAAATGATGCAGTGCCGAATCGCAAAAAGTGCTCTCGGTCCGGTCTGAAAGTGGTTAATTTGTACATAAACAACCTGGAGGATGGGATAAACAGTTCAATCCCTGTATTTGCGGACGATACTAAGCTAAGCAGGGCAATAACTTCTCCGCAGGATGTGGAAACCTTGCAAAAAGATCTGAACAAATTAATGGGATGGTCAACTGCATTGCAAATGAGGTTCAATGTAGAAAAAGGTAAAATAATGCATTTGGGTGGCAAAAATATGAATGCAATCTATACTCTGGGGAGAGAAGGATGTGGAATTCCCTTCCACAGGCGGTGGTCTCAGCGAGGGGTATTGATAGCTTCAAGAAACGATTAGATAAGCACCTGAATGACCGCAACATACAGGGATAGACAATGTAATACTGACATATAATCACACACATAGGTTGGACTTGGACTTGTGTCTTTTTTTCAACTTCACATACTATGTAACCACATACCAAAGGTTCTCTGTTGGATGAGATCTGGTGACTGTGGAGGCCATTGGAGTACAGTGACCTCATTGTCATGTTCAAGAAACCAGTGGTGAGATGATTTGAGCTTTGTGACATGGTGCATTATCCTGCTGGAAGGAGCCATCAGAAGATGGGTAGACTGTAGTCATAAAGGGATGTTTGAACTTCAGCAAGTCGTCTTCAGTGTCTAGATGCCTAAATGCATTGAGTTGCTGCCATGTGATTGGCCGATTAGCAATTTGTGTTACCAAACAATTGAACAGATTTACCTAATAAAGTGGCCAGTGAATGTAAATATACTGAGTGTTTTTAATAAATGCATCTCTGTGTACATTCATTTTTAAAAGTGTTAATGAAAAGAGAAGTATGGGTTTGCAAAAAATAATAAAACCCTTAGGCCGCGTACACACGGGCGGACTGTTCGCCCAACCTTGTCCGCTGAACAGTGTTTGGGCGGACAGTCCGCTCGTGTGTGGGCTTTCAGCGGACAGTTTCAGCGGACAGTTGGACGGACAAAGTCTTTCGGAAATTCCGAAAAACTGTCCGCTGAAACTGTGTTTGAGCGAACAGTCCGCCCGTGTGTGGGCCTGTCCGCTGTACTTTCGAAATGAGCGGACTGTTCCCGCTCGGAAAGTCCGCCCACTTCGAGCGCGTGTACAGGTAGGCGGGGCCCGCGAAGCATACGTCGCGGGCTCCGCCGCCTGGAATGGGCTTAAAGGGGAACCCCAACGCCGAAAAAAATCGGCGTGGGGGTTCCCCCCAAGTCCACACCAGACCCTTGTCCGAGCACGCTACCCGGCCGGCCAGGAAAGGGGGGCGAGCGAGCGCGCCCCCCCTCCTGAGCCGTACCAGGCCGCGTGCCCTCAACATGGGGGGGTGCCTTGGGGAAGGGGGGGGGCCGCGCGGCCCCCCCACCCCAAAGCACCTTGTCCCCATGTTGATGAGGACAAGGGCCTCTTCCCGACAACCCTGGCCGTTGGTTGTCGGGGTCTGCGGGCGGGGGGCTTATCGGAATCCGGGAGCCCCCTTTAAGAAGGGGGCCCCCGGATACCGGCCCCCCACCCTATGTGAATGAGTATGGGGTACAATGTACCCCTACCCATTCACCTGTGAAATAAAGTACAAATAAAAACACAACACAGGGGGAAAAAATATTTTATTGCACAGCCGGGGGTCTTCCGTCTTCGGGGGTCTTCTCGCCGGACTCCTCCGCTATGTGTGTGTAGCTCTTTTGCCAGCGGAGGAGTCCGGCTTTCTTCCTCCCCGCGGCCGGCCTCTTCTCCCGACTTCGGGGGTCTTGTCCCCCTCTTCGGTTCTTCTGCCGGGCCACCGCGCCTGGTCCGGTGGCCCGGTCTTCTGTCGCCGTCTTCCGTTCTTCTGTCGCCGCCTTCGGTTCTTCTGCCGGGCCACCGCGCCTTCTTGTAGCTCTTTTACAGGCGGTGGCCCGGTCTTCTGTCGCCGTCGCCGCCGCCGCCGCCGCCTTCCGTTCGTGTTCTTCTTCTTGTTCCTCTTCCAGGAGATGTTGACACGTCGCTCCCTCCGGCCGGAATGCCAGAGCCGCCCTGCGTTGCCACTTATATAGTGACAATGGGGCGGGGTCACATGGTATATGTCACATGGGTTGGTCACATGGGTTGATGTCACATTGTGACATCAACCCATGTGACCAACCCATGTGACATATACCATGTGACCCCGCCCCATTGTCACTATATAAGTGGCAACGCAGGGCGGCTCTGGCATTCCGGCCGGAGGGAGCGACGTGTCAACATCTCCTGGAAGAAGAACAAGAAGAAGAACACGAACGGAAGGCGGCGGCGGCGGCGGCGACGGCGACAGAAGACCGGGCCACCGCCTGTAAAAGAGCTACAAGAAGGCGCGGTGGCCCGGCAGAAGAACCGAAGGCGGCGACAGAAGAACGGAAGACGGCGACAGAAGACCGGGCCACCGGACCAGGCGCGGTGGCCCGGCAGAAGAACCGAAGAGGGGGACAAGACCCCCGAAGTCGGGAGAAGAGGCCGGCGGCGGGGAGGAAGAAAGCCGGACTCCTCCGCTGGCAAAAGAGCTACACACACATAGCGGAGGAGTCCGGCGAGAAGACCCCCGAAGACGGAAGACCCCCGGCTGTGCAATAAAATATTTTTTCCCCCTGTGTTGTGTTTTTATTTGTACTTTATTTCACAGGTGAATGGGTAGGGGTACATTGTACCCCATACTCATTCACATAGGGTGGGGGGCCGGTATCCGGGGGCCCCCTTCTTAAAGGGGGCTCCCGGATTCCGATAAGCCCCCCGCCCGCAGACCCCGACAACCAACGGCCAGGGTTGTCGGGAAGAGGCCCTTGTCCTCATCAACATGGGGACAAGGTGCTTTGGGGTGGGGGGGCCGCGCGGCCCCCCCCTTCCCCAAGGCACCCCCCCATGTTGAGGGCACGCGGCCTGGTACGGCTCAGGAGGGGGGGCGCGCTCGCTCGCCCCCCTTTCCTGGCCGGCCGGGTAGCGTGCTCGGACAAGGGTCTGGTGTGGACTTGGGGGGAACCCCCCACGCCGATTTTTTTCGGCGTTGGGGTTCCCCTTTAAGCCCATTCCAGGCGGCGGAGCCCGCGACGTATCCTTCGCGGGCCCCGCCTACCTGTACACGCGCTCGAAGTGGGCGGATTTGCCTCCTCCTTACGTGGGCGAGTCCGTTCATTTCAAAAGTTGAGCGAACTGTTTGCCCAACCTTGTTCGTCAAACAGTCCGCTCGTGTGTGGGCAAGTCCGCTCATGCAAATTTTGAGCGGACTGTTTGACAAACTGTTTGCCGAACAAGGTTGGGCGAACAGTCCGCGCGTGTGTACGCGGCCTTATACTAACCTAAGTAGATGCAGCATTGAGAACTGAGTGATGAAACACCGCCAATTGCTCAGTTCGCCAATCGCTCAGTTCTCCCCTCTGCTCTGAGCAGAGAGCGACTATTATGCCGCGTACACACGGTCTGATTTTTCAACGAAAAATGTTCGATGGGAGCTTGTTAGAAATTCCATGTGTAGGATCCATCGGACATTTTCCATCAGAATTTCTGACACACAAAATTTGAGATCTGGATCTCAAATTTTCCAACAACAAAAGCCGTTGTCGGAAATTCCGATCACATGCACACAATTCTGATGCACAAAGTTCTACGCATGCTCGGAATCAAGCAGAAGAGCAGCACTGGCTATTGAACTTCAATTCTCTCGGCTCATCGTACGTCACCGCATTCTTGACATTCGGAATCTCCAACAACATTGTGTGACCGTGTGTATGCAAGACAAGTTTGAGCCAACATCTGTTGGAAAAAAAATCCCATGGATTTTGTTGTCAGAATGTCCGATCGTGTGTAAGCGGCATTAGTCACCGGCCCTCAGCTCTGCCCCTCCAGCGCTCACTGGAGAACTGGACTGGGAAAGGGAAGGAACGGCTGCGCTGTGTCCCAGTGGCAGAGCTGATAGGCTGAGCCAGCTGCCGGTTCAGGCATCTGGATGGATCCTGTCTGTAACGTCGGGATCTTTCCCCAGCCTGGATCGGCTTTAGGCCGCTGTCGGCTGAAAACGGGTCACGCAATTGCAGAATGAACTGCACTGCTGTGATCCATAGGAGAAGTATTGCCAAAAAAGCTTTGTTCATACTTCTCCTTTAATGTTTAATACAAGTTAGCATTATAGGAAGTCTGTCATATGAGGGCTACTACTGCTGACATCTAGTAGCTGCATGTTTCTCATACCAAGTCCTTGGAATCAGTACCATGTGACTTAACGACCCACAGTAAATACAGTATACAGTATCTGAATTCTTAAGCCGGCCATACACAGTAAGATTTCTTGTTAAGCCTCCTGTGCTACACAAGAGAAATCAGTCAAATCACTCAAATGTCTGCAAAACAGTGTGGATGAATGCATCTCTCCTGCTGGCTAATGTATTCAGACAGCCAATGCCCGGAGCTGTCAGAATACCCAAACGGCGGCTGCATCTGTTTTGACAATTTTCCTCCTGGCTCCTTAGAGTTTCAGGTTGAAGGATATCGGGTAGGAGGACCACCCGTGGCTTGAATTTTAGCCAGTTCATCGGGAACCAGATAAACATTAGATCTGTGTTTGGCCAGCTTTAATCTGCATATCTGTTCTAGGTTATTAAAATAAGAAGATGAACCTTGAAATTCAGTAAGACAGTCGGCTGGCCAGTATTTTCACAAGAAAGAGCACAATGGGAAGCCCATTTTAGTCTCACGACAGCTTTGCTTTAAATTAAAAAATAATTAAATCTTTTAAAATAGCATAATAGTGTTAGCTTCTTCCCTTCCAGCAGGGGGCAGCTTACATGCAGTCCAGTCCCTGTCATCCTTACAAATATAGCTGTTCTAGGTTTATCCCCTCTATTACAAAGTCAACACACTCTACTGTACATGTGACAAAATAGGAGAATCCGTTATTATATAATGGGAATTTAGCTTTGTTTTCTTGGTTTAGCTTTACTCAGTTGCAACTTCCCAAGAAGGTTTTATTGTCACACCCAGGAGTACAAATTCAAACCCTGTAATTGGTGAAGTTGAAAAGATAAAAGATAAAATTAAAAGATAAGATTAAAACAATAATTTACCGAACGAGTGGACTTGCCCGCACACGCCTGGACTTTTCCGGTGGACTGGGTCCGGCGGACAATCCGCCGGACTATGGCGGGAGTCCGCCAGACTTTTGAAATGAACGGACTTGCCCACACATGGAGTAAAGTCCGTTCATTTTGAACGTGGCTCCAGGTAGACGGAACTAGCGAAGGAAGTCAATGTCACCGCCAAGATTGACACTTGGTGAGCCCCGTCACCTGGAATTGATTTAAAGTGGGAACCCCTACGCTGAAAAAACGCTCGCTCATCCCCACCCCCTTTCCTGACCGGTCGGGCTACATGCTCGGATAAGGGTATGCTATGGACTTTGGGGGACCCCCACGCAAGTTTTTTCGGTGTAGGGGTTCCCCATTAAATCCCTACCAAGTGACGGGGCTCACAAGATGTCAATCTCGCCGATGGAGGCGGCGACATTGACTTCCTTCGCTAGTTCCATCTACCTGGAGCCACGTTCAAAATAAACGGACTTTACTTCGTGTGTGGGCAAGTCCATTCATTTCAAAAGTCCGGCGGACTAGCACACAGAAGGGCAGATTGTCCGCCGCACTTTTCGGAGCCCACATACGGGTGGATTGTCCACCCGGACCAAGTCCGCCAGATAATCCGATTGTGTGTACGCGGCATAAGGGGACCCCTTTTTCATTTTTATTGTTTCACATTTTAAGCGTCATTTAAATCACTGTTCCTGTAATAATATAATGTAATGAAATATAAAAAAAAAAATGTTGCATTGATACATGTTCCCCAGGGCAATACCTGGGCCCCTATACCCTTTTCATAGCCAATAACGTGCATATAAGCCTTCAAAATGGGGACTTTTCAAATTCTGGTCCCATAGACTTTAATAGAGTTTGCGGCTCAGGTCCAAACTTTTTACATGGTTGGTAGATCTGGTGCGAACCAAACAGAGGGGTGTTCAGCCCAACTGTAGTCATCGGCATCCACCATTACCCAAACTGTGATAAGGTATCTGCTTACAAGAACTCCATGACTCTCTTTCTCAAGAGAAGTCATGTAACATATATAAGATCACTCCAAAAGCCGTCACTTTATTTACTCAATGATTAATAGATACACTCACATTGGTTAAAAAGAACATGTGCATGTAAAATCGAATCACCTAGCCTGCTGAGACCTCCGGGTCTGGGTATTTGTGTACGCAGTGACATCAGCACACCGCATTCCCAGAGGTCTCAGCCGGCTTGGTGATTAGTGTATATACTTTTTTTGCATGATGTGCAGAACTTTGGTTGTTTTGTTTAGTGGTGGACTTCAAGGTGATCAAAGATCGTTGGAGAAATAAAATGATGGCTGTTGGAGTGCTCTTATATACGTTACATGACATCTCTTGAGAAAGAAAGCCATGGAGTTCTGGTAAGCAGGTACCTTATCACGGTTTGGGAGACGGTGGCTGCTCATGACACTTGTTTGCTGTTGCATTCAGTTAAAGTAGTTGTAAACTCTCCCCCACAACTTTGTCCCATGTAAATCAGCATACAAAACCCTAATGAACACTGCTTGTAGATATCTCCTTACTTGCTTAGTATTGTTGTAATCCTTTTTGTTCTTTAGAATTACATCACTGAGCATGCAAGAGTGTGCTTGCCTGTCTATTATCAGGACTTCCTACGGCACAACACTGAAATCCCACGAGACTGCATAATCACTCAGAGCTTCCTACTACACCCCATGTGACCATGTGACATCACATGGAGTGTAAACCAGGGCATCGGACAGCATTACTGCAGTCTTATCAGCTTAAAGGGCTGTTCCAGAGGAACATTTTTTTTTTTTAAAGTCAGCAGCTACAAACACTGTAGCTGCTGACTTTTAATAAGGACACTTACCTGTCCAGGGCGCCCACGATGCCAGCCCCACCGAGGCCGATACGTCCCTCGTATCATGTCCTGCGCCATCCTCACTAAGGAAAACAGGCAGTGGAGCCTTGCGGCTTCACCCCCTGTTTCCTACTGTGCATGCGTGAGTTGCATGGTGCTTTGTAAATGGGGCACGCTGTGTTCTGGGACACATTTCCCGGAACACAGAGTGCCCCATTCTTCAGAAGAAAAATGCGAGGAGGAGAGAAGACTGAAGATCACCATGGAGTAGGAAGTGGCAGATTAGGAAGACTGCCTAGCAACAGGGGTTTCTGGTAAGTTAAAAAAAAATCAAATTTTTTTTTTACATTTTTTTAAGAATATTAATGCTATTTTTTTTTAAGGTGGACCTCCACTTTAAGATGATAAGATTGACATAGGCAAACACTTGATAATCTCTGAGAGGATTGTCAGGAAAAGGCCATTCAAAAGTGTTGGGGACTTTCACAAGGAGTGGACTGAGGCTGGAGTCAGTGCATCAAGAGCCACCACACACAGACGGATCCTGGACATGGGCTTCAAATGTCGTATTCCTCTTGTCAAGCCACTCCTGAACAACAAACAACATCAGAAGCGCCTTACCTGGGCTGGAGAAAAACAGACCTGGTCAGTTTCTCAGTGGTCCAGAGTCCTCTTTTCTGATGAGAGCAAATTTTATATCTCATTTGGAAACCAAGGACTCAGAGTATGGAGGAAGAATGATGATGCCAGTCCAGTGAAGTTTCCACAGTCTGTGTTGATTTGGGGAGCCATGTCACCTGCTGGAGTTGATCCATTGTGCTTCATTCCAGGGTCAGGGTCAAGGCAGCCTTCTACCAGGAGATTTTGGAGCACTTCATGCTTTCTTCTACAGATGAGCTCTGTGGGGATGCTGACTTAATTTTCCAGCAGGACTTGGTACCTGCCCACACTGCCAAAAGCACCAAAACTTGCTTCAATGACCGTGGGATTACTGTGCTTGATTGGCCAGCAAACTTGCCTGACCTGAACCCCATTGAGAATCTATGGGGCATTGCCAAGAGAAAGATTAAAGACATGAGACCGAACAAAGCAGAAGAGCTGAAGACCGCTATTGAAGCATCCTGGTCTTCCATAACACCTCAGCAGTGCCAATGGCTGATAGCTTCCATGCCATGCCACATTAAGGCAGTAATTGCTGCAAAAGGGGCCAAACCAAGTACTGAGTACATATGCATGCTTATACTTTTCAGAGGTCAAATATTGTTCTATGTACAATCCGTGTTTTATTGATTGAATGTATTATTCAAAATTTCTGAGATTGTGGATTTGGGGTTTTCACGAGCTGTAAACCATAATCATCACAATTATGACAAATCACGGCTTGAACTATCTTGGATGCATGTAATTTGTCTCTCTCATATATTAGTGTCACCTTTTAAGTTGCATTAGTGAAATAAATGAACTTTTGCACGATATTAAAAATTTTTGCGAGTATCACCTGTACATAGGGAAGTCTGCCTTCAAATGCAGTCTGCTTGACAACGTCCACTACTCCAGACTCACATCCACCCAAGGCAATTTATTATTTTACTAACTCCTTCTAATGCCGCATACACACGATCGGAATTCTGGCCAGAAAAAGACCGATGAGAGCTTTTTTTCGGAAAATGCGACCGTGTGTATGCTCCATCGGAATTTAGCTGTCTGAATTCCCGCCAGCCAAAAATTGATAGCATGTTCTCAATTTTCCCGACGGAATAACGTTCTATCGGTAATTCCGATCATGTGTATGCAATTCCAACACGGCAAAAAATCCCGCATGCTAAGATTCAACTACAAGACAGAAGCTATTGGCTATTGTATTCCTTTTTCTAGTCGCGTCGTACGTGTTTTACGTCACCGCGTTATAAACGATCGGAATTTGGTGTGACCGTGTGTAGGCAAGACAGCTTGAGCCGAATTCCATCGGAATTCCGTCGGGGAAAACCATCAGAGCTTTTTCCAACGAGAATTTCGATCGTGTGTACATGGCATTAGAATTAGCCACTGATGGCTGAGGGCTCTTGAAGGGAGTACTGAGGCAGAATGCTGTGATGGTTTCATGGAGCTGTGTACAATGCCCCTCCCAGCAGCCATGAGCTGCCTGCATTACATAGGGAAGTACAGAGATGCAAGAGTGTGAGAGGAAGGACCAACCAGTGTACAGTATGTGCTGACAAGTAGCTGCACACTGTGCTTCTTCTCCTTTCACTATATGTCATAAGCTTACATTAGCCAAACTTCTGGTGGAAACGTCTGGGGGATCCAAGTGGTAGTAGGAGCGGGTACCTACCAAAACTAGGTACCCGCTCCCCTCCCCCTCCAAAAAAAAATGCACAAAAGTGTCTCGAGGGTGGGGGGCTTTCCTTTTAGAAGAACCATCTGTAATAGGTTCACATAGCAGAATCATTCATCTCTTTAGGACCACCTGCCCACATTGTACTGCAGAGGGGAAGTTTCTACAGGCACAGCGATGTACTTCTAGGACAAAGGCCTCCCACAAGTACAGGGCATGCACGAGCCCCCAACACTCTACCCCCTGCCAATTTAAGAGGTGTTAAAATCTTCTCTCAAACACCTATGCAAATAATACAATGGACAGCACATGGTGCTGTTCATACTAGCAAAACATGAAGCGTTAGGCCGCGTACACACGCGCGGACTGTTCGCCCAACTTTGTCCGTCAAACAGTTTCGGCAAACAGTCCGCTCAAAATTAGCATGGACGGACATGGCCACACACGACGGACGAACAGTTTGCTGAAACCGTGCGCGATGACGTGAACGGCACGTACGACGGGACGAAAAATACGACGTCCTATACACTGCATTATAACTTTCGGCGTGTAAATCCTTTCTGAGCATGCGCGGAACTTAGTTTGACGAACAAGCCTACACACGAGCGGACTGTTCGCTGAAACAAGGTTTCAGCGGACAGTTTTTCGGAAATTCCGTAAAACCTTGTTCGTCAAACTGTCCGCTGAAACTGTCCGCTGAAAGCCCACACACGAGCGGACTGTCCGCCCAAACACTGTTCAGCGGACAAAGTTGGGCGAACAGTCCGCCCGTGTGTACGCGGCCTCAGCGTTGAAGTCTCATGATAAGTCAGGAGGCATTTGAAACCTTCAAACGCCTCCCATTCAAGTCAATGGTAAAGGCTCAGGCAGGCAGTTGCGGGGCGCCAAGATTAGTTTATTAACTTTAATGGAATAGGCATTTGTGGAGCAGTTTTAACGCACCGTACCGCTCATCAAACGCTTCAAAACTGCCCATTGGGTGTTTGGGGAGCATTTTTAACTTTTGTAAAACACGAGTCTAACGCCTATACTAAAGCTCATCAACACGAGTCTAACATCCATACTAGCGCTATGATAGCATTTGTTAAGCGTTAGACATTTAGTCAAGTGTGAACAGGGTTCTTTCACACCCAGACCTTTGTACTAAGGCATGCTATGTGCATTGGTGCGCTATGGTTTCTTTCATTGTGAATTGCACCCTAACCCATCTTCAAACATCATGTACACTGCAAAGCATCACAACAACTGCATAAAATGAGAGATAAAATGCAAACAGAATCTATTTCCTTTATGTGATGAGATGTGTTGCAGTTTATTAATTTTAAATGTGCTGCCAAACTTAGCATCCTGCAATGTGCCAACACATGAAAAGGCGTGCCCTGCAGCACACTGCATTATGGTGTGAATGGGCCCTAAAGTATATGTGAACACAAAGGTTACTTTCACACTGGCACAGCGGGGCATCAGCGGTAAAGCACCGCTAGTTTTTAACTCCCAGAAGGGCTTTAGAAAGGGGTTAAAAGCTCCTGAAAATCGCTGCAGAGCTCTTCGGCAGGGCTGGCCATTGATTTCAAGTGGTGTATTGCCTGCGGTCAATTAAGGACAACCAATGGGAGGAGCCTGTGATCTTTAGAGCTACTATTTATTTCAAAGTTTTATCTCTGTAATATGGTTATGACCAAGTCCTTATAGGCTGAAACGCGTCAACTGACTCAATCTGCGTTTTGTCCACTGTGGCTATTCTATAAAATGAAGAGATTTTAGGAGCAACAACCGGAGTGTGGATCATTTTGTCTAGTGCTGTATACACCGCTCCCACACCGCCCCAAAGATGTGGTATGTAGGACTTTTTTTTCCCGACCTGCAAGTGCACCGCCCTAGTGTGAAAGCACTCGACTCTCACACTGGGGCTGCAGGGGGGCAGTTTTCAGGCACTTTACAAGCGCTATTTTTAGCGCTAAAGCGCCTGACAACTGCCCCTGTGTGAAAGGGATCAAATATTTAAACTCACATGCTCAAACTGTGCATAATATTTATCTACCATATTGGCATTTAGGGCTCGAGATGGCATGCAATGGGCATGGTGGCTGAGCAGACTATGGAAGATACAGTGCCTCTGGATGACCAGCACTAGGACGCAGACTGACCACACAAACACGAATCCGCTTCTGAACATTGCGTAGTTAGTTTAGACCAAGAAAAAAGGGGACTGGCAGGATCAACCAGAAAAGTAGATGAAAATGTTGGAGGCGATGATATGTAACCCAGCAGCCTCCTAGATAGGTTGATAGCTAGGTTAGGTAAATTTAGTTCTTATGGCTCTCCTGTAATCAGGAAAGCAGCATGGGATTGTTTTGGGCTCTGCAGGGTGCATGTTTGATTGCTTCCCCTGTTTTCCTGAGGATTCCAAAATATAGTGGGTGGGAAAGTCAAATAGGCAGCCTGAATGTTTATGTGGTTCCAGCCAATCCCTGGGGGAGGGTGCCCAGAAGGAGGCTGGGGGAGTGCATAAATAGTTTGAAGCCTGAGACAGCAAGGGTTCTTGTCCAGAGAGGTTCCCAGCCTAAAGGGCTGCTGCCCTTCTGGACAGCCCAGCTAAAGAGTCACCTGTATTCATAAAAGTCCCATCTGTGACAGAGCTGGGGGGGGCTACTTTGCTACCATTCTCTGAAACTAGAGAAGGGTTCCACTGGGGATCCAGTCTGGAAGGTTCACTGAGGAAATGTTCTGCCTGAAGATAGAGGGAGCCATCCAGGTACCCCGGGATGCTGTCAGTACAGACAGAATCCAAGTGACTGCTGTTAACCCCTGGTGCACTGACACTAGGGGTTGCCTGGCCTGGAACATTACTTATGGTGTTATGGTGTTCCAGGGCTGTTCATTTCCTGAGCGCTTACTGAAGGGACTTTTCTAAGAAGTAGCTGCAGGAAAAAGAGTGTCCTCTCATTCCTGTTTGGTGTTCTGGAGTATCCCACAGCTTCCAAAATCCCCATCCAGGTTACTCAGCAATATACTTTGAAAAAGGCAACCCCAGACTGTTTACTGAGCCAGGGGAGTGAATGTTGCTGTTTGCTTGCTGCTGCTATGCTAGTGGGAAGAGAACCTGGGACAAATCAATGGCCCTCACAGGGGTGAGTGCTACACTAATACACACACACATAGAAACATACAGAGCCTTGAAAAAGTATTCATACCCCTTGAAATGTTCCACATTTTGTCATGTTACAACAAAAAACGCAAATAGATTTTATTGGGATTTTATGTGATAGACCAACACAAAGTGGCACATAATTGTGAAGTGGAAGAAAAATGATAAATGGTTTTAAACATATTACAAATAAATATGTGAAAAGTGTGGTGTGCATTTGTATTCCGCCCCCCTGAGTCAATTCTTTGTAGAACCACCTTTCACTGCAATTACAGCTGCAAGTCTTTTTGATGTATGTGTCTCTAACACATGAATATGATTTGATCTAAACCATTCCATTGTAGCTCTGGCTGTACGTTTAGGGTCGTTGTACTGCTGAAAAGTGAACCTCTGCCCCAGTCTCAAGTCTTTTGCAGACTATCAGGTATTCTTCTAAGATCTCCCTGTATTTGGCTCCATCCATCTTCCCAATAACTCTGACAAGCTTCCCTGTCCAAGCTGAGGAAAAGCATCCCCACAACATGATGCTGCCACCACCATGTTTCACAGTGGGGATGGTGTGTTCAGTGTGATGTGCAGTGTTAGCTTTCTGTCACACAGTGTTTTGCTGTTAGGCTAAAAAGTTAAAATTTGGTCTCATCTGACCAGATCACCTTATTCCACGTTTTCTGTGTACCCCAAATAGATTTTCGCAAACTGCAAACGGGACTTCTTATAGCTTTCTTTCAAAAATTGCTTTCTTCTTGCCACCCTTACATAAAGGCCAGATTTGTGAAGTGCACAGCTAATAATTGTCCTGTGGACAGATTCTCCCACCTGAGCTCTGGATCTCCGCAGTCCTCCAGAGTTACCATGGGGGTCTTGGCTGCTTCTCTGTTTAATGCTCTCCTTGCCCAGCCTGTCAGTTTAGGTGGACGGCCATGTCTTGGTAGGTTTGCAGTTGTGCCATACGCTTTCCATTTTCACATGATGGATTGAACAGTGCTCTGTGAGATGTTCAAGGCTTGGGATATTTTTTTTAACCTAACCCTGCTTTAAACTTCTCCACAACTTTATCCCTGACCAGTCTGGTGTGTTCCTTGGCCTTCATGATGCTGTTTGTTCACTAAGGTTCTCTAACAATCCTCTGAGGGCTTCACACAACAGCTGTATTTATACTGAGATTAAATTACACACAGGTGGACTCTAATTACCAATTAGGTGACTTCTGAAAATTGGTTCTACTAGATTTTAGTTAGGGGTATCAGACTAAAGGGGGCTGCATACAACTGCATGCCACACTTTTCACATATTTATTTGTAAAACAAATTGAAAACCATTTATCATTTTCCTTCCACTTCACAATTATTTGCCACTTTGTGTTCATCTATCACATAAAATCCCAATAAAATACATTTACGTTTTTGGTTGTAACATGACAAAATGTGGAAAATCTCAAGGGGTATGAATATTTTTTCAAGGCACTGTATATATATACACTCACCGTCCACTTTACTAGCTACACCTGTTCAATTGGTTGGTAACACAAATTGCTAATCAGCCAATCACATGGCAGCAACTCAATGCATTTAGGAATCTAGACGTGGTGAAGATGACTTGCTGAAGTTCAAACCGAGCATCAGAATGGGAAAGAAAAGGGATTTAAGTTTGAGTTTGAAAGTGGCATGGTTGTTGTGCCAGACAGGCTAGTCTGAGTATTTTAAAAACTCCTGGTCTACTGGGATTTTCATGCACACCCATCTCTAGTGTTTACAAAGAATGGTTAAAAAGAGAAAATATCCAGTGAGCAGCAGTTGTGTGGATGAAAATGCCTTGTTGATGTCAGAGATCAGAGGAGAATGGGTTTGAGATGATAGAAAGGCAACAATAACTCCTATAACTACTTGTTACAACCAAGGAATGCAGAATACCATCTCTGAATGCACAACACATTGAACCTTGAAGCAGATGGGCTACAGCAGCAGAGAACCACACTGGGTGCCACTCCTGTCAGCTAAGAACAGGAAACTGGGACTACAATTCGCACAGGCTCACTAAAATTGGACAATAGAAGATTTGAAAAACGTTGCCTGGTCTGATGAGTCTCGATTTCAGCTGTGACATTCAGATGGTCGGGTCAGAATTTGGTGTAAACAACATGAAAGCATGGATCCATCCTGCCTTGTATCACCAGTTCAGGCTGGTGGTGGTGGTGTAATGGTGTGGGGGATATTTTCTTGGCACACTTTGGGCCCCTTTGTACCAACTGATCATCATTTAAACGCCTATCTGAGTATTGTTGCTGACCATGTCCACCCCTTTATGATTACAGTGTACCCATCTTCTGATGGCTCCTTCCAGCAGGATAATGCACCATGTCACAAAGCTCAAATCATCTCACCACTGATTTCTTGAGAACATGACAATGAGGTCACTGTACTCCAATGGCCTCCACAGTCACCAGATCTCATCCAATAGAGCACCTTTGGGATGTGGTGGAACGGGAGATTCGTATCATGGATGTGCAGCAGATAAATCTGCAGCAACTGTGTGATGTTATCATGTCAATATGGACCAAAATCTCTGAGGAATGCTTCCAACACCTTGTTGAATCTATGCCATGAAGAATTAACGTGGCTCTGAAGGCAAAAGGGGGTCCAACCTGGTACTAGCAAGGTGTACCTAATAAAGGGTCTGGTGAGTGTATATTTAGGGTAACCTACACTTTAAAGTGGTTGAAAAAGTTTAAGATTTTACAAGTGCAAAGTTCACTTGAAATTGCACTGCAAGTGCACTTGGAAGTGCAGTCACTCTAAATCTGAGGGGTAGATCTGAAATGAGGGGAAGCTCCGCTGACTTTATCATCCAATCATGTGCAAGCTAAAATTCAGTTTTTTATTTTCCTTGCATGTCCCCCTCGGATTTACAGCGACTGCACTTCTAAGTGCACTTTCAGTGCCATTTCAAGTACACTTTACACTTGTAGTTTGCACTTGTAATGCAAAATGAATTTGCTTTCGCAAAATAACCTCTATGTCGCCTAGAGGCGATTCAGTTCGCATTGTGCGCTATACAAGTATTTCATTCATTCATTCATTCTATGTGCGAATGGAGTGGTGGTTGCCTGCTGATTCTGAGACTTAGCTGCTTGCTGCAGAGAGAAGAGAATAGAAACACCAGTGGCCGGGTGCCCTAGGCAGAAGTGTGCCCTAGGCAGCTGCCTAGTTTGCCTAGTGGTAGCACCAGCCCTGAGTGGGCTGTACCTTCTGGTCCTGTATCAGTTTGATTATGTCAGAATCTTAGACCATAGAGCACAGGGGACCTGTGGCTGGTCTAGTAGTGTGGAGGAGCAGCTAAGTAAACCTCCTTTTCTGTGCCCCTTAGCCCTAAAGAAGCTGTTTAACCTTGCAATGCGGGCGCATCCACACCGCAAGGGAGAACTTTCATGTTTCTCGGAGTTGGGCTTTTCCTGGGTTTGGACAGACTTGGATTCAGACTGATCCCAAACCCAAGCTCACCACTACTCAGAAGCACCGTGAAAAGCCTGCTTGTTCTGGCTGCCATTGATTGATTGCAGTCAGATAGATGTAAACTGAGTGGACTTGCCTTGTATTCTGGATAGCGTTAGCCGAGAGCTGCTCCTTAACGGCAGATTTTTCATTTTCACCAGACAGATCTCGTTCACTTCAGTTTAAATTAAAACCAGGAGCAAACATACAGCCGAATGGAATGGAAATGACGGGTATTTTATTCCAGGAAGAATAGAACGTTTGCTTATTTTGGGGTAACGATCGATTTGTGTACTGTCCAAGCCTCAGCTCCCGAATGCTGATGATGCAGAAAAAGAACGTAGCTTTGATATGATCGCTATATAAAATAAATGTATAAAAAGGCCAGTGGAGAAGAAATGTGTCTCTTTAAAAGGCAGCCGTGAATTAGCCTGGGAAACTCCTGCCTGTTTGGATTGGAGAATGGCTTCCAGATACACTCAGTGATTGGCCAGGGGAGTCTTGGTTGTGTGACAACCTCTATAGATACACAGGACATCATATATACGCTATGCTTACAGGACAGGATCTCAGCACACATCCATTTCAATACAGCAATAATACAGCAATGGGGATAGTCATATCTATAGGACTGACAGTCCATGGAAGGTCCAGCTCTGGGACCACCATACTCCTCCTCCTCCCTTACTTCCATGTTATGTTCAGCAGGTAGATCTTTTGATTTTATGTTTGCTTCATGTGTTGGGGATTTTATATAAAGGTATGTATTATTAACCCTTTCCTAAACTGTAGATCCATAGAAACCATACAATCGAGCATCTGGAAGGGAGTGTAGAAGGGTGCAAGACAATAAAAACTGACCTTACAGCTCCAAATGTACCTCTTCCTCTGGCCTGGTTCTGGGTCATGCAATCCGAAGCACCGGTGCCCGAAACTGCCAGTAAACAGGCTGCGTATAAGCAACATAGCCAAATCCTGGATTTACTTACACAACGTTCTTCAATTGAGCAATACAGCTAAGTACAGGGCCTGCCCTAGTCTGTGATTGGACAAAGAAGGAGCAGCAGCAAACAGATGAGGTTATCACTCTGCTCTCTCCTCCAGTCAGCATCAGGGCCTAATAAACTGAGAGTGCTCCTCTGCCTCTCTTATGCTGCTGCATTAGGGTGTTGCCATCAAGAGAGTTCATATGTGCCAAAGGAAAGAATCCCCCTCAACATACCTTTAAGCCGGCCATAGATGGATCGACATTTGGCCAGGGCAGCAGGGACCAGACGATTTTTGATCCATCTATATGGGCAGGCTGCTTATACTGAAGATTATCCATCAATCAGCTTCAGTACAACCAGCCTGTCAGGTTTTTCGTTTGATCACTGCTGGCTTCTGACAGCTGAGAAGCCTCCCGCTCTCAGTATACAAAAGCTCCATAGGAGGGATTTCCCCCAATTGATGGAGGAATTAAGCAATTGTGGTTGCAGGAAACAAAAATTGCTTTATACGTGACCTACTTTACTCTGTATTTCATATAATCAGCTGCAGCCTCATTCAGCAGGATTTACACAGTGCCCCTGAATGGATCTGCAGCCTCTTGTCGCATGATTCTGCGCTGTTTTACCTTTTTAAGACACATAGGGCGATGCTCAGATAACACACTGGTCTGCATTTTTCCATGCTCTTAGGGCTATCCTAATAGAAAGTACATCAGCAATCACAAGCAGTGAGTGGGGTAACAATTTACAGTAGATGAATGCCAGAAAAAACATTCAAGACATTTAGCAGGTAGGTTGCTCCTGTGAGTGACTTTTAACACTCTTGCACTAGACTGAAGAGCAGCTTTTCATTTGCTCTAGTGATAAATCTGATGGATCTGATGAATCTGATGGATCTGATAGATCTGATGAATCTGATGGATCTGATGAATCTGATGGATCGGATGAATCTGATGGATCGGATGAATCAGACGGATCGGATGGATCTGATGGATCTGATGAATCTGATGAATCTGATGGATCGGATGGATCGGATGGATCGGATGGATCGGATGAATCGGACGGATCGGACGGATCTGATGGATCTGATGAATCAGATGGATCGGATTGATCGGATGGATCTGATGGATCTGATTCCAATGCTCGGCTACCCCAATGTTAATCCGGAATACAGTCACTATAATGTATTTCCCTGACCTGAACCCGAGGACTACAGTCTGCGCAGCAGTACAGGAAGCAGAAGACAAACGATCAATCTAAGAGGAACCGCCATGCACAATTACCTCCATGGACAGTTCCTTATAGGAAACCTCTCCAGAGAGAAGGCTTCCATTGCTGACCTTCTACTGGAAATGCTGGACGCCTGGCTGTTATGCTGCATTACTGACCTCAATACTAACTCACCAACCCCAAAAAAGAATGCAAAAAAGGATTTCTGACTTTTGTTCTCCAGTGTCTGAACTAAAAACTGAAAAAAGGGATGCCATTGCTGAACTATTACTGGAAATGCTAGATGCCTGGCTGTTATGCTGAATTAGTAACTGCCGCACAAACTCACTAACCACAAACAAAGATGCTGAAAAGACTTTTGACTTTTCTTCTAAAAAAGGCTTAAAGTAAGCCCATCCCGGGAGGTATACAGTGGCTGCTATCCTTCTGAGAATGCCAGTTGCCTGGCTGTCTATGGATTCAGTACACTCAGTGCCCTATCCTTTCTTGTGCCCCGGTTACAGTGTCCTATCCTTTCTTGTGCCTCATTTACAGTGCCCTATCCTTTTTTTGCCCCGGTTACAGTGCCCCAATCAGTTGTGCCCAGGGTTCAGTGCACTATACTTCTTGTGCCCTGGTTATAGTGCCCTATCTTTTCTTATGCACCCGGTTACAGTGCCATATTCTTCTTGTGCCCTGGTTACTGTGCCTCATCCTTCTTATGTCCCGGTTACAGTGCCCTATCTTTCTTGCTCCCCGGTTACAGTGCCCTTTCCTTCTTATGCCCCACTTACAGTGCCTCATCCTTCTTGTACCCCGTTTACAGTGCCTCATCCATATTGTGCCCCAGTTACAGTGCCCCAATCAGTTTTGTGCCCAGGGTACAGTGCACTATCTGTCTTGTGCCCTGGTTACAGTGCCCCATCCATCTTTTGCTTTGGTTACAGTGCCCCATCTTTCTTGTGCCATGGTCATAGTGCCCCAATCAGTCTTGTGCCTTGGTTACAGTTCCTCATCTATCTTGTGTCCTGGTTACAGTGCCCCATCTATCTTGTGCCCTAGTTACAATGACCCATCCATCTTGTGCCCTGGTTACAGTGCCCCATCTATCTTCTTGTGTCCTGGTTACAGTGCCCCATCTATCTTGTGCCCTGGTTACAGTGCCCCGCCTATCTTGTGCCCTGGTTACAGTGCCCCATCTATCTTGTGCCCTGGTTACAGTGCCCCATCCATCTTGTGCCCTGGTTACAGTGCCCCATCCATCTTGTGCCCTGGTTAGAGTGCCCCATCTATATTGTTTCCTGGTTTTAATACCACATCCATCTTGTGCTCAAGTTATAGTGACCCAGCTGTCTTGTGCCCCAGTCACAGTGCCCCATCTATCTTGTGCCCTAGTCATAGTGCCCCATCCACCTTGTGCCCTGGTTACAGTGCCCTAACTGTCTTATGTCCCATTTATGTGTCCTATCCTTCTTGTGCCCCGGTTACATTGCCCCTTCTATCTTGTGCACTGGCCATGGTGCCCCATCCATCTTGTGTGCTGGTTACAGTGCCCCAATCAGTCTTTTGCCCTGGATACAGTACACCATCTATCTTGTTCCCCGGTTACAGTGCCCCATCTATCTTGCGCCCTGGTTCCAGAGCCCCAATCCACCTTGTACCCCTGGTTACAGTGCCCCATCTATGTTGTGCCCCTGTTACCCATCCGTCTTGTGCCCCGGTTACAGTGCCTTATCTGTCTTGTGACTGGACAGTACTTTGCCACTAAAAATCTGTGTTATGTCTGTGATTGAACCCCACCCCCAAGTCCCTAGCCCAGAATCTGCACAAAATGCATAATCTACCACCAGAGAAGTGTCAGTGCTGCAACTGCTTCTAAACTAAACCCTGCAACCTAAAAATAAAAAATAAAACACAACAGACGGAAAATCATTAAGAAATAATAACCGGCTACCACCCTCCCCCCCAAAAAAAATAAAATAATACAAATTGTCAGAATTGGTGAGATTGGTGAGAGTGTGCCTCCCTGTGTCAGTGTCTGTCTGCCCGTCACTTCTTTCTGTAGAATTGAAGGTTATCCTCGGAGGCACACTTGTACATGCAGAGAGGAATCTAGGCAGCGGGCACAGTGGGACGGGAAGGTTATGGTGCCATAGCCTCTGTGACAAGCATGCCATAGCAGACATGGAACAAATCTTCCAGCCGTACAAGAAACCTGCCTAAAATCCATAGAGAAACTTAGATCCACTTCATCTCAAGCAGCTGCTGACTGGCTCTTTTTTATTCTCCCCCCTCTGTCGTAGCTTCTGCTGATTTTCATTTCGTGGGCTTCCAATTAGTTTGGCGGATTAAACGGTCCCCCCCACCCCCACCTTGCATGTATGCAGTGCAGAATGGGTGGTGTGTAGGGAGACACGGAGGAAAGGCAAGGACTTACCTTGTGCGTCCCCCATGCTTGCATCCCCGTCTAGTTGGTGTGCAGCAGCTCCAGAATTGTAATCTAGCACTGCATGAAGCTACTGGTGAGCATGCCTAGTAAATGCAGCCACTTGGAAAAGCAGCGACAAGAGGATAAGGTTCCCTCAACAGCTTAATGATTTTGCAGCCAGTCTGAAAGTTTTAAAGGTGCAAAACGCCAAAGTTTAGCGCGTTAATTGCGTCAGCGGGCGTTTAATGTCTTTATAGCTCATTTTTACGAATGTTAAAATATAGGAAAGCATGTCGATATAGGGAGGATTTTTAGGCTACATTTGGGCTGCATTCACATTTTGTGCTTTGTAAATGCATGCAAAATCATGCCGCCTTTTTTGCGCGGTCGTGTGCATATTTGCACCATACGTGTGACAAGCATGGCAAGTAGCTAATGAACTTTTTGGAGCATTGAACTGCATTTAACTGCATGTTTTCTGCATATGATGTTCATTTTATTTTATTTTTTTCACAACAAACACGTGTCTTTTGTTTACGCATTTGTGCGTGTTTTTGCACCATTATGTAGCAAAGTAGCTAATGAACCTTTTGGTGCAGTGAACTGCATTTAACTGCATATTTTCTGCATATGATGCTCATTTCTTTTTTTGCACAACAAACACGTGTCTTTTGTTTACGCATTTGTGCGTGTTTTTGCACCATTATGTAGCAAAGTAGCTAATGAACCTTTTGAAGCATTTAACCTTGTGCATTTTTTTTTTTTTTGTATGACAAACATGCATTTTTTTTTTTTTTGTATGACAAACATGCATTTTTTTTTTTTTTACACATTTGTGCACGTTTTTGCACCATCATGCAGCAAAGTAGTTATTGAACCTTTTTGGATCGTTGAGATTTGTGCGTTTTTTTTTTTTAATGGCTTTTTTTCTGCATTTGATACTTCTTTTTTTTTTTTTTTGCATCTTTTTTGATGTATTTGGAGTGCCATTACCAGTAAAAGGCAATGCATTTTTGCAAATTTCGGAAACACGCACAAAATTGCCCCACTTTGTCAAATGCTAAAGTGTGAATGCAGCCTTACACTAGCACTCTTTCGTTGTGGATATTTAAAAGCAAGATGAATTGTATTGGAAGTATAAATAAACGTTATGCTTACCAGATCAAGTTTGCTTGCGTTTAGATGCACCTGCCGGGATTGGCCGCGTTTACATGCCTTTTAGAGTTTCTGATCGGATCCTGGATGCACGGAATTCTGTTTTCTCTAAATGCAGCTAAACTGATCGCACCTAAATACATAGTGTGAAATATACCATTAAATTAATTATATGCAATTATTATAATTATTATTGGTAGTAGTAGTATTATTATGATACAGGATTTATATAGCACCAACAGTTGAGAAGTGCTTTACAAATTTAAAGAGACAGTAGAGTTGCAATAAAATTTAATACAGGAGGGTTAAGGAGGACCCTGATCGAGCAAACTTACACCCCAAACCAACCAGGGATCTTCTAGAAGTTGCTACTGACCCACCAGTCATACTGATCCGCTGGTTTCAAAAAGAATCCAAGCCACTGACAAGAAGCACGCATGCACAGCAGGAGTTAACTGAAATGACTTGCTGCACGCTTGTTCCAGAAAACACTGAAGCTGGAGACAGTCAGGCAAATAGCATTTCCTGAAGGAAGTCAGCAATGCCAAACTACATTCCTGTCCTTTCCTTCTATTTCCTACAAACATGTTTATTAACTAATACCAAATTCATTATGTACATCATTATTCTAAGGAATTCTTTTTGGTGACACAGCAGTTCAGCAACTTTCCGCAATGGAGTCAGAATCTGTAACCGATAACTATTGATTTTACACTGCTGACTACTTGACAATATCGGCATGGATGCAGAATGTAAAAGTAGCTACTACATTGTTACAACATGGTTCTGCAACACTGTGATCACACATGGCAGAACTACCGTGAGATGTTTTTTACTCTCCTTCTTATACTTTGCACTACATGGCTGCCTGTAGAACATTATTCAGTGCTTTATAGCCAAGTTATTATATTATCAGTAGATGACAGATTGTATATTTGACATGGTAAAGCTTTGTTTTGCTAATTGCCAAGAACCACTATGTTGTTAAAATAAATAGGATGTATTTATATAATTATTACAGGTTAGATTTGATTTTTAAATCAGTTAAAAATGATTAGGGGGCTAGGATGCAAGTTTGCTAATGTTCTGATGTTTCACTAAGGGTCACAACACTAAGGGCTCAGTCACACGAGAGGCAGGCTCTACCGCTCCTCTGAAAAGCAATCGGCAGTGGATTGCTTTTTCAGAGATGCTTACGGGCATGGAAGAGGCGCCAGTAGGGATTCTACATTGAATTGCAGCGCTGCAACCACCATAGCTGCATTTGTCACATTGGGGGTTATTTACTAAAGGAAAATCTACTTTGCGCTGAAAGTGCACTTGGAAGTAAAGTCGCTGTAGATCCGAGGGGCACATGCAAGGAAAATAAAAAGCAGCATTTTAGCTTGCACATGATTGGATGATAAAATCAGCAGAGCTTCCCCTCATTTCAGATCTACCCCTCAGATTTAGAGTGACTGCACTTCCAAGTGCACGTGCAAAGTGGATTTGCCTTTCGTAAATAACCCCCATTGACATCAACTGATGAGTTTGACTGTTGGTGCCACCTGTCAAAACTGGATTTGCCAAGTTAGAATTGCAGCAGTGCAAAGCGAAGCATTGTGGCTGCGGCAATGGAAACAGACCGGAGCAGCCACTATGTCTGCTTGTAGGTGGAAGTCGGGGAGGCAGTAAAGATGTGGTTCAATTACCTGTTTTTACCACTGGCTGTGCAGACTTAGCCTTTTTCAGTCAATATTTGTTGGAAAAATGGGGTTAAAACAGAAGGAGGCTCCTCATCACCTGTCAGTCGCCTCCGAAAAAGCGATCCGAAAGTGGATCGCTCTTCAGAGGAGCTGCAGCTTTAGACAAAAGTCTAAATCTAGCCTCAGAGAGTTGCCCAACTAATAAGTGCACATTTACAAACATCTGCAAGGATTATAATTAATATGAATAACATGAAACTGCTCTGTAAACCACTGCATAGCATATCGGTTATCTATAAATACAGGAAAGAAATGATAAGCAGCAATGCAGCAAGACCAATCCCATGGATTGACATTCCATTTGCTTGCATTTTGTGGAACAGAGCTTACTTAGTTGCTATGGGCGACAATGGAAACATGACCACAATCAGCGTTTTATTTAAAGGCCCCTTGCAATGATGTGCAGCAACCCATAGCAACCAGTCTCTGATAAGTTTTATTGAGCTTGTTGCAGTCATTCTAATTGAAAGAATATCTGTTTATAGTTGCTATGGGCAACAATGGAGACATTAAGAGAATCAGACCTTCATTTAACGACCCCTTACAATAATGTGCAGTAACCCATAGCAACCAATCTCTGATCAGTTTTATTCAGCTTGTTGCAGTCATTCTAATTGAAAGAACATCTGTTTATAGTTGCTATAAGCAACAATGGAGACATGAACAGAATCAGAGCTTCATTTAAGACCCCTTGCAACAATGTGCAGTAACCCATAGCAACTTATCCCTGACCAGTTTTAATCAGCCTGTTGCAGTGACTTGAATTAATATCTATTTATAGTTGCTATGGTTACAGCTTGTCCCTGCACTTTACATTACGGGCCTCATCCATCAATAGGACCTGGAGGTAAACTCTGCACTGCCCATAGCAACAAGGAGATCCAATACTAACCGAGCCTGGAAACATGGCATCTGCATTCAGACTGGTCGCTATGGGCAACACAGACACTTCCCTGTCCAACCTAATGTCCAATTTTATTAAAATCCCAGGATGAACATTTCAGCCCTCTTCTATTGATGGGGATTTGTTTGCATGCAGATGCTGCTTGGTGGTAATATAATTAATACAGATAATTTGTATTGCAAGAAAAAAAAAAAATAGTATGCATGTATATGAGAATTTTTCTTTTTTTCTTTTTCTTTTTTTTTACAGATGTGCTTGCATTGACATGATCCTGAACACATGGTGTCAGATGTGCCGTATTGCTATGGGATTGTGGCAGACACATACAGATAGATCTATGCATTGGTGTGTAGTTGTGCTGCTGTGTAGACACATGTAGGGGGGAGCGCAGGAACAGTTGAACAATGTTATGATCTGCACTTATTTCTGTATCTCTCCTCGTCCCTTCCCACATCCCCTCCCTGAACTCCTCTCCCCTCAGCCAATCACAGACTGTTGTTAAGCAGAAAACGTCATTCATAAAGCATAACAATGACAGCTGCAACCGAGCATGTTTCATGTCACTGGGTACCTGGAAGGTGGAAGGATTGTCACTCTGCTACAGAAATCTGCACCCAAAGAGTTAACTGAGTGAAAAGAAACGCATTTACAATTGCGCTGTGAGAGCGATGCAGTGTACGGAATAACAGGACGCGCATTTCACACACTGAGGAGGAAAAACATGCTAACGACATTGGTTAGTGCAGAATGCCAGGGAGACTTGCAAGGAAAACCCCCTCTTTACATAAGAGGGCTGAAATAGGCAAAGATCTCTTATGCCAGGGCTTGCCCAACAATATACATCTACTAAACCGTATAATACATAGAAAGTTATACAGCATGGCATTATTCTACAAAGCAAATAGTGATCAGTATGCGCAAAGCACATATACCTTTAGCAATCAGTCAAATCCCGAATTTAAAACATATCCCTTAGGAATTGAATAAAATCTTCTCTTGTCCCCCCTTCCCAATGCAAGGGTTAAAATGGTTCTAAAGGCAGAAGGTTAATGCATTCTATGCATGAAGGTAAAAAACCTTGTGAGTGCAGCTCCCCAAGACCCGCCCCCCAGCCCCCCCTATACTTACCTAAACCCCATCTGGATCCGGCGATGTGCATGAGAGCAGCAGCTCTCCCAGGTCTCTCTCTCCTCATTGGTTCCCACAGCAGAAGGGAGCCATTGGCTCTGTTGCAGTCAGTCACAGCCGGTGAGCCAATGAGGAAAGAGCAGGGGCAGGGCCGAACCACGCTTTGAGTGTGAATGGAAAAGGAGCGTGGCTCTCCCAGGTCTCTCTCTCCTCATTGGCTCACACAGCAGAAGGGAGCCATTGGCTCCTGTTGCAGTCAGGCACAGCCGGTGAGTCAATGAGGAAAGAGCAGGGGCGGGGCCGAACCACGCTTTGTGTGCGAATGGAAAAGGAGCGTGGCTCTCCCAGGTCTCTCTCTCCTCATTGGCTCACACAGCAGCAGGGAGCCATTGGCTCCTGTTGCAGTTAGTCACAGCCAGTGAGCCAATGAGAAAAGAGCAGGGGCGGGGCCGAACCATGCTTTGTGTGTGAATGGAAAAGGAGAGTGGCTCAGGGCCTGCTCCAGTGCCCCCATAGCAAGAGGCTTGCTATTGGGGGCACTCAGCAGCAGGGTGGATTTAATTTAAATTGCTAGTAAAAAGACTTGATTTAAATCAACTCGATTTAAAGTGGGGTTGCACACAAATAAAAAATCAGTAATATTCCTAAAAAAACAAAAAAAACTAAATTTGGAAACATTTTTTTTACTCACCTCTATATGGTTGTTGCTAGGGGGTCCCTTGTAGTCTGCCTCTTTCAGTGCCTGGGCTGGTGACATCACTTCCCCTCGGCACAGGAAGGGCTCAGCTCTGCCCCCTCCCTCTTGTCAATCATCTGGGACCCGTGACAGGTCCCTGATGATTGCGTGGCCACTCACGGCACGTGGCGCCGCTCGCGCATGCGCAGTGGGTGCCCGGCTGAGCGCCACAGCCGAGCGCCCACAGTTACAATGATGGTGCCGCCGAATGGAGGGGGAGACGAGCGGGGCTTCGATCCCCTGCATCGCTGGACCCTGGGACAGGTAAGTGTCTGACTATTAAAAGTCAGCAGCTGCAGTATTTGAAGCTGCTGACTTTTCATTTATTTTTTTAAATGGGCACACCACTTTGAGGCTGCATTCACACCTCAGCGTAGCGTTTTTGAGCATTTTTACCAGCGTTTTGTCGCACGTATTCGCGCGTTTGCATACAGCGTTTTGCAGCGTTTTTTAACTTCAGCGGTTTTTTTTCAGCCAATAGCAAAAATATTCATCTCTTTTTTCATCTGCTTCCTTTTCTGCTTCTGCTTTTCATCTGTCATTTCCTTATGTAAATAATATTTTCTCCTGAGCAGATACAGTGACAAAACGCCCATAGAAACGCTCGTTGTCGCGCTAAACGCTTGAATCGAGCGTTTCCATTAGTTTCTATGGGAATAAAAACGCCCAAATCAGCCCGATTCGCGCAACAAAAAAGGGTCCGGAACTTGTTTGAACTTCAGGCGTAGGGCTTCAGGCAACTTGGAGTGTAGATGTGAACCATCTCCATTGAGAATAATGGATTTTTCCCCTCCAGCGTTTTGTAGCTTCAGGCTTCAAGCGACAAAACGCTCAGGTGTGAATGGGGTCTAAATCATCATTTTTAAAGAGCAACTGTCATCTGTCCCGCAGCGGCTCCTCCTCTGACCCGCTGTTGACTCACCGACAGTCCCATTCATTTTAATGGGACGCTGGTGATGCAGCAGTGACACAACAAGGTGAGGGACGTGGCGGCAGCAGGTGAGTGGATGCCCACTAACAGGCACTGCTATGATGGATCTGAAATGACAGGCGCTCTTTAAATGTAAGCACTTATACTTGCTGGTAGTTAGAATCTTTAATATTTGCAAACAAAACAAAGGTTCCCTATTTAAAGTGGTGTTGCCACCAAAAAAAATAAATAAAAAAATAGCTTAAAATTCATAGAAAAAAATAAATAAAAATGTTTTACTCACCTCTAAATGCCTGTTGCTAGGGGGTCCCTTGAAGTCGGCCTCCTTCAGTGCCCGGGCACTGACATCACTTCCCCTCTGTGCCGCACAGTCATCTGGGTCCTGTCACGTGTCCCAGATGACTGTGCTGCGTATCGCGGCGCCGCTCACACATGCGCGGTGGGTGCCCGGCTGTGAAGCCACAGCCGGGTGCCCACAGTAAGAATGCCGGCACCGCGAGCGGAGCGGGGAACGAGGGGGGGGGCTTCGTTCCCCCACATCGCTGGACCCTAGGACAGGTAAGTGTCCGATTATTAAAAGTCAGCAGCTGCAGTATTTGTAGCTGCTGACTTTTAATTTTTTTTTTTTTTTAGGCGGCACCCCACTTTAAAATAATAATCTGTCAGGTCAGAAAAACAGCAATATCAGAACCGATCCAATCATACAGTTTGTAGTGTGCATAGATTTGCAAAACAATGGGATAAAGGAATATTCCTGAACTTTGCTTTATCTCATGGGTACTGTGACATTGTGTGAATGCATCAATGTAAATGTTGCAAAATATACAGCCTCATGTTACATTTAACTAAGCTCCATTTCATACTGAATAAACTAAATGATTAATGTATCTTAAATAGAAAACTATCTTTAGATAGATTTTTACTCCAAAAGCATTTTATTAAAATAAATTTGATAAAAATCAAAAAAAAGATTTAAATCAAAAAAATCTAATTTAAATTAAAAAAAAATCTGATTTTTTTTTTTAAATCATTGATTTATATCCACCCTGCTCAGCAGGCCGGAAGAGCCAGGACCACCCATGTGGGGCCCAAAAAGAAGAGGATTGGGGCTGCTCAGTGCACAGAACAGGTTAGTATGACATGTTTGTTATTTGAAAAAAAAAAAAATCAACCTTTAGGATTACTTTAAATGTTTATGTCTAGGGGTGCCAAAGTAAGGGAAAAATACCTACCTTATTCCATGCTCCGGCACGCCCCCTTCTGCAGTGTGACTGGTCCCCTACAGCTCCTCATGGCTGCGGTCGCACTCCTGCCTCCACATTGTACAATACGGGTTATTAGCCCTGCAGTGTACATGGTGATGCCAAGGACCAGATTTTTAGGGTGAAGAAGTGAGCGTCCGAGCCGGCCAGTAGAGGGATCTAAGGTGGGTAAGAATGTCTTTAATGTTACCTCCTAGACATAATGAGCATTTAACCCTTGCAGTACATGTAAACCCCCTATAACTACCTTAAAGTGGTTGTAAACCCTTACAAACCACTTTGACCTACAGGTAAGCCTAGATTAAGGCTTACCTGTAGGTCCAAGAAATATCTCCTAAACCTACACGGTTTAGGAGATATTTGCCTGAAGACAGGCACCGCTGTCTACGGCGCATGCGCCGTAGACAGCGACGCGCAGGCGCACTGAGCGCGGCATTTCCAACAATGGATCTGCCGCGCGTGTCCGCTCCCGTGCGCATGCGCGGGAGTGACGTCATCGCGGCTCCGCCGAATGACAGCGGCGGAGCTGCGAGACGCCACCAGCAAGATGAATGCGGCGGACTACAGGGGACAGCGGGGACTTCGCTGGCTCCTGTGTCAGGTAAGTGACACATAATGGGCTACTATGCGATGCATAGTAGTCCATTATGCTTTGCCTTTGCAGGGAATGAAAGAGGAAGTAAACTCATCAGGGTTTACTTCCTCTTTAATTATCAGCGTATAACAAGCACTTTTTCCCCCAGAAAATCAGGGGGAAATTGTGTGTGGGTGTTATACGCTGATCCCTGCTGCCTCTGAGTGGAAGGAGGGGACGAGTGCCGCTGGATTACACACAGCCACGATCTCCTGTGTATCTGGCTCTCAGTCACACACAGTCCCGCCCCCCTGGCCTGGCATTGGACCACTGTCCATCATATGGCAGGACTGTGAATGACTGAGTGCCGGATACACAGGAGATTGAGGATCTGTCTAATCTAGCACTGTCGCGGCTGCAATCATCGACAAAGGCGAGTCTGCAGATGGATACTAAACAGGTTGCAATGATGGGCACTAAACAGGCTACAATAATGGGCACATTAGAGGCTGCAGATGTGTACTAAACAGGCTGCAATGATGGCATGCTAGAGGCTGCATGGGCATTAAACAGGCTGCAATAATGGGCACATTAGAGTCTGCAGATGTGTACTAAACAGGCTGCAATGATGGCATGCTAGAGGCTGCAGATGGGCACTAAACCGGCTGCAATAATGGGCACATTAGAGGCTGCAGATGGGCAAGTTAGATGCTACAGATGGGCACTAAACAGGCTGCAATAATGGGTATATTAGAGCCTATAGATGGTCATATTAGGCTGCATTGATGGGCACGGGTGAGGCTGCAGATGGGCACTGATAAGGCTGCATTGATGGGCACTGAGCCTTATTTTAAAATGTAAGTTTTTTTTCTGAAAATTCCCTTTTAAGGTTAAGGTGCATGTTATACACCAAATAAATACGGTAATCACTGTGTTAAAAACTCTATGTAAGTGCCCTTGTTACTTACCTAAAGCTGTGGTCATGTGATCCCGATGTTTGAATCTTCTCTCCTCTTCTGCTTACTTCAGGTAGGGTTCCTCATTTGGTGTCCACACCAACGCATGATGTGGACACTCCATAATGGCTGTCTACCATTGGGTTCCTCTCAGGATCCAGAAGAGGAGTGACACAATTGCAAGGGGACAGTAGAAGACTGTCCAGCAAGGGACCATCTTTTGTGCTGGATTGGTAGTTCCTCACACCCAGGAACGATGGCAGCAATGGACTTAGACAGCGAAAGCAGGTGAGTGTAACTTTTCACAAAGTGATCATAAAGTGCCCATAATTTTACCCCCGTCATGACCAGGCCATTTTTTTGCTATTCAGCACTGCTCTACTTTAACTGGTATTTGTGCGTTCATGCAACACTGTACCCCCAAAAAAAATTTATAGAATTTTTTTCACACAAACAGAGCTTTCTTTTGGTGGTATTTCATCCCCACAGTTTTTTATATATATATATATATATATATATATATATATATATATATATATATATATATATATATATATATATATATATTGTAGACATGTCACTGGAGAAGTGATCGAGGGGGTGTACATCTCACCTAGGTTGCTACACAGTGTGAGATGGTAAATCCAGGATGGATCAGTTTCTCAGCAGCGATATGCTGCTGAGTTGTTATTTAATTTTGCCGGGCCTGGGTTTATATGGAATGGCAGGTAGGTTTGGTAGAGGGACCTGTCATTCCACATCCCCCGATCCAGTTCTGGGTTTGGGATCAGGTGAGCTTTGATCCTAATTAGCCTGGGAAGCTAAAGGCTCTGCGAGGCCTGCAGGTGATTGCTCTGAGCCAGGGAATGAACAATCTGTGTGTTGAAGGAAGCTGCAAGCACAGCCACTGCTGGAGCTAAAACTCACCCTGCGATATCCAGGCGAAAGACGCTGTGTTTGTAAGTGTCAGATAGGTGAGCAGAACCTGTTAGTAAGCGCCCAGCCGGGCTAGGTCTTTTATTTTTGTTGTACTTAAAAGCACGGTGTTGCTGTATACTTTTGTTTGCTGGACTGTTTGTACCACGAATAAACGCCAAGATCTGCTTTATAAATTCCAAGTCTGCTGTGAACTGTGTCCAAACACACCCTACCCCGGGAAGATCCCTTACAATTGGTGTTCGAATGCGGGCAAAGTCGGTTGCTAGGGGCAACGGTGTGGACAGACTTGGCTACAGCTGCTTATGTCTTGGGTGAAAGCTGCAATGACACTCCAGGAACAGTCCAGCAACATGGAGGAGATGCTGAAGCAGTTTATGCAAGTGAGTTTGCAACAACAGCAACGACATGAACAGTCCATGGCTGCACAACAGCAGGCTCAGATAGAGGCCAATAGACGACATGAACAGTCCATGGCTGCACAACAGCAGGCTCAGACAGAGGTCAATAGACGACATGAACAGTCCATGGCTGCACAACAACAACTTATTGAGCACCTGATAGCAAATCGAGAGGCGCCTGTGGTGATGGGAGCCGCTCCAGAGATTTTTTCTGGGAGAAGGACTGTGCAGAAAGCGCTGCAAAAGATGACTGCTGAGGACGATGTTGAGGCCTATCTAACAGTATTTGAGCACGTGGCTGAGCGAGAGAAGTTACCAGCCGCTGAGTGGGCAGAGGTAATTGCGCCCTATTTAACAGGTGAACCTCAAAAAGCCTACTATGACCTCAGTGAGCAAGAGGTTAAGGACTATACTCGGCTAAAAGAGGAGATGCTTGCCCGACTAGGAGTTACTACTGCAGTCCGTGCCCGGAGGGTACGCAACTGGAGCTACAGTCTGGACAAATCAGCGAGGTCCCAGATGTATGACCTAATCCATTTGGCAAGAAAGTGGTTGGAGCCAGACACTTCTACTCCTGCACAAATCCTAGAGAAGGTTGTGATGGATCGCTACCTCCGAGCCCTTCCTACTGACTTGCAACGCTGGGTGGGACAAGGTGATCCTAAGAACGCAAACGAACTTGTCAACCTTGTGGAGAGGTTCCAGGCGACTGAGGACTACCTCCGTGATGTTCCTGCAGCATCTTCACCTCCCCGGAGCGCCAGATCTGTGCCGTCAGCTGGTAAGAGACTTCCATCTATTGGGGGAGTGTGGAGGGGTGCTGATGGGGGGAAAAGGGCTCAAGTGGTGTCTCAGGGACAAAAGACTGGTGATGGTCCCGGGTGGCTAAGGGGCTCTGAAAAGGACTCCTTGCCAAAGAGACCAGGCCCTATCCAGTGTTGGAGATGCCATGAGGCGGGACACGTGTCGGCCCATTGCCCTCTTACCTCTGAACCCATGGAATGTGACGCTAGCCGGCGTCAGTCGCTATTTGCGGAACCATCTTGTGCTGCAGTTCCTGGACTAGAGACTGAACCGCAAATCTGCGATATTACAATCAATGACTTTCCTGTTAAAGCGTTAATGGACTCAGGAAGCCTTGTAACCTTGGTGCATGCTAGCCTGGTGACTGGGGACTTAGAGTCTAAAAAGCATATGAGTGTTGTGTGCATACATGGTGATACAAAAATGTACCCTATAGTGCTGGCTAAAGTCGGGACTGAACAAGGCACCGTACAATATGAAGTGGGTGTGGTTAAAAACCTCATGCATAATGTAATATTGGGGCGCGATTTTCCATTATTCTGGGCTCTCTGGGAAAAAAGAAAAATCCCCAAAAGGAGTGAGGATACCTCTAAGGGGGTTGCCTTGTCCACTGTGAATGATAAAAGTATGCAGGATGAAAATGATTGTTTTCCTTTACAGGTCCTGGCTGGGGAGGAGGAGGCTCCTCCCACTGAGCAAAATATACTAGACTTAGAGGTGTCTAGAGATAATTTTGGGGCTGCACAATTACAGGACCCCACTCTCAAAAATGCGAGAGAGCAGGTTGCTGTAATGAATGGGGTACCTCAGGAACCAGATGCTGAAAAAAGATTTCCACATTTTTCGGTGACTAATGATCTTTTCTATAGGGTTAATAAGGTTAAGGATGAGATTGTGGAACAGCTTCTGGTACCTAAGCCGTACCGGCGTCAGGTGCTTGACATGGCACATAACCATGTTCTTGGGGGACACTTGGGGACTGACAAAACGCGAGAGAGGGTTCTCCAGAGGTTTTTTTGGCCGGCCATATATGATGACATTAAAAAATACTGTGAGTCGTGCCCCACATGTCAGGTTAGTGCCCCAGTGTCACATTTTCGCAGTCCTTTGGTTTCGCTCCCTATTATAGAGGTGCCTTTTGAGCGTATTGCCATGGATTTAGTGGGTCCCATTGTAAAGTCAGCTAGAGGACACCAGTATATTTTGGTAGTCCTGGATTATGCGACCCGCTATCCTGAGGCTGTACCCTTAAGAAACACTGCATCTAAAACAATTGCACGTGAGTTGTTTTATATGTTCTCTAGGACTGGGATCCCCAAAGAAATCCTAACTGACCAAGGTACGCCATTTATGTCGAAAGTAATGAAGGAATTATGCAGACTATTTAAAATCTCACACATCCGTACCTCTGTGTACCACCCCCAGACGGACGGATTGGTGGAGAGATTTAATAAAACTTTGAAACATATGTTGAAGAAAGTGGTGGCAAAAGATGGTCGTGACTGGGATCATTTATTACCCTACCTCATGTTTGCTATTAGGGAGGTGCCCCAAGCGTCCACAGGGTTCTCACCATTCGAGTTGGTCTATGGTCATCACCCTAGGGGTCTACTAGACGTTGCAAAAGAGACATGGGAGAATGAGTCCACCCCATACAAGAGTGTTATTGAGCATGTAGCACAAATGCAGGACCGTATAGCCACTGTAATGCCCCTGGTAAGGGAACACCTCCAGAGAGCTCAAGAGGCCCAAAGTAGAATTTACAACCGGTCCGCAAGAATCAGGACATTCAACCCAGGCGATAGGGTCCTTATACTAGTCCCCACTGTTGAGAGTAAATTCTTGGCGAAGTGGCAAGGTCCTTATGAAATTGTTGAAAAGATCAGTGAGGTGAACTACAAGGTGCACCAACCAGGTAGAAGGAAGCCTTTCCAAGTTTATCACATAAACTTGATCAAGCCCTGGAAAGACAGGGAATCCTTGGGGGCGACAAATACTGTTAATAATTTGTCACAACCAATCCCTCCAGTCAAGGTAGGTGATACTCTATCAGTGTCACAGAAACAGGAGGCTCAGGAATTTTTACAGAAAAACAAAAACAAGTTCTCTGACCTCCCAGGGCGTACACACCTCATCCATCATCACATTGAAACTGAGCCTAGAAGCAGAGTAAACCTTAAGCCCTATAGGATACCCGAGGCACGTAGGGAAGCCGTATCTGCCGAGGTAAAACGTATGCTTGCTCTGGGGGTAATTGAGGTGTCACAGAGTGAATGGTCCAGCCCAATTGTGCTAATCCCAAAGCCCAATGGAACTTGGAGGTTCTGTAACGATTTCAGAAAGTTGAATGAGATCTCCAAGTTCGATGCGTATCCTATGCCCAGGGTAGATGAGTTGATTGAGAAGTTGGGTAACGCCAGGTACATAACCACCCTCGATCTCACAAAGGGCTATTGGCAGATTCCACTTTCTGACGAGGCTAAAGAGAAAACTGCTTTCTCCACCCCTGATGGGCTATTCCAGTATGTAGTGATGCCGTTCGGGTTACATGGAGCGCCTGCAACTTTCCAGAGGTTGATGGACTTGATTCTGCGACCACATCGTGATTACTCAGCCGCCTACCTCGATGATGTGGTCATTTTTAGCCCTGATTGGGAAAGTCACCTCTGTAAGGTACAGGCCGTGTTGGATGCCATAAGTGATGCAGGGTTGACCATAAATGCCGAGAAGTGTGCTCTAGCCCTAGAAGAGGCCAAATATCTGGGCTACATTGTTGGAAGAGGATTGGTTAGGCCACAGCTAAATAAAATTGAGGCAATACAGAATTGGCCTAGACCCCTGACAAGGAAACAGGTTAGAGCTTTCCTGGGTATTACGGGTTATTACCGTAGATTTGTGCCGAACTTTGCCTCAGTTGCTGCTCCGCTAACTGACTTGACAAAGGGCGGAAAGACAGCAATGGTCACGTGGACCCCAGAGGCCGAGGAGGCTTTCCAAAGCCTTAAGTCTGCCTTGTGCCAACCACCTGTGTTAGTCACCCCCGATTTCAGGCGAGAATTTCTGGTCCAGACAGATGCCTCTAGCACAGGCTTAGGTGCAGTACTCTCACAAGTAGTGAATGGTGAGGAGCATCCAGTGACGTACTTGAGTAGAAAACTAACCCCGGCCGAGAAAAATTATGCCATTGTGGAGCGAGAATGTTTGGCAGTAAAGTGGGCTCTAGAATCGTTAAAGTATTACTTGCTAGGCAGGAAATTCAAGTTGGTGACAGACCATGCCCCCCTAACATGGATGAAGTTAAACAAGGAGAGAAATGCAAGAGTGACTAGATGGTTTCTCTCCCTACAAAACTTTAATTTCACTGTGGAACACAGGCCAGGGAAATTACAGGCAAATGCTGACGCATTGTCAAGGGTAAGTTGTCTGTGGGGACAAAAGGCTCAGCCCTCCGGTCTGAAAAAGAGGGGGGGGATATGTAGACATGTCACTGGAGAAGTGATCGAGGGGGTGTACATCTCACCTAGGTTGCTACACAGTGTGAGATGGTAAATCCAGGATGGATCAGTTTCTCAGCAGCGATATGCTGCTGAGTTGTTATTTAATTTTGCCGGGCCTGGGTTTATATGGAATGGCAGGTAGGTTTGGTAGAGGGACCTGTCATTCCACATCCCCCGATCCAGTTCTGGGTTTGGGATCAGGTGAGCTTTGATCCTAATTAGCCTGGGAAGCTAAAGGCTCTGCGAGGCCTGCAGGTGATTGCTCTGAGCCAGGGAATGAACAATCTGTGTGTTGAAGGAAGCTGCAAGCACAGCCACTGCTGGAGCTAAAACTCACCCTACGACATCCAGGCGAAAGACGCTGTGTTTGTAAGTGTCAGATAGGTGAGCAGAACCTGTTAGTAAGCGCCCAGCCGGGCTAGGTCTTTTATTTTTGTTGTACTTAAAAGCACGGTGTTGCTGTATACTTTTGTTTGCTGGACTGTTTGTACCACGAATAAACGCCAAGATCTGCTTTATAAATTCCAAGTCTGCTGTGAACTGTGTCCAAACACACCCTACCCCGGGAAGATCCCTTACAATATATATATATAAATAAACGATAAAAAACTGAAATATTAGAAAACAAAAAAAACAATATTTTTTACTTTCTGCTATATCCTATAATTTTTATTTTTTTAAATCTAATTTCTGCATAAATTTTGGCCAATATGTATTCTGCTACATGTTTTTAGGATAAAAAAAAATCCCAATAGCTGTATATTGATTGGTTTGCATGACAGTTATAGTGTCTACAAACTATGGTACATATACCGGATTTTTTTTTTATACTACTAATGGCGGTGATCAGCAAATTATAATAGGACTGCAATAGTGCAGCGGTCAATCTGGCACTAACTGACGCTGGGAGGGAACTGACTAACTGCCACTGACATTAATACAGTGATCAATTACAGTGCCTTGCGAAAGTATTCGGCCCCCTTGTGTGCAATCACATCCTAAATCTCTGTGTTGGTAAACAACACAGAGCTCTCTACAGAGGGACCGATCTGTCAGTTTCTCATCTCTGTAAAGCAGGAAAGAGAAACTGAGAGATTTTTTAGTAAAAAGCTGCACCCATTACACTTTGTTAGGCACACTTTTAACCCCTTGATCGCCCTAGAAGTTAACCCCTCCCCAGCCAGTGCCATTAGTACAGTGACAGTGTATAGTATTATACAGTGCCTTGCGAAAGTATTCGGCCCCCTTGAACTTTTCAACCTTTTGCCACATTTCAGGCTTCAAACATAAAGATATAACATTTTTATTTTTTGTGAAGACTCACCAACAAGTGGGACACAATTGTGAAGTGGAACGAAATCTATTGGACTTTTGAAACTTTTTTAACTAATAAAAAAAATGAAAAGTGGGGCGTGCAAAATTATTCGGCCCCCTTGTGTTAATACTTTGTAGAGCCACCTTTTGCTGCGATTACAGCTGCAAGTCGCTTGGGGTATGTCTCTATCAGTTTTGCACATCGAGAGACTGAAATTCTTGCCCATTCTTCCTTGCAAAACAGCTCGAGCTCAGTGAGGTTGGATGGAGAGTGTTTGTGAACAGCAGTTTTCAGCTCTTTCCACAGATTCTCGATTGGATTCAGGTCTGGACTTTGACTTGGCCATTCTAACACCTGGATACGTTTATTTGTGAACCATTCCTTTGTAGATTTTGCTGTATGTTTGGCATCATTGTCTTGTTGGAAGATAAATCTCTGTCCCAGTTTCAGGTCTTTTGCAGACTCCAACAGGTTTTCATCCAGAATGGTCCTGTATTTGGCTGCATCCATCTTCCCCTCAATTTTAACCATCTTCCCTGTCCCTGCTGAAGAAAAGCAGGCCCAAACCACGATGCTGCCACCACCATGTTTGACAGTGGGGATGGTGTGTTGAGGGTGATGAGCTGTGTTGCTTTTACGCCAAACATATCGTTTTGCATTGTGGGCAAAAGGTTCGATTTTGGTTTGATCTGACCAGAGCACCTTCTTCCACATGTTTGGTGTGTCTCCCAGGTGGCTTGTGGCAAACTTTAGACAAGACTTTTTATGGATATCTTTGAGAAATGGCTTTTTTCTTGCCACTCTTCCATAAAGGCCAGATTTGTGCAGTGTACGACTGATTGTTGTCCTATGCACAGACTCTCCCACCTCAGCTGTAGTTCTCTGCAGTTCATCCAGAGTGATCATGGGACTCTTGGCTGCATCTCTGGTCAGTCTTCTCCTTGTCTGAGCTAAAAAAGTTTAGAGAGACGGCCAGGTCTTGGTAGATTTGCAGTGTTCTGATACTCCTTCCATTTCAAAATGATCGCTTGCACAGTGCTCCTTGTCATGTTTAAAGCTTGGGAAATCTTTTTGTATCCAAATCCGGCTTTAAACTTCTCCACAACAGTATTACGGACCTGCCTGGTGTGTTCCTTGGTCTTCATGATGTTCTCTGCGCTTTCAACAGAACCCTGAGACTATCACAGAGCAGGTGCATTTATACAGAGACTTGATTACACACAAGTGGATTCTATTTATCACCATCAGTCATTTAGGACAACATTGGATCATTCAGAGATCCTCGCTGAAGTTCTGGAGTGAGTTTGCTGCACTGAAAGTAAAGGGGCCGAATAATTTTGCACGCACCACTTTTCAGTTTTTTATTTGCTAAAAAAGTTTAAATTATCCAATAGATTTCGTTCCACTTCACAATTGTGTCCCACTTGTTGGTGATTCTTCACAAAAAATAAAAATTTTATATCTTTATTTTTGAAGCCTGAAATGTGGCAAAAGGTTGAAAAGTTCAAGGGGGCCGAATACTTTCGCAAGGCACTGTATAATACTATACACTGTCACTGTACTAATGGCACTGGCTGGGGAGGGGTTAACTTCTAGGGCGATCAAGGGGTTAAAAGTGTGCCTAACAAAGTGTAATGGGTGCAGCTTTTTACTAAAAAATCTCTCAGTTTCTCATTCCTGCTTTACAGAGATGAGAAACTGACAGATCGGTCCCTCTGTAGAGAGCTCTGTGTTGTTTACCAACACAGAGATTTAGGATGTGATTGCACACAGCCAATCAGCAGGTCCTGGCTATGAATCATTGGCCAGGACTTGCTGACAGGCTCTCAATGCATGCAATCAACGGCACTACAAAGAGGAAGTTCAATACCAAGTGCACCACGCTTTGGGCTCCTTCTGATAATCTCATGTTATTAGAAGTTTGGTAACAGACGAGTCACACTTTTCAGCCTTGTGCTTTTCCTAACGATCCCGCTCTTCAGTTTGTGCTTGTGGGTTCGTATTTATATTATGTATTTGATTTTTATTGCGTTCTTGTCTGCTCATTTCTGATTTTCAGCTCCGGCCTTTCTGTTTTTCAGTGCTTTCTGTTAGTTCATTCTGACCAGCCGAACATTTTGAAGCCATGAGGACCCTCACCCTGGACCAGAGGGTTTTATAACTACCGTCTGGCCAGAGCCAGAAGAGTGGTGGAGAACGCTTTCGGGATAAAGGCCAGCCGTGATTGTGGCAAATTATAAAGCACTGTGGGTGTTATTTATTAAAGGAAATTCCTGAACTGAAAAAGTGCACATGAAACTGCACTGAAATTGCGCTTGTAGTGCAAAGTGGATCTGCCTTAAGTAAATAACCCCCATTGTCACTGTAAACACCAACTTACTACAAAAATTGCTATTGAGCATTGAAAGAAGAAGCCACAAAACATTTTACTCAAAGCACATTCACATGTGCATTCGAAAAGGGTTTTTGAACAAACCAACATCTTTGGTGTATAACTTTTTTTTACATTGTAAATATCCTTTTTTGGTTAAACTGCCATGTTTCAAACCATAACATACACAACTCAGGAATTAAAAGTTCAACTTTGATAAAGTGAAGGCAATATCAGACATGAGTATGTCCAAACTGAGTTGATATTGCCTTCATCAGATGGGGTGATGTCACCCCTGTAAAAGCCAAATTTTGAAGATGCACACAAATTGTGATTCAAACTGGGGATTTCCCTCCTGATCCTATGCCTAATGTCAACATGTGCTAGCTACCATCATGGGGGATCAATGGACGTGTTTTGGGGGTGCAACCCCTTACTCTCACCTACTTGAGTTGATATCCCGTAATGGCAGATAGCACATGTTGACACACTGTGTGCATCTTCAAAATTTGGCTTTTAAAATAGTTTAAAACGTTTTTTTAAAAGCAAAAATACATGAGAAAATACAATTTTGTATGTATTGTATTGTATTGTATTGTATACAATTTTTGTGTGTTTTATATTCTGCCTAAAACATCAATAAGGTTCTTCAATTTTTGTTAAATGTCATTGATGTTTTCCTTTATATTTTCTAAATCAGGATTGCACCCCATTCTCTCCCCGATGAGGATCTGGGCACTTTCACTTGTGAAATGAGATTCTTCTTCCACAACATCCACATCACCCAAAATAAAAATAAAACACCATGTATTATAAATCAGCAGGCATCCATCTATTGCCTGAAGCGGTGGTCTCAGACACACACCTGTTGTGGTGACAATTTGTCCACTTCATAAATGTCTCCCTCCTCATCCTCTGCTTGTGGTTCTTCTTTAGGAGATGGGGGGTTCCTGGTGTCCTCAGATGTCCTGAGTCTTTTCTCCCCTATGTGAATAAAAAATAAGTATACTTAGCACACAGATATTTGAGGGCAGAAATAGGAATATGAAATAATATGAATATGAAACATTGTTTGGAAGTACAATGCCGTATAATTGTCTGTTTTGGCAGAGTTCCAAGCTGAAGAACATTTTATTTTCTTTCTAAAGCTGGAATACTTCCCTTTTTTGTATCACACAGACCCCTAGTATTCACTGGAGCACCTGTGTGGGACACCCTAAAAAGTTTGTTCTGGTGTCCCACACTGGTGCTCCTGCATCAAGATGTGTAAACAGCTGCTGAGTGTCCTCTCCTTACACTGAATCAAGTTTGCATTTCATTCTAGTTACAAACCTATCTAGACAACAAACTTATTTAAATACAAATAGGCCCGAACAAATGTAGTTAATCTGTATCTGCCAAAAACATCTTACAAAGGGCGAACGAACAATGTTTCATACTAGAGGTCAACCGATATGGGTTTTTCTCTGGCCGATGCCAATATTTAGAAATCATGGCGGCCGATAGCCGATATATGATGCCGATTTTTTTGGGCCGATATGTTAGGCCGACTTTTTTTTTTTTTTAATCCCCCTTGATCTCATAAAATCTAACACACCTTTCCCACTGGGACATTTTTCAGGCGCTTTTGGGCTAAAAATAGCGCCTGTAAAGTGCCTGCAAAACGACTCCCCTGCAGTCTGTGTGAAAGACAGAGTGCTTTTTACACTAAGTGCCCGTTCACACAGGGGCGACACGACTTGCAGCGCGACTCACAGACGCGACCTGCACACGACTTCAGCAGCGACTTGCAAAACGACGACTGTATAGAAGTCAATGCAAGTCGCCTGAAGTCGCCCCAAAAATAATACAGGAACCTTTTTCTAAGTCGGAGCGACTTGAGTCGCTCCTATTAGAACGGTTCCATAGTACAGAACGGAGCGCGACTTGTCAGGCGACTAAGTCGCCTGACAAGTTGCAGTAGTGTGAACGGGCACTAAGGCGATGCGCTGGCAGGATCTTAAAAAAAGTCCTGCAAGCAGCACGTTTGGAGTGGTGTATACCGCTCCTCCACCACTCCTGCCCATTGATATGAATGGGCACCACTGCCAAAGCGCATGCAATGCGATTTGGCAGCGGTGCTTCACGGGCGCATTTAACCTCTTCCTCGGGCGTTAGCTGGGTTTTATGTGCCCCACTAGCAGCCAAATAGCGCCGCTAAAATGATGGTAAAGAGCTGCTAAAACTTGCAGCGTTTTACCATCAACGCCTGCCCGCTCCAGCCTTCATAAATGATACAGAAAATTTCTTCTCGTTCAAAAATTTTTATTTTATGTTAAAATAAATTACATGTACAGAATATAAGACAAATTATGTGATACCAGAAATAAAAAGTAGACATATTGAAGTACGGATGATGCAAAGCAAAGAAGAATTTCAAGATATTCTCGTGGGAATGACAATAAATGGCCTTATATATTTTAGAATTTGAAAACATTCTTATAGCTGAGTTTTAAACATTTTAATCACAAGAAAATATAAATATGTTTAAAAGAAAATATATGATTTTAAAGTTTTGACCATAACTTCTAAAATATGTTTATAGTAAGTATTATATAGTAAGGGAAGAACATAAAAGGTATATAGGAGGGGGAAGGGAGGGAATAATTCTCCGGAGGAGGTTTTATATATCATCTAATGTTGTAATGCTATAAAAAATCTTAATCACCATAACAGTAAAACTCGGTTGTCAATATTATCTGACGTATAATATTTAATCCAGGGTTTCCATATGATATCAAACTTTGTCATCTACAGAAAATTTCTTACATTTAAACATTTATTAAACAAAACAAACCTCCAATCAGTTTACTTGTATGTATGATTTAGATTTAAAAAAAAACGGTAGTCAAAACTTTTGGACGAAAAAAAAAATGGGCTAACTTTACTGTTTTTAAATTATTATTTTTTTTAAATAGTGTATTTTTTTCCCAAAAAAATGCATTTGAAAGACCTCTGCGCAAATACCGTGTGACATAAAATATTGCAACAACCGCTATTTTATTCCCTAGGATCTCTGCTAAAAAAATATATGTATAATTTTTTTGGGGGGGGGGGGGGGGGGTCTAAGTGATTTTCTGGCAGAAAATACTGGATTTTTACTTGTAAGCAACAAGTGTCAGAAAAGATTTAGTCTTTAAATGGTTAAACTGAGAACTTCTACACACAGAGATGATTTCATTCATTCAAGTGTAAACATTGTATCTTTTTTGTTCTTTTCTTGGCAGGCTGCCCAGAGAGGAGGAAAGTTGTTTCTATGATGACTCAGCAACTTACACTGACTTCTATTACAGAAGTCTTTCCAAGTCACCTGTTCTAAATTGGCCTTTTTATCAGCACAATCGGCCGATGCCGATTAATTAAAAAACGGCAAATATCGGCCGATATGTATCGGCCGGCCGATATATATCGGTCGACCTCTATTTCATACGACCGATTACTGTGCCCATGAACATGAAAGTTGCCATTTTAAACTGTCCAACAGTAAAGAAAAGCACATGGAGCAGCATGCAAGTAATAATAATAATAGGAACACGCGACAAGTACTTACATTTTAGAAGCAGTTACCTGATCTTTCTGTATTGATCGTGCTCCCTTAATTTGAGGTCTGACCAGCGTTTCCTCAATTGCTCCTTGGATCGCCGTACCCCAAAATTCCTGTGCAGACTCTTCACAACTTTACTCATGATCTTGGCCTTTCTAACATTGGGTTTGGGTAAGGTCCATGCTTCCTATCATAGTCGGCCCTGTTCAAGATGTCCACAATCTCTATAAAGGACATATTTGAGGCCTTAAATCTCCTCCGGGATCAGGACGTTCGTGGCTCCGGCCTTTCGTCATTGCTGCTCTCCTCTTCATGCACCTGTTGTCTCTCCGTCATGTGCTCTCCCACTACGCCAAAAGAGAGGGGGCGGGGAATATACTAAAACGAACGTCAGAGGCGGGCAGAGTTTCACGCATGCGCAGTGTATATAAAGCGTAACAGGCGTGCGTCATACGTATGATCTGTGAGCGGAAGACGGAGTAACGAAGGTACAATTTTAACTTATTGCATCAGTGGCCTATACTGCTTATAGATTGAGGCCTATATTGTGTCAAGATTTGGAGAGTTTCACCTGACATTAGGGTTTGTCTTGCAGAGAAAATGGATCCCTTCAATGACAGGGAATTTCTAGGAATATTCATTGATATGTTCAGGAAGCTGCCCTGTCTGTGGCAGCTGAACCACCCGTTTTTTAATAATCAAACAAAGAGGCAGGCAGCGCGGGAGAAACTGCTTGAATTTGTGAAGCTGATGATCCCCACGGCAGACATCAAGTATTTAACGTCCAAAATTGGTGGCATGAGGAGCACTTATAGTAGGAAGCACAAGAAGGTCCAGGATTCCCTGAGATCAGGAGCAGCAGATGACATTTATGTACCCAGGATGTGGTACCATGATAGACTGCTTTTTCTGTCAGACCAGAGGGAACCCAGGCCAGCACTCCCCAGTCTTCCTTCAAGGCTTCCTTCCCCCCCAGCTGAGGCTTCTAACGATCAACCTGGGCCTTCCAGGCAGCAACATGTGGAGGAGCCCAGCTTGAGTCATTTATAGCATTCTTCAAAATATTTCTGGTTGTCAAATTAATGATGTTAAATAGATGTTAGTTTTGATCACTACTTTATGATTTCACAAAGCGTTTTACATATCAATAGACAGTAGTTGCCACACATGATTGGGACAAGAATGAAAAATGTTGGGGTCAGAATGATAGTCTTTTCTATTTATTAACATTCAATTTGCAACAGTCATGAGCTGAAAATTGTGTGTGATTGATGAACCAAAAACTACAACTATGTCCCTTTTTCATACACAGGAAAGCCTCCGGCAGTGGAAAGTGGCAGCCAGGAGGTGAGGTGGTAAGTGGCAGCCAGGAGGTGGCTGGGCCCAATAGCCTGCCCGAATCCCAGGTCCCTCCCCTCGGCCTTCCACAAAAAAGTGCCAGGAAGCGGAGTAACCTGGTGAAGGCAGCACTTGGCCTATTTATGAAAGCTACTGTTCATATTCCAACTCTCAAAGCACATTCTTTAAAACACTTTTGGGGAAGACCCTCAGGTCAACCCACGCAATAGCCACGAGTGTCGCTTTGGTGGTTATATTTGTTTCCTTATCCAGGATGTTTTCTTAGGCCCCTTTCACACTGACGGACCGTTCAGGTCTGCCTGTCAGTTTTGACTGCGGACCTGAATGGGCACTCCATGCTGGTCTATGGAGCGACGGATGTCAGCGGAGACATGTCCGCTGACATCCGCCCGGTCCGATCCGCCAAAAGCAGACGGCTGGCCCTACGTCCAGATCCGTCGCTGGTGGATCGGATTGGGTGAGATCTGATGAAAACCATCCAAACTCTCAACAGAGACCAGCGAGCAGAGAGGGACCTGTCATCCGCCGGCTCAGCGGAGATCAATGGAGAGATCTCCCGCTGAGCCGGCGGACAGAAGCGGACGCCGTGGAAGCGGAGTCCGCCTCGTGTGAAAGGGGCCTTATATACTGTCAAAGCGGAGGTCCACCCTAAAGTGGACCTTCCGCTCATTGGATTCCTCCCCCCCTCCAGCGCCACAATTGGCACCTTTCAGGGGGGAGGGGGGTGCAGGTACCTGTACAGTACAGGTATCTGCACCCACTTCCAGGATAGCTCTCTGCGGAAAGGGGCGTAGATTACGCCCCTTTCCGAAAGTCCCCCCGCTGCCTGCTGGGAAACACACAGATCCCAGAGGCAGCGGGTCCATCCTTATTGCGCAGCGCGACTCGCGCATGCGCAGTAGGGAACCGGGAAATGAAGCCGAAAGGCTCCACTTCCTGATTCCCATACCCAAGATGGTGGCGGCAGCACCCGAGAGACGATCGAGAGATCGGCTTTGGGTGCCGACATCGCGGGCGCGCTGGAAAGGTAAGTGTCACTATTTTAAAAGTCAGCAGCTGCAGTATTTGTAGCTGCTGGCTTTTAAAAAAAAAAAAAAAACGCGGACTCCCGGCGGACTCCCGCTTTAACTTATGCCAGACCCTGCTGGGTCAGTGATTTCATCCTATGCAAAATGATGGCTATGTCTTGTTATTTGTTTCTATTTTTAAAAATAAATAAAGATTATACAAAAAAAAAATACAAGTTAATAATGGTGTTGTGGTAACTTGACACACAAAAGGAGAAATAATATTATGGAGAGCACTATAAAAAACAAAAAAAAATGTAGCTCTTGATAAATAAAAAATAAAAATAAAAAATCTAAACAAAAATTAGAAACATTATTATGGAGAGCTGACGAAAATAAATAAATAAATAATACTATTCAGGAGATCTTGAGAAATAATCAGTTTGTGAGAACTCTGTGTGAATAGCAGCAGCAAAACAACGTCATTATTCTAGCATTATAAAGAAGAAGAGAATGCGCTGCATTAAACTATTAAAAAAATTGTAGCGTGACATATGTGCTATCTCCATTACGAACGGTAGTTTTACCAGACCGAGCGCTTCCGTCTCGTAATTTATTCTGAGCATGCATGGCACTTTGTGCGTTGGAATTGTGTACACACGATCGGAATTTACGAAAACTGATTTTGTTGTCGGAAAATTTGAAATCTAGATCTCAAATTTTGTGCGACATGGAAAATGTCCGATGGAGCCTACACACGGTCAGAATTTCCATCAAAAAGCTCCCATCGAACATTTTCCGTCGGAAAATCCGACCGTGTGTACGAGTCATAATTGTTCTGCTTGCAGTTGGGTAGACTTGGGTGGTCGCCATAAATTTCTGAGCTTTGCACATAACTATATAAGACAGAGGTAATATTTCTGAGTGTAACAGGCAGAGGAATCGGCCAAATTATCAGACAGCGGGTATCTTTAACTTGAAATTTACTAAATGGGTGCAGAATAGGGATTAACAATGCAGGGTCAACCTGGCATAAGGGTGTGCATACAATACAGAACAATTTTAAACTAATTATTTGAAGCTGTACAAGAGCAATGTTGTAATAGCAATGTCTCTGTAACACAATAAGGATACTAGGAGGCATTACAGCACAGTCTCTTTAAGGCTTCATGTGCCCTACAGATTCTAAACCTGAGTTTAGATGCTTTTGGCTTTTTTTTGTCAAATTTCCTAAACTCAACACCATAAAAGCCTATATGTCCATGTACACGTAGGCTTTTACCAGCGTTTAGAAGCTGCTGCGGTTAGGGGAGCTTCAACCTCCATCTCCTGATCGCAGATGAAACGTGTAAGGAAAGTTTTGACCGCCGGCCGCCGACAAAAACGCAAACCACTGCAAAATTAAGGTGCAATTTTGCTGCGTTTTGCATTTTCCTGCGGCCGGTGGTCAACCTAGGATGCAGTGGCGGCTGGTGCTCCAAAGTTTTTTCGGGGGGGGCGCAAACAAACCAAAAAAATTCTGAAAAATACTGAAAAAACCCATCAAATGTAGCCACTGTGCCATCAATTACTGCCACTGTACCCATCAAATGCAGCCACTGTGCCCATCAAATGCAGCCAGTGCCCATCATATTCAGCCACTTGTGCCCCATCAAATGCAGCCACTGTGCCTGTCAAATGCAGCCACTTGTGCCCCATCAAATGCAGCCACTTGTGCCCATCATATGCAACCACGTGTGCCCCATCATATGCAACCACTTGTGCCCCATCATATGCAACCACTTGTGCCCCATCATATGCAACCACTTGTGCCCCATCATATGCAACCACTTGTGCCCCATCATATGCAACCCCTTGTGCCCATCAAATGCAGCCACTTGTGCCCCATCATATGCAGCCACTTGTGCCCCATCATATGCAGCCACTTGTGCCCATCAAATTCAGTCACTTGTGCCTGTCAAAGGCAGCCACTGAGCCCTTCTGGCCCACCCACCCACCCGCTTGCTCGCCTACTGCCCGGTACTTACCCCATCTTGGTGGGGGATCAGACAACGGGTTTGTGGGATTGTGGGATGGGCAGCGGGTCAGGTGGTGGCTCCTGTGTCCTCCATTTGTCTCACTCTCTTCCTATGTTCCGTTCCCTCCAATCTGAGGCCTTCAGCCGATCAGGTGACTCCTGATTGGCTGAGAGGCGATTCAATGTTAGAAAAGCGAATATTCATTCGCTTTTCTAACACACCTGGGTAGACTGCGAGCGCAATGCTCTGTGCTTGCAGTCCACCTTTTTTGAAGCCTATTAGAGCCTATGGTGCTTCAAAAAAATGCCCCGCCGCTGGAATTCAGGCGCCCAGCGTCCGAAAAGGGGCCAGATGCCTGAATAGGGGGTGGCAACATCGGCAATAGATAGATTCATGCTATGCATGAATCTATCCATTCTACACAGAGGGGGTGGCGTGACAGAGGGGGCAGCACCCAGGCACCCCTAATGGACGCACCGCCACTGCTAGGATGTGTGTACATGAAGCCTAAGGCAGAAGTATGGCCAAAGCTTATTTGGCCATACTTCTCAGTAGGTCACAGGAGTGCACTTTGTTCTGCAATCCTGTAACCCCAATTCAGCCCACTGTACAGTACATAAAGAGCTACTTAAGCTTGGCCTCTGTGACACTGTCTATTACAGTGATTTCCAAGAATGGAGCTGCCGCGCGTGTCGACTCCCGTGCGCATGCGCGGGAGTGACGTCATCGCGGCTTCGCCGAATGACAGCGGCGAAGCTGCGCGACCCCACCAACAAGATGGGTGCGGCGGACTACAGGGGACACCGGCGACTGTGTCAGGTAAGTGACACATAATGGGCTACTATGTGATGCATAGTAGTCCATTATGCTTTACCTTTGCAGGGAATGAAAGAGGAAGTAAACTCATCAGGGTTTACTTCCTCTTTAAAGCCCACAATTGGCAACTCACATGGTAGTAAACAAAGCTCACTCATATACACTACATTGTCAAAAGTATTGGGACGTCTGTCTTTTACACGCACATGAACTTTAATGGCATCCCAGTCTTAGAGCCGTTGTCTCGCCCTTTACAGCTATACCAGTTTCAACTCTTTTGGGAAGGCTGTCCACAAGGTTTAGGAGCGTGTCTATAGGAATGTTTGATAATTCTTCCAGAAGAGCATTTGTCATGCACTGATGTGAACGAGAAGGCCTGGCTCGCAGTCTCCCCAAAGGTGTTCTGTCAAGTTGAGGTCAGAACTCTGTGCAGGCCAGTCAAGTTCTTACACCACAAACTCGCTCATTCATGTCTTTATGGACCTTGCTTTGTGCACTGCTCCAAATTATTTGGTGGTGGGGGGCTTATGGTGTGGGGTTGCTTTTCATGGGTAGAGCCTGGCCCCTTAGTTCCAGTAAAGGGAACTCTTCAGGCATCAGCATACCAAGGCATTTTGAACCATTTCATGCTCCCAACTTTGTGGGAACAGTTTGGGAATGACCCCTTCCTGTTCCAACATGACTGAGCACCAGTGCACAAAGCAAGGTCCATAAAGACATGGATGAGCGAGTTTGGGGTGGAGGAACTTGACTGGCCCGCACAGAGTCCTGACCTAAAACCGATAGAACCCCTTTGGGATGAATTAGAGTGGAGTGGAGGCTGTGATCCAGGCCTTCTCGTCCACATCAGTGCCTGACCTCACAAAAGCGATTCTGGAAGAACGGTCAAACATTCCCATAGAAACACTCCTAAACCTTTTGGACAGCCTTCCTAGAAGAGTTGAAGCTTTTATGGCTGCAATGTGTGGGCCAACTCAATATTGAACCCTATGGACTAAGATTGGAATGGCAATAAAGTTTATGTGCGTGTAAAGGCAAATGTCCCAATATTTTTGACAATACAGTGTATGTAAAACACCACTGTCATCCTGGGTTCAAAGAATCCCTCTGTACAGAAAACCCCGCTGCCGCTTGTTCCTTTTGTGTAAAGAGCTGGAAACACCAGCCAGGAACCCCTGAAACCATGTGCCCCATTAGCACAGAATGAATATACATTCACTTTCACCGGAAAAATTCACTTTTTTTGTATAAATATACCTTATAGCAGGGGTGTCAAACTCAGACTCATCGGGGAGCACATCAGCAGTATGGTTGCCCTCAAAGGGCCAGTTGTATCTGTAAGACTACGTGTCCACTCTTTATTATCATAAATAATTGTCATTGCATTTGTTTATTACTGGTTTTACGGAGTGCAGGGTTCAGGAGTTCACTGTGTATGGAGTGCAGGGTTGCGGAGTTTGCTGTGTACGGAGTGCAGGGTTCAGAAGTACGCCGTGTGCAGGGTACAGGAGTTTGCTGTGTAACTATGGAGTGCAGGTTTCAGGAGTCCAGGGTTCAGGAGTTTGCTGTGTACGGAGTGCAGGGTTGAGGAGTTTGCTGTGTACGGTGTGCAGGGTTCATGAATGCAGGGTCCAGGAGTTTGCTGTGTATGGAGTGCAGGGTTCAGGAGTTTGCTGTGTACAGAGTGCAGGGTTCAGGAGTTTGCTGTGTACAGAGTGCAGGGTTCAGGAGTTTGCTGTGTACAGAGTGCAGGGTTCAGGAGTTTGCTGTGTACGGTGTGCAGGGTTCATGAGTGCAGGGTTCAGGAGTTTGCTATGTACGGAGTGCAGGGTTGAGGAGTTTGCTGTGTACGGTGTGCAGGGTTCATGAGTGCAGGGTCCAGGAGTTTGCTGTGTATGGAGTGCAGGGTTCTGGAGTTTGCTGTGTACAGAGTGCAGGGTTCAGGAGTTTGCTGTGTACAGAGTGCCGGGTTCAGGAGTTTGCTGTGTACAGAGTGCAGGGTTCAGGAGTTTGCTGTGCACAGAGTGCAGGGTTCAGGAGTTTGCTGTGTACGGTGTGCAGGGTTCATGAGTGCAGGGTTCAGGAGTTTGCTGTGTATGGAGTGGAGGGTTCAGGAGTTTGCTGTGTACAGAGTGGAGGGTTCAGGAGTTTGCTGTGTACAGAGTGCAGGGTTCAGGAGTTTGCTGTGTACGGTGTGCAGGGTTCATGAGTGCAGGGTTCAGGAGTTTGCTGTGTATAGAGTGGAGGGTTCAGGAGTTTGCTGTGTACAGAGTGCAGGGTTCAGGAGTTTTCTGTGTACAGAGTGCAGGGTTCAGGAGTTTGCTGTGTACAGTGTGCAGGGTTCAGGAGTTTGCTGTGTACGGAGTGCAGGGTTCAGGAGTTTGCTGTGTACGGTGTGCGTGGTTCAGGAGTTTGCTGTGTACAGAGTGCAGGGTTCAGGAGTTTGCTGTGTACGGTGTGCGTGGTTCAGGAGTTTGCTGTGTACAGAGTGCAGGGTTCAGGAGTTTGCTGTGTACAGAGTGCAGGGTTCAGGAGTTTGCTGTGTACGGTGTGCAGGGTTCAGGAGTTTGCTGTGTACGGAGTGCAGGGTTCAGGAGTTTGCTGTGTACGGTGTGCGTGGTTCAGGAGTTTGCTGTGTACAGAGTGCAGGGTTCAGGAGTTTGCTGTGTACAGAGTGCAGGGTTCAGGAGTTTGCTGTGTACGGTGTGCAGGGTTCAGGAGTTTGCTGTGTACGGAGTGCAGGGTTCAGGAGTTTGCTGTGTACGGTGTGCGTGGTTCAGGAGTTTGCTGTGTACAGAGTGCAGGGTTCAGGAGTTTGCTGCATACGAAGCACAGGGTACAGGAGTATGCTATGCGCAGTGTGCAACATCTGACCTCTGCACCCTCCACTCTCCTTCAATCCTCCCACCTCTGCCTCCACAGCCCTCACACCCCCTGCCCTCAGACTGCAACACGCTGGATAAAAAAAACAAAAAAAAATAAAGCATAGAAGTCGGAGCTGTCAGGAACCTCCGACACTGATGAGCCAACCGCACATGCGCTCAGCTCGGAAACAGCCGGCGCTGCTAGAGGGACTGAGGAGGTGAGAGAGCAGGAGATGTTCCCTTGGAGATCGGCTGGCCGTGCATGCACTCACACAGAGCCGGCGCCGCTCGCATGATGAAGGATGTTTACTCTTGTTGCCTGGGAGACAAAAGAGGTGGCGGTCGCGGGCCTTGTGTTTGCCACCTGTGCCCTATAGTGTTGCAACAACCACTAATGTTAAAATATATAGAACGGTTTATACAAAAGAAGTATATATTAAAAAATATAAAAACAGTTAATACTCTTTTAGAATCCCTATAGACTTGATAGAGATTAAAAATGATTAACTGTAAATGTGGAAATCTGATTAATTTAAAGTTTTAGTTGCATTCAATTGTAGCGCACCCCACATAGGAGCCGCTGGTGAATAGGGATCCCCCACCCTGCACTGCCAGGCACACTGAATTTTCACAAGTCTCCCAGAGTCAGAAAGTGGGCCAGTACTTTATGTTATTTTAGGGGGGGATACAACTTGGATAAGGATTGGGAAGATTATGGGACTTTAATCAACTCTTTAGGGACAACTCTTCTATATACAGCTATATACACTCCTCAGTGCCTCCAGCACACTTGCTTGCAGAACTTCAGACTCAGCTGGGACACTTTAGTGAATCTGGAAAAAAAGTAACAGCCAGATATTCTAGCAAAAAGCCCTTTACAGGTAGGGACCCCGGGCCCCTTGGGTTGTGTAGCAAATACAGTGTTCAGAGCCCATAACTGTGGCTATTGATCCCAGCACCACCGCTTCAGGCACTGCCAGCCCACCCGGCTGCCGCTGCCCCTTTCACTAGCCCTCCTGGCTACTTCTCCACAGTCCTCCCAGACTGGCTCTACAACCATCTCAGACTGCACACTCACCAGTCACCCGGCTGTCTTGTCCCTGGAGATCGCCTGGACATGCCGATTCCCTCCCGCAGTCCTCACACCTGCTCCCATGCATCCAGGACAGGACTCCTCTGTGTGTTGTAAGAGGATCCCTGCAGCACCCAAGCCCCAGGCCCAAGGTCACCCCCCCACCCAGACTAGGGGGCACCCTCAAGGGCCAACGACAGCCTCCGCAGCACTCCATCTCCAGCTTCCACCTGATTCCCTCTGCTGACATGACTCAGAGTATTTAAGAGATGCCCTTCCCCTGCTTTCCCACTTGCTGGACCCTCCCCAGTACTCCAGGCAGTTTCTCCTAACCTCCCTCCCATTCTTCTGGAAGCTTCTCCAAGGTTCCAGCAAGTAGGGTGAGATACCAGAGGTGCTGCTTGATGAGTCAACCCAGAGGGTGCTACACAATCATTGTATGCAAAGAAATTCTTAAACCGGGTGCAATGTTTCACATTCATTTTAATTTAACTTTTATAGCCTGTCTGATTTTACATTTCTCTGCCCTTTGTAAGTCCAACAACTTCTGTGGTTCATACACACTGGGATGGATTTACTAAAGGCAAACAGACTGTGTACTTTGCAGGTGCAGTTGCACTCTTTTCCCCCAGAACTTAGCAAATGTGGTAAAGCTCTGCTGATTTCAATCATCCAATCATATGCAAGCACAATTTTTTATTTGATTTTTTTAATTTTCCTTGCACCTGATTGGATATTCTTTCTTTACACAGTCCGTCGCCTTTAGTAAATCCACTCCACTGCATTTTACACTTTAATTTAAAGAAAAAGGTGAACAAACACTACACAGGAAAGTAGTTATAATACTTGGCAACCCCTTGAAGAGTTAAAAAAATGGCAGCAGCATCTTTAAAGTCATTGTAAAGTAAATATTTTTTTTTTTAAATAACAAACATATACTTACCTCCATTGTGCAGCTTGTTTTGCACAGAGTGGCCCTGAACCTGCTCTTCTGGGGTCCCCCGGCGGCTCTCCCAGCTTCTCCCCACATCTGATACCCCTTCAGAGAAGCGCTTCCCAGAGGGCGTGCTCCCGAGGTCAGCATTCGCGTCCATAGAGGCCGAATGCGGGATTCGGCCCCGCCCCCGGGGCTTGTGTCATTGGATTTGATTGACAGCAGCAGGAGCCAATGGCTGCACTGCTATCAATCTATCCAATCGGGAACCCTGGGCAGAGAGACAGCGCGTCCTGGTGGGTCAAGATCGAGGGTTCAGGTAAGTAAAACGGGGGGCTGGGGGGCCGGTCACTGACAGGTGTTTTTTCACCTTAATGCATAGGATGCGTTAAAGTGAAAAAACACGTAGGTTTACAACTCCTTTAACATTTGACACTTCCTTGTACGTCTGATACCTGCACCTGCCTACTGTAGATACCTCTTTCTCCCAACTGTTACATAACTAGTGTGTCCCTAAAGAAGATAATATCTTACATAAGTTTATATGGTCTGTATCAAATGTTGCTTTATGCATTGACATACCTCCTTAGATCCAGTCTGTCCACACGGTATGGTCACCTGCTGACTTGGCATTATCCACAGACTGCTTAACTCATCAATAAAACACATAATTTGAATCCAATGCTATTTTACTTTAGCTGATTGCAGTACAGAGGATGTTTTTTTCCAGTCTTTTAAAGTATAAGAGAACAATGACTTCCATGAGCCCTCTCTAACACTGACTGAGGGAATATGGCAGAAGAGGGGAAGGTCTACCTAAGACTAAACTAACCAGGCTAACAAGAGAGGGGGACAGCAGAAGATACCAAAATCACACTAGTAGATAAGTTGCAGTGGCCCAAAGCTGCCACTAGATGTCAGCATACTACAGAAAAATGATAACCGTATGCAGTCCAATAAACAGAAAAACTACATGAAAGTGGAGCAGAATAGTAAGTGAAAATCAGATGGTTAGTATTCATGTTAGGCATGATTGGGTCCAAGCCAAAGGTCTTGGAAGTGGCACTTTACAAATGAATATAAAAATGTTGGCCAAACAATTCTTGTTTCTCTTAAAAGTCATCATAATTTTCATTTTAATTATCATCAGCTTCATAATTTTTCCACCAATCTGCAATGGTGGCTTTAAAGTGTTTGTAAACCCCCGACTGTCACTTTTACCTATAGGTAAGCCTAGAATAAGGCTTACCTACAGGTAGTGGAAATATCCTCTAAACGTAGCGTACCAATGATGCCCTCCATGCCGTTTCTTCATTAACAATTGCCGTGACTGACGTGTCTCCGGCCAGTCACAGAGCTGGAGTCCGTGGCCCCGGAAGGAAGAGGGGGGAAGATGGATGCAGCCACCAGCAGGGACAGTGTGGGCTTCGTTTGCAGGTAAGTGCCACATAATGGGCTAGTATGCGATGTGTACTAGCCCATTATGCTTTTACTTTGCAGGGGAAAGCAGGGGGAAAAAGAGGAAGTAAAACCCATCATGGTTTTTTTCCTCTTTAAAATGGGCAACAAAAAGGGCATAAGACCTATTGTTCTGATAAGTCCTTCTGTCCTGATAAGTCCATAGTCCTTCTACTGGGGCATAAGACCTATTGTTCTGATAAGTCCTTCTATCCTGATAAGTCCATAGTCCTTCTACTGGGGCATAAGACCTATTGTTCTGATAAGAACAATAGGTCTTATGCCCCAGTAGAAGGACCATGGTCCGAAACATGTCGGGTTGCTAGCCTATTGCGCTTCTGATGCCACGCATTGTTCTTTTATTTCATGTGATCACTCTTTGCATCCATCATGATTGGTGGTGTGTACATTTTAGATTTTAGATTTTTTTAATAATCACCTTTATACTTGGATTCATCTGCACCATTAGGGTGACCACATGTCCCGGATTGCCCGGGATTGTCCCTTATTTCAGATTTCTGTCCCATGTCCTGGGCATCTTCATTCCGGGACAATACAGTGTCCCGGAATGAAAAAAAAAAACACGCCGCCAGCCAGCTGAGCCAGTCATTTACACAGCGCCACGCCAGCAGTCTGCCCTCGCCCGCCACCACCACCCTTATTACACACTAGTACAACACTACACAGTCAGCTGAGGGCCGGCTGACAAGTGGGAACTGCAGTCAGTGTGGGCACCCGGTAGACGGCTGAGCAGCGTGCCTCAGAGAGAGAGCAGCCAGCTACAGACACCACACCACCAGACCAGACAGAGAACAGTCCCTTACTGCTGGTAAGGATCATCCAGCCCAGCCTGTGCCATTGGCGCGGTTGTTTCCAGTCCTGAGTCCCGCTCGCAGTACATTGCAGCAGCCAGCGATATCCCCGACTGCCTGAGGTGAGACCCCCATGCTGACCCGCTGAGAAACAGGTAAGTGCTGGGCCGCATCTAATGGGGCACAGTAGTGGTAATTGACGAGCACACTGGCAGCATCTGATGATGGGACACAGTAGCGACACTTTATGGGCACACTGACAGCATCTGATGGGGCACATCTGATGGGGCACAGTGGTGACAATTGATCAGCACACTGGCAGCATCTATGACATCATGACAGTAATGAAGGAGAAGGTGATACAAACGAGGGACAGTAAAGAAGCAGAGCGTCACGGAGCTGCAGCAGCAGGCTGTGAGCGCAGGACAACATGACAGATGCTTTGGATGCACTGTCGTCTGTGTTAAGAAAATAGGGTCCCGCTTTAAGAGTTGCAGTGGGCATGGCGGTGGGCAGAGCCAAAACATTAGGAATCACGGGGCAGAGAGGAAGACAGGGTCAGTGTAGAGTGGAGGAGGAAGAGATTACACTGCACCCTCGCCGCTCCATCGGTCTGGCAATGGCGTCGGCGGAATTATTGGCACAACTCCGGGCAGCGGTGGTGAAGGAGGGTGTCGCATGGCTCCAGGACCAGGTAGCGGCGGTGGCGGCAGAACGGGAGGCAGCAGTGCGGGGGGGATGGCGGAGACACCCCGGGCGCGGCGTTCTAGGCCGCCCGAGCGGTTCAGCCCAGAGGTAGGCCTCCGGGGGGGCCCCACGGACGGCGCTGCACCCCCGGTCGTGAAGCAGGGGGGTCACGGGGGGCTCAGGCAGAGAGGGCTACCCCGACCTCCGCCCCAGCCGGGGAGAGGAGCAGCAGACATACTGCCAGGATCGGCGCCAGGAGGAGGGGAATGGGGAGCCTGGCTGGGGGGTCTGGGACATCGCAGGAGTTTGCGCCACCCGCACGGCGTCAGTGCTTGGCACAGGCCGGGGCGGTGGAGGGCCAGGGGCCTAGAAAGACAGAGGGGCCTAAGGCCTGTATCACGTTCCTGGGTATCGAGATTGATTCGATCACTATGGAATGCAGGCTGCCCGCTGATAAATTGGCGGCGTTGCAGGAGGAAATCCGGGGAACGGTCAGGGTCCGCAAGCTGCAGTTGCGGCAGCTGCAATCACTTTTGGGCAAGCTCAATTTCGCTTGTCGAATCATCCCGATGGGGCGTATTTTTCTCACGCAGGTTGGCCGCGGCTACTGCTGGGGTTAGTGCTCCCACGCATTATGTGACACTGAAGAGAGATCACAGGGAAGACCTGCGAGTGTGGCAGGCTTTCCTGGAGTCGTACAACGGTAGGGCGTTTTGGCTGTCAGGTCCCATTAGTAACTGGGACCTGGACTTGTTCACAGACGCGGCAGGATCGTCTGGATTTGGGGCATACCTTAAAGGGCAGTGGTGCGCGACACCATGTCTGAAGGAGTGGGCGGAGGCTGGGTTCCTGAAGAACCTTGTGCTGTTAGAACTGTTCCCCATTGTGGTGGCTCTGGAGATCTGGGGGGAATAGTTTCGGAACCTCAAGGTGCGCTTGCATTGCGACAACCTGGGGGTAGTCCAGGTGGTCAATCAGCTGTCCGCGGCTTCTGGGCCGGTAGTCAGGCTAGTACGCCATTTGGTGTTACGCTGCTTACAGGTGAATGCCTTCATATATGCTGTACACCTGCCTGGGGTTTCCAACACGGTAGCTGACGCTCTGTCTCGTTTTCAGTGGGACAAGTTTCGGGGGCTGGCACCGGAGGTAGAGCGTCATGGGATCAGCTGCCCAGAGTGGAGGTGGCAAATAGCCTTGGACTCGCAGCAAGGTGGATCGAGTCGTCTGTGAGTAGGACTACGTGGAAAGCTTACTCGAGGGTATGGCAGGAATGGTTTGACTGTTTGGCAGCGATCGGCATGGCCCCGGGCGATGCGGGCATGGCTCAGGCTGTGTTTTACTTCCTTAGCGCAGCTATGGAAAAGGGGGTGTCAGCGGCCTCGATAGACAGAAAACTGGCGGGGTTGGCCTTTTCGTTCAAATGGGAAGGGGGTCGTGACTACACCAAAGAGTTTTGGTTGCGGCAAGCAGTAAAAGGTTATTAGAGGGAGCACAGGCGGAGGGATGGGAGACGTCCAGTTTCCTTTCATGTGCTCCACAGCCTTTGCCGGGCACGGGGGGTGGTGTGTAGGGTGGCATGCGAACAAGTGCTATTTAGGGTGGCCTTTTCTGTGACTTTCTTCGGGGCCTTTCGAATTGGCGAGCTGTTTTGTCCGGCCAAGTCCAGAGCAGGGGGATTAAAATTGGAGGAGGTGGAGTTAGGCCGGGATGTCTTGAGGATCTGGTTGCGCAGGTCCAAAACGGATTAGGTAGGCAGGGGTAGGTGGGTGGAAGTTGGCTCGATTGCGGAGGGTGATATCTGCCCTGTGAGGGCGGTGGAAGCTTTCCTGCGAGTCAGGCCGCAAGGCCCGTGCCCCTTTTTTATACATGGGGACGGTTCTTTTTTGTCCATGTTCCAGTTCCGGGGGTGTTTAACCACTTGGGTACCGCGCTATTGCCAAATGACGGCAACAGCGCGGACCCACATTTCCGGGACGTCGTCCCGGATACGAGCGGCCTGCGCGCCCCCTGAGGGGCGCGCGCGGCGCGCTCTGTGATCGGCGAGTCCGTGAGACTCGCCTGATCACCGATCCGTGCAAGGGGTCGATCCCGACCCCTTATCACGTGATCAGCTGTCAGCCAATGACAGCTGATCATGTGATAGAACGGAGCCGGTAATCGGCTATTATTCCTCCTCGCGCTGACAGCGCGAGGAGAGAAAAAAAAAGCCGATCACCGGCGGCCGTGATCGGGACATCAGTCCCGATCACGGCCAGCAATACAGCTGACCACCTGCCCCCTGCCAGTGCCCACCTGCCCACCGCCGTGCCATCCTGAATAAAAGTAAGTGCCCCCCATCAGTGCCCCCATCAGTGCCCCCATCAGTGCCCATAGTGCCCACAGTGCCACCTACAGTGCCACCCACAATGCCACCCACAGTGCCATCCAGCAGTGCCACCAACAGTGCCACCCACAGTGCCCACAATCTGCCTCAAAGGTGCTGCGACCCAGTGCCGCCCATCAGTGCCCAGCAGTGCCGCCCATCAGTGCCCAGCAGTGCCGCCCATCAGTGCCCAGCAGTGCCACCTATCAGAGCCACCTATCAGTGCCACCTATCAGTGCCCATCAGTCCCATCTATCAGTGGTACCTATCAGTGCCCATCCGTGCCACCCATCCATGCCACTTATCCGTGCCACCCATCCATGCCATCTTATCTGTGCCCATCTTTGCCCATCAGTGCCGCCTTATCTGTGCCCATCGGTGCCGCCTTATCTGTGCCTATTAGTGCCGCCTTAACTATGCCTATCAGTGCCCACCAGTGCAGCCTATCAGTGCCCACCAATGCAGCCCATCAGTGCCCACCAATGCAGCCCATCAGTGCCCACCAATGCAGCCATCAGTGCCGCCTAATCAGCGCACTTCAATGAAGGAGAAAAATGACCCGTTTGCAAAATTTTATAACAAACTATTAAAACATGATTTATTTTTTTTATTTTTTTGCATCTTTTTTTGTTTGTTTAGCAAAAAATAAAACTCCAAGCTGTAACTAAATACCACCAAAAGAAAGCTCTATTTGTGGGAAAAAAATGATAAAAATTTCATTTGGGTACAGTGTTGTATGCCCGCGCAATTGTCATTCAAAGTGCATCAGCGCTGAAAGCTGAAAATTGGTCTGGGACTGAGGGGGGTTTAAGTGCCCAGTAAGCAAGTGGTTAAGAAATGCCTAGTGGTGGAGGGTTTGGATCCAAAAACATTTTCTGCACACTCATTCCGCATTGGGGCAGCTATTGAGGCGTCCAGGGCGGGACTTAGTGCTGAGGCAGTGAAGAGGATTGGCAGGTGGGATTCAGAGAGGTTTAGGTCGTATGTTAGGCCTCATATGATAGCGTGAGCTGGGGTGGCTTGGGTGTGGGGTGAAAATGTGTTTCTGGGTGGTTGCTGGTATCTGTTATTTACTTGTTTTTGTTTACATGTTTTACAGTTGGATTGGCTTGGATTCTGGGCCATTCCTATGTGTTTTGGGGATCTAAAAGAGCCAATGTTCGTCCAAATGGGAGACAGCTTCGGATTCCTCGGAGCGAGGCTCAGGTTCGCTGGATTGGGGTACCCGGTATGCAGTGGAACAGGGTTCTGGGTGAGGTACACAGGTTCTCTCGATTAGACCGCCCGCCGGATGTGCTGCTTCTGCACGTTGGAGGCAACGATATGGGGGTCAGATCTATGAGAGACCTCATTAGAGACATAAAATGCGACTTTCTCCGGCTCAAAGCCTCTTATCCAGACATGGTACTAGTGTGGTCGGACATGGTTAGCAGATTGTCTTGGAGGTGGGCGATGTCGGATAAAAAGGTTGATAGGGTGAGGGTCAAGGTTAATAAAGAGGTTAGTAGGTTTTTTATCAGGAATGGGGGGTTGGCGGTCCGACACAGGGAGCTGGAGTGTGAGACGTGGAGGTATTTGAGGAGTGATGGGGTGCATTTGAACGAGGCTGGGACGGATTTGTGGACCCTAGGTATACAGGAAGGGATCCAAAGGGGATTGAGTGTGTGGCGGTGCTCGAAAGGGTAAGGCTTTACCACCTTTCGAGCTGTGGCAGTGTCCTGGGGGGTAGTTGAGAAGGTTAAGTGGTACAGGTGGAGAATAGGTGGTACCCATCCATGGTGATGGGGGTGGTTGGATTGGTACTTCACGGTTACATGGGGTTAACCGGAAGAGTAAAAACGGGTAGGTCACTGCATTGGTTGGGATAGCCTCCGAGACAGGGGATTCCGTCTGGAGGTCAAGAGGTTAAAAGGTAATGTGCAGTGGCCAGTAGGGTTGATTATATGCTATGACCCAGGATACAGTTAATGGAATGTTTACAAGTTATGGTTATTTATTGAAAGTTATTTTTGTTATTTATATTTATATATCTATTTTGGTTAAATAAATCAAGGCCTGTTGGCCCTTTACTCCAAACTCAGTCTGGTCTGGTTAATGGGGAAGTTGGGTTTGGAGAGTTGGGATATGTGGAGATGGTTACATAATAATGCAGAAGTAGGTCAGACAATACAGAGGTCATGACAAGTGAGGATATATGAAGGTAACACAATGGAACAGAGTAACAGTAATGAAGGTGACGCTAATAAAGGTGACACACAGGGAACTGAGAGGACATTGATGAAGTGAATTGAACTAAGTGACTTAGTTAAAAAAAAGTATCAAAAATCATCTTTTTTTGGGCGGGCGTGGGTGGTGCTGGGGGGGTGTCCCTGAATGGCAGTTTGGAAATGTGATCACCCTATGCACCATGCGGAGGCCCTTTGTTCTATCTTTTTTCCCTCATGATTGGATTCATTGATTGGATGTCGTTTGGAGCACTCTTTCAGCTGGTGACCGATCTAAGGACCAGGCACGTTTGCCCATAAGGAGTTCCCGGCGTGTATCATCCGCCAGTCATCTTCCTGGATGTGCATGTCAGAGTATACCATCACACCATTACAGCTCTCGATTGGGGACCTGCTTGGTTGATTGCCTAAACGCCTGTTTGACCCACCGCGACACGGCGTGTGTGTCTACCCTCTGTGGTAAGCGTACCCAATCTCTCTGTTGTTATATATGCATATCTGCGAATGCTACATGGAGAAATCTGCTTAACTACGTTCATCATCATTCAAAGAGGCTTTACTTCTAAGTTCCTTTTAAATAGGACTATACAGTACTTGAATATGACTATACAGTACTTGAATAGGACTATACAGTACTTAAAGCGGGATTCCACCCTAAAGTGGAACCTCCGCTGATCGGATCCCTCCCAACCCTCCGGTGTCACAATTGACACCTTTCAGGGGGGAGGGGGGTGGAGATACCTGTCAAAGACAGGTATTTACACCCACTTCCGGGCATAGACTCCCGTGGGAGTCTACGCCATTTCCTGCCCTGCCGCGCTGTCTGCTGGGACACACACGGGTCCCAGTGACAGCGCAGAGATTTCCTATTGCGCGGCGCAACTCGCGCATGCGCAGTAGGGAACCGGGAAGTGAAGCCGATTCGCTTCACTTCCTGATTCCCTCACCTAGAATGGTGGCAGCAGCAGCCGAGAGCCGAGCGATCGATCGGCCTTGGCTGCCGGCATCGCTGGAACCCGGGACAGGTTAGTGTCCATTTATTAAAAGTCAGCAGCTGTAGTATTTATAGCTGCTGGCTTTTAATATTTTTTTTTTTGGTGGAATCCCTCTTTAATAGAGGAGCATTTATTTGCACTTTTGGTGATCAGACTTGTGATTGGTTCCTGTTTCACAGATATATTTTTAACGCTAGTTTACACTACATAGAAAAAATCTTTATTTCACTTTACAGTAATATATTTATTATAAATGTGTACACTGTTTTTGTCACCAGTGAGTAATCATTACTCACTTATACACTTATCCCTGGGTGTTATTCTGGAGAATTTGAATTTCTCACAAGCGCTGCATTTTTTATTTTTAATGGTTAACAAATGGAACGGTGGCCCTGCCAAGAGTCCTTACCCATGAATGTCCAGTGCTGATATCAGCATCGGTTTACAATAGTCTTTCTACATAGCTGTTCCATTGAACTATACATTTTCCTCCAGAGGTTATTAGGGGTTGCTTCAGCAGTGAGCAAATTCTGCCACTCAGATAAGTAACCACTGTGCCAATTATCCTTTTATCTGTCTGTAAGTCGGGGTTCTTCTTCACACCACAAATGCAAGGAGAATTCTTCCCACTGACCATCATGCTGATGTACCATTAGCCATAGATAGAGTAATTATAAGCGGGGTTCCCTGTAACCAGAAAGTTATTTCAAGGGTTCCTAAATGTTAAAAATGTTAAAAGTGGCTGTAAACTTCGGACATGAAATATGAACAAAGCATAACCTTCTATAGTGTGCACTTGTCTCCATTAAAGGAGAAGTACAGTCAAAGCTCGTTTGGCTGTACTTCTGTGGATCACAGGAGTGCAGTTAGTTTTGCCCTCCTGTGACGCAGCTGAAGTCCGCTCTCTGCTGACGTCACAGAAGTTGGTCCAGGGTTCGCGTCATCACAACAATAGAAGTCGAGACCAACACCCGTCTCAGCCATTCAGCAAGCCGCTGAGAGCCTGAGCTGGCTGCTCCCACTCTCGCCCCTCCACAGCTCAGCGCTCCAGTGAGCGAGGAGGGGGCAGAGCAGAGAGCTGTGACTGACAGCAGCTCTCTGTTTGGGGAGCTGTGAGAACCGAGGGAGCGGCGATGTTCGATCGCTCGGTTCTCAGTGTAGAGGCATCGGGGGGACAGACACGTAGGTATAGTGCCTTGTAAAATTAATGATACTCCTGGGAATTTTGTCATGTTACAACCAAAAACAAACATTTTATTTTATTGGGATTTTGTGTGATAGATCAACACAAAGCGGCACATATTTGTGAAGTGAAAGGAAAATGATTAATGGTTTTAAAAAAAAAATTTTTTAAATACAAATGTGAAAAGTGTGGTATGCATTTGTATTCAGCCCCTTTACTCTGATAACCCTAACTAAAATCTAGTGGAACCAAATGCTTTCAGAAGTCACCTAATTAGTAAATAGAGTCCACCAGCGTGTCATTTTATCAAAGTATAAATACAGCTGTTCTGTGAAGTCATCAGAGGTTTGTTAGAAAACCTTAGTGAACAAACAGCATTATGAAGGCCAAGGAACACACCAAACAGGTCAGGGATGAAGTTGTGGAGAAGTTTAATGTAGTGTTGTGTTATAAAAAAAATATACCAAGCTTTGAACATCTCACAGAGCACTGTTCAATTCATCATTTGAAAATGGAAAGAGTATGGCAAAACTGCAAACCTACCAAGACATGACCATCCACCTAAACTGACAGGCCAGACAAGGAGAGCACTGATCAGAGAAGCAGCCAAGATGGTAACTCTGGAGGAGCTGCAGAGATCCACAGCTTAGGTAGGAGAATCTGTCCACAGGACAACTATTAATCACGCACTAATATACATAAATCTGGCCTTTATGGACGAGTGGCAAGAATAAAGCCATTGTTGAAAGTAAGCCATAGGAAGTCCCATTTGCAGTTTGCGTGAAGCCATGTGGGGGGCACAGCAAACGTGAAAGAAGGTGCTCTGGTCAGAGGAGACCAAAATGTAACTTTTCTGTGGGGTGGGTGCAGGGTGCATAGCGAGGGGTGCAGAGTTCTGTGGGTTGGGTGCAGGGTGCATAGTGAGGGGTGCAGGGTTCTGTGGGGTGGGGGCAGGGTGAAAAATTATAGGTGCAGTGTTCTGTGGGGGCAGGGTGCACAGTGAGGGATGCAGGGTTCTGTGGGGTGGGGGCAGGGTGCACAGTGAGGGGTGCAGGGTTCTGTGAGCTGGGGGCAGGGTGCACAGTGAGGGGTGCAGGGTTCTGTGGGGTGGGGGCAGGGTGCACAGTGAGGGGTGTAGGGTTCTGTGGGATGGGGACAGGGTTCGCAGTGAGTGGTGCAGGGTGCTGTGGGGTGGGGGCAGGGTGCACAGTGAGGGGCGTAGGGTTCTGTTGGTTGGGGGCAGGGTTCGCAGTGAGGGGTGCAGGGTTCTGTGGGGTGGGGGCAGGGTTCGAAGTGAGGGGTGCAGGGTTCTGTCGGGTGGGGGCAGGGTTCGCAGTGAGGGGTGCAGGGTGCTGTGGGGTGGGGGCAGGGTTCGCAGTGAGGGGTGCAGGGTTCTGTGGGGTGGGGGCAGGGTGCATAGTGAGGGGTGCAGGGTGCTGTAGAGTAGGTCAGTATAGGGTGAGGGGTGCAGGGCAGATGGAAGGCACAGGGTCAGGAGAGGTGCAGAGAACAGTGTCAGAGGGGACTCCAGATAGCCTGGCAGGGTTAGGAGAAGATGGATGGAGCCAAATACAGGGCAATATAAGAAGAAAACCTGTTAGAGTCTACAAAAGACTTGAGACTGAGATGGAGGACAATGACCCTAAACATACAGCCAGAGCTACAATGGAATTGTTTAGATCAAAGCATATTCATGTGTTCAAATGGCCCCATCAAAGTCCAGACCTAAATCCAATAGAGAATCTCTGGCAAGACTTGAAAATTGCTCTTCACAGACACTCTCCATCCAATCTGACAGAGCTTGAGCTATTTTACAAAGAAGAATGGGCAAAAATGTCCCTCTCTAGATGTGCAAAGCTGGTAGAGACATCCCCATAAAGACTTGCAGCTGTAATTGCAATGAAAGGTGGTTCCACAAAGTATTGACTCAGGGGGGCTGAATACAGATGCACACCACACTTTTCACATATTTATTTGTAAAAAATTATGAAAACCATTTATCATTTTTCTTCCACTTCACAATTATGTGCCACTTTGTGTTGGTCTATCACATAAAATCCCAATAAAATAGTGGTAGGAAAACTTCTCTTTTAAGAGCACTAATGCCACGCACAAACGATCGGACTATCCGGTGGACTTAGTCCGGTGGACAAACCTCCGGACTTTGAAGCGGAGGTCTGCCGGACTTTCCGAACGAGCGGACCTGCCCACCCACGACCGGACTTTTCCTGCGGACTAGGTGTGGCGGACAAGCTGGACTTTTGAAATGAACAGACTTGCCCACACACGGAGGAAAGTCCTTTCATTTTCAACATGGCTCCAGGTAGACGAGACTAGCGAAAGACGACGATTAACACCTCGCTGGCCCCGTCACCTGGTATGGACTTAAAGTGGAAGCCCTACGCCAAAAAAACAGCGTGGGGGTCCCCCCAAAGTCCATATGAGACCCTTATCTGAGCACTTAGCCCAGGAAAGGGGGTGGGGACAAGCGAGCGCCCCCCTCTTGAGCCATACCAGGCCGCGTGCCCTCAACATGGGGGGTGCTTTGGGGAAGGGGGGCCCTGCGGCCCCCCAACCTCAAAGCACCTTGTCCCCATGTTGATGAGGACAGGGGCCTCTTCCCGACAACCCTGGCCGTTGGTTGTCGGGGTTTGCGGGTGGGGGGCTTATCGGAATCCGGGAGCCCCCTTTAATAAGGGGGCCCCCAGATACCAGCCCCCCACCCTATGTGAATGAGTATGGGGTACAATGTCCCCTACCCATTCACCTGGTGAAAAAAGTTTAAATAAAACGCAACACAAGGTTTTAAAATAATTTATTGCACAGCTCCGGTGGTCTTCTGTCTTGGGGGGGTCTTCTCGCCGGACTCCTCCGCTATCTTCTACTAGCTCTTTTACTAGCGGAGGAGCCTGGCTTTCTTCTTCCAACTTCGGGGGTCTTGTCCCCCTCTTCGGTTCTCCTTGCCAGGCCTCCGCTTTCTTCTCCCAGCTCTTTTACTAGCAGTGGCCCGGTCTTCTGTTGCCGCTGTCACCGCCTTCTCTTCCTCTCTTCTTCTTCTCTTCTTCCTTGAGATGTTAACTCAACGCTCTCTCTGGCCGTAATGACAGGAACGTGTTGTGCGGAAACTTATATAGGGACAATGGGCGGGGTCACCGGGTGATGTCACATGATGACCCCGTCCCTTATGATGTCACAGTCCCAGCATCTTCCGGGACTGTGACATCAAAAGGGGTGGGGACATCACCCGGTGACTCCGCCCATTGTCCCTATATAAGTCGCCGCACAACGCGTCCCTGTCATTGTGGCCAGAGAGAGCGTCGAGTCAACATCTCAAGGAAGAAGAAGGAAAGAGGAGAAGAAGAGAAGGTGGCGGCGTCAGAAGACCGGGCCACCGCTAGTATAAGAGCTGGGAGAAGAAAGCGGGTTAAGAAGAACCGAAGAGGGGGACAAGACCCCCGAAGTCGGGGGTAGGGCTTCCATTTTCCTGACCGGCCGGGCTGCGTGCTTGGATAAGGGTCTGATATGGACCTTGGGGGGGACCCCCATGCCATTTTTTCAGTGTAGGGCTTCCCCTTTAAACCCATACAAGGTGACAGGACCAGCGAGGTGTCAATCTCACCGATGACCTCCTTCGCTAGTCCCGTCTACCTGGAGCCCCGTTTAAAATGAACAGACTTTTCTCCGTGTACGGGCAAGTCCGTTCATTTCAAAAGTCCAGTGGACTAGCACACAGACGGCCGGATTTTCCGCCAGACTGCTGAGTCCGACGGCCAATTTTGAGTCAAAACTTCTTTCTAAGTCCGCCGGACTTTTGGGAAAAAAAGTCCACCGGAGCCCACACACGGGCGGATTGTCCGGCAGACTCTGGTCTGCTGGACAAAGTCCGCCAGATAGTCCAATCGTGTGTACGGGGCATAAGTGTCATTTCACTCTGCTGCTTCGTTCCTCTGCTATCAGCATGAGTCACTTCTGAAAAGTTTTCCTGACACCAAGAGATAAATGGTGACGGGGAGAGATCTCCAGCATTTTGACAGCCTCAGCTCCATTCCTGTGTGGAAAGGGGAGGGGGTCCCTTCCCTCCAATCAGCTCTCAGAGCTCTCAGAGCTGAGCTCTGCAGAGTGTAATTTCAGCTCTCTGCCCCCTTTCTTCTGAACTCTCAGGCAAGGTTTATACATTCTGAACTTTCAACAGATGTACAGAAGAGAAGACTGGGGATACAGATAAAAATTATGTAGGAGGATTGTTTTTATGATAACTTTTAAGCTGAACTCCAGCTTTTGTTGCACTTTACACAGTTTGCTACACTTTACATAGTCCCTACATGTGAGGCCGCTGGATGTGCTGTACAAACTGTATGTAGCTGAGGCTACCTACAGTACAGCATACTTTACTCTGGATGTTCTGGATTCGAGCCAAGATGTCCTGTCTAATACCCAGAACACAGTAGAGTCTATCTGATCAGCCCTCAGCCATTCAGAGAAAGCGATGTATTCTAGCAATGAATTCAAAGCTTCCTCTGACTGTCTGAGTCAGAGAGGCGGGCTGATGATGTCACAACCTCTGACTCAGCCAATCAGAGGAAGCTTTGTATCCATTGCTAGAATCTTTTCTCTGAATGGCTGAGCGAGCGCTGATCAGATAGACTCTTCTGTCTTCCGGAATGAGGCAGGAAGTCTCGGGTCCAACTCAGAACATGGTAGGATGTGCTATATGTAGCCTCAGCTAAATACAGCTTATACAGCACATCCAATGGCCTCCCATGTTAATGAGGGACATAGTTAATTTGGGCCAGCTTGGCCGAAACCACCTATGTAAATTGTATGAAAAGCTGGAGTTCAGCTTTAATGTTGAGAATGTTGGCTGGTGTACAAAACAATCAATGGCAGTTGTGTTGTCAATCTTTTATAGTAAATAATACAATTGTACTTTAGAAACATTCCAACCTGCAGAGTATTAATCGTGGAAGGAGCTTTGATTCTGACTGTAGGCATCTTAAAGACTGCTCTGCCAGTTTGTCTTGTGGAAATTATGTAGTAAATGAGCCACAATGCTCTGGGAATGTAGCTTTTATCTCAACATGTTTTGAGAGTGTCTGCTCCTTTGATCATGGAAATAGAAATTACTCACCAAGATAATTATGGAGGGCTGCCAATGCTGCTTACAAGATCCTCTAAGCCAATAATAATACTGATAATTATAATAGCCAGGTCAACACAGTGATCCGTGTTGTGGAGTATGTTCTGCCAGAACTTCTTTACTTGGATGTCCAGCAAGAATTCAGTATGCATCCTCATTCCAGCAGCAGACAACAAAGCTCTGTTCATTGCCAATATAGACGCCCATTACAAAGGCTGTACCTTCTGTTCAAATCATTTTGTTTATTTTATTGCATATGGGTAGATGGACACGCCTGTTCTCAGTTGTAGGAACATGTTGGAACATGTTAACGCCAACATTCTACTGACTGGTCGAGCATTGGGATGGTCAATAAGCACAATGAAGGTTGAGACTTAAGCCAGCCATACAGTACATGGATTGAAATTCAGCCAGTTCAGCAGAGAGATTAGTGAATTACTGTATGATTCATACTCCATTAATGGTTTACCCCATGGTTCAGTGATGGGACCCTTAAGCCTCGTACACACGATCGGATTTTCTGACTGAAATTGTGTGATGACAGACTGTTGGTGGAAAATCCAACCGTGTATATGCTCCATTGGACAATTGTAGGATTTTCCACGGACAAATGTTGGATGGAAGGCTTAAAAATTTTCTGCAGACAAATGTCTGTTGTTGGATTTTTCGAGTGTGTGTACACAAGTCTGTCAGACAAAAGTCCAAAGTACAAACACGCATGCTCGGAAGCAAGGATGAGCCACAAGCGGTCCGTTTTGTAAACTAGCATTCATAATGGAGAATTAACATTTGTGACGCGGCAAATTATAAAATCTCGAAATGCAGCGCATATTATCTTCTTCTTTAACCACTTTCAGACCGGACCATTTTGCTGGTAAATGACCAGAGGTCTTTTTACACTTTGGCACTGCGCTGCTTTAACTGGTAATTGCGCGGTCATGCAATGTTGTACCCAAACAAAATTTGCGTCCTTTTCTTCCCACAAATAGAGCTTTCTTTTGATGGTATTTGATTGCCTCTGCGATTTTTATTTTTTGCGATATAAACGTAAAAAGACCGCAAATTTTGAAAAAAAATGATATTTTCTACTTTTTGTTATTAGAAAAATCCAATAAACTCAATTTTAGTCATACATTTAGGCCAAAATGTATTCAGCCACATGTCTTTGGTAAAAAAAAAGTCAATAATTGTATATTTATTGGTTTGCGCAAAAGTTGTCACATCTACAAACTAAGGTACGTTTTCTGGAATTTACGCAGCTTTTAGTTTACGACTGCCTATCTCATTTCTTGAGGTGCTAAAATGGCAGGGCAGTACAAAACCCCCCCAAATGACCCCATTTTGGAAAGTAGACCCCCTAAGGAAATTGATAAGAGGCATGTTGAGCCCATTGAATATTTTATTTTTTTGCCTCAAGCGATTGAATAATGACAAAAAAAAATTTTTTTTTTTTTTTTACACAAAGTTGTCACTAAATGATATATTGCTCACACATGCTATGGGCGTATGTGAAATGACACCCCAAAATAAATTCTGCTGCTTCTCCTGAGTACGGGGATATCACATATGTGGGACTTTTTGGGAGCCTAGCCGCGTACGGGGCCCCGAAAACCAAGCACCGCCTTCAGGCTTTCTAAGGGCGTACATTTTTGAGTTCACTTCTCACTACCTATTACAGTTTTGAAGGCCATAAAATGCCAAGATGGCACAAAACCCCCACAAATGACCCCATTTTAGAAAGTAGACACCCCAAGCTATTTGCTGAGAGGCATGTTGAGTTCATGGAATATTTTATATTTTGCCACAAGTTGCGGGAAAATTACAAACTTTTTTTTTTTTTTTTTTTTTTTCACAAAGTTGTCACTAAATGATATATTGCTCACACATGCCATGGGCATATGTGAAATGACACCCCAAAATAAATTCTGCTGCTTCTCCTGAGTACGGGGATACCACATATGTGGGACTTTTTGGGAGCCTAGCCGCGTACGGGGCCCCGAAAACCAAGCACCGCCTTCAGGCTTTCTAAGGGCGTAAATTTTTGAGTTCACTTCTCACTACCTATTACAGTTTTGAAGGCCATAAAATGCCAAGATGGCACAAAACCCCCACAAATGACCCCATTTTAGAAAGTAGACACCCCAAGCTATTTGCTGAGAGGCATGTTGAGTCCATGGAATATTTTATATTTTGCCACAAGTTGCGGGAAAATTACAAACTTTTTTTTTTTTTTTTTTTTTTTCACAAAGTTGTCACTAAATGATATATTGCTCACGCATGCCATGGGCATATGTGAAATGACACCCCAAAATAAATTCTGCTGCTTCTCCTGAGTACGGGGATACCACATATGTGGGACTTTTTGGGAGCCTAGCCGCGTACGGGGCCCCGAAAACCAAGCACCGCCTTCAGGCTTTCTAAGGGCGTTACAGTTTTGAAGGCCATAAAATGCCAAGATGGCACAAACCCCCCCCAAATGACCCCATTTTGGAAAGTAGACACCCCTAAATTTAGGGGTACACTAGTGAGACTAGGTAATAAATGGCGGGTGCCCTGAAACTATAAAAAAATAACTAACCAATCAGCGTCACCTGTAACAGTTATATGGTGATCACTGGTGAAAGGGTTAACTAGGGGGCAATCAGGGGGCTTTATGCGGTAGTATATGGGGGTCCCTGGCGCTATAAAAAGCTGCGGCGAACCTAAATACCTACCTGCCTAACTAGCGTCACCTGTGACACTAATACAGCGATCAGAAAAACGATCGCTTATTAGGCTGGGTTCACACTGGAGCGATGCGGGAACGCCACGAATGCGCGGCGGGTTCCCGCATCGCATGCCTCCCGGCGGCAGTTCACACTGCCCTATGCGAACTGCTGGGAGTGTCAGTGAAATGTTACTGACACCCCCAGATCAGTTCGCATATCGCAGTGCGATCTGCAAACTCGGATCGCATGGTGTGAACACCCATGCGATCCGATTCTGCTGCGGGCCAAAAAAAGGGTCCCGTGCGAATTTGCGGCGGGTGCGGCGGGTGTGGCGGGTGCGGCGAATGGCTGAACTCGAATCGCACAGAGATCGGATGTGATTTGCACTGCAGTGCGGTGCGAATCACATCCGTTCTCAAACCGCTGCAATGTGAACCTAGCCTTAGTGACACTGGCGACGGGGGGTGATCACGGGGTTAAACCTTTATTGGGGGGGTTAGGGGGGTACCTTAGAACTAAAGGGGGCTAACCCTAACTGCCCTAACAGTTATTAGTCACAAATGACACCCGCCGGGTGATCAGGGGGTTAAACCTTTATTAGGTAATAAATGGCGGGTGCCCTGAAACTATAAAAAAATAACTAACCAACCAGCGTCACCTGTAACAGTTATATGGTGATCACAGGTGAAAGGGTTAACTAGGGGGCAATCAGGGGGCTTTATGCGGTAGTATATGGGGGTCCCTGGCGCTATAAAAAGCTGCGGCGAACCTAAATACCTACCTGCCTAACTAGCGTCACCTGTGACACTAATACGGCGATCAGAAAAATGATCGCTTATTAGGCTGGGTTCACACTGGAGCGATGCGGAAACGCCGCGGAAACGCCGGCGGCAGTTCACACTGCCCTATGCGAACTGCTGGGAGTGTCAGTGAAATGTTACTGACACCCCCAGATCAGTTCGCATATCGCAGTGCGATCTGCAAACTCGGATCGCATGGTGTGAACACCCATGCGATCCGATTCTGCTGCGGGCCAAAAGAAGGGTCCCGTGCGAATTTGCGGCGGGTGCGGCGGGTGTGGCGGGTGCGGCGGGTGCGGCGAATGGCTGAACTCGAATCGCACAGAGATCGGATGTGATTTGCACTGCAGTGCGGTGCGAATCACATTCGTTCTCATAAACCGCTGCAATGTGAACCCAGCCTTAGTGACACTGGCGACGGGGGGTGATCACGGGGTTAAACCTTTATTGGGGGGGTTAGGGGGGTACATTAGAACTAAAGGGGGCTAACTCTAACTGCCCTAACAGTTATTACAGTCACAAATGACACCAATGCAAAAAAAAAAAAAATGACATTGGTGTCACTGTGACTGGGGGGCAGGGGTAATTGGGGGGGTGATCGGGGGGTAAAGGGGGGGTGTGAGTGTGCCTGGCATGTTCTACTGTGTGTGTAGAGTGTTGGTGCAACTTACTGATCCGCTCTCCTCCGTGTCGGAACGAAAAATACCGACACGGAGGAGAGAATACATCACTTCCTCTCCTGTGTTTACATTACAGGAGAGGAAGTGATGTCACCGGGGATTTCTATTCGTCGGGAGCGATCGCGAGGGGGTGGCCATGAATGAATGGCCGTCCCCTCGTCCGGGATCGCTCCCGAACGAATACCGACCGCCGCAGGCACCGGGCGGGGGCCCGATCGGGCCCCCGACCCGCGGGAGGCAAGGGACGTACATGTATGTCCTTATGCCTGCCCGTGCCATTGTACCGACGTACATCGGCGTGCGGCGGTCGGCAACTGGTTAATGGCATAATAAAGAAGCTGCTTTGCTGGTGATAATGATGGAGTTCTGCCAAAGGCTTTTTCTTTTTAGTGATATCAAGAATAATATTATTATGCTTGTTATTTTATTTTTATTTTTTGGTGCAAATTTCCACAACACCATTATCCCGTATTTTTTTCAAGATCAAAGATACATGTTGGTGTCCCTTGTTAATTTTACATTGTTATTTTTTTAAATGTAACTGCCTACTAATTCATTTGAAGTAAAACCAAGCCAAGTATTAGGGCCGGTTCACACTGGGGGCGATGCGAGGCAACACGACTTGCCTCGCCGCGACCTGCCGCGACCTCAGCGGCGACTTGCAAATGACTTCTGTATAGAAGTCAATACAAGTCGCCCCGAGGTCGCCCAAAAGTAGTACAGGAACCTTTTTTCTAAGACGGAGCGACTCGAGTCGCTCCTCTTAGAACGGTTCCATTGTACAGAACGCGGGCGACTTGTCAGGTCGCGGCACGGCAAGTCGTGTCGCCTCGTGTCGCCCCCTGTGTGAACCGGCCCTTATTCTCCACAATTTTTTTTATTGTGCATTAAAAAAAGAAAACAAATAAAAAAGAAAACAAATAAAATTAGACATGCTATCTGCCAATAGAACTTAACCAAAAAGTGCATTCTATGCATCCCAAAATATAGAAAATATACCAAATCAAATCATTATTCAACCAAAAATAAAATAAAAGCCTCATGCATGTGTTCTGCTTCTTAATATAGGGGGTCAACAATACAAAGTTGGTAAAAGCAGGGGTCAGTCATCTGGAGATAATTCCGAAAATCATCTGGATTATTCTCCCGGAGCTCCCGCAGCAAAGGCATATGACATAATTGGTCACGATTAATAAAGCAACCAATTTTTGGTCCAAGAAATCCTCCTCCACCTGTTCCTGGACTAGACTTGCTTCAAAGCAATAACTTCAAGGCCAATAATAAATAACACGTTTTCACCTCCGATTCTGCAACATGTCTGGTTGACGAACAACCGTTCAGAAACAAACTGAAAAGCGTGAACTGAAAAGCGCAAAATTAAAAGCACGAAATGAAAAACACAAAATGAAAAACACAAAATGAAAACTGCGAATCAACACTCACCAAACTTCTACTAACACGAAATTAGCAGAAGGAGCCCAAAGGGTGGTACCTGACAATTGAACTTCCTCTTTTTCCACTCGTAGTATGTCTAGTATGTCACTATGTTTGTGTTTGTTGGCCCTTTGGAATCTGACGCTTTGTCTGCGGAAAATCTGATCGTGTGTACAAGGCTTTACTTTTTAACCTATTTATAAATGATAGAGAGCTTGGAATTAAAAGTACAATTTCTGTGCTATGTAGTTCAATAAAGTCCTTAAAGGATGTCTCCAACTTACGCACAGACCTACAGTAAGTGCACTATTTGATTGAGCAACTAGGTGGAAAATGAGGTTTAATGTTGACAAATGTAAAATTATACACTTAGGGACTAAACTCATGCATCGTCATACATTCAGGGAGGAAAACAACCAGGGGCAGTAAATGTCCAAGAAGGATCTGGGTGTTCTGATAGATTTATAACTACATGCAATACCAAGTTGCAGTTTCTAAAATAAGCAAAATATGTTCTCGTGTTAAAGTTGGTATATATAATTTTACCCCTGTACAAAGTATTAGTAAGACCTCATCTGGAATATGCAGTTGAGTTTTGGGCATCCGTTCAAAAAAGGATATTGGGAAAACAAAGAGTAGGGCAAGCAAATTCATCAGAGACATGGAGGACCTCACCTATGAGGAAAGATTAGCTGAATTTCTTCTCTGTTGAGAGGAGGTGTTAAGGGGGGATATAATCACCATGTATAAATACATAAGCGGTCCATATAGTAAACGTAGTATAAAGTTATTTTCTATTAAGGACATTACAAAGGACAAGGGGGCAATCTTGAGACTGGCAGAAAAAAGGTTTAACCTCTAGATATTGAAAGGTTTCTTCACCAGTGGTGGCCCATCCATTAGGGGCTCCCGGCACCGCCCCCTCTCTCCATGCCACCCCTATATGCATAATGGATAGATTCATGCAAAGCATGAATCTATCCATGGCCACCCCCAATTCACGTGTCCGGCCCCTTTCAGAGCACCAGGCGCATGAATTACAGTGGCAGGGGATTTTTTTTGAAGCACCTGATTAGAGCCAGAGGCTCTAATAGGCTTCAAAATAGGGTAGACTCGGGTCCCAAAGCATGCGACCGGAGCTCACCCAGGTGTGATACAATAGCGAATGAATATTTGCTGTTGAAACACTGATCCTCACTCCAGCCAATCAGAAGCCGGAAAGAGAAAACTCCCAATTGGCCACCGAGGAGGAGGGGGGAAATTGAAGCCGGAGTCACAGGGAGCAGGAGAACGAGAGGCCGCTGAGCAGGGGAAGCCACAGGTGATGGAGAGCAGGAGAACAGGAGGATGCCACCGCCACTGAGCAGGGCAAGCTGCCGTGATGGGGTAAGTGCTACCGACCGACTGACTGACCGACCGAGCGATGGGGGGGATGTGGCATACTGTTTGCCGCACCCCCCAAAAAATTTTTTCCACCAGCTGCCACTGTTCTTCACAGTATAGGTCATTGTACATGGGCAGCTGGGTCCGTTCAGCGTAAATGCAGGCATCTTTTCTCTGCCCAGGCAACACAGGTGCAATGTATAGCCCCCAATAGGTCTGAATGTCTATAGCGGGAGAGAAGCCCAGACTGTATACTATATGTTCACATCCTAGCAAATCATGTACAACTATTAACAGAATATGTAGTCATGGACTTTGTGTCGACATACAGAAGAGAAATTGAGCACTATAAAAACAACTTTACTATGTACCATTAAAAAATCTATTACACAACAGTAAAAAATTACTGTCCACATAGGGGTTCACAACATGCAAAGATTCTGATTAAAGTTCACATGTGGACTTGATGCGTTTTGGGAATCCTTCTTCAGGAGAAAATGGGACAGAATCAGTACACTGGAGTCCACTTCTAATCTTTAATAGATGAATATCAGCCAGTAGGGTAGATTGGAATGCATAGCATGTGTATTTTGCCCATAGAGGTGCAAATGAGTAAGCCAAGGTGAACCTACTGCCTCTCGGGTGGAAAATTCCGATATATTCAGTAAACAGCCAATGGTCTTGTACACATAATCTTAAAATAAAAGGACCAAATTTCCAATGGGGAACTATCCGGTCCCAACGTGAGTTAGTCACCATAGCATGGTAGTGAAAGTAATCAAGGCACATACAGGTGCCTTGACTACTTTCGCTACCATGCTATGGTGTATATTAAAAACAGGGGGCTCTTGACAAGTATTTTAGAAACAGACTCAGTTCACATAACTCCAGCCTAAATCTGAATGTCTGTGTGCTGCTGAACTTTTGCATGTGGGGTAGGGTTGCCAACTTTTCTTCAAGCCAAACCCGAACGCTTTTGCGGCACAGGGCAATTTTTTTTTGCACTAAACACTATAGGATTATAAAAGACCTGGGATACATTTGGGTGCCCCAAGGAGAGTAGTAATGTAGCGGACAGAGCGCGCCAGTGGGTGTGGCCAAATTGCTCTTGCTGCTGACATCATCACCCCACCCTTCAGTGATGCCAAACCTGCCCCCAAACAGCCGCCCACAGCAGTAACAGATTTGCGTATGACTATCTTGGTTACTTGGGGAGCCACAGCTTGGTCTGAATAATGTGTCCGGGTTTCAGGTGTGCTAAAACCCAGACACATGATTCAAAACTCCAACTGTCCGGGGGAATCCTGGACAGGTGGCAACCCTAATATGAGGTGTTATCATAAACACATGTATAGCTTACATGTGTATGAAAAAAATAAAAGGCTTTCTAGATTTTGCATACGCCTCTACACTATACTTGTGTTCATGCTAGCACCCCATATACCCAAGTACAGCAGCACACAGACATTCATGTCTAAGGGAGGTTGTAAGCTTCACCTTGGTTTCCCTGTCTGGCGAAAGATGCTGGCATTTACGTTAACAGATAGAGAGCCTAGCCACCCATGTTGCAAGGACAATGAGAGCTGTGAAAATGTGACATAGGTTCCCTCAGGAACTAGCTCTGGTCAGTAAATTGTTTTAAAAACTGCTGGATGCATTCTTGAATGTACAGAATATTACTGGCTATTAACATTTACAAGTAATAACACCAGCGATTGTTGATCCAAGGAATATCCGATTGCCTTAGGGATCGGGAAGGATTTTTTTTCCCCTGGTGGAGCAAATTACTGTAGCCTCCCTGGTGGTATTCCCGAGTCTGGCTCGGGGTAAGATTTAAATACCATAAGCGGTATTCCCGAGCCAGACTCGGGACCGAATCGCTGGATCCATGGAGGGGCTTACTTACCTTGTCCCCTGGATCCAGCGATGTCCCCCCGCTGTGATCAGTGAGCCATCCTCCGCTCGATCTGTCACAGTGCCAAGCTCCATTCCCTGCGAGCGTTGCGACGCACAGGGACGGAGTTCTGCGCCAAATTTAAAAAGTAAAATACACAGTATAGATACAGTAAACTGTAATCTTACAGATTACAGTACTGTATCAAATAATTACACATCCCCTTTGTCCCTAGTGGTTTGTCCAGTGTCCTGCATGCAGTTTTATATTATAAATACTGTTCTTTATGCCTGGAAACTGGAGATTGTCCAACCCAAAAATGTCCGTTTACATCAAAAGTGGTTATAGACCAGCTAGAAAACAGCGATAATAAATTAGAATCACTCGCAGAATTGAGCTATAGTAATTTGTGTGGTAATTCGTCATCAAACACTAAAAGTAATGACAGTGACAATTCTGCAACTGAGCATATTTCAGTGTTTTTGATTTGATTACATTATTGAATAATTTTTATTATTATTATATTATTATTTGTTAAAATTATTTATAGTTATTTATTTTATATATATATATATATATATATATATATATATATATATATATATATATATATATTATAATTTATGATTTCATATTTCAAATTTTATCATACCCGGGATGTCTATTAGACTCTTGTTTGGACAGATTTAAGTGAATTATTTATAAGAATTACAGGCCTACAATATAAAATGCGAAATTTGCATGCAAAATAATGGTACCGCTTTCAGCACCTAAAATCTGAAATAATCATACCACCAGGGAGGTTAAGAGTTTTTTTTTTGCCTTCCTCTTGGTGGACTGTGGGTATAGGTTTTGTATTTGGAGGTTTTTAGTTTATGTATTTTTTTTTTTTTTTTTATTGGTTGACCTAGATGGACTTGTGTCTTTTTTAAACCTTTCTAACTATGGAACTATGAGTAACTTTTTGGGGTGGTACTGATATAATAGTGGATGGACTGTATCAATATAACGTGCAACAAAGTGAAAAGGGAGGGAGTCCAAAAGAAGGACAGTTTAGAGTTATCCATAAGAAAACTTTACTTTTTATTGCAGCAACGGGAGGGAGTCCAAAAAAAAACAAAACAGCAGTAAGATTCAGCACAACTATTACATGTGATTAGACTTTGACACGTACAAGCATCTAGCATGTGAACAAGCTTATGCGGGGGATTAAAAATTCTTGTTAGTGTTCGGCTTTCCTGACAAAAAAAAAGTGACCTTCACAGTCTAATCCTTTTAAAAACAAGGTCAAAGCAACTGCTAAGAGCCCCAGCTAAACTCTTCCTAGTTTACACTATTATCACACTTTGTTCTTCTATTTCATTTGTGGTTGTGAATCCCAGATGGAAACTCAGGCAGTCAATGACTGTACCTCTGAAGCTAGCCATACACAGCTCAGTTTTTTCTTTCTCAGCCAAGTAAGAAGGATAAAAATCTATTTTTACGCGTAGATGGAGGAACCTCCATGACCGAGGGACCTGCAGAGTGTAGAGACTCCGATTATCTATAAAACATTAAACACTTGAACAATCCCCCCTTCCAAAATGACCAACTCATTTGGAGTTGAATGGCCATAGCAGCCTTTTATTATAAACCATCAATACAACATTCACAAGAAAACAAGTTTAATACATATAATACAGTCAATGCATAACAAATAAACCAACCTCGGCTTATGCCCTTTCTAAGGTCTTTGAAGGCCTATATACTCACGATTAACCGGTTGTATCTGGCACCCAATCAAAGGCCCCCAGCCGCAACTACACCAGCTCAGGGACAATTAACCACTTACGTACTAACTAGGGATGAGCTTCGTGTTCGAGTTCGGCGAATTCCGAACGTTATGGGCCGTTCGCGCCAAATTCGTGTGGCGCTTACGGCCCACAATGCACTGCGTCATCGCAGTGCATTGCTGGCTCATGATTGGCCAAGCATGCACTGTGACCCCGCATGCTTGGCCAATCACAGCGCCAGCAGCGAGGAGAGCCATGATTGGCCACAGGCAGGATGCCTGTGGCCAATCATAGCTCAGGCTGTGTAGTACACGCCCCACACTATATAAGGCCGCCAGCGCGGTGGCCTTGTGTAGTGTGTTGGCGTCTGAAGCAGTTAGTGAGTGTTCTGTGTACCTTCAACACAGTATACACCAATCGTTATCGGCCGATTTTTCATTCTTGCTCTTCTGTAGTGGTTGTTGTGTGCGTGCCCTGACCGCAGTATACACCGCTATATTCACCTCACCTATATAGCTAGTGATCTATCTTTTATAATAGAGCTTGCAGTCAGTAGTGTTAGGAGCTTGTGCGTGCTGTCTGCGTGCTCTGTACCCAGTACACACCGCTATATCCACCTACATAGCTCTTCTCTATTTGAGCCCACTTGCCATCTGCAGGAGTTATTGGAAGTTGTGTGTGCCTCCAGCACAGCACAGTATACATCTGTATATACCCCTTTATCTCTGGTGTTCTATAATAAAGGCATCTGCAGGAGTTAGTGGGTGTTTTGTGCCTCCAGCACAATATACACCTGTATCTACCCTTTATTGCTGTTCTCTAATAGAGCCATCTGCAGGGCTTAATGGGTGTTGTGGGACTCCATTACAGTATACCCCTTTATCTCTGGTGTTCTATAGTAAAGGCATCTGCAGGAGTTAGTGGGTGTTGTGTGCCTCCAGCACAATATACACTACCCAACTGCTGTTTTACCCAACTCCCTTCAGGCCATTACCATGTCTGGAAGGCCAGCAAGGAGAGGCAGACAGGCGCGAGCCGATAAAAGAGGGCAAGCAGGCTCTGTGTCTAGAGACAACAGTGCTGGTCGTGGATTGTCATCAGCCCATGGCCATGGGAAACACTTGTCCTTTTTTTCGGCAGCTGGAAATGTTGCACCACAACATGCCAACGATTTGGTAGAGTGGATGACCAAGCCCTCTTCATCCTCCTCATCCTCTCTCACCCAGTCTCAGGGTACTAGCAAAGCAGCTGCCAACGCATCGTCTTCCCTCGTCTCAATGTCATCAGTGACTCCTTCCCTAGACCCACCACGTCCTCCTGAGGAGTCTCCAGAACTCTTTGAGCACAGTGTCTGGTACATGCTCCAGGAGGATGCCCAGTGTTTTGTAGGCTCTGATGATGACACTCAGCTAGAGGAAGGCAGTAGCGTGAATGCAGAGAGAGGGGATGCTCAAGAAGGACAGCAATCTGGCAGTCATGTTCCACAAGCTGCAGCATATTGCCAGGTTTGCTACAGCGATGAAGAGGGAGGGGATGATGAGGGCACTGACTCCACATGGGGGCCTGGTAGGAGAGAGGAGGAGGAGGAGGAGGAGGAGGCACATGTCCAACGAGGCAGGATGCCCTCCGGGGGCCAGCTTAGGGGCAGCACACCGACTGAATCACACCGCAGAGCTCCGCCTGTGCAGGGCGCTGCCTCTGCGCGTTATTCTAAAAGTTCTTTGGTGTGGGCCTTTTTTGAGACAAGTGCATCAGATCGCACCGCTGCTATTTGCAACATATGTCTCAAGCGTATCTCACGTGGCCAAAACATCAGCCGCTTGACCAGACATATGTTGACCTGCCATGCAGCTCGTTGGCAAGCGTACCTCAAAGACCCACACCAAAGAACAAAGCGGACCTCTCCTTGCTCCTCATCAGCTGGCATCTCCAACCCCACTAGACCTTCAGTCTCTGAAACCTGCTCTGAGAGGAATGAAGGTGTAGAATTAGGTGTGTCACAGCCAAGTGCTTCCAGGCACTCTGCTAGCAGTACACCCACGTCCGATTATAGCAGGCAAATGTCCCTGCCCCAGCTGCTGGAACGGCAAAAGAAGTTCACTCCCAGCCATCCACATGCCCAGCGGTTGAATGCTAGCTTGGCTAAATTGCTAGCACTTCAACTGCTGCCTTTTCAGTTGGTAGACTCGGCCCCCTTCCGTGAGTTTGTACAATGTGCGGTTCCTCAGTGGCAGGTCCCCAAACGCCACTTTTTCTCACAGAAGGCGATTCTGGCTCTCTACCGGCATGTGGAAGGCAATGTCCTTGCCTCGCTGGACAGGGCGGTCAGCGGTAAGGTGCATATTACCGCTGACTCATGGTCCAGCAGGCATGGACAGGGATGTTACCTGTCTTTCACGGCCCATTGGGTCACTCTTCTGGCAGCTGGGAAGGATGCAGGATAAGGTGCAGTAGTGTTGGAGGTTGTTCCGCCACCACGCCTCCAAAATGCTACTATTGGTTGTGACACACCTCTCTCCTCCACCCCCTCCTCTTCTTCTTCCTCCATGGCCTCTTCCAGTGCTCTGTCCTCAGAACCAGCGGTGCTCCGTAGGCGTTCCAGGGGCTACGCAAGTACGCAGGCAAAATTATGCCATGCCGTGCTTGCGCTGGTTTGTTTGGGGGACAGGAGCCACACTGGGGCGGATGTTTTGTCAGCTCTGCAGGGGCAGGCCGAGAGGTGGTTGACGCCACGCCAGCTTAAGCCAGGAATGGTGGTTTGCGACAATGGCACCAACCTCCTCTCCGCCCTCCGACAGGGACAACTGACCCATGTGCCCTGTGTAGCTCACGTCCTTAATCTGGTGGTGCAGCGGTTCTTGGGCAGGTACCCCGGCTTACAGGATGTCCTGAAGCAGGCCAGGAAAGTCTGTGAGCATTTCCGCCGATCATTTAATGCCTGTGCTCGGCTGGCTGAGCTCCAAAAGGAGTTTAACCTGCCCAAGAACCGCCTTATATGTGACATGCCCACCAGGTGGAACTCAACGTTGGCCATGCTGCAGCAGCTGCACACGCAGTAGAGGGCCATTAATGAGTACCTGTGCGACTACGGCACCAGGACAGGGTCAGGGGAGCTCGGTTTTTTCTCACCACGCCAGTGGGGCATGATCAGGGATGCATGCACTGTCCTGTCACCGTTTGAGGAGGCCACAAGGATGGTGAGCAGGGACCGTGCATGCATCAGTGACACTGTACCTCTTATCCACCTCTTGGAGCATACGCTGCGTGGAATAATGGACAGGGCACTTGAGGCAGAACAGAGGCAGGAAGAGGAGGACTTCCTTGCCTCTCAAGGCCCCCTTTATTCAGACAGTGTTCCTGCTGTGCCACCCATCACACAGGAAGAGGATGAGGAGGAGGAAGAGGAGGAGGAGGATGATTGTGTCAGCATGGAGGTGGAGGCTGGCCCTCAGCATCAGCAGCAGCAGTCTTATAGGGATGATTTACAGTCCCAAGAAACACGTGGACTTGTACGTGGCTGGGAGGAGGTAGCTGCGGATCATGTTGCCCTTAGTGACCCAGAGGACTCCGGACCGAATGCCTCAGCTAACCTACGCTGCATGGCCTCCCTGATCCTGCAAAGCCTGCGGAAGGATCCTCGTATTCTTCGGATCAAGGAGAGGGACCATTACTGGCTGGCCACTCTCCTTGATCCATGGTAAGAGGGAGCAGAGGATGAGACATCTCCGGGAGGCCTTGCAGAAAGGTCTGTGCAACACGTTCCCATAGACTGGGAGGCTACAAACTCCTGGTCCTGGACAACGTGTTGCTGAGGCATCGGTCAGAAGGTGGCCATCTGACTGATGCTTTCAGACAATTTTTTAGTCCGCAGCCCCAAGGTATGATCAGTTCCAGCAACCAACGCCAGCGTCTGATTTACATGGTGCAGGAATACCTAGGGGCAAGGTCAGACTTGGACACCTTTCCCACCGAAAATCCTGTGGCTTACTGGGTCTTGAGGATGGATCACTGGCCAGAGCTTGCACAGTATGCAATTGAGCTACTGGCCTGTCCTGCATCCAGCGTTCTTTCGGAACGCACCTTCAGTGCTGCTGGTGGCTTTGTTACCGATCACAGGGTGCACCTGTCCACCGAATCAGTTGATCGACTGACCTTCATCAAGATGAATCAGTCTTGGATCACCCACAGCTACCAAGCACCTGAAGCTGATGTAACCGAATAATTTTTTTTGAAATATCACATCCCTTCAAGACTGCCTATGCTGATGCTGAGTGACTGTCCTGTTATGTTGATTGTCTATCCTCTTCCTCCTCCGCTGATATGTTGGAAGAACATTTCTGGCTCTGGGTGATGCCATCAGCCCAATTTTTCTGCCCCTGTTTAACAGGGGCATTTAATTACAATTTTTGATGCAATGCTTTGCAGCAGGGCTAATTCCTGCAATAAAACTAGAATATATGGGAGAGGTTGCAGTGTGGTGGCACCAGCACCAGTGCCTAAGGCCCAATTTTTCTGCCCCTGTTTAACAGGGGCGTTTAATTACAATTTTTGATGCAATGCTTTGCAGCAGGGCTAATTCCTGCAATAAAACTAGAGTATATGGGAGAGGTTGCAGTGTGGTGGCACCAGCACCAGTGCCTAAGGCCCAATTTTTCTGCCCCTGTTTAACAGGGGCGTTTAATTACAATTTTTGATGCAATGCTTTGCAGCAAGGCTAATTCCTGCAATAAAACTAGAGTATATGGGAGAGGTTGCAGTGTCGTGGCACCAGCACCAGTGCCTAAGGCCCAATTTTTCTGCCCCTGTTTAACAGGGACATGTAATTACAATTCTTGATATAATATTTCACAGGAGGGCCCGTTCCTGTGCCCACCCAGAGTAACTGTGAGGACTTATAGTGTTGTGGCACCAGCACCACAACCACCAAAGGTCAATTTTTCTACCACTGTTCAACAATGGCATGTAATTACAATTCTTGATATAATCGTTCACAGCAGGGCGCTCCAGCGCCCACCAAGAGTCACTTTGAGGGCTTACAATGTTGTGGCAAAACCAACACCTTGTTCCACCATTTCTGCAGAGCATATAGGGCAGGCTCCTACTTTCAAACATCCAACTTACAAACATCTCCTACTTGCAAACGGAAGGAGACAACAGCAAGTGAGATGAAAAAAGATGTACGACAAAACAAATTATACAGGGGTGATAACCCTTCCCTATGTTTTCCAAAAAGCTTAAAAATAGTTTTTTTGACTGGAGCTACACTTTAAAAATCTACCAGTTGAAAATTACAAACAGATTAAACTTAACACAACAAACCTACACAGTCCCTGTCTTGTTTGCACCGCCTGTATACTGCTGTTCTGAGTATATAGGGCCTGGGGGCCACACGCATTTCCTTTTTTTAATATGGGTACGGGGTTCCCCTTAATATGCGTACAAGACCCAAAGGGGCTGGTAATGGGCAGGGAGGGCTATCCATGCCATTTTTCTCAATGATTTTCAACCATATTGCAGGAACCAGATATAACATTAAAACCGCAAGCAGTTTTAAATGATGTTATTTCCGTTTAATGTCATTTTGTGCAGGGACTGTTCTAAACACGGGAAACACGTGGCACTTCACAGGCATACTACAGACACCCCCAGGCACCATATTTAAAGGAATATTTCACCTTTTTTTTTCACTTTAATCGTCATTAAAATCAGTGCTCCCGCCAAAACGGCCATTTTTAAAAACATTTTAGGCATTGACCCATGTCCCCTGGGGCAGGAGCCAGGTCCCCAAACCCTTTTTAGGACAGTATCTTGCATATTAGCCGTTAAAATTAGCACTTTTAATTTCGAACGTTCGAGTCCCATAGACTTCAATGGGGTTCTAAAGTTCGTACGAATTTGGGGTCCGTTCGAAAGTTCTGGTGTGAACCGAACCGGGGGGTGTTCGGCTCATCCCTGGTACTAACAGATACAACCTAATTAATACCCCGATGTTACCACCGTATTGTTAGGAAGGGACACCCATAACTCAGATGGGCCCAACATACAATTTTCCACAATTGTTTAACCAGCACCGCCTTCAAAGACCCAATAGACCCCACCTCTTCTGCAGGCCCCAGTCATGCTGGCCCACCTCCTAGTTTCACTCAACTCCAGGCCATGTACTCTACCAGCAATTGTATTCAGCATCTGTGACATCTGTGGCTGCCTGAATACACTGCCACTCCTGAACAATGAATGAATTTGGTAGTATACAGTCACTGTTCAGCTAATAATCTTCCACCCAGCTCAGTTAAGTTTTAAATTGACTTTTGCTGAGCCAGGTGGTGTTTGCAGAGCCACCCACTACTTGAATTTTGCCAGATTTAACAGGAATCAGCCAAAATGCAAACCTTCTATGATGAGAATAGGACTTGATATGTAGAGCCATGACAGGTCCTATTTATATTCCTTTACATGTATAGAGCCATGAGAGGTTCTCTTTCTACACCTATATACATGTATAGAGCCATGACAGGTCCCCTTTATACATATATATATATATATATATATATATATATATATATATATATATATATATATGTGTGTGTGTGTATAGAGCCACGACAGGTCCTCTTTTTATATATATATATATATATATATATATATAGATATATATATATATATAGATATATATATATATAGAGAGAGAGAGAGAGCCATGACAGGTCCTCTTTATACTCCTAGATACATGTATAGAGCCATGACAGGTCCTCTTTATTCTCCTACATACTGTACATGAATAGAGCCATGACAGGTCCTCTTTATACTACTATACCAGTGCCATAACCAGAACCTTCAGGGCCCTGATGCAAGGAACCATGAAGGCCCCCCCTGACTCCCGGACAGGGCCCTTTCCTCCCAGCCCAGTGGGAGAACAACAGGGCCCAGTCACAAGTGAGTGGCTGCATATAAAGGAATCGATTTCTCCATTTCCCCCTGCTTCTCCTCCTATCCCTCTCACAGGCATATAAGGGATTAAAACAGGCGGTCAGGAGGCAACTGTCAAATGCCTCTGAAAAGTGATCTGAGCATGGATCGCTTTTCAGAGGAACAGCATACTGTATATATACACACACACATATATATAAACACACACATATATATATATAAATGCACATATGCACACACATACTGTATAAACACATACACACACGCCTACATATATACACATGCACACACACACACACACACATATATACATACGCACATGCACATACATACATACATACACACATACATGCACATACACACATACATGCACATACATGCACACACATACAGATACATGTACACACATTCATGCACATACATGCACACACACCCACACAGATAGCCTTTTAAAAAATGCCAGTGCTTTACCTTACCTCTTCCTGCCAGGTACTGCACTGTAGTGGGAGACAAAGAGCACAGCACACACTGTGCTTTCACTTTAGGTCTAATCAGTGTGGCAAGCTCCCCGCAGTTCCGATTACAGTTCAGCTTAGGATCGGGGAGCTCGGTCTCAGCTTCCCTTGCTGCTCTTCCTATCGAGGTATACAGGGGGCCCTGTCGCCATAGCGACTTTAGCGACCCCTATACTTCCGCCACTGTCCTGTACATGTAAGCAACCATGACAGGTCCTCTTTATACTCCTATATACGTGTATAGTGCCATGACAGGTCCTCTTTATACTCCTATATACGTGTATAGTGCCATGAAAGGTCCTCTTTATACTTATATATGCATGTATAGAGCCATGACAGGTCCTCTTTATTCTCCTATACATGTAGACTGCCATGACTGGTCCCCTTTAATTATCATGATATAAGATAATGAATGTGGGGGCCTTTTGGTGGGTGTGTTTTTTTTTGGGGGACAAATCCTTTTCAGCAGATACACCATATACTCCCAGTTAACCACATAACTGCCATTCACCAGGGACCCATACCTCAGATGTGTCCCAATCCTTTAATTCCAGCACGTTACTTCCAAATGCCTCCAAAGACCCAACCGCCACAGCGCAAAGTGTGAAGCCTCATACCATTGTGCCTCGCCAACAATGTACTGCTTGTTGCAGCCCATCCTGTAAACCTAATGACCACAGGTCCAACCCACCGCATTTAGGTGAACTCCATCCTCGTTGAGATATCTCCACGTCTCAACCTCAAGCTCTTTATGCCTGACTACCACACCCCTATTCCTTGCAATAAACCTCCCAACCTTTTTGTTGGCCTTAACCCGGGGCCTATTGAGCTTAGCCGCCAACCTGGCAAGACGCCATACCACCACCGTGTGCGGGAATGCCGCTTGCAGTCGCAGCACATCTGATTTAACGTTCTGTATTAGGTACCCAGTGGACCGAACCCCCAGGTCATTACCACCTGCGTGTATGACCAATACATCCGGGGGCCTATCCCATCTAGTGACCCTGTTGACCTCCGGGACCACCCTACTTTATAACACCCGGGAATTCCTATCCACTGGATGCTGACCTCTACTCTAGGGAAACCCAATTGTTGGCCATTAGGCCTGACATCAGCCCTCTTTACCCCCCCAATATACAAAAGAATGGTCCAAGATCCAAACGAGGCAAGTATGAGCTGATCACCATCTTAATACTACACAGTAAAGAAGTAGAAAAATTAGATACAAACAAAAACACAGGACGCCCCTGCCTTAGTCCTCTTTTTTTTTTTTTTTTTTTTTTAAACACACCTGCACTAAATCAAATGGGGAATGACATAGACTTTGAATCTATCAGACTCCCACCTGCCAATACGCTTGACCACTGCGCTGTCCAAACCCCACCGGGCCGCCTCAGTGGCTGCACCGATCCTAAAAGAATGTGATGAAAAATTACTGGCCTCAATCCAGCAGCCAAGAGGCAGCGCCACAGTACAAATTGAAACTTAGATAAGGCCGTACCATCCAAATGGACCAGAAAAGAACCGGCCACTGCTGGACGAAGTCCTAAGTATTCCAGTACCGCCGCCAGAGGGCATGTGAATGAGCCCTGGATTTGATGCAAATCAATGTAAGCCCCCCTGCCGGCCTTATCCGTCTTTGAATCGCGGATGAACAGCCTGACCACCGAGCCATCACAGCAGACATCGTCCACCGACATACCCCTGTGAACCGTTTTGGAAGGGCTGACCAACTCCCCCACCCTAAGGGCTCCATAGAATGCCAAAGCAAATGCCGCCCGGAATAGCAACGTCTCAAACTCAGATGAACAAACTGCGACCGTCTGAAAAAACAAAGAGTGCAAAATATCAAAAGTGATAGGCCGGCGGCCATCCGATAACCTCTTAATGCCTGTTTCACTAAAAATTCTTTACTAAAATTGGGCATGCCCCGCATTTTTGAACCAAAAAGCCAATTTTCTTTGCATGGCCGAAATGAAAACACGTGCATACAAAATAAATAACCGTCTGGCTAATATCTCCACTATCGCCCTCACAGCCAGCCCGCTGAATCAAAGACTCCCATTCCCTCCAGACCTTAGAATAGAACGACCACATTGACTCGCTCAAGGAGTTTCAAATCAGAGGCGATTCCAAAACAACCCGCCATAGATGAGGAGGGTGAGGGGTTCCGTGCTGCTCTGCACCCAGCGGCAACTCCCAGGGGGAGCCAGAGGATTGTTAGTGAGATGATATATCTCATTTTCCGGACAACACAGGTATATTGCCAGAGTCTATCAAATTGATCACCCTGTCAATCACCTGTCCAAATACCATCCCTGTTATTGGAGGGTCTTGACTTGCTTCAGTCTGACCACTCCCCCAGACTTCCTTTATGAGGCAGACACACTTGCAGTCATTTTCGTTGCACAGCCTGAACGGCATACACGTTTCATATCTCCGCAATACAAGATATTGAAAAACTAGAAAGGTGAGCAGTATTCGTTTATTATGGTTGGATGCTTTTTACTCTGATGGACTCCCATCCAACAATGTGGAGGCTGGTCCTTAAGAGGTACAACAAGTTTCTTTTGCATATTGGCATGCTTTTTGGTGCCTTTTGTAAAATACTTACTGCAATATACTCCCTTACTTTATGTTAGATTCACATGTCTGGATCCAATCCTTGCGAGCATTGCTGTGATGTGTGGTGGAGCTAGTGTGGCTGCCTTCCAATCAATCTACACAGTTGCTTTACTTATGTTCTCGGCTTTGTTTGGATTCACAAAACACCTAAGTGTGTTAGGCCCACTGTGGCCTTCTCATACAATATTCCTCTATGCCTTGAGAATTTGTGGTGGAGTAGAATAGGAAGATCTCGGCCTCACTTTCCCATCAAATTATCTTGCTGTGTGAACAAATAACACAAATTATGTGAGTATTTTCTGCATCTATTGCTGTTTTGCCATGCTTGGAAAACGGCTAATAAATGGCCATTGTTACTTTCTCTATATATAGTATACTTATTTATCATGTACTTTGTATTATTACTCTGTTTTCTTTTGTTAATAGAATTCAACAGCCTACCTCAGCTCAGCCACTGAAGAAGGAAATAAATACCATATTTTTCTGAAACATGTTGGGCACAATGTCAACGCATTTGGGTCAACTACAGGTCTGGACTTTATGTGTATCAGTCAATTGTTTGCTGTTCATTATTTGTATCATTCTTCTATTTTTGTATAAATATTTGCACATTCTTGTACATTCTATGTCTTTTTACACGTCTTTTCAATAAATTTTGTACTTTTTTATACTTCTGTTTGGTCTGGTTATATCTCCCATGCCCACAGAATCCCCGGGGCTACTTCCATTTGAAAATTTTCACATGTGGCATGGGTTCCAGAGACCTTATTCTCATCAGAGGTTTCTCCTAAATAATTTTCTATTTTCTCTCTTTCTTATAACTTGAGGTACAGGCCAATCACCTAGTTTCACATACCCTGTTTCCCCTAAAATAAGACCTAGCATGATTGTCAGTGTTGGCTGCAATATGAGCCCTACCACCCAAATAAGCCCTACTCTGTTTCCTCAAAAATAAGCCCTACCCTGAAAAGAAGACCTACAAGGACTTTAACTAGGGCTTATTTGGGGGGGTAGGGCTTTTATTGCAGCTATCACCGACAATCACACTAGGTCTTATTTTAGGGGAAACAGGGTAGTACTTTCATGTACAGGTAGCATGTGCACGGAGTGCTGGACCCACAAATAGCTGTTTCTGAAGGGCCTCTAAAAATGGCTTGATTCTGGAATAAGGCCCTTCGCAACTGCAAATAAGTGTCAATCTTAAGTGGTGTTGCAGGCCAGTGTGCTTAGCAATAAATATGCCAAATTTCTTTGCCAAGTGGACTGTGTTTACAGCTGAATAATTTGCAGTCTTCTGCAAATTATTCAAAAGGGTAACCAGTGGCCTGAATTATATCTTGACCAAGTCATTAAAGTTGGTTGTTTTGTTTATGTTTTCTATGTCCTGACTCCACTAATGATTATCTTACTACACTTTACAAATTGTGCAACCTGCATCAATCCAGAGTAGGAACATTGAGTTTAAAAGGTGTTGGCTACCATGGATTTAACTTTATGCTTCAGATCTATGCAGAAAGGTTTGTTTTACTAGGCCACAGCCCTACATATAAACATTATTATAGTTTATATAAATTCTGTGGTGTTGGCTGTTTTTCAGCATGTGTTTCAGAGTAGAACTTGCAGTAACAGCTTATTTGGCTGGTCCTTTGTGGCTCCTCAGATCTATTCTGGCTTCTTATGCAAAGTAACTGCACATTAACTGAGACTAGGCCGGAGGCAACACCATCTGGATGAGATCCCGTGCTAACCTCCTTCTGCAAATCATATGTTGTTCTTTCTTGGTTCTCTTTTTATGAATGAATATAATTATTTCATCTCAGACTGCTATTATTTTTCAGAGTGACCCTAATGAAAGAGGTTAGTTCAAGCAAAGCTCCCAAAAAACAACAAACTTTCAGGAAATATGTAAAGTGAAAAACTATTTGCTTGTTGACCTTCTTTTTGGATGTATCACATGGAAGAAACACCATCACTGCACAAACTGTGCTGCAGGGACCTTCCTGGAGTTCATCATATCAGCCTACTTTTGGGCTATCTTTGCCCCCACGACCCCTCAGGACAGCCTGTGGACATAAATTAAGAGGTTTTCTTCTCCACCATGGTAATCTTTTGTTCCTGCTCAAGGACAGCTTTGATGGTACGAAGAATTTTCCCTACCTCTGCCCACCCTGGTTCAACCTCTCCAGGTGGAGGACTCTTTGTCCAGAGGTAAATCCTCCATTTCAGGTGTTCCCTGATGCCTGGGTAGGCACACTCCTTGTTGTTGTTCCCTGGCTGTGGGGGGAATCCCCATGCTGTGGGCTTTCCAGGTGGTGCTTCTCCTGTCAGTGTCCTTCCTTGTTATGGCATTCGCTAAAGTCTGACGTCATTTAGCAAGTGACGGAAGTTGGGTTTCCACCTTACCTGTTGTTTGATTGGGCCTTTTACAGGTGAAGATGAGTGAACTTGAAATTGAGGTACAAAGGCCAGATTATTCCAGGTAGGGAACACTGAGAAGGAAGATTAGTCTTCGTAAGGGTTGTCAAAGAGAGCTGATTAGGATTTGTGCTGTCTACTGGGGAAAAGACCATAAAGGCAGAGACCCCAATTCAAGTCTCACCAGACTTTAACTGTCTCTCCAGATCATCACTTTGCCTAGGTCAGACCTATCCAGGAATGATTGTTTCATTCTCGTCTGTTTCATAGGCTCCCTCGACACTCCTCTATGAGATGTGCAATGGGCACTTGCTGGGCTTGTGAATCTCCTGCCATGCTCTCTGTTTGTCTGTGAAAGTTGCTTGTGGATCTCCTGCCATGATCTCTGTTTGTCTGTGAAAGATGCTGTAAGAAGGCACCCTTCAGAATTTCAACAGATGAAAAATATATCCACCAAACAGTGGCTGAAAGTGTGATGGATTCTTAGCTAGAGAAGGCTTGCTATAGTTTTACAAGTACAAAAGTGAGGGTGCAGGATGCCTCTTCTCTTAAGCCTGGGCTTTCTAAAATGTATCTGTTTCATTCTGAAGACTCAGAGCCAGCTGAGTCTCTCACAGGGGCTAGATCATATCCAGGTCTTACATTCGGCAGTAGGCAGAGTCTTTCTACCAGAAAGATTTTCCAATTAATTCCTGACAGACTCTGAGGATGGCACATGAAGGTCCTGGGTCTGATGAATCCTACCACCCCTACAGTGACCAGTGCTCATTTGCACTGCAGATATTGTATGTTCTTATTTCTGCAGCAGTGGGACAGTCCTGGAGATCATTCTTACCATGTTCATCAAAGGAATCATTTGCATGGTGGACAAAGCCTGTCAACCTGAGTCAGGGCTTACCTCTAACAGTCACAGAGGTGACCACACTTACCACCAATGTTAGCCAGAAGGGTTGAGGCAGTAGTGTATTTAGGTTTTGTGCTGCCCTAGGCCTGACTACACTTGTGCACCCCCTAATTTAAATATGACCCTCAAGGCCTTGTTAAAGATTTAGCAGAAGAGAGTGGCAGCCATTGCAGTCATTCCTGTCTTGCCCAATTGTCTCTGATTCCCACTACTGAAGCAAATAGCAACAGCTCTTCCTATTACAGGAGATCTCTTTCTTCAGTTTGGCAGATATGACCCCAATTTGAGATGTCTCAATTTGACAGCCAGCCAGTTGAAGGTGCAAGTTAACCCAAATTAATGTTGCTGAAGACAGCCAGAGAACTTTTTTCAAGTCCAGGAAGTTCTCTACTAATGCTATGTACTGTATTATAGAATGTGGAAGAAGTTCTATGAGGTAGTGTAAGGCAGCCAGTTTGACCTCATATGTTCTCCGTGGAAGAGTTTTTTTTTGTAACTTTTGAATTCAGCCCTAGACAAGATTTTCAGTTACAGCACAAAGGAAAGAACCCTTGGTGGTGCGATTAAAAAGCAGTCTTGAGGTTGAGGCCTTCTTTAAAGCAGAAAAACTTCTCGTGAGCATCACAAACCAAAAATGCAATTTAATTAGTGGGAATACTTTAGCAGTCCCCGCTATTGTTATTCATATTTTTATTTATTAATCATCATCATCGTCTTTTTATTATTATTCCGTTATTTGGCTCTGCGTAACTTCTGCATACTTTTAGCTATTAAAGCCATTCAACATTTAAAATGTTCAGCTCTTTCAGCTGATGTGTGGACTTCTTCAACTTTTTTCCTACTAGTTATACTTTTTAAAATATTAAGCTTTTTAACACTTTTTTTAACATTGAAGTCAATAAGAGCATGCTTAAAATCCATAAAATCTTCTTACGCTGCCAAAAGTTTCAGCTCCTTCATACTTTCACCTACAGATGCTAATATTCAATGTAAGCTCACCCATCCATGTCTCCATGCTTTATTTTATTTAGAAATCACTTTGAAAAGCCCCCCCCCCCCCCAGCATTTCTGGGCGCAGCCATCTTGAGTAAGGGCAGAAAATGTATGTAGCATTTAAGTTCTGGAATCCATTGCTCTTAGCTCAGGCATGCAGGCAGGAGGATGTGCTTTGCTGAGAAAAACCCTCCTCCCTTCCTGATGTTTTCTGAGATGTATGACATCATTTGCCTAGGGCTGCAAACCGGGAAGTAACAAAATAAATGTAAAAAAAAGTTTAAAATAAGTAAGTAGAATATATTTTTCGATCTATTTACTAATGCTAGAAGCATAAGGATTAAAAATTGTCAATGTTGATTAAGAGAGCGAAGTTCCGCTTTAAGGTCAGGCTTTCCTAAACAGTCTTTCCTCCTCTGGTTCTTCACGCATTAATGAGTGAGACTTTTTGTGAGGATGATACCACCTTATCAGGTTTATTAACTCTGAAGTCAGTCTTTCCTGACGGCGGTGACATCAGCCAGCCGAGTGTCAGAAATTCAGAACCGGGTCAGTAGGCAATCAGACAGGTGGAAACAGCAGGCAAAGGCAGCGTCGGTAAAACAGGCAGAGGTCGGCAACGGATCACAGGCAGAGGTAGTAGCAGGGTCAGGCAGGCCGGGTCGGGTTTGGAGAGGGTAGAGAGGTCAGACAAAGCCGGGTCGGTTCAACAGCAGATGATCAGATACAGGTAATCAGGCACACAGGAGCTGAGACGAAACAGCACCGCACCAGTGCACTTAGAGAACCTTTATGCGCTCAGTGGCGGCAAACAGTGCTAACGTGCACACACATGTGCCTAACGCACGTGCTCGTACATGCGCACACGCTGACGCATGGTAGTGGGAACTTGCTGAAGCTCAGTTCGCGAAGAATCGCAAATGCGCCTGCCTATTGCTGGTAGGTCCCTGCCAGCGAGTTTGATGTGGATTTCTCTGCATCCAATTCGCATGACAGGAGATTGTGACGGGCTCTCTATGGAGGCTCCTTGGTGGTTGTGGAGCGGCTTGCACAGGGGTCCTGTGCGTCTTTGGCTCAGTTTCAGGACCAAATTCAGCCAAAAATTTGTCCCTGATTTGTCCTTGAAGTGGAGAACAGGGACCCCGGCTGCGAGCCACATCTGGAATAACAGTGTGAACACAGCCTTAAACTGGAAAGCCATTTCCACATACCTGAGTAGAACAAAGGAATTCAGATCAATGGAGAATCTATTTAACTCTCTTGGAAACCCCTAGGAAAGGTTAAGTGTCTGTAAAAAGGATCATCTTGTCGTGGATAGTAATAATTGGACAGTCTTTTACGACTTTGGGTCTTCCCTCCAGAAGAGATTTCAGCAGGTTTCTACAAGGGTACCAGCAGCTTTGTTGGCAAGCAAGATCCTAGTGGAAGTGGTCTAATTATTTTTAGTAAATATACAAGAGCTTTTTTTGCTCACTTGGAGAAAATTTCAGGGAGCAAGGGGTAACGGCTTAGGACACCCATAACAAACAGAGAGGTACTAGCAGACTCCTACAGAAACAGTGAACAGCAGTACAGAAAAGAGCTTTTAAGTTGGCCCAAAGTTCTATACCTTCTTAGCAACAGCGGTCTCCAGTAGCAACCAAATCTCATAGATGAGTCCATCTTAACACCTTCCCAGGTTCTCCATAGCTTCCCCCTATGGCAGGGTAACCTCTAAGCCCTTGTACACACGGTCGGAGAATCCGTCGGAATGTGTCCTATCGGTCCGTGTTTTCGGATAATCCGACTGTGTGGGGTATGCATCGGACTAATTCCGTCGGAATATCCATCGGACCCAATTTTCCAACTTGTTGGAAATATTTCCCGACCAACTGGGCCGATCGGACATACTCCGATCATGTGTAGAGAATTTTGATCGGACCAAGTGCCACGCATGTTCAGATCAAATTCCTGCATCAAAGCTATTGGCTACTAGCATGAATGTAGTGCCATCGTAACGAAATTACATCATCACGTTCTGAAAGATCGGATTTTTCAACAACTTTGTCCGACCGTGTGTATGCAACAGTTTCGGACAAGATCCGTCGGACAAAATCCGACAGGCAAAATCCGACGGATTTGGTTGTCGAAATCTCCGACCGTGTGTACAGGGGCTAAGACTACTTTCACACTGATCCATAGCATAGCATTTTTGTCATGCTTTACATAGGACGTGTGACTCAAAAACTGCAGCAAAAACGCAACATGTGTGTGTTTTTGCCGTGTTTTTTTTCTTTTACCAAACCAAACCTGCACCAAAAATGCAGCAAATAGGATTTTACTAAATGCAGCGGCCCGCAACAAATCAGTGTGAAGAGTTCCATAGGATTACATGGTCAAACATTTTTCTTCCCCTTTTTCTTTATGCAAAAGCAGAAAAAAAATGGATCAGTGTGAAAGCAGCCTAATGTATACACGGTTGGACTTTCCGGCGGAAAAAGTCAGACGGAATCGTTTCATCGGATATTCCGATCGTGTGTGGGCCTTATCAGACTTTTTTTTCGCACATTCTGACGGACCTAGAAATAGAACTTGTTTTAAATATTTCTGATTAAATCAATTCCTATCGGGAAAACAGTTTTGTCTGTATGCTGTTCCAACTGACCCAAAATGACGCATGCTTTGAAGCAAGTACGAGACGGCAGCTATTGGCTGCTGGCTATTGAACTTACTTTTTCTATTTGTACGTCACCGTGTTCTAGACAATAGGACTTTGGTGTGATCACATGTAGGCAAGACCGTTTCAGCGGAACTCTGTTGGAACTCTGTCGGAAAATCCGTCAGAGTTTATTCCGACGGAAAAAAAAACGTAGTGTGTACGCGGCATAACACTTCCTCTCAGATCCACATCAGATCCTTTTGTGTCCTGTGACCGACTCCAAACCACAAAGCCTTTTCATTTACTTACAATGCATGCAAGATCACCATTCCAGGTCAGTCTGTTATTCTTAGCTTACCAGGTGAACATCATGATTATAACCGTACATCGGCACAAAGAAGGATAGGTGATGTCATAAACTGCTAATTCTATACTTTGAATACTTTATCGTAGTATGAGTGTCATGTCAACCATATGAGTACAAAAAAAATGATACATGAGTTATATTGTGTTTTAATTTTTATGGGCCGCAGATTGAGCATTAAACTGCAGCATATAGTAGGTGTGAACAGAAAGTCCCTGATGCCAACTAATGAGAATTCATTTTTTTTTTTTTTAAATACCATGCGCTAACAGAAAAATGACTGCATGCACCAAATGAAACCTGTTTCACAAAGAGGTATTGCCATTAGTTTGCCAAAGTCTAGTAGAGACCAACATCATTCAAATGCCTGTCACTCAGCTGTTTCCTCTTTGCTTCAACTGTTGACTTCGGGGTTATGCAACTATTGTAACAGAGGCACTTTTCCTGAGAAAGCTGAAATTCAGTTGAACTTTCTGTAAAAGTGAGCAACTGAATTCCCTAATTAGCTATGTTGATAGCTTAGCCAGTTGATTTGATTATTATTAAATATTATTATTAAATATCTTTTGGCATTCCAATGCAGTTTTTGTTGTTTTTTCTCCCTTTTTCCTGACATGCTAGCTACTTCCCAAAGGTAGGCTGACACGATGAATACAGAAAATTGTTAATCATACTTACTATAATTTTCCCTTCCTGTGGGCTTATCATGTCAGCCTAGGACTCCCTACCTGGTCTTCTGTTGTGAGAGCCACAAAAGCTTTTAAGACTTTTATTAAAGCGGAGTTCCACCCAAAAGTGGAAGCTCTGCTTATCTGCCTCCTGCCCCCTCCGGTGCAACATTTGGTACCTTTTGGGGTGAAGTGGGTACCTGTTTTTGACAGGTACCCATCCACACTTCCAGGAGATCTTGTCGTGGTGAGATAACTCGGAAGTTCAACCCACCTACTCCTTCCCCCACCGCCGGGCCATTCAGAAAGTGAAGCGCCCTTCACGCATGTGCAGTAGGGAACCGGCTGTGAAGCCAAAAGGCTTCACTGCTGGTTTCCCTTACCACAAACGGCGACGCCATCAGGGGCGTAACTATAGGGGGTGCAGCAGTCGCGACCGCAACCGGGCCCTGTGATGCAGGGGGCCCATGCAGCCCCCTCTACATATGGCCGGCAGCAGCATAGGCAGCTAGGGGTACCAGTGCACCATGCACACGGGTGGCTGGAGGTGGAGGGTGACTAGCAGAGCTCCATGCTCGACTATCGCACTGGCTGCTCTTTAGTTGTGCATTCCCCGCATGACCTGTGTCCTCGGCTGGCTCCTCAGAGTACCCCTCTCCTGCTCCATGCATTGCCGCTCAGTCCAATGTCTGTTCTCCCCAGCCAGAGTCCGCCCCCCCCCCCAGTCCGGCCCACACTGCACTGCTTCTCCCGGGTAAACAAACTTTAAGCACACAGATGCAGTGCAGCCCTATGAAAGCCCCCCGGAGGACACTGCAGGCTTGTATGCCAGCCCCCTCCTCCCCGTCATACACAGATGATGAAAGGTCTTTCTGGGAGATATCCTGATCACCCGTCCAGCACACTGGATGGAGCCCAGGCCAACATGGATGAGTGCGCGGCCTGCAGCTTGGTCATGGTGAGTGAGAGGACCCCATCCCCCACACACCATTACATACCCCCTCCATCTCCCCCTGGGGACAGGGACCCCTTCTCACTTGGGGACAGTGACCCCCATCTTCCCTGAGGACAGGGACCCCTTCTCACCTGGGGGCAGTAACTTCATCTGCCCTGGAGAAAAGGACCTCATCTCTTCTGGGGACGGGGACCCCATCCTGCCTAGGGACAGTCCCCCAATGGGGCACCTATAAATTAAAAAAAAACTAATAAAAAAAAACTACTGATGCCAGTGGTGGAACTACAGGGCTCACAAAGGTCATACCTGTGACCACGCCCTGGAGTTCCACCGCCGGACTCGGAGGGAAGGGCCCTGGCTGGGGTTCAGGGGGTCCTTCATGGTTTCTTGCATCTGGGCCCTGAAAGTTCTAGTTACGCCACTGGACGCCATCACCCAAGGACCGATGAGAACATCATCTGGGGTGCCGACATTGCTGGAGTTCATGACAGGTAAGTGTTTTAATATTAAAAATCAACAACTACACATTCTTTCAATTTTTTGCAAGAGGGGGGATGGAACTCCGCTTTAAGGTCTGTAATACATACTCTTATGATGGACAGGACTATTTCAGAAATTTACAATATAGTAGCACTCTTCGAAGAGACAGGGATTCATTAAGTCCTGCCTTACTGCATTAGTGATAATTTTCTGTTTCATTCATTTTTATTACGTTTTTCTTTTCAAGATATAAAATAAATACAAAATATAGCAACAATAGTAAGTTATTAAGGTAACAGCAGTATTGGTACACATAAGGTAACAAGGAACAAGTTGGACTGCTCGATAATTCAATAAAAGGTCTAGGTAGTGATTGTGGACCAACTCACAGCAGTTCTATGATGTGAAGGACAGTGATTGGAAGGAAAACGGTGCCTTTCCAAGTAAGAAATCTAATTAGTGATAATTTAACTAATTTGAAATATTGTTTAACCACCTCAATACAGTGCACTTACACCTCCTTCCTGACCAGACCAATTTTCAGCTTTCAGCGCTCTCACAGTTTTAATGACAATTACTCGGTCATGCAACACTGTACCCATATGAAACTTGCGTCCTTTTTTCCACACAAATAGAGCTTTCTTTTAGTGGTATTTAATCACTAGTGGATTTTTTATTTTTTGTGCTATAAATAAAATTACACGTAAATTTTGTGAAAAAAATGCCTTTTTCTTTGTTTCTGTCATAAATTTTTGCTAATTAGTAATTTTTCTTCATAAATTTTTGCCAAAATTTATACTGCTACATATCTTTGGTAAAAATAACCCACATTAGTGTATATTATTTGGTCTTTGTGAAAGTTATAGAGTCTACAAACTATGGTGCCAATCACTGAAAATTGATCAGTGATCTGATCAGGCCTTCAGTACATCAGGTGTACCTCATTTCTTGAGACACTAACAAGTCAGGAAAGTACAAATATCCCCCAAGTGACCCCTTTTTAGAAAGTAGACATTCCAAGGTATTAAGTAAGTAGCATGGTGAGTTTTTTTAAGTTGTCATTTTTTTCCCACAATTCTTTGCAATATGAAGATTTTTTTATTATTATTATTATTTTTTTTACAAAATTGTCAAATTATCAGGTTATTTCTCACACACAGCATATGCATACAACAAATTACACCCCAAAATACATTCTGCTACTCTTTCCGAGTACGGCGATACCACATGTGTGAGACTTTTACACAGCCTGGCCACATACAGAGCACCAACATTGCAGTAGTACCTTCAGATGTTCTACGAGCAAAAATGACACATCTCATTTCTCAACCACCTATTACACTTTTGAAGGCCATGGAGTACCAGGACAATGGAATTTCCCATAAAATGACCCCAATTTTGAAAGCAAACATCTTAACGTATATATTCTATGAGGTAAATAGGTACTTGGGTACTCTGATGGGCTGCAGATAGGTACTCTGGTACTCTGATGGGCTGGTGACAGGTGCTTGAGTACTCTGATGGCCTGGTGACAGGTACTTGAGTACTCTGATGGCCTGGTGACAGTTACTCGGGTACTCTGATGTCCTGGTGACAGGTACTCGGGTACTCTGATGGCCTGGTGACAGGTACTCGGCTACTCTGATGGCCTGGTGACAGGTTCTCTGATGGCCTGGTGACTGGTATTTGGGTACTCTGAAAGGCGGTGATAGGTACTCATATGGACTGTGACAGGTACTCAGGTACTCAGATGAACTGTGACAGGTACTCAGATGAACTGTGACAGGTACTCAGGTACTCAGATGGACTGGGACAGGTACTCAGGTACTCAGATGAACTGTGACAGGTACTCAGGTACTTTGATGGGCTGTGACAGGTACTTGGGTACTCTGATGGGCCATGACAGGTACTCGGGTACTCTGATGGACTGTGACAGGTACTCGGGTACTCTGATGGGCTGTGACAGGTACTCGGGTACTCTGATGGACTGTGACAGGTACTCGGGTACTCTGATGGACTGTGACAGGTACTCAGGTACTCTGATGGACTATGACAGGTACTCTGATGGACTGTGAGTGACAGGTACTATGAGGGGTGGTGACAGGTCCTCTTTATTGTGGGGGGGGGGCAATCAGTGTGATTGGTGTACACTGTAGGCGGTAACGAGATGTTACCACAATCTCCTCCTCACACACCATCTCGTTACCGCGGTTTGTTTACATTTTAGTGATCGGCTGTGAAACGATCACAGCCGATCACGTGGGTAAACAGCCGGCCAATGGCTGTTTACCAGCGTCAGTGAAGAGCAGTGTTCCCGGGAACACATGGCGCCAACGAAGTGCACGCGCCGTGCGCTCGCGATTGCGTGCATGCGCCGAGCATAGTGGGGGCGTGACCATCTGTGATCGCCCGTGATTACGGCCGATCACGTGGTAAGCAGCCATACCCAATGGCTGTTCACCCCCTTCGGTGGCGAGCGGTGTCTCCGTGACACACCGCCACCGAAGAAACAGGGATGCGCACGCACGATCGCGCGCATTCCCTGTTTAAACAGGAGGACGTCATATGACGCCCTCCTGCCACAATAGGTGCACCACCTGGCCCTCATTTGATGGCCGGCGGTCGGGAACTAGTTAATAAGAGAAAAGGTAAATAAGAAAAACTTATTACAAAAGATAAGAAACAATAATACAACAGAAAACAATAAAGGATCAAAAATAAAAGTACTACTATAAAAGTACAAAGTGTTACTAAATCCAGGAGTCTGCATTCATTATATCTGGTCTTCCACAGTACACAGAACATGGAAATGCAATTATTTTAGCAAATATAAATTGCTAAATACCTTTTCTCATCAGCAGTATATAGCAGTCTTGTGACTTCTACTAATTCCTGTTTAAAACTTGTAGGAGGAGTTTTCATACTGCACTGAGCTGTCCTATCAGGATCAAGGACCGCTGACCATCTGTCTGCACAGTGCTGATTGGCCCTGTGCTGATCACATGCACTCTCCCAAGAAAAATAAACCTCTAGCAATACACACCAAACTGAGCATGTGCAGCCTGACTCCAATAACTCCATGTTCTGGAGTCAGTGGAAGAAGACAGGAATCTGTGCATACAAGATCAAACAGCCTTTTTACACAATGCAGAGGATTAACCCCTAAGGATCCACAGTGAATATAACAATAATGCTTTACTGCATATACAGACTGATTTTATTGTTGTGGGTTTAGTAACACTTTAAATTCCTTGGTTTTTTGGTGCCCAGCAAACTTCAAGCAATGGGTAAAAGGCGGATCAGTGTTGACTCTAATAAAAAAATTTAAAAAAAACTTTGCTGATTTTCTTTATTTGATGGTAAAACTGAGCTTCAGATTGCTGTTGCCTTTCTGTAAAGGTGAGCAGGATGTTATCTGAATTCCCTAATTAGCTATGTACTGCATATGAGTGTTAAACATGGTCATTTACACAGGAAGAAGATTATTCAAATCCAACGGATTAGTTGTGTAGTGCTACCCCCTTAAAGGCTGCTGAATAAATAGGTCCATCTGCCGCCCCCAGTGTTGACCCACCCCAACTATATCTAAACTCACTGACTCAGCTGTAGCATAAAGTGGGCTTTATTCAGTTAGGCAAATAGCCATGCAGTCAAGGCGGTTTGATTAGCAGTAAATATCAGTGACAAACTGAGAACCCAAATACAATTACGTTGTGCTCATAAGTTTACATACCCTGCCAGAATTTATGATTTCTTGGCCATTTTTCAGAGAATATGAATGATAACACAAAAAATAGGATTTTTATATACAGCTTACCTGTAAAATCCTTTTCTTGATAAGTACATCACGGGACACAGTAGCTTTATTACATAGTGGGTTATATAGGCACCTCTGGTGATTGGACACTGGTTAACCCTCAATTAAGGAGAATTCCTCCCCTATATAACCCCTCCCATATGGGAGGCACCTCAGTTTTGTAGCAAACCAGTAAGAAACCACGTAAAACCCAAAGAGGGGCGGGAGCCCTGTGTCCCGTGATGTACTTCTCAAGAAAAGGATTTTACAGGTAAGCTGTATATAAAAATCCTATTTTCTTGATCATACATCACGGGACACAGGAGCTTCATTACATAGTGGGATGTCCCAAAGCAATGCTCAGATTGAGGGGAGGGAGACACAGATCAGAATTATAGACCGCCAGGGACTGGAGGACCTAAACTGCAGCCTGCAGTACACTGCGCCCAAAGGCGATATCCTCTTGACATCGACCTGATAAAATCTAGTGAATGTATGGACTGATGACCAAGTTGCAGCCTTACAGATCTGAGCCAGGGAGGCCTGGTGATGCACTGCCCAAGAAGTACTTATAGCCCTCGTTGAGTGCGCTTTCACTTGAAAAGGAGAGATCTTCCCCTTTACACTATAGGCCTGAGAAATAACCTGTCTAATCCACCTTGAGAGAGTGGATTTTGACGCCGCCTGGCCCTTCCTAGGGCCTTCCGGCAAAATAAATAAGCAGTTTTTCTTATCTGGGCAGTTGCCTGAATATAGATACTGATTGCCCTTACCACATCTAAAGTGTGCAAAGATTCTTTTTCTGCGGACTGTGGGTCCGGAAAAAAGGATGGTAGGATTACATCTTGATTCAAATGGAATCCTGAAACCACCTTAGGCAGAAAGGACCTGTTGGGACGCATTACCACCCGGTCCTTATGAATAATTAGATAAGGTTCCTTGCTGGAGAGAGCTGCCAGTTCTGACACTCTTCTAGCTGAGGATATGGCTACCAAGAAAAACAATTTTTTAGTCAAAAGAACTAATGAAGCCAAATGCAAAGGTTCAAATGGTAGCCCCTGCAAAGCCGAGAGAACCAAATTCAGATCCCATGGGCATACCGGAGGTTTGACTGGCGGCCTTATCCACATAGCCCCTGGATGAAAGCCCGCACCAGGGAATGTGATGCAAGTGGCTTCTGGAAAAATACTGACAAGGCCGAAATCTGCACCTTGATAGGGCTTACGGCCAAATTAATTTCTAGGCCTGACTGGAGGAAGGCCAAGATCCTGCTAGTGACATACTTTCTAGGATGCCATTCCCTGGGTTCACACCAGAAAACATATGCCTTCCAGATTTTGTAGTAAATAAGCCTGGAGGCCGGCTTTCTGGCATTGACTAGAGTAGAAAGGAATAGCCCCGAAAGCCCACGATCCCTCAGAATGTGGGTCTCAGCAGCCAAACCGTCAAATTCAGACTGCGTAAAGCAGGATGGTAAATTGGACTCTGTGAGAGCAGATCTAGCCGGAGAGGGAGGATCCACGGCCTGCCTACTGCCAACTTCATGATCTCTGCGTACCAAGGTCGCCTGGGCCAAGCCGGGGGCCACCAAAAGAACCGACTTTGATTCCCTCTTGCCTCTTCCCAGGAACCGTGACAGAAGCGGGCACGGGGGGAAGGCATAAATCAGATTGTACTGATCCCAGGGAACTGTCAGAGCATCCGACCCCTGAGTGAGTGCATCTCTCGTCCTTGACATGAATTTGTCCAGCTTTCTGTTGAATCTGGACGCAAACAGATCTACGTCTGGAGTATCCCACCTGCGACATATGTTCCGAAACACGCCGGGGTGCAGAGCCCATTCTCCTGGGCACAACTGCTGGCGACTCAGAAAATCCGCCTGCCAATTTTCCACTCCTGGAATGAAGACTGCAGAAAGGCATGGAACATGCCTTTCTACCCAGGCAAGTATGCGATTCACCTCTTTTTGTGCAACCAGACTCCAGGTACCACCCTGGTGATTGATATAGGCCACTGCTGTGGCATTGTCGGACTGAACCCGAATAGGGAGACCCCGTAGTCTGTAAGACCAGCTTATGAGAGCCATATAAACTGCCCTGATCTCCAAGACATTAATGGGCAATAGCTTCTCGATCGCAGACCATTTCCCCTGCGAGCACGTCTCCTCCAACACTGCTCCCCAGCCTGTCAGGCTGGCATCTGTCGTAACAATCTTCCATGGAAAAGGAAGAAAAGTTTTGCCTTTCAGCAGATTCTCAGTTTGTAACCACCAAACGAGACTCCTGCGTGTCCCTGGGGATAGACACATAGGAAGATCCAAGGCCTGGGGCTTCCTGTTCCAAGCCGCAAGGATGCAACTTTGCAGAGGCCTTGAGTGGAACTGGGCGAATGGAACGGCCTCGAAGGAGGCGACCATTTTCCCTAACAGTCTCATGCACCACCGAATGGGGGAAGATCTTCTACCCAGAATTAGGCGCACCAGACCCCCAATGGCCAAGGCTTTTGGCCTTGGTAGAAACATCCTGCCCTGAGCGGTGTCGATGACCATACCCAGGTACTCCAACCTGATAGCAGGCTGTAGGGAGAGACTTTTCTAGGTTTATAATCCAACCTAGGCGTTCCAGGTGTTCTAGCGTTCTGGTAACACTGTGGTTTAGGAGTGCTACTGTTTTCTCTATGAGAAGCAAATCGTCTAGATAAGCCATGACGGCTATACCCTGAGCTCTTAGGTTTGTCAAGAGAGTGTCTAGAATCTTTGTGAAGACTCGAGGAGCTGTAGTGAGCCCGAACAGCAAGGCCACAAATTGAAAATGGCGCCGATCTACCGCGAACATTCGATACTTTTGGTGTGCGGAAAAAATTGGCACATGAAGATATGCATCCTTGATATCTATTGATGCCATAAACTCTCCCCCTTGCAGGGAGGAGACCACAGCGCGTATTGACTGCATTCTAAAGGACCGGATGCGTAAAAACCGGTTCAGATCCTTAAGATCCAGGATAGGTCTGACACCTCCATTTGGCTTTGGAACGGTGAATAGATTCGAGTAAAACCCTGAACCCTGTTCTTTTGGGTCCACTTCCACTATCACCCCCTGGGATAGTAAGTGATCTAAGGCCAGAAATAGCGGTCTTTGCTTTACTGGATCCCTGGGGATCCTTGACCTTAGGAAGCGAGAAGGTGGAATCTCCTGAAACTCTAGCTTGTAGCCCAGAGATACTGAGGAGACTACCCACTTGTCCCGGATCTCTTCCCGCCAGGCTTCTGCAAACTGCAGGAGCTTTCCCCCCACTCGGCCGAGCGGGGGCGCCCCTTCACAAGGAAGCTTTTGGGCTCTGCTTGGCAGGCTCTCGCCCCCAAGTTTTTTTCTCTGTCCCTGGACCCGGCCTTGAGCCTTTCCTGTAGAGGGAGGTTGGGAAGGCCGTCGCCACTGCTTAGAGCTTGATGCTCCGGGAGAAAGAGAATGCCTAAATGATGGACGTTTACTCCTTTTGGTTGGAAGGAGAGTAGATTTACCCCCTGAAATTTTTGGGACGAATTTGACTAATTCTTCTCCAAATAAACATTCCCCCCTTAAACGGGAACCCAATCAAATGCTTCTTGCATGATAGCTCAGCTGCCCAATTTTTTAGCCATAGGGCCCTTCGCATGTGTACCAACAGGAGAGACAAACGAGATGCTTGTTGGACAGAATCCAAAATCGCATCAATCATAAAACACAGAATTTGAGGTATTTCTGCATAATTCTCCACTTCCTCACTGGGAAGAAGGCCAAGCATCTGCTTAACTTGTTCCTTGAGGAACTGGCACACCACAGCTGCGACTCTAGGTTGCACTACAGCGCCGGTCATGGAAAAGGAGGCTTTCAATAATGTTTCTAGCTTCTTATCAGTTGGATCCTTAAATACCTGAGCATTATCCAAAGGACAGATCAGGTTTCTATTCACGCAAGAAACAGCCGCATCGACAGATGGGACCCCCCATTTCTTGGTGAAACTTTCCTCCAGAGGATAAAGCATAGAGAACCTTTTAGGAGGAGCAAACAGTTTATCGGGATGTCCCCAATCCTCATACAACAATTTATCCATTAAGGCATGAATTGGAAAGGAAAAGCCAGTCTGTGGGATTTTCCTGACCCCCAGGGAAGAAACAGAGGATGTGGCAGCCTCAGCAGCGGGCATTCTGAATGTGGTACGCACCAACTCAATATAATATTGAACCTGTTTTCTGAGCGCCTGGTAGGAGGGGACTCTCTCCTCTTCCTCTGATTCATCCCACTGTTAATGATCCCTGTGCCAAGATAGGGATCTCTCCTCATTGTCAGAGGTGTCATCTGAAAGAGGAATCTCAGCAGAGGGAGGGGATCTACCCCTTTTTCTGCTATCTTTTAGGGAAGCTGAAATAAAATTCATGATTCTCCCTTCAAAACCCTCCAATGTAGCCCTAAGGGAGTCCTCAGTGACATATACCGGGGCTGAAACATTAGGAGAGGCTGCAAAACCTGACAGGGGCACTGACTAATCCTGTGAGGCTGGCTTCAGTCTTGCAGGGGGGGTGGTAACCTACAGGCATTTTTAGAACCCCTAGACCTAGACGGTGATTTACCAGTTCCCTTGTTACCTCCCCCTGAGACCCTCTTACGAGGAGACATAGTCCTAAGCTACAAAGCAGAGGTACTAGTACAAAGTGCAATCACTGTTGTGCTCCAAGTCTCACAATAAATATAAATGCTTAAACTGCACAACCTGATGCTGAGTAGGTGTCTTAGGTTTGCCTGGATCCAATCCCTTAGGATGCTTACTGCCCACAGCTCCTGTGTCTTCCACTTACAGCCCCCTGGCGCTCTGGGCTTTTTAAAATTGCCTCCTAGCGCCTGCGCAGTACAGCGCCGTGCACACCGACGTGCACGGCTCGCAACCACACTCCCCCCTCCTCCACTAGCACGGGAGCACGCTCAGCGTGCGTGCACGAGGACCGCCGGTTGTCCAGGGGAGAAGGGGGTCACCATCTGAGCCGTGCGGGACCCCTAGACTACGTGGGACCCCTGTATTACCTTCATTGTGGCAGAGATTGCAGTGGAGACGTGAGTCATCTGGAAGAACCAGGCTTCACTGAGCGTGTGTAACTGAAAAGGCATGTAAGTATGCATCAGGCTGCTCTTACTCCCTCTAGTGGTGGAAACCAGGTAAGACATACAACTACTCAATGAAGAAATCCATAATATATCATTTATATAGGATTAACTTCCCTTACCTGTCCTCGCCGCAGGAATTGCTGAAAACAGACAGATTCCAGCCTTCATCCATCACGGTGGGCAGAGTTGTGCCAACCTTCAGGATTTCTTGGGTTCCTTTTCAAAGGAACCTCTTACCTGGACCTTGTAAAAGACTCTGCCAGAAACTTTCGTGCCACTATGTAAATAGTACACCAAGTCTGGTTTTCCCAGAGCCCAGTCTTCCAATAGGAGAGGACTTACAGGCAAAACCTTGTTTCTTCGGATGACGAGGCCCGGGTACCATACCATCTTGGGAGTCAAAATATCGGCCCGAGATATGGATGCAGTTATAGTAGCCCTTAGGCCCCCGCAGGGACCTACACAGAGCTTTCTTCATAGCACATATTTTACGTGACCAACCACCTTAGACACTGGCGAAAAAACTGAGGTGCCTCCCATATGGGAGGGGTTATATAGGGGAGGAATTCTCCTTAATTGAGGGTTAACCAGTGTCCAATCACCAGAGGTGCCTATATAACCCACTATGTAATGAAGCTCCTGTGTCCCGTGATGTATGATCAAGAAACATTTCTTTCACTCATGGTTAGTGTTTGGCTGAAAAAATGTATTATCAATCAACTGTGTTTACTCTTTTTAAATCATAATCACTACAGAAACAATCTAAATGACCCTGATCAAAAGTTTACATACCCTGGTGATTTTGGCCTGATAACATGCACATAAGTTGACACAAATGGGTTTGAATGGCTATTAAAGGTAACCATCCTCACCTGTGATCTGTTTGCTTGTAATTAGTGTGTGTGTATAAAAGGTCAATCAGTGTCTGCACTCCTGATAGACCCTTGCATCTTTCATCCAGTGCCGCACTGATGTTTCTGGAGTCATGGGGAAAGCAAAATAATTGTCAAAGGATCTGCAGGAACAGGTAGTTGAACTGTATAAAACAGGGAAGGGATGTAAAAAGATATCTAAGTAATTGAGAATGCCAATCAGCAATCAGTTCAAACTCTAATCAAGTAGTGGAAAATGAGGGGTTCTGTTGAAACCAAACCACGGTCAGGTAGACCAACTAAAATTTCAGCCACAACTGCCAGGAAAATTGTTCGGGATGCAAAGAAAAACCCATAAATAACTTCGGGTGAAATACAGGACTTTCTGAAAACGTGTTGTGGCTCTTTCAAGATGCTCAATAAGGAGGCACTTGAAGAAAGATGTGCTGCATGGTCAAGTCACCAGAAGAAAGCCATTACTATGCAAATGCCACAAAGCATCCTGCTTACAATACCCCAAACAGCACACAGACAAACCTAAAACCTTCTGGCACAAAATCATTTGGAGTGACGAGACCAAAATTGAGCTTTTTGGCCACAACAATAAACGGTACATTTGGAGAGGAGTCAACAAGGCCTATGATGAAAGGTACACCATTTCTACTGTGAAACACGGAGGTGGATCGCTGATGTTTTTGGAATGTGTGAGCTACAAAAGGCACAGGAAATTTGGTCAAAATCAATGACAAAATGAATGCAGTATGATATCAAAAAATACTGGAGGAACATTTGCATTCATCAGCCAGAAGGCTGCGCATGGGACGTACTTGGACATTCCAACATGACAATGATCCAAAATACAAGTCGATGTGTCATTGGCTACAGCAGAATAAAGTGAAGGTTCTGGAGTGGCAATCTCAGTCTCCTGACCTCAATATCATTGAGCCACGCTGGGGAGATCTCAAAAATACAGTTCATGCAAGACAGCCAAGAGGAATGGGCAGCTTTACCATCTGAGACGATAAAGAGCCTCATCCACAAATACCACAAAAGACTTCAAGCTGTCATTGAAGTTAAAGGGGGCAATACACGGTATTAAGAACTGGGGTATGTAAACTTTTGATCAGGGTCATTTGGGTAGTTTCTGTTTTGTAACTATAATTTAAAATGAGTAAACATAGTTGATTGATAATAAATGGCTTCAGCCAAACACTAACCATGGGTGAAAGAAAAGTTTTTGTGTTATCATTCATATTCTCTGAAAAATGTCCAAGAAATCATAAACTCTGCCAGGGTATTTAAACTTATGAGCACAACTGTATAATCAGATGTAACAGGTCAACTATAGATACTGGCTATAACTTTTAAGCCCAGTACACATGAGCAGAAGGTCCGGAGACATTTGCGAGTTCGAAAAAAACAGCCGACATTCTGCCCATCTGTATGTAAAACCAGCATCCGACCAGCTCCCGATCAGTGCTCTCAGCCAATGGCAGAGAGTGCTGATCGGAGTGTTCTGGCAGGGGAGGGTGTCCCCCTGTCAGAACACAACAGCTCAGCGGGGGAGATCACTGAACTAACCTTGCATGGTTAGTACAGTGGCTCCAACTGGAGCTGTCAGTTTTTTTTTCATGCAACTCACTGAACTGGGTCCCCCTTACATCAGGGTCCCCAGATAGCCTCCCCTTTACATCAGGGTCCCCAGAGAGCCCCTCCTTACAGCAGGGTCCCCAGAGAGCCTCCCCTTACATCAGTGTCCCTAGAAAGCCCCTTTTAACATCAGGGTCCCCAGAGAGCCTCCCCTTACATCAGGGTCCCAAGAAAGCCTCCCCTTACATCAGGATCCCCAGAGAGCCTCTCTACTTACATCAGGGTCCACAGAGAGCCTCCCTCATTACATCAGGGTCTACAAAAAGCCTCCCCTTACATCAGGGTCTCCCGAAAGCCTCCCCTTACATCAGGGTCCCCAGAGAGTCTCCCCATACATCAGGGTCCCCAGAGAGCCTCCCTACATACATTAGGGTCCCCAGACCCCCCTCATAACGTCAGGGTCCCCAGAGAGCCCCTTCCTTACACCTGGCTCCCCAGATTGCCCCTCCTTACATCAGGGTCCCCAGAGAGTCTCCCCATATATCAGGGTCCCCAGAGAGACTCCCCTTAAATCAGGGTCCCCAGAGAGCCTCCCTACATACATTAGGGTCCCCAGACCCCCCTCATTACATCAGGGTCCCCAGAGAGCACCTTCCTTACACCTGGCTCCCCCGATTGCCCCTCCTTACATCAGGGTCACCAGAGAGCCCCTTCCTTATATCAGGGTCCCCAGAGAGACTCCCCTTACATCAGGGTCCCCAGAGAGCCCCCTTTACATCTGTGCCCCTAGAGAGCCTCCACTTTACATCAGGGTCCCCAGAGAGCCTCCCCTTTACATCAGGGTCCCCAGAGAGTCCCTTCCTTACATCAGTGTCCCCAGAGAGCCTCCCCTTTACATCAGAGTCCCCCGAGAGCCTCCCCTTACATCAGTGTCCCCAGAGAGCCTCACTTACATCAGTGTACCCAGAAAGCCCCACTTACATCAGTGCCCCCAGAGAGCCCCCCCTCCCCTACATTAGTGTCCCCAGAGAGCCCTACTTACATCAGTGCCCCCAGAGAACCTTCCCTTACATCAGGGTCCCCAGAGAGCCCTCTTACATCAGTGCCCCCAGAGAGCACCTCCTTACATCAGTGTCCCCAGAGAGTCCCCCCTTATATCAGTGTCCCCAGAGAGCCCCCCCCTTACATCAGTGCCCCCAGAGAGCCCCCCCTTACATCAGTGCCCCCACAGAGCCCCCCTTACATCAGTGTCCCCAGACAGCCCCCTCTTACATTAGTATCCCCAGAGAGCTCCCCTTACATCAGTGTCCCCAGAGAGCCCCCTTACATCAGTACCCCCAGAGAGCCCCCCTTACATCAGTGCCCCAGAGAACCCCCCTTACATCAGTGCCCCCACAGAGCCCCTCCTTACATTAATGTCCCCACAGAGCTCCCCCTTACACCAGTGTCCCCAGAGAGCCCCCCTTACATCAGAGCCCCCCCTTACATCAGTGTCCCCAGAGGGCCCCCCTTTTACATCAAGTTCCCCAGACAGCTGCCCCCCTTCCAGAATTTCCCTGTACCTGGCTGGTCTCCGCTGTCTGTGCACCTCTAACCCCCAGCACATCTTCCACCTGGGGGAGGTGGAAGGCGGCGATCGGTAGCGATCGGTAGCTCTATGGTGTCCACGATCGGTGGGATCTCTCTGGGGCTAATAATTCTCTTCCCTAGTATCAATGTATACATTGGAGAGGGGAGGGGCCTCTGACTGGGGCAGTGTAAAAGCAGAGCGTTTCACTTGTACACTGAAGAGTGAAACTGATACCTACCCAGGTCAGAGCCCCCCCCCCCCTCCCTCTACTGTATACACTGACACTTGGGAAGAGAACTACTAGCCCCAGGGAGATCCCGCCGCCCACGGGCAACATAGAGCTGCCGATCGTTGCCTCCTACCTCCCCCCACGGCATTCCAAATGGCCAGCCAGAGGTGCAGGGGGAGATGCTGGGTTCTGCAGCGGCAGAACGTCAGGACCCAGTCGCAAGTGCAACTGCTGTGACCGCTAAAGTTCCGCCACTGTCTGGTACTCAGGGGCGTAACTATAGGGGGTGCAGCAGTTGCAACCGCAACCGGGCCCTGTGATGCAGAGGGCCCATGCAGCCCCCTCTACATATGGCCAGCAGCAGCATAGGCAGCTAGGGGTACCAGTGCACCATGCACATGGGTGGCTGGAGGTGGAGGGTGACTAGCAGAGCTCCATGCTCGACTATCGCACTGGCTGCTCTTTAGTTGTGCATTCCCTGCATGACCTGTGTCCTTAGCTGGCTCCTCAGAGTACCCCTCTCCTGTTCCATGCATTGCCACTCAGTCTGATGTCTGTTCTCCCCAGCCAGACAGGGACAGTCCCCCAATGGGGCACCTAAAAATTAAAAAGAAAATAATAAAAAAAAACTACTGATACCAGTGGTGGAACTATGGGGCTCACAAAGGTCATACCTGTGACCACGCCCTGGAGTTCCACCGCCGGACATGGAGGGAAGGGCCCTGGCTGGGGTTCAGGGGGGCCCTTCATGGTTTCTTGCATCGGGGCCCTGAAGGTTCTAGTTACGCCACTGCTGGTACTCCTTCAGAACTCCATCCCTTCCAACTTGCCACTGGTAACAGGAGTGGTCGTCCCTTTGTGGCAACTGCTTCCCTTTACTTCTGACACGATCAGGCTCCCCTCTGGCCAAGCCTGACTCCTCCCAAATAAATAGCCTATCCCAGCATATGGAGCGGTCAAAGAAACTCCTGCTGATTTGCTGAAACAACCTAGTTACCCATTACCTGAATTTATGGTAATCCATCATTCTAATGCCAAAAACAACGGTGCCACCTATTGACAGAAGAGAGAGACTACCCCAACTCAGACTAAGACCCCTTTCACACTCACAGTGCGTCATTTTAGCTGCGCTTTTCGGCCGCTAGCGGGGTGGTTTTAACCCCCCGCTAGCGGCCAAAGAGTTAAATGAGCCCGGAAAAAGCCGCTGCTGAAGCCCTTTGCAGGCATTTGGGCAGCGGTGCCCATTCATTTCAATGGGCAGGGGCGTTGCTTGCAGGACTTTTTCTAACGTCCTGAAAGCGCACTGCTCCAGTGGGAAAGCAATCGGGCTTTCACACTGGAGCTGCAGAAGAGCCATTTTTCAGGTGCTTTACAGGCGCTATTTTTAGCCCTTTAGCGCCTGAAAAATGCCTCCAGTTTGAAAAGGGTCTTAGAATAGGAATCAGTGGATCAACCTACTAATTAGCCAGGCTAGTTACCACCTAGCACAACTACATTTATTAGCAGCCCTGTTTAGGACACTAAAAGCATTTACTCTAGGATAACAGGATCCAGAAAACCCATCTCCTGACCTCTATTTTGTGCCAAGTTTGGGGAAATGACACAGTTTATGTTTGATCCTCCATCTTTACAACTTCAGCACTCAGGAGTATTTAACATCACTTGCTCATCAATACCCAGAAAACCTCCAGAGAATTCCAGATGTACCACTTACCACTCAAGGGCAGGCAGTTGTTTAATAATGCCAAATTCTGTATACTTTTCATTCAGACCCTGAAAGGGGAATTACACCTTTTGCAAAAAAAAAAAAAAAATGCACCCATTTTGCAAAACAAACACATGCATTTATTATTATTATTATTATTTTTCTGATTATTATTCCTTTGAGCCTGCAAAGCATTGCAACCATAATCAGTGGATTGCCAGTACAATGCTCCGGTTCCTTCAGACTCTTCCTCCAACCCAAGTCCATACAGAGGTTCTGACCTTCTGCAATGGAGCTGGATCAAGTGTCAATGTACTACAAGTGTGGTGATGTGACTGCACTTGTGCTCCATTGATAAATAAGAGTCCCTGTTACGGTGGCAGAAGGAGCTTGTAGTTTTTCCATTGACAGATTCTTGGGAATGGATGACGATTTGATTTCAAATCTGACAGAAGCCAGCAAGGAGAAGAACCCTCAGATTCTGTAAGTGGAGGGTTGGTTTGAGTTTTGGGTACTGTGGACCAGGTTTCACGATACACACTAAATATGGGAAGAAAAGGGAATTTCACCGCTCCAGGTGAAGGGAATTGCCAATAGCAATAAAGGAAATTAGACTCTGGACTGCCGCACTCTTGAGAAAAATTGCCTTTCTTTATTTTAAAAAATCACATTAAAAAGCAAAGAACACAGCAGACAAAAGAGCTGACGTTTCGCACTAGCAGTAGTGCTTACTCATAGCTGCACTACTGCATGTTCTTTGCTTTTTGATGTGATTTTTTAAAATAAAGAAAGGTAATTTTTCTGAAGAGTGCGGCAGTCCAGAGTCTACTTTCGTTTACACGCTAAATATGGGTATGTAATCTGAAACATGGTCAGAAAGGTGGAGTTAGCTTTGAGTTGCTCTCCCACAAAGGGCGAAGTGCTACTACCCTCCACTACCAGTTCTCAATGTTATTTTGCTTCAAAAACCTGTGCACTGATGCCACACCAGCCCAACCAACAACTAGAGAATTAAAGGGTTAGTTCACTTTCACCAAAAACTGCCTATGCAGATAAGGGGCATTTGTAGATGAAATTAAAATGTGCAGCTTTGACCAAATTTAAATATTGTCCTTGCTTTACAGTAGGTATAGACCATTTACATACCTCATGAAGCCTGACTGGAAAACTCACAGAACTTTGCTAAGGACATTGCTAAGTGAGGCCCAGCTGTTACCGTTCACCTTTAGCATCACAGAAGTGAGCTCCCAAGCGCTGAGCTCAGAGCTAATGCAACAGGAGAGATCGATCAAGTGGCTTTTTTCAAACAGAGCAGTTGAACAGAAGTCGATCAATAGACTGCTGTTCACCACAGTGGCCATATATAGATAGACATTCAGCCTTGCTCTACCAGTCATCTGATCAGTGCTTAGCTGCATTATGGAGTAGCATAATGCAATGCTTTTCACTTTTACATTTCATCGATGGAAAACATATGTTATTTGCACGCATTTCATTGCTTTAATATGTGGGATCATTATACCTCTCCCTTGAATGTTTAGACTATAAATAGCAAAAGAACTTTTATTGTGATTCTGCCTTAACATTCCAGCCATATAATTTTATTGCTCCCATGACTTATGTCATGAACCACTCTCCAGAATACAAGGCTAGCAAATGCAGTCCATTGAATTATAACAGATTTAGGTTTCCACAAAGGTTTTCGGTAATTAAAGCATGTCCTAGGAGTTAAAAAAAAAAACATGCAAACTTAGAAAACTAAGGCTAGCAAGTGCAATATCATTCCTAACAGTTACAATTACAGTTGTGCTCATAGGTTTACATACCCTGGCAGAATTTATGATTTCTTGGCCATTTTTCAGAGAATATGAATGATAACACAAAAACATTTCTTTCACTCATGGTTAGTGTTTGGCTGAAGCCATTTATTATCAGTCAACTGTGTTTACTCTTGTTAAATCATAATCACAACAGAAACTACCCAAATGATCCTGATCAAAAGCTTACATACCCTGGTGATTTTGGCCTGACAACATGCACACAAGTTACCGTAACACAAAGGGGTTTTGAATGGCTATTAAAGGTAACCATCCTCACCTGTGATCTGTTTCCTTGTAATTAGTGTGTGTGTGTCTGCGTGTATAAAAGATCAATGAGTAGAGTCTTAATTCCTGACAGCCCCTTGCATCTTTCATCCAGTGCTGCACTGATGTTTCTGGATTCTGAGTCATGGGCAAAGCAAAAGAATTGTCAAAGGATCTGTGGGAAAAAGTAGTTAACTGTATAAAATAGGAAATGGATATAAAAAGATATCCAATAATTGAGAATGGCAATCAACAGTGTTCAAACAAGAAGTCTCCAATCAAGAAGTGGAAAATGAGGGGTTCTGTTGAAACCAAACTACGGTCAGGTAAACCAACTAAAATTTCAGCCACAACTGCCAGGAAAATTGTTCGGGATGCAAAGAAAAACCCACAAATAACTTCAGAGAAATACAGGACTCTCTGAAAACAAATGGTCTGGCTGTTTCAAGGTGTATAATAAGGAGCACTTGAAGAAAGATGCGCTGCATGGTCGAGTCGCTAGAAGAAAGCCATTACTATGCAAATGCCACAAAGTATCGAGCTTACAATATGCCAAACAGCACAGAGCCTCAAACCTTCTGGCTCAAAGTCATTTGTATTGATGAGACCAAAATGAAACTTTTTGGCCACAACCATAAACACTACATTTGGAGAAGAGTCAACAAGGCCTATGATGAAAGGTACACCATTCCTACTATGAAACACGGAGGTGGATCGCTGATGTTTTTGGGATGTGTGAGCTACAAAAGGCACAGGAAATTTGATGCCAAGATGAATACAGTCATGCAACACTGTAACCATATGAAATTTGTGTCCTTTTTTCACACAAATAGAGCTTTCTTTTGGTGGTATTTAATCACTAGTTTTTTTTATTTTTTGTGCTATCAATAAAAAAAAGGCCGTAAATTTGGTGAAAAAATGCCTATTTCTTTGTTTCTGTCATAAAATTTTGCAAATTTGTAATTTTTCTTTATAAATTTTGACCAATATTTATATTGCTACATATCTTTGGTAAAAAATAACCCAAATTTGTGTATATTGTTTGGTGTTTGTGAAAGTTATAGAGGCTAAAATCTATGGTGCCAATCACTGAAAATTGATCACATCTGATAACACCTGATGTACTAAAGGTCTATCTCATTCCTTGAGACACTAACAAGTCAGGAAAGTACAAATATTTCCCAAATGACCCATTTTTAGAAAGTAGACATTTCAAGGTATTGAAGCGGAGGTCCAGCTGAAAAAAAAATTAAAAGTTAGTAGCTACAAATACTGTAGCTGTTGACTTTTAATAAGCACACTTATCTGTCCAGGGTGCCCGTGATGTCGGCCCCCTTGCGACTTCACTGCCCATTTCCTACTGCGCATGCGCGAGTCGCGTGGCGCTTTGTGAATGGCCGGCTGTGTTTAGGGTCCCATTCCCCAGAAGACAACGTTAGGAGGAGAAGAATGAAGATCACTGCAAAGTAGGAAGTGGCAGATTAGGATGATCTGCCTAGCAACAGCCATTTCTGTAAAGTAAAAAAAAAATTTTTTTTTTCAATTTTTTTTCCAGATTTTTAGGAGCATTTTTTTAGGGTGGACCTCTGCTTTAAGTAAGTGGCATGCTGAGTTTTTTTAAGTTGAAATTTTTTCCCACAATTCTTTGCAAAATGAAGAATTTTATTTTTTATTTTTATTTTTTACAAAATGATCATATTAACTGGTTATTTCTCTCACAGAGCATATGCATACAACAAATTACACCCCAAAATACATTCTGCTACTCCTCCTGAGTATGGCGATACAACATGTGTGAGACTTTTACACAGCCTGGACACATACAAAGGCTCAACATTGAAGTAGCACCTTCAGGCTTTCTATGAGCATAAATTACACATCTCATTTCTCAGCCACCTATTATGCTCTGTACGCACGGTCTGACTTTCCAACGGAAAACGTGCGATCGGATCATGTTGTCGGAAAATCCGATCGTATGTGGGCTCCATCTGACTTTTTTGAGAGCTGGTTTTAAAATTTTCCGGCAACAAAATCCGATCATTTAAATTCCGATCGTGTGTAGACAATTCCGAAGGACAAAGTGCCACTCATGCTCAGAATAAATTACGAGACAAAAGCTATTAGCTACTGACCCGTTTATATTCCCGTCGTACGTGTTTGACGTCACCTCGTTCAGAACGATCAGATTTTCCGACAACTTTGTGTGACCGTGTGTATGCAAGACAAGTTTGGCCCAAAATCCGTCTGAAGAAATCCAACGGATTTTGTCGTCGGAATGTCCGACCGTGTGTACAGGGCATAACACTTTTTAAGGCCCTGGAGCACCAGGACAATGGAATTGCCCACAAAATGACCCCATTTTGGAAAGCAAACCCTCCGACATATAATCTATGTGGCATAATGAGTTCATTTTTTTTCCAGAATATTTGGAAAATGTGGAAAAATTTCCAATTGCATTTTGTTTACACAAAGTTGTCCATTTACTGTATAAGGTATTTCCAACACATAGGAAATACATAGCAAAAATGACACCCCAAAATACATTCTGCTACTCCTTCTGAGTACGGCAATACCACATGTGTGAGACTTTTACACAGCCTGGCCACATACAGAGGCCCAACATCCAAGTAGCATCATCAGGCGTTCTAGGAGCATAAATTACATATATACATGGAATTGCTGCACTTCTCTCTTCTGTCACTAGATGGCCAGGCATTTGGTAGCATTAGATAAGACAAGGGCATTGCAATGACAGATTAGGAATGAATGGGGTGTCTCAGCCAATGGGCAGGGATTTTCTTAGGCCCCATACATCTGCCTGTGCACAAAAAAAGTCAAAGATATATAAATACATATCAGCTTGGTAACACACGGTATAAAATGTTCATAAGTAAATTATGTAAATTCATATAGGTACAATCATCAAAGGCGGCACATTGCAATAAAGTAAGTAATATGGAATAGTGATGGCCGAACGGTTCGCCCGGCGGTCGTTTCGCCGCGAATTTCCGACATTCGCGGTCCGCACGTTCGAACGCCTTTTTCCGTCGTTCGCCGCGGCGGACTTACGTGTTTAATGTATACAAGAACTTTAACCTTTGGTGACACGTTTATCATGTGATACAGGACAGCCAATTGAGACATGACAGCACATGGACACTTGTACATTCCCCCTAACCTATAAATACACCCGATCCGGTGGCCATTTTACATTCTTTCTTCTGTTAAGATAGGGACAGGTTCCTGTGTGGAGTAGGGAGAGATAAACCACTAGCTATTTGGTACACAAAAGTTCTTTTCAGGACTGGTATAGGTGTTAGGTGTTGATAGGTTTGCTGTGCTGCTGATTCTTGCAGCAGCCTGAGTGTCTTTTGTTAGTTTAGAGAAAGGGAAAGGACGGTGTATGCTACAGGGACAGCCAGATTAGTCTTTCATCATCATCATCATCATCATCATCATTAGCTGTTACTATCAAGGTCCACAAAAGAGCTGTTCCAGTAACCACTAATCGTTCTCTTTTTTTGCCAATTTGTATAGGGACAGGAAGGAAGCAGTGTTGTCAGGCAGTGAGGGTAATTTTAAAGACTTGCTGTTATTATTAGTTCCACAAAGGTTCTTTTCAGGACTGGTATCAGTGGTACAGTAATAGGCTTGTACATGTATAATATTCTTTCTTCCAAATATAGAAAGGATATTATACTTGACTGCTGCCCTTCTGCTGCAGTCTGCTAAACATTCACAACTCACTTGTTCCACAAAAGTTCTTATAAGGACTGGTAACTTGGTATAGGGTGCTACGGTACATAGGCTTGAGTGCGGTACAGTCTGCTGTTCTGTAAGGACCGCTATCGGTCCACAATAGATAGGGTTGACGTGCACCACTGCTGACCGCTGCCCTATACTGCAGCAGTCCTTCAGCGGTATAGGGACTGACGTACAGTCTGCTAATCACTAACACACAACCTGCTTGTTCCACAAAAGTTCTTATAAGGACTGGTAACTTGGTATAGGGTGCTACGGTACATAGGCTTGAGTGCGGTACAGTCTGCTGTTCTGTAAGGACCGCTATCGGTCCACAATAGATAGGGTTGACGTGCACCACTGCTGACCGCTGCCCTATACTGCAGCAGTCCTTCAGCGGTATAGGGACTGACGTACAGTCTGCTAAACACTAATACACAACCTGCTTGGTCCACAAAAGTTCTTATAAGGACTGGTAACTTGGTATAGGGTGCTACGGTACATAGGCTTGAGTGCGGTACAGTCTGCTGTTCTGTAAGGACCGCTATCGGTCCACAATAGATAGGGTTGACGTGCACCACTGCTGACCGCTGCCCTATACTGCAGCAGTCCTTCAGCGGTATAGGGACTGACGTACAGTCTGCTAAACACTAATACACAACCTGCTTGGTCCACAAAAGTTCTTATAAGGACTGGTAACTTGGTATAGGGTGCTACGGTACATAGGCTTGAGTGCGGTACAGTCTGCTGTTCTGTAAGGACCGCTATCGGTCCACAATAGATAGGGTTGACGTGCACCACTGCTGACCGCTCACCTATACTGCAGCAGTCCTTCAGCGGTATAGGGACTGACGTACAGTCTGCTAATCACTAACACACAACCTGCTTGTTCCACAAAAGTTCTTATAAGGACTGGTAACTTGGTATAGGGTGCTACGGTACATAGGCTTGAGTGCGGTACAGTCTGCTGTTCTGTAAGGACCGCTATCGGTCCACAATAGATAGGGTTGACGTGCACCACTGCTGACCGCTGCCCTATACTGCAGCAGTCCTTCAGCGGTATAGGGACTGACGTACAGTCTGCTAATCACTAACACACAACCTGCTTGTTCCACAAAAGTTCTTATAAGGACTGGTAACTTGGTATAGGGTGCTACGGTACATAGGCTTGAGTGCGGTACAGTCTGCTGTTCTGTAAGGACCGCTATCGGTCCACAATAGATAGGGTTGACGTGCACCACTGCTGACCGCTGCCCTATACTGCAGCAGTCCTTCAGCGGTATAGGGACTGACGTACAGTCTGCTAAACACTAATACACAACCTGCTTGGTCCACAAAAGTTCTTATAAGGACTGGTAACTTGGTATAGGGTGCTACGGTACATAGGCTTGAGTGCGGTACAGTCTGCTGTTCTGTAAGGACCGCTATCGGTCCACAATAGATAGGGTTGACGTGCACCACTGCTGACCGCTCACCTATACTGCAGCAGTCCTTCAGCGGTATAGGGACTGACGTACAGTCTGCTAATCACTAACACACAACCTGCTTGTTCCACAAAAGTTCTTATAAGGACTGGTAACTTGGTATAGGGTGCTACGGTACATAGGCTTGAGTGCGGTACAGTCTGCTGTTCTGTAAGGACCGCTATCGGTCCACAATAGATAGGGTTGACGTGCACCACTGCTGACCGCTGCCCTATACTGCAGCAGTCCTTCAGCGGTATAGGGACTGACGTACAGTCTGCTAAACACTAATACACAACCTGCTTGGTCCACAAAAGTTCTTATAAGGACTGGTAACTTGGTATAGGGTGCTACGGTACATAGGCTTGAGTGCGGTACAGTCTGCTGTTCTGTAAGGACCGCTATCGGTCCACAATAGATAGGGTTGACGTGCACCACTGCTGACCGCTCACCTATACTGCAGCAGTCCTTCAGCGGTATAGGGACTGACGTACAGTCTGCTAATCACTAACACACAACCTGCTTGTTCCACAAAAGTTCTTATAAGGACTGGTAACTTGGTATAGGGTGCTACGGTACATAGGCTTGAGTGCGGTACAGTCTGCTGTTCTGTAAGGACCGCTATCGGTCCACAATAGATAGGGTTGACGTGCACCACTGCTGACCGCTGCCCTATACTGCAGCAGTCCTTCAGCGGTATAGGGACTGACGTACAGTCTGCTAAACACTAATACACAACCTGCTTGGTCCACAAAAGTTCTTATAAGGACTGGTAACTTGGTATAGGGTGCTACGGTACATAGGCTTGAGTGCGGTACAGTCTGCTGTTCTGTAAGGACCGCTATCGGTCCACAATAGATAGGGTTGACGTGCACCACTGCTGACCGCTCACCTATACTGCAGCAGTCCTTCAGCGGTATAGGGACTGACGTACAGTCTGCTAATCACTAACACACAACCTGCTTGTTCCACAAAAGTTCTTATAAGGACTGGTAACTTGGTATAGGGTGCTACGGTACATAGGCTTGAGTGCGGTACAGTCTGCTGTTCTGTAAGGACCGCTATCGGTCCACAATAGATAGGGTTGACGTGCACCACTGCTGACCGCTGCCCTATACTGCAGCAGTCCTTCAGCGGTATAGGGACTGACGTACAGTCTGCTAATCACTAACACACAACCTGCTTGTTCCACAAAAGTTCTTATAAGGACTGGTAACTTGGTATAGGGTGCTACGGTACATAGGCTTGAGTGCGGTACAGTCTGCTGTTCTGTAAGGACCGCTATCGGTCCACAATAGATAGGGTTGACGTGCACCACTGCTGACCGCTGCCCTATACTGCAGCAGTCCTTCAGCGGTATAGGGACTGACGTACAGTCTGCTAATCACTAACACACAACCTGCTTGTTCCACAAAAGTTCTTATAAGGACTGGTAACTTGGTATAGGGTGCTACGGTACATAGGCTTGAGTGCGGTACAGTCTGCTGTTCTGTAAGGACCGCTATCGGTCCACAATAGATAGGGTTGACGTGCACCACTGCTGACCGCTGCCCTATACTGCAGCAGTCCTTCAGCGGTATAGGGACTGACGTACAGTCTGCTAAACACTAATACACAACCTGCTTGGTCCACAAAAGTTCTTATAAGGACTGGTAACTTGGTATAGGGTGCTACGGTACATAGGCTTGAGTGCGGTACAGTCTGCTGTTCTGTAAGGACCGCTATCGGTCCACAATAGATAGGGTTGACGTGCACCACTGCTGACCGCTCACCTATACTGCAGCAGTCCTTCAGCGGTATAGGGACTGACGTACAGTCTGCTAAACACTAATACACAACCTGCTTGGTCCACAAAAGTTCTTATAAGGACTGGTAACTTGGTATAGGGTGCTACGGTACATAGGCTTGAGTGCGGTACAGTCTGCTGTTCTGTAAGGACCGCTATCGGTCCACAATAGATAGGGTTGACGTGCACCACTGCTGACCGCTCACCTATACTGCAGCAGTCCTTCAGCGGTATAGGGACTGACGTACAGTCTGCTAATCACTAACACACAACCTGCTTGTTCCACAAAAGTTCTTATAAGGACTGGTAACTTGGTATAGGGTGCTACGGTACATAGGCTTGAGTGCGGTACAGTCTGCTGTTCTGTAAGGACCGCTATCGGTCCACAATAGATAGGGTTGACGTGCACCACTGCTGACCGCTGCCCTATACTGCAGCAGTCCTTCAGCGGTATAGGGACTGACGTACAGTCTGCTAATCACTAACACACAACCTGCTTGTTCCACAAAAGTTCTTATAAGGACTGGTAACTTGGTATAGGGTGCTACGGTACATAGGCTTGAGTGCGGTACAGTCTGCTGTTCTGTAAGGACCGCTATCGGTCCACAATAGATAGGGTTGACGTGCACCACTGCTGACCGCTGCCCTATACTGCAGCAGTCCTTCAGCGGTATAGGGACTGACGTACAGTCTGCTAATCACTAACACACAACCTGCTTGTTCCACAAAAGTTCTTATAAGGACTGGTAACTTGGTATAGGGTGCTACGGTACATAGGCTTGAGTGCGGTACAGTCTGCTGTTCTGTAAGGACCGCTATCGGTCCACAATAGATAGGGTTGACGTGCACCACTGCTGACCGCTGCCCTATACTGCAGCAGTCCTTCAGCGGTATAGGGACTGACGTACAGTCTGCTAAACACTAATACACAACCTGCTTGGTCCACAAAAGTTCTTATAAGGACTGGTAACTTGGTATAGGGTGCTACGGTACATAGGCTTGAGTGCGGTACAGTCTGCTGTTCTGTAAGGACCGCTATCGGTCCACAATAGATAGGGTTGACGTGCACCACTGCTGACCGCTCACCTATACTGCAGCAGTCCTTCAGCGGTATAGGGACTGACGTACAGTCTGCTAATCACTAACACACAACCTGCTTGTTCCACAAAAGTTCTTATAAGGACTGGTAACTTGGTATAGGGTGCTACGGTACATAGGCTTGAGTGCGGTACAGTCTGCTGTTCTGTAAGGACCGCTATCGGTCCACAATAGATAGGGTTGACGTGCACCACTGCTGACCGCTGCCCTATACTGCAGCAGTCCTTCAGCGGTATAGGGACTGACGTACAGTCTGCTAAACACTAATACACAACCTGCTTGGTCCACAAAAGTTCTTATAAGGACTGGTAACTTGGTATAGGGTGCTACGGTACATAGGCTTGAGTGCGGTACAGTCTGCTGTTCTGTAAGGACCGCTATAGGTCCACAATAGATAGGGTTGACGTGCACCACTGCTGACCGCTCACCTATACTGCAGCAGTCCTTCAGCGGTATAGGGACTAAGAGTTTTGTCACAGGGTCATTTAAAAAATGACATGCAGAGGAAGAGGCAGGCCCTTCCGCAGGGGTGGTAGGGGTAGGGCAGGAGCAACAGGCTTGAGCCAAAGTGGGAAGTTGCAGAAGGTGCGTTCAATTACTTTAAAGGATGCACCAGACTTGGTTGAGTGGCTCGCTCAGCCTTACTCTTCTGCACCCTCCTCATCCTCTCGATCTGCACCCTCTTCTTCACTCTCTGCTATGTGCACCCCCAAAGACACTACCACCAACAACACGACCACCACCACCACCACCACATACCTTCCGCTTGAGTCACTGGAATTATTTTCCGATCCATATCAAGAGGACATTTCTGATGCGCAGCCACTCTTGGTATTGGATCAGGAAGAGGAGGTAGCAACAAGCGCTACTCAGCAGTCTGACGCCAGTACCCAGATCAGCCCAAGGAGGAGGTTGGTCCCCGGTGTTGCTGCCTACTCCGAGATCTCTACTTATAGCGGTGGGGAAGGTGACGTTGATGATGACGTGTCTAGTGATGTCACGTGGGTGCCCACAAGAGAGGAAGAGGAGGGGAGTTCAGAGGGAGATATGGACCAGCAGATAGGGAGGAGAAGCAGCAATGACTTACATTGCACAGCAGGGACAAAGCAGACTGCAAATGTATCAGGAGCGAGTCATCGACCATGTACGGTCACATCTGGCGCTCCCAGGACACCGGCACATGGCTCCGCAGTGTGGGCTTTTTTTAACGTGTCCGCTGCTGACAATAGCGTTGCCATCTGCAATCTTTGCAGTCAACGCGTTAGTCGCGGTAAGCCCAATACTCACCTAGGGACGACCGCCTTAAGAAGGCACATGAGCAGCCATCACCGAGCCCAGTGGGAGCAACGGAACACACAAAGCCACACTGCAGGCTCTCACCGTCCAGCCTCGTCTTCTACTTCTCCTTCTCCTCTCTCCTCACAATTGTCCTCCACTCCACCTTCCATCACGCCAAGCTCACATTTTTCTGCAAAAAGGCAGGCTTCCGTGGGCCTAATGTTTGAGCGTAAAAAAATGATGATGCCGGATAACCCTCTTGCCCAACGGTTGGCGGCTGGCTTGTCAGAACTCATAGCCCGCCAACTACTGCCATATAAACTGGTGGACTCGGAGGCCTTTCGCAAATTTGTGGCCATTGGAACACCACAATGGAAGGTCCCAGGAAGGAAGTATTTCTCAGAGAAGGGCATCCCAGAGCTATATGGCCATGTTCAGCGGCAAGTGAATGTATCTCTGGCACACAGTGTCGGTGCCAAGATACATCTGACCACAGACACGTGGTCTAGCAAACACGGGCAGGGAAGGTATATCAGTTTTACTGCCCACTGGGTGAACCTTCTGACGGCCGTCAAGCATGTAACCCGTGGCACCCGTGTAGATTTGGTTTTACCGCCACGGATTGCATGCAGGCCTGACTCTTCTTCTCCTCCTCCTACTCCATCCTCCTCCCTCTCCTCCTCAGCTGCCTCCTCCTTTTCCGCTGCTAGCGTCTCTTCCACTGCACCGCCCAAGCTCCCCAGAACCTATTCCACATGCCAGGTGAGACGTTGCCATGCCGTGCTGCGTCTGTTGTGCCTGGAAGCAAAGAGCCACACTGGCCCGGCACTCCTTTCAGCTTTGCGTTCACAGGCAGATGAGTGGCTAACACCGCTCAATTTGACAGTTGGTAAAGTGGTGTGTGACAACGGTGCCAATCTGCTTAGCGCATTGAAACAGGGCAAAATCACGCACGTGCCGTGCATGGCACACGTCTTAAACTTGGTCGTGCAGCGATTCCTTGTCAAATACCCTGGGGTCCAGGACATCTTGCGGCAGGCAAGGAAAATCTCGGCCCATTTCAGAAGATCTTACACGGCCATGGCTCGCCTTGCTGACATTCAGCGGCGACACCATCTGCCGGTCAGACGTCTTATTTGCGATTGCCCGACGCGATGGAACTCAACCTTCTATATGCTTGATAGGCTGCTCCAGCAGAAACGTGCAGTTAACGTCTACCTGTATGAACTCTGCGAAAGAAACGGTTCTGGGGAGCTGGGTTTTTTTTCACCGCGCCAGTGGCTGCTCATGCGCGACACATGCAGACTTCTGCGGCCATTTGAGGAGATCACCAAACTGGTCAGTCGCAGCCATGGCGCCATCAGTGACATGGTACCTTATGCCTTCTTTCTGGAGCGTGCATTGCGTCGTGTCATTGATCAGGCTGTGGAGGAGCAGGAGCGGGAAGATGAGGAAGTCGCAATGCTGGATGAATTCCCAGGGGGGGCTACTCTATCTGAGACAAGTCAACAACAGGAGTCTGATGAGGAGTCAGAGGAGGATGGTGCCGGGGCGGATGAGCAGGAGCAAGAAGAGCATGCTTTAAACCTTTCTGGGATCCCTGTTGTGCGAGGATGGGGAGAGGAGAATGAAGAGGACGACATTATCCTGGATGATGAGCAGGAGCCAGGCCACCACACCGCTTCCACTTTAGTGCAAATGGGGGCCTTCATGCTCCAGTGTTTTAATAGGGACCCCCGTATAAAAAGCATGAGGGTCAAGGACCAGTACTGGGTGGCAACGTACTTAGACCCCCGGTACAAACACAAAATGGCGGAAATGTTACCGCCGTCGCAGAGGGCTGTCAGAATGCAGCACTTCCAGGCCTTGCTTCGAGAAATGCTGCATTCTGCTTTTGCGTGCGCTGGCAGAGGAGCAATTCCCACTCCCAGAGAAGGATTTGCGGGTACCAATCCAACAGCGCCTGCAAGAAGAGGCCGGTTTGAAGATGTGTTGGTGACTTCGGATATGAGGTCATTCTTTCAGCCGACCCATCGACAGGTGTCATCCGGATCCAGCATCAGGGAACGCCTAGACCGTCAGGTGTCCGACTACATTGGGTTAACGGCCGATGTGGACGCTCTGAGGAGTGATGAACCCCTAGACTACTGGGTGGGCAGGCTTGACCTCTGGCCAGAGCTTGCCCAATTTGCAATCGAACTGTTGGCTTGCCCCTCATCCAGTGTCCTGTCCGAAAGGACGTTCAGCGCAGCAGGGGGGATTGTGACCGATAAGCGTACTCGCCTAGCTCACCACAGTGTTAACTACCTCACATTTCTAAAAATGAATGAGGCATGGATCTCGGAGGAATTCAACACATGTGACCAGTAGACCATGTATATGTCTATAAACTATTTTTTTAATCAAGCACACAGACCTTCTTAATTCATTTGGCTCACTTCCTTGACCCAAAAAAGCACACCGTACTATATGCCCCTACCCTCCTCTTTGAAGAGGTTGAGCGGTGTCATATTTCTACTGGGGCTGCTTATGATATCCCTGTGCTGTGCTGACTTCCTCCTGGGGGTTCTTATTATGAAGGGATCACACTATCCCTGTGCTGTGCTGACTTCCTCCTGGGGGTTCTTATTATGAGGGGATCACACCATCCCTGTGCTGTGCTGACTTCCTCCTGGGGCTGCTTACGGTGCTGCTGTCAGTGCTGTATGTCACGGTGCTGCTGTCAGCGCTGTATGTCACGGTGCTGCTGTCAGCGCTGTATGTCACGGTGCTGCTGTCAGCGCTGTATGTCACGGTGCTGCTGTCAGCGCTGTATGTCACGGTGCTGCTGTCAGCGCTGTATGTCACGGTGCTGCTGTCAGCGCTGTATGTCACGGTGCTGCTGTCAGCGCTGTATGTCACGGTGCTGCTGTCAGCGCTGTATGTCACGGTGCTGCTGTCAGCGCTGTATGTCACGGTGCTGCTGTCAGCGCTGTATGTCACGGTGCTGCTGTCAGCGCTGTATGTCACGGTGCTGCTGTCAGCGCTGTATGTCACGGTGCTGCTGTCAGCGCTGTATGTCACGGTGCTGCTGTCAGTGCTCTGTATTACGGTGCTGCTGTCAGATGCCTCTATCACGGTGCATGTGTCATTCCGGTATGTCACGCTGCTGGTGATCATCTCCTGCACCCTCTTCTTTGCCTACCCTGGTCCCTGACCTTCCCTCTCCTCCATTGCCTTCATTAGCTCCATAGTCCTGAATTGTTAGAACAATTTCCCAAATAAAATAAAAATGCTTGTAGTTATCGATCCCAAATTCACCTCATACATGTATTATGTCATTGTCCAGATGGTGGGACTACGTTTTACCCCCTAATAATTACCACGTGGCCGCAAATTCGACATGAAGGTTTGCAAAGTTCGCCTCCCATTGAAGTCAATGGGGCCCGCGGCGAACGTTCGGTTTCGCGAACGTTTGGGTCCGTTCGCATTTCGCGTTCGCGAAACGTCCCGTCGGAAGTTCGTCCATCACTAATATGGAATAGTGTAAACATGATTGATGTAAATGATGGACTGAGGTGAATACTGGTGCAGGCAAGTATCTGCATCCTATAGTGCCCAATGCGTTTCGTGTGTAAACACTCATCAGGGAAAAAAGTTCAAGAGTATTTATGAAAGATAAATTGATTAAACTCATGAAACATAACAGGAAAAGACAGTTATGCCGATCCTGAATACTTACAGGTAGTTTAATAAAATTTGATATGGTAAAGTATGGTGAGTGGGGACCAGGGCCAGAAAGGTAGTCAATCCCGGGAGCTGAGGCAATTTGAGGTAGCAGGGTGCACACACAGAGCCCCCCAAGACACAGGTATCCAGTCTCGTCAATAGATCCAAATGGTGGGTGAGTGGCGACTGTCAAAAAGTCTGAAAGCAAATAGATAAGTTATCACTATGCTGCAAAGGAAGATAAAAAAGTGACCAAATAGAATTTTTTGGGGGGAAAACAGTGCACATAGTGATGGGTGATTTGTTAGAAACTGTTTCAAGATTGTTGCCATAGGAGGCCGCGGTCCTACTCATGCAGATGTGGTGTCTTGCTGGATGATTTCCCTGTATGGCTGTCTACCTATAGAAGTCTCGGAGTCTGCTAAATTAACATTGCAGTTACTAAAGGGTGTCCTGGCCCTAAACCTCTCTCCCACAGTTCTGTTTATGAGACAATAAATCTCTTTGCATTCAAGAAGTGTCTGGCGCCCATGAATCTATCTTACATTACACTCACCATGCCTCGTAACCCACTCTACACAGAAGGATGTCAGCTGCCTCTAACTCTGGAGGTCACCATTAGGCCTAGAGAGTCCTGGGACTTGGCTACTTGGTGGAGCTTAGTAAGTCTTAGGACTGGGTGGACAGAAATGCAAATCTTTTGTCAGTTAAAACAACTCTTATATAATGTATTGTATTTTTGTGTTTGACTGGAATTTAGTCTTCATTGCAATATTTCACATATGACTGACGTGTGCTCTTAATAGCAAGTGCAGAAGCACCATTAAACATTCACTATATCATGCTTGATTAAAAAAAAATATGCTTTGCTGTAAGTTTAACCTTTTTTTTTTTGCTGAGTAATCATAATGCTGTAATGGAACACTGGAGGATTTGTGATATTGGGTCACATAAAAACAGCAACTCTGCCATGACCGGATACTGAGCCTCCTCCAAGCCTGGATCCATCTTTAACTCATCACATGCCCTATGAATAGTCTCGGATGGGACTCGGCCTTTGTAGTCAGGAAGCGGATCTCTGGGCTGCTGGCTGCAGATAAGCTGATGACAAGAAAACACTGGACTGCGGTGTGATTACATATGAAGTATTGCCAGCAATCCAGAGCACAGCTTGATGACTGACATGTATCAGGTAGCTCTGCTCTTAGTTCATCTATTCATTAGTAACATCCATATGTCTTTTTATTAGTGTAGCACTGGCCCCATAGGGGTTGCTGAGTATAGTCCTTCCTGGGCCTCCCTCTGATTATCCTGCAGCCAGACACTTGGGTATTTTCACACTATCACCCGCACAGTCTTCTGCTCGTTATCCAATGATCAGTCCAGGGTATTTGTTTTTTGTTTTGTTTTATTGGTAGAACTTGGATAGGAGAAGGGATTAGTGGGATACTCCAACTTGAACTATGCCCAGATGAGGGCAACTCTCACTTGACCCCATTAAATTGATCCGGATAGCAGACTGGACTACACTATAGCTGTGTGGGAGAATAGGTCCTTTGTTTGTTCCGGCTGCAGACTCAATGCACCACTTCTCTTCACGACACTCACTAATATCCCCTATATTAACTGATACCTGTCCATTGACTTCACTAGCCTGAAGGGATGGCCCTCACAGAACAGGCCCCTAGAGGCATGTCTGTACTCACTGTAGCCAGAAACAGATCCTTATAGACGTATCTCCCTCCTAGTCAGCTTTACAGGACATCTGGGTTGCAGCTTCCGCAGTTCTGCCCCTCGGGTCAACCACCTGAGGCTGCATGGCAGCCTGCACAGGGGAGGGGCCCTGCTCTCCAGCTGAAGACCCGGGGCACATGTGTCCTAGGCATATATACAACCACCCAGCATGCCTTGAAGCACCTGCTTCTGCCAATGACCAGACCTGTAACTACGCCTATGCTTCCATTTGTCAGGTTTCCTCCCACTGCCCAATATGCCTTGTCCTATTGGACCAGTGTGAAACAGGTAGACAACACAAGCAGCATCTGAGCACAATGAGTAGACCCTATCAATGGATCATTGCTCCCTGGTAGGCAGAGGGCACCTACATTTACCTAATTGCCTCCCTGGTAGGCAGGGAAACCCAAAACTAAGCTCTCCCTTTAGCACCTACCTAAGAGGGTGCTACATCAGTGTAATCCTACCACTGTCTATTAGCGTGCTGTCAGACCCCAGTCCACATCCTTTCTCTTTTAATTTAGATTCTCCACCCAAATCTTCCCTTCTTCAACTAGTATAGTTTTTGGGCCCATTTACAGCAGCCTGGATTTCTGCATCGCATTGCAATAATTGCACCAAGGCCTGACTGGCAGCTTTTGGCCCAGGGGAAGGCAAGAAAGAAAGATGGAGAGAGAACGAGAGAAAGGAGGATGGAGGGCGAAAGAGAGAAAGAGGAAAGGAGGGATGGAAGAAAGAAAGAAAGGAAATAAAAACAGAAAGAAAGAAAAAAAAAGAAAGAAACAAACAAAGAAAGAAAGAAGGAATAAGACTCACCTATAGGTAGTGTAAATTTCTCCTAACGCTCCATGCATACTGAAGCTCAAAAAAGCTTTTTCTGGACACCAGATTGCTGGCAGAAAACGCTGGTTGAAAAACGTGCTTTTAACAGCGTTTTGTACTAGCATTTATGAGCGTTTATTAGCGTTAGCGTTTATGGGCGTTTTCAATAAAAATACACAGAGGACACTCCAAAAATCCCACAGTGTATTCCAAACTCCCACAATGCATTGAAAAAATAGAATGCCGAACACTAATTAACGCGTGTTTATGAGCGTTTATGAGCGTTTATCTCTGGTGAAAAACAGCACTTTGAACGCGAATTTCTGGCATTCAGAAAAAAGCCCATAAACTCCACTGCTCATTAAAGCTAAAAAACTTCCATGTGTGCATGGACAAATAGGTTAACATAGAGTGGAGTTTATGGGCTTTTAAAAAAAAAAAATGCCCAAACTCCAATAAACTGCAGTTTATGAGCTCCAGTGTGCATGGAGCCTAAACGTGCACCGCTTAGAAGATGTTTAGTGTACATGCAGCCAGTGACATCACTGGCGTATGCGCTCTAAAGGAACGGCCACACGGGCTGTTTCTTCTGAGCCCAGTGCCGTGATCACAGGGCTCCAGCCAGTCACAGAGCCGGAGCCCACAAACCCGGAAGCAAGACAGGTGAAGATGGGATCACCTGCAGCTCTGACATCTTGGCACCAGAAAAGCTTTGTTTTAAGGTAAGTTTAACATAATGTGCTAGTATGCGATGCATCAGGCCTTTACCTTGCAGGTACAAAAAAAAACTTTTGCCTTTAGAACCACTTTAAGATAAAAAAATTTTAGACTTTAAAACCACTTTAAATGTACAGATTTTAGTGGATTTAATTAAATTAAAAAGTAGAACAATAGATGTTGTTTTGGCCTAGTCCAAAAATAAGGAAGTGTGGGGATGATCCCCAAAAAAAATTATTTTCACACCCTCGCAAAAAAAAATTTCTGTTAAAGAAGGGGGCAGACTGAGAATTATATAAAGTTGAGAGGATAAAGTTCTGTTTATCTATAATGTTTAGCTTTAATATTTGTGGCCTTTTCCATTATGTAATGTAAGTCATTCTGACGCATAGATTTCAGATGAAAATGTTACTGCATATCGGCAGTTTTGATGCTTCCAGCTGTGTTCAGAGTATTAGGTGATGTTTGTGGGGATGAGCCAATACAAATTCACATATAAATGTAACAGCGATTGCTCTTGCCTTGGGTATTATCATCTTTCACTGGATGGGATGAAAGATCAGTAACATCAAACGTGATCCGGTCAATCATAATAATCAGCTACATACAGTGAGCTGCATTCTCTAATCATTTCTGAGGAGTCAGCAGATACATCAGCCTCCTCTTTCCTCTGCTCCCTTGTTTCTTTTTAATATTTAGTGGGGTTTACTCATGCAAATCCCGTTTAATAGAGAAACAGCTTTAATACATAATTCATGTACAGTGGCTCTTTAATAAAACCTCACTTTGATGCAACTCATATCATACACTACATAAAGTTTTCTGAATGAGGAAGGTTGGTATTAGTTGGTCCATTTTCATGCCAGTGACTGAGGCCACATTCATGCCAGTGACTGAGGTGGTGCGAATACTAGCAGCAGAAATCTGAGCAGTGGTGGCCTGTCCATTAGGACCACTCCCCCCCCCATCCATGCGCCCGGCCCCCTGATCTACATGCAGGGTGCCGGATGCATGGATTCCAATGGGGGTGGTTTAAGAACGTGATTAAAACCAGAGACTCTAATAGGCTTCAAAAAAGGGTGGGCTCGGGGCGCAGAGAACTGTGCTCCGAACCTACCCAGTTGTGTGACAATAGCGAATTAATATTCACTATTATCACACTGATTCTCCTCCCGGCCAATCAGGACCTATTTCCCAATTGGCCAAAAGAAAAAGCCTTACTAATGGCCTATGAGGAGGAAGGAGGAGGAGATGTATGGTTGAGTACTCCCATCGGTTAGGTGCGGCCACAGGCCCCGTTCACTGTAATGACAGGTCGGCGGCATCCTTATCTATTCGTGGCTCTCTGCACGGCCAGCGATTAGCTGCAGTGATCGCTGCTGGACACACTTTAGCTACACCAAAGAATACCTTCCTTCCTTGTTATCTTCTGTAGACAACCAATCGCTTTGTTCCCCATGTAATGGACATAAAGGGATACAGCATGTTTGGAGTCCATATCGTGAGAGTAGCTTAAAGGTGAGCTCCAGGGTCCTGCAGGAAATATTAGGACACGTACCTGTCCAGGAATACAGTGGTGTCTTCATCCAAGCCAATTTTTCAATCGGCTATCGGGTGCTGCTGCTGCCATCTCCACTAAGGGAAACCGGCAGTGAGGCCCAGCGGCTTCACAGCTTGTTCCCTATTGCGCATGCATGAATAGTGTTGCACTCTGTGAATAGATTGGCTCCAAGAGAAGGAAGAGGGGGCCCAACTTCTGGCTGAGTTAGCCGCAGCAAACTCAGCCGAAAGTGGGAGCGGGTACCTGTCAAAATCACGTACCCCCTCCCCCACAAAAGGTTCCAAAAGTGGGAGTGGAGGGGGGAGGAGGCAGATAAGCAGAGCTTCCCCTTTTGAATGGAGCTCTGCTTTTTAGGTGACTGGGTTTTTCTTTTTTGTCCTATAAACGAAAAAAGACCAAACATTTTGAAAAAAAAAAAAACTCTTACTTTGTTTTTGTTATAAAACCTTGCAAAAAAATCATCTTTCTTCATAAATTTACACCAAAATATATTCAGCTACATTTTCTTGGTGAAAAAAAAAATAGGTGTATATTACTTAGTGAAAGTTATAGAGTCTTACAAACTATGGTATATATATTTGAAAATTTACCACTCCCGACGTACTGACTGCCTATCTCATTTCTTGAGACCCTAAGATGTCAGAACAGCGCAAATACCCCCAAAATGACCCCGTTTTGCAAAGTAGACAGTCCAAGGTTTCGTTTTAATTTTCTGTCACATTCTTTGAAAGATTAGGAAATCATTTTTTTCCCCCAAACTCATCATTTTAAAAAGTTATTTTTCACAAAGCATAGGCAACCAATTACACATGACACTCTGCTGGGCATACCACACGTGTGAAGCTTTTTCACAATCTAGAAGCATAGAGGGACCCTAAATCCAAGGAGCACCTTTGGGCTTTCAAAAAGTATAAATTAAGTGTCTAATTTCTTGACTACCTGTCATATTTCCTGAGTCCCTGAAGTGCCGGGACAGAAGAAACACCAACAAAATTACCACATTTTGAAACGTAAACACCCCAAAGTATTTTCTGAAGGGCATAATGCCACTTTTTGCCGCACGTTTTTGGAAAATGCAGGAAAGTATATGAAAATGTATTTTTTGTACACAAAGTTGTCCCTAAGATATTTCTAACTGTCAGTATGGGCATACCTAAGTAAGGTGATACCACATATGTCAGACTTTTTCACAGCCTAGCCACATAGGGAAGCCCAAAATCAAAGGACACATTGATGATTCTGGGGCATAAATTACACATTGTGACATTGGGGAATTGCTAGCTCAGTGGTAGTGATTAAAAGTGAGTTCCGTCCACTTTTCGCAGTTCTGTTTGAGGTCTTGCTGGCCCACTTTTATTAAAAATAATGAAAAAGTTCACACAATAATTAGTTGCCCATGCAGGGATTTTCACCATCACTGTTAATTACAAACCAAAATACGTCAGCCTCCTGGCTCACTTTTGCCACACAGCTGCTTCAGGCCTCAAGCCTAGGCCTTAGGCCAGATTTCACACCAACACACAAAGTTCCTTAGACTCAGTCCCTTTCATAACTTACTGTCATTCAAGTCTGTGTTTTTTGCATGTAAACCCTAGGGTATACATATATGGTATGCTGGGTGAGAATCAACTTATATACTCACGTCATAGGTTGCGCCACTGACCCCACATTTCACGTTTCTTATGTAGAAGAATACGTATGAGCCTAAACTGACGAAAAAAATGTTTTTTTTTATATATATTTTTGGGGGATATTTATTATAGCAAAATGTAAAAAATAATGAGTTTTTTTCAAAATTGTCGCTCTTTTTTTGTTTATAGTGCAAAAAATAAAAACCACAGAGGTGATCAAATACCACCAAGAGAAAGCAAAAAAAGACGTCAATTTTGTTTGGGAGCCACGTCGCATAACCGCGCAATTGTCAGTTAAAGCGACGCAGTGCCGAATCGTAAAAAGTGCTCTGGTCAGGAAGGGGGTAAATTCTTCCGGGGCTGAAGTGGTTAAGGTAGCATAAGCCAGTAAAAATTGGGGTGATCTGAATCCCTAGGTATTAAAAAGAGGACATAATTGGTATCATACAGGACTGGGCCCAACATCCACTTTTTAATTTAGATTTAGACACCTAACGGGCAGGTCAAACAGAAAGGTCTGCGGGCATGTAGGTTTTTAAATTTACTTGTGAAATTCAGGTTCTTTTCTGTGCCTGTGAACCACGGAGAAGAGTTATCCAAGAAAGAAAACTTATATGCTGCGATTCCCATCTCCCTCATTCCATCTGGTTATATATAGAAAGACCCAGATGACATGATAAGTGAGCTGGATAAGGATGAAGGCAACAGGGAGGGAGCTAAAGCTTCATGAAAGTATCAAGGGACAGGAAGACAATAAGTATAAGGTATGGAACAGAGCTATAACAAATTAGCATTCTGAACAGATGTATGCTAGGAAGTGACTTGAATTGGAATAAGAGATCTTTTTTTTTCCTGACAACAAACACAGGCTACAGTTCAAAGGAAAAGACAGAAGCACGCTCTAATCTTGTAAGACGTACACAATTATTGGTATTACAACCCTGGAGAAGGAAGAAAAGTTTCTCTCCAAAAGTACAATCCTCTAATCTTTAAAGGACTTGTTCCTTCACTCAAAAGTAGAGTTTCTCAACCATCAGTATATGTACCCCTAGGGGTATTTCTGAAAGGTTCATGGGTATTTCTGTTTATTAGATTAAAGAAATTGTGCAGGTGAAATAATAAAACAGTCTTAGGGCATTGCTAAGGACAGACAGATGTCTTTACAAGAGAAACCGTAGGGAAGACATCTGCTGGTGCTGTTTAGGGTCAGGCCCCATATCTGATTCTTGTACAATACACTAGAAGCAATACAGATAGTTAACATTAAAGAAGAGTAATAGATCAGACTTGCTGCACAGTACTAAGTACTTTCAATGTCAAAAGCACTTGATATTGCTGCCTCTGGGGCCCTAAATAGTCACCACATTGTCACATCGGGCCGAAGAACTGGGAGCAGGCTCAACCCATTCCTGGCTGCCCCAAGAGTTAACATTATCGGCTGAAGGGTGGTAATTACAGTAAGTGGATGTAAACCCTAAGTTTGCTAAAGCACCATGTACCATAAACAATTATTTTTAAACACTTGGATGTTATATGACCTCCTGGACTTTCAGTGGAGATAGTGGGATGATGTCTGCAGCTACGGTAACTTTTTACAGTATCTTTTTTTTCTGCTGGCATTTCTCTTTAATAAAAAAGCAATCCTAGCAGCTTAGTTTGATCAGATGCTTTTAAGGCCAGAAGAGAGATCTGGGGTCTAATAGACCCCAGATGTCCCCATAAAGCATACCTGTGACTGCCCATGCTATGTTGTTCATCCCTTGTGACAGCAATAAAGTTAATCAAAAATAAATAAATAAAAATGAAATCAAATTAAAATTCAAAATGAAATTAAGTTAAATTAAAATAAAAAATGACATTAATAATATAATAAGAACATTTTTTTTTAAATATTTTAAAGGGCCCTCCCCCCTCCATGCTCACATGCAAAGGCGAAAGCATACATACTGTAGGTCAAGCACACATACGTAAACGGTGTTCGCACAACACATGTAAACATTATGCAAGCGTTATAGAGAGAGTAATACTTATAACACCACTCCTCCTGTGTAACTCTAAACTGGTAACCTGTAAAAGCTTATAAAGGTCACCTTTGGAGGTCTGTAGATACCGTAGTTTGGTGCCGTGACAGGTTAGGAATCTATTTACTCTGTGTAACATCATCTTCTATATTTTACAAAAAAAAAATGGGTATTATATTGTGTTTCTGTGCACTAAAATTCATTAAAGCATTAGACTTGTGCACAGCGGAAAATTTTGTTTCGTTTTCGGTTCGTTGTCATTCATAAAATACATAATTTAGTTCTGTCATATTCATTATGTTACGTTAATTCGTTTTCGGATAATTCCTTATTTCTGTAGAGTGTTGATATCCGTTATACTAAATCTCAAATCATGTCAAATTCATTCGTTATATGCGCTATCATTTCAATCGTATTTGTTGAAATTCGATATTTATGTATGTATATATATATTTCTGACAATGATTCGTAGTTTGGAAAGTCATTTGTTTATTTCATCTTTTAACACACACAATTACAAAATCTCTTCTCCTCTGCTCAAATACAATACACCACCCTTCTCACTCAGTTCTCAGGAATGCACTTTGCCAGTAATCCAACCTCCAGCACAAAATAAATCAGTTGATTGGACTGTAAGATTTACTTTGAATTGACCTTTTGTTTCATTAGATCTTTAACGAATTACCGAATCATGTCGAATTCATTTGTATCCGCTATAATTTCTTTCGTATTAGTTGAAATTCGTCATTTTTTTATGTGGACATTCGGATGCATCCGAATGTCGGAAAGATGCAAAATTTGGCCGAATTTTGATTTGTTACAGAACGAATTGCACAAGCCTATAAAGCGTATTTGTGTTTAAAAAACACACTGTGCAAATACCCACCATTGTATTCTCTAGGGCCTCTGCTTAAAAACATATATAATGTTTGTAGGTTTTAAGTAATTTTCTAGCAAAAAAATTATGATTTTGTTTTACATGTAAGAAAGGAATGTCAAAATTGGCCTGGGTGGTTTAAGTAGAATTCCAGTCTAGCTGTACCTTGGCTTGAAAATGTTTCCTCCCCCTCCTGCTACCTATCTTGCCTACTCTGTGTAAAAAAACATCTGTATTGTTACCTATTTTTAGTCCAGTCCGGTCCGGTCACCTGATTCACTGAGTCAGTGAGTGGCAGCTGCAGGGGAGAGGAGGGAGCACACAATAATGGCTGAAAATTCTCTGAGACATGCCGCCACTTATAGGTTTCCATGTTTCAATTGTTAGTGCCCCCTCTTCTCCCCTGTAGTCGTTGCTCACTGACACAGGGGAGCCTGAACTGTGGATGCATGCATTTCAGACGCATGGCATTTTTCAGGTTGGATTTCTTGATGGAGACAATAGTGGATCATGTCTGAGTGGTGCATGTTATGTTAACCACTTGTAGTCTCCATCATTAGTCTATGTGAGGGGGTCATAATGCATGGGCACAAATTGAAGACAGGTACAGAATGTCACCACCCTAATAAAGAAAGTTCCTTTATAGCTTGATCATTATTATTATTATTATTTCAGGTACTTACATAGCGCTATAAATTTACGCAGCTCTTTACATATACATTGTACATTCACATCAGTTCCTACTCTCAAGGAGCTTACAATCTAAGGTCCCTAACTCACATTCATACATACTAAGGCCAATTTAGACAGGATCCAATTAACCTACCAACATGTCTTTGATCATGAGGTATTATTTGGATGAAACCTGTGAAATTACTTTTGAAAAGATAACATATTACAGTTCATGTGATAATTTAATGGTTCGGTTCACATTTACTTTAAGACCTTCTCAGTGTGTAACAAGGTATGAATTTCCCAACATTTTGTGCTTGCTCTTCATTTGGGGAATTTAACCTTTCACTCTGTCCCCTGATTATGTGAAGGCAACACCTTCCAGGATTGTCCATATGTGTATGGTTTGGCCATTGTACAGTAGTGCATGTTTGATCTAGTATATCTTAAAGGAAGGCAAGAAGGTGTAATTTTCAGTCGGGACACAGACAGCAAAAAATCTGGTAAGGGTTCAAGCCTTGCTCTGCTCTACTAACAATGTGGTTTTGTTGGTAAATCAAAATAAGTGTAGCGCTACCACCTACAAATACCATAAATCATATAAACACCACTCCTATAAAACAACCCTATGAAGTATAACTTTAACAAATGTGTACATCCTGTGATATATGACTATATATCGTGCAAGTATTAAAAATGTGTCAATATATTATGCAGAAAAAATAAATGGCATACAAATGAAAATAAAAATAAAAGTTTTTGAATAAAGTGATAGTTCTTCTTAGAGTAGTGTGAAATCCATATTGGAAAATTAAGAAAATCCAGTGCTTTTGTGACCACTTCCCATCTTCACTGTGCTCCCAGTGCTCTTACCTTAATGATATGTTACAACGCATGTGTAATCATACCCAGCAGGATATCTACTGATGTTATCCAGTGCTGAGCGTCCTTCAGTGTGGTCTCCCTCTCACCAGGGTGCTCGTCTCCTGTTGGAAACACTTCCTGGAGGACAAGTATGTTGGTCCCTTTTTAGAGCACCTTAGCAGAGATAGCGGTTACTCCCATACCATGTGGATGTGCAATATGCTTTCACAGGTGGTGGTCTCAGTGGGAGGCATCAATAGTTCCAAGAAACTATTACATAAGCACCTGAACAACCACAACATACAGGGATATGCAAGTGAAATACTGACATATAATCACACACATAAGTTGGACTTGATGGACTTGTGTCTTTTTTCAACCTCACCTACTATGTAACTATATAATTATGTGGAAATGAAGAACATGTTTCCAATAGTGTAAAACCATCAATAAACACTTTATTTATATAAAAATATGCTTACAGTTAAATGAAGCTTCACTAGCATTAGTTAAAACCATTACTCTTCCTGGTATGACTTCACTTCCGGTCTGAGACTCCTCAGGCTCCAACCTACGCATTATGTCACGCACCACATGACCCCCCCGATTAAGTCACATGTTGCGTGACGTATCGCTTAGATCGGAGCCTGAGGGATCGCAGACTGTAAGTGATGTCATACCAGGACAAGTAATAGTGTGTAACTATGTGCATGCAGAAACCATAATTATTATACACACATGTTTTTCTGCCAAAATTATTGGGACTTCTGCCTTTACACGCACATAAATTTTAAGTTAGTTTGTAGGGTTCAATATTGGGTTGGCCCACCCTTTTGCAGTTATAACAGCTTCAACTCTTCTTGGAAGGCTGTCCACAAGGTTTAGGAGTGTGCCTATGGGAATGTTTGACCATTCTTCCAGAAGCGCATCTGTGAGGTCAGGCACTGATGTTGGACAAGAAGCCCTGTGGCCCCCCAGGGCACCTTGTCCCCATGTTGATGAGGACAAGGGCCTCTTCCCGACAACCCTGGCCATTGGTTGTCGCAGTCTGCGGGCGGGGAGCTTATCGAAATTCGGGAGCCCCCTTTAATAAGGGGGTCCCTAGATTTTGGCCCCCCACCCTATGTGAATGAGCATGGGGTGCATCGTACCCCTACCCATTCACCTGAGGGAAGAAGTATTAATAAAAAAAACACAACACAGGTTTTTAAAGTAGTTTATTAGACAGCTCCGGGGGTCTTCTTCCAACTTCGGGGGTCTTGTCCCACTCTTCGCTTCTTCTGCCGTGCCTCCGCTATCTTCTTACAGCTCTTTTACTAGCGTTAGCCTGGTCGTGTCGCTGTTGCCGCCTTCTTCTCTGCTTCTCTACTTCTCTGCTTTTCTTCTTCCTTCTTCTTCCTTCTTCTTCCCTTCTTTCCGATGTTGACACAACGCTGTCTCCGTCCGCAATGCCAGCGGCTTATATAGTCATAAGGGGCAGGGTCACCGGTTGATGTCCCATGGGAACTCCGCCCCTTATCATGTCACAGTCCCAGCATCCCCCGGGACTGTGATATCATAAGGGGTGTGTCACCATGTGACATCATCCGGTGACCCCGTCACCTTGCCTATATAAGTCGCCGCACAACGCGTCCCTGGCATTACGGATAGAGAGAGCATCGTGCCAACATCGGAAGAAGGGAAAAAGAAGGAAGAAGAGAAGCAGATAAGAAGGACAAGAAGGTGGCGACAGCGACAAGACCGGGCCAACGCTAGTCCGCCGGATAGTCCGATCGTGTGTACGCGGCATAAGGAAAATTTTTCCTCACCTACTGTTTCAGTGACATATTGCCACTGGGAGATGAAGTCAGAGAAAATCTTGCCAACAGGCCACAGAAAAATGCTAACCCTTCCTAGCTCTATCCAAAATTATAAAGGAATTATTTTGGCAGATGATACATTATAATTTAATTTACATTTTATGTAACCCGTGTCTGCCAGATTCTGCAATCCTTGATGTGTGTTTTTGGGTGGTGCTTCACATATCGTTCCATGAGAGACAGAAATTAAACAGCTCCATCGCTTTGCTCCTCTTGTTTATAAATCAGCTTTTGCATATCAATTTTGTTCTCTAAAGCAAAATTGGATATTTGACTGCATCTTATATACTGTATAAGTAACACTTATTTTTCAGGTTTTTTTTCTACAATTCAGCTTGGAATCACTTTAGAAAGAGTGTATGTGTTAATATTTATCCTCTATGTCAAATTCTTTATGTTTAAGCCAACTAAATGTTGTTATTGGACAAAATTCTCTTTCATATTAAATGGGAATTCTGAAACATATAGAATGACTATAAATCCTGTAAGAGCTACAAGCGTTTAAAGTATTGCAAAATTTGGACCAGACTTCTTTGTTAAAAATAGTCTTTATTTTTTAATATTCATTTATTATAACAAAAGGTCTTCCAAGCCATTGTGAACAATGGGGAAAACCTTGTTTTGGCATGTTTTCCCACACTTTAATTAGAACAACATTACAGTTGATATTGCTAGTATATAAAACACATGCTTTGTTTTTATGAATAAACTATTAGGCTTGCTTTAAGACTTTAGAAAGTAAATATAGGATGCAGAGAAGGGTCTGGTGCTGCTGCCCTGAATCCAATCCTTAGGTGCAAGACATGTGCTAAGGAACTTTTACTGGCTTAAAGTGCACCTATGCACAGACTATTGGAGGCATTCAAATATGTTGTTAAATATGTAGCACCCTCTAGTGTTCTACTAGTGTGAGAGTGGGCAAAACATAGTTTGGCTCATGGTTAAGCATGAGTCATGGAATCTGGGTTAGGGTTTATTTTGTATTAGGCTGGATGACTCACTCAGGTAAGTCTCTAGTGATTCCCCCTGGGTCTGGAAGTTTGGAGAAACTTCTAGAGGTTAGAGGGTGGAGGCCAGGAGGCTTGATCTGCATACTCTGAGGAGCTTGGCCAATCCTCAGGCAGTGGGCATGGCAGGGTGGTTGAGCCAACCCTAGTATAGATGAGTCATGCTGGCAGGGGGGAATCGGGTGGAAGATTGAGGTGAAATCCTGAGGAGTTTGTCGGTGGCCTTGAGGGGCCCTCTAGGTCTAGAGGGTCTCGCAGGTTGGAGGCTTGGGCTGGCTCCAGAAGGATCCTGCCTGCAGTGTTGTGTGATTAGGAACACCACCTGGGAGCAGTGGGAGCAAGGAGAGGACAGTGAGTACATCAGCACACTCAGGGTTACTACAAGGGGAAAGTGTGCTATATGTAGTTAGCTTTCTGGAGGGACAGTGGTGTGCTTCTTCCCTTCATCCTTACCCTTAGAGATCTCTGGAGCAGCCAGGGGGGCTGGTAGGATCTGCTGGGTGGTGGGGCTGCTACCAGATCCACAGAGGGAGGGGATACACTCCTGCAAGCAGTTAACTCATGTTTGTGGTTCTTTCCAAAAGGGTCTAGGGCCCTTAGTTTGTAATGGACTTTTGCTATTAACTTAGTTCCTAAGTTTTTCTGTGTTTTTTATCTCCTGGGCATCCCATAAATGCCTTCACTCTATCCAAGTTTTTATCCCCTAATAAAATTAACAAAAACAAGTTACGGCACAAACTACTTGTGTCTGGCTTCTAGTGGAAAAAATGTGTGTTGCCTGGCTTTGCGAGTCGGTTGCCAGTGGCCCCTACGGGGGGGGGGGGGGGGGGGGTAGTGCTTAAAGTATATTCTCAACAAGCAATTAAACAAGCCATCACAAGTCTGACTTTTCTAGCTGCTTTTAATGTGAAGTTATTGCTTCTCAAAGATCACAACAAAGAGACTAAAGTCAGATTTTCCTTTTTTTCTTTTTATTACTTTTTATTCAGTTTTTAAATCACACATACAACAACATCTGGGCCGCCAGCATGGCAATCACCTGACATTGCGGGCGCGCAGGGCCCAGAACAAAAAATACAACAAACTCTATCCTGACTAACAAAGTCATCTAACTACAACCTAACACCCCCCCCCCCCCCCCCAGAGAGTCAGATTTTCTGCTTCGAATCTACAGTAAACACCAGGAGTGCTGTATACCGTGTGACCTTACTTAAAGGGTTAGAAAAGTTTAAGTACAGTTATGACCTGTTTAGTACAGTTAAATGACCTGCAACACCCCCCCCCCCAAGATCTAAGGATAAATACTTACATTCCCTGCCAGATTTTTGCTGTGCGGCCCACATGAACAGAAGTCTTCCAGCCAGGTTCTTTTTACAGCCATTACTTATACTTAGATTGGTTTATTGTATTTAGTGTTCTTTGTAATTGTGTTTTTTTTTATGTACCATATATACTCGAGTATAAGCCGACCCGAATATAAGCCGAGGCACCTAATTTTACCACAAAAAAATGAGAAAACGTATTGACTCGAGTATAAGCCTAGGGTGGGAAATGCAGCAAGTACTGGTAAACCATGCCCATCTGCAGCGTCACTGTGCCCATCTGCAGCCTTACTTTTGATTACACACAGCGGGTGTCTCCCGCTGTGTCATGCAACTGCAGTCTGTTCAGCAGCCGTCCACTGTAACAAAGCCCTGCCTCCTCCTCGTCCATGATAGACAGAACACTGATTCAGATTGCCTGCATTGTATCAGTGTTCCATCTATCACAGACGAGGAGGAGGCGGACTTTGTTACAGTGCACAGCCGCTGAACAGTTAAGACTGCATGACACAGCGGGAGACCTTCACTCAAATTTAAGCCGGCTTTTTCAACATAAAAAAATGTGCTGAAAAAGTCAGCTTATACTTGAGTATATACGGTATATTTGACTTTTTTTTGCATATTGTCACTTTGAATTTTTTTTTTCACTGTGTGTTTTCTCTCTGTGAAAAAAGTAACATAATGAGGATAATGAGGAGCCATTTTTAAAAAAAGAGCAGGTCCAGTAGAGTTGAAAAGAGCTCTTGTAACCCTCAGAAGCCATTTAAATCCATTGGACCTTTAAAAGCCACCAAGAACAAGCTTGATTTTGCATTCTCCATTGATTCTAAGTGCTATTTCGCACTAGTGTGTTTTCTGATCTGACTTTATTGTGAAAATCACATTATAATAAATGGTGCCCATTCTCATTAATGTGGCTCAGCATGGTGCGATTTTGGAAAAGGTTCCAGTGCCACTTTGGTGCTATTTACAGTGTGACTTGGCCCCATAGAATATGCATAGATACAGCCAAGTTGCATCAAAGCTGCACAACATAATTGCACTAAAAATCCTGGCCATAAGGAACCGCAGTAGTGTGAGCTGAGCCTAAACCATTTTGCCAAAATTATGAAACATTACTCAAATGACCTAATTTTCCCAAAATTTCAAGGAATTACAAACTTTGAAGTTCCTTCATCATTTGTGACAAATCCCAAGAGCCTATCGTTTGGATGGTGCCATACAATTTCTATGGCAGTCAGAGGTAACATGGGGCTTTTAGGTACATAGAAAAGCCCACTAGCTCCTTGGCAGGACGAGTTACTAAATTTGACATCAATTTGTCTGCCTCTGGCTTAAATCATGTTTTAAAAGCACGAATTGCTCCAGTTTCCCCTCAGTCGCTTATACTTTTTCATTTATCACCAGAATAAGTCATGTAAATTATTTACAGCCACATTTGTGAGTCCACGTAATAACATTCAGAATTGCATCATTGCATAGCCAATTTAACTTTATCTATTGTTAACTATTCCCACATGTACTATTGTTCCCATCAGAGGTGTGTTCTTTATGGTGAATGTTAAATACATCACATGTATACAGAGAGGAGAGAACAGATGTGCTTCACTCAATGTTTAAATTCCATTCTCTGCAGGTCAGTGGGGAGAGGAAGCACCTGATCTGCTGCAGATTAAAATAAATGTATCTTCCATCTTGTTTACTTTGGTTGTATTGCCTACACAGAAATGTGTGTATATATATATATATATATATATATATATATATATATATATATACATTTTTTTTTGGCCTGCTATGGGTCTATATGCCTGTACTATGTTGGTGAATCTGTTTTTTATCTGCCCTGACATATTGAAAGACTGTAAAATAAAGAATTACAAAAAAATAAAAAATAAATGTAACTTTCTTGGAAGTTCCAAAAGCCTGCCAAGTGTTATGTTTTCAGTTCTCTTTAGGATGTGCACTCATGCCCCTTTTTATTTTTTGGTTGTTTTTTTTTTTTTTTTTTTTTTAGCAATATACCTTTATCTTGACTTTTTGAATAAAAATGACTGTGGTTGCCAGGGGATGTACATGTATATGGTTTTGCATTTTCCAGCAAGGAGAGCCATATTCTTTAACAGGGATGAACAAAACTGAGTGTTAATTTATTTTACATTTCAGTGAAAATCTTGACAGTTCATTGAAATTGAACCTTTTTGGTTAAATGCATTAGATGCATCAGAAATGTTTAAAGCAGTTTTTCCCCAGAAGAAGCTAAGAATGTCAGTAATTTAGATCCATTGACTTGAACAAAAAAAAAAAAAAAAAAGATTTGTGATGGTATTAGATACATGTAGAAATGTTAATTCTGCCTAAGCAGTGCACTTTTTTGTATGTGATTTCCAAGGTGCTCCTGTACCTACAGCCTCATAGCTGTATATCTGCAATGTGAGATCAAAGGCACTGCTGCCCTGTATGCTAGTCTTAGAAGATTTGGAGTGTGGTTTAGTGATGTGGCTGCTGTGCTGCTCACTGTTCTCTTTGCTGGAGGCTCTGACATGAGGAAGCATAGCCACAAGATGGCCGCCTCTACACAAAAACACAGTGCAGAACCAGACATGGTAAATCAGTAATAGGGAAAGATCAGCAGGGAGACCACAGACAATGCTTGTGACCAGGCATTTAACCACATCTTCCAGAGTTTCTCTTTAATCACTAGCCGACCAGCACATGACGATGTACGTCGGCACAATGGCACGGCTGGGCAAATGGGCGTACAGGTACGCCCCCTTTAAATTGCAGCATCGTGGGAGCACGTGGACCTGCCGCGTGCTCCATGACTGTGCCCGTGGGTCCTGCAGACTTGATGTCTGCCAGGGGCCTGTGATCATGTCACGGAGCGGGAGAACGTGGAGATGCCTATGTAAACAAGGTATTTCCCCGTTCTGCCTAGTAACATGACAAGCATCTACTGCTTCCTGTCATCGGAAGCAGTGATCGCTGTCATGTCATTGGAAGCCCGCCCACCCAACAGTTAGAACACCTCCCTAGGACACATTTAACCCCTTGATCGCCTCCTAGTGTTTAACCCCTTCCCTGTCATTGTCATTTACACAGTAATCAGTGCATTTTTTTAGCACTGGTCGCTATATAAATGACAATGATCCCAAAATGGTGTCAAAAGTGTCTGATGTGTCCGACATAAAAATCACAGATCGCCGCCATTACTAATTTTAAAAAAATTAATAATAAAAATGCTATAAATCTATCCCTTATTTTGTAGATGCTATAACTTTTGCGCAAACCAATCAATATACGCTTATTGTGATTTTTTTACCAAAAATATGTAGAAGAATACATATCGGCCTAAACTGAGAAAAAAAAAAAAATTTATATATTTTTTGGGGATATTTATTATAGCAAAAAGTAAAAAAATATAGGTTTTTTTTCGAAATCGTCATTCTTTTTTTGTTTATAGCGCAAAAAATAAAAACTGCAGAGGTGATCAAATATCACCAAAATTAAACTCTGTTTGTGGGGAAAAAAGGACGTTAATTTTGTTTGGGTGCAACATCGCACGATCGCGCAATTGTCAGTTAAAATGAAGCAGAAGTGCTCTGATCAGGAAGAGGTTAAATCTTTCCGGGGCTGAAGTGGTTAAAGCTAGTATTACAACTAGGCTGCTAGCTTTTTTTAGAAGGAGGTCATTAATAGCAGACTTCAGGACAGCTTTATTTTAAAGTGAGCTTTAGCCTGGTTCTTCTTTAAGTCTGGGCATCTTGAATGGAATTCTTTAAAGCTCAACTTAACTTAAAGCCAAACTCCAGGCTCAGCCCCTTACTCCCAATTGCCTAATTAATTAATTTATTTTATATATTTATTTATTTCAGATACTTAGTTCAGATACTTATATAGCACTGTCAATTTATGCAGCTCTTTACAAATGCACTATGTAGCACTTACACCCGAAGGAACTGCTTTTTTTGGGCCTGCACTCTACCTAGAAACCCCACTGACTTGACTCAATCCCCTTGGCACAGCTGTCGTGCAATGTAATACAGTACAATATACAACAATGCAAAGTACATGGATTGTACCCTCAGGATCCACTGGCTCCACCTGGTGAGGAAAAACAGTACACCACACAGCTGGATACTTAACCAGAAATATTGTTTACTGTAAAATATTTCAATAGGTGGTTACAGTAATTGTGCTGTCATCCCAACGTAGGATGTTAGTACAATATAAATCAACAGACAAATACAATATGAAAGATATATATATAATTCTATGTATCTAAACCTGGGAGCTCCTGCTACTATAAAGTTATACGTGAGGCCTCACTTAGACCCCTTTCACACCAGGGCATTTTGCAGGTGTTATAGCGTTAGAAATAGCGCCTGCAATCCGCCCTTAAAAAGCTGCGTCAGGGAAAAGTCCTGCCAGCAGCTTCTTTGGAGCGGTGAAGGAGTGGTGTGTTTACGGCTCCTCCACCGCTGCTCCCCATTGGAATCAATGGGGCAGCGCTGTAATACCACCGGCAAAATGCCGCTACTGCGGCATATTGCCGGCGGTTTTAACCCTTTCTCGGCCGCTAGCGGGGGGTAAAAGCGCCCCACTAGCGGCTGAAATGCGCCGCAAATTCGGTGGTAAAACACCACTAAAAATAGTGCTGTTTTACCGCCCATGCTATGGACGGTGTGGTGTGAAAGGGGTCTTAAAGTACTCTCTCCCGTATCTTCTTCCTTCGCTAGCTAGAGATGACTCCTCTGATATTTGTAATCCAAAAGGTAGGTAAGAGTTAGCTTAAGGTACTCAAGGTATAACTCCAAGAACTTATACACAACACCTGGGCACTAAAGTGAAGTAGGCTCAAGCGTGCTCAATGTCAGTTGCTCTGTTATGCCTCCGTGGAACAACGGGGTTCCAGCGAGGCCTGTAAATGAGTCTAACTGTGCGCAGCAAATTAACAAACGGTGGGCCGTAACCCGCTCACCAACTGGATCGGAGTTCTAGGTGATGACTTTGATCTGGCAACTGTAGCTTGCTTCTGTATCAGCTGGACAGATGCTCTGTGTCACTCCGCTGAATCGATCCGGTTCTCCGATTCTCCGCCGAGTGCCTTTGGACCTTCTCAATCCGGCTACTGTCTTTCTGGCTCCGTCAGGTCACCTCACAAACACGAGCAGTCTGGCGCTCCGCACTAGCTGTTAGCCGCTGCCTCTCGGGACACCCCTCCACAGATCCGCACAGGCAGGTAACGTGACCCCAAGAGACCTAAAATGGCCGCTGCTGTCCCTTATATCCCCTACCCAGCATGCACTGCGTAAGAGAGTGTTCATGGGTAGGTCACACACAGAATCCTGGGTAACAAGATCAACCTTCAGAATCCAAACAAACAGTCACTTCCTGTACCAGTCTTTAGGTTGTTCTGAGGTAAATGATAAATAGGTGGGTTACCAATATTTGGCCACTAGTTGGCTCTAGTGTGAAACCACAGTAATGTCCATATAACTCACATTAAAGCATGCATAATCACATCAATAAACCATGATGTCAGTGCTACAACTATATTGCTAAAAGTATTGGGATGCCTGCTATCACGCGCACATGAACTTTAATGGCATCCCAGTCTTAGTCCATAGGGTTCAATATTGAGTTTGTTTTTGTTTTTTAACAGGTCGATTCCCTTTGCAGCTTTAACAGCTTCAACTCTTCTGGGAATAATATCCATGGGGTTTAGGAGTGTTTCTATGGGAATGTTTAACCATTCTTCCAGAAGCGCATTTGTGAGGTCAGACACTGATGAGAATGAGAAGGCCTGGCTCACAGTCTCCGCTCTAATTCATCCCAAAGGTGTTCTATCGATTCTGTGCTGGCCAGTCAAGTTCCTCCACCCCCAAACTCACTCATCTATGTCTTTATGGAACTTGTTTATGCACTGGTGCGCAATCATGTTGGAACAGGAAGGGGCCCCAAATTGTTCCCACAAAGTTGGGAGCATGAAATTGTCCAAAATGCCTTGGTATGCTGATGCTTTAAGATTTCCCTTCACTGGAACTAAGGGGCTAAGCCCAACCCCTGAAAAACAACTCCACATCATAATCCCCCCTCCGCCAAATGATTTGGACCAGTGGACAAAGCAAGGTCCATAAAGACATGGATGAGCAGAGTCCTGACGGAACACCTTTGGGATGAATTAGTTGAAGCTGTTATACCTGCAAAGGGGGACAAAAACATAGTTACATAGTTAGTCAGGTTGAAAAAAGACACAAGTCCATCTAGTTCAACCACAAAAAATATATATATAATATCATACAATCCCATATACCCAATTATATACCCACAGTTTATCTAGAGGAAGGCGAACACCCCAGCAAAGCATGATCCAATTTGCTAAAGCAGAGGAAAAAAATCCTTCCTGATCCCCCGAGAGGCAATCGGATTTTCCCAGGATCAACTTTACCTATAAATGTTAGTACCCAGTTATATTATGTACATTTAGGAAATAATCCAGGCCTTTCTTAAAGCAATCTACTGAGCTGGCCAGAACCACCTCTGCAGACTATTCCACATTTTCACAGCTCTTAAGAAAATACAGTACCTCTCTTAATACAAGAAAGAACTTTGCTCGCTTTGGAAACCGCAGCTTGGCATTGCATGCTATTATTGAGCTTATGATCTACCAAACCCTCTAGATCCTTCTCCACTATGGATCCCCCCAGTTGTACTCCCCCTAGTATGTATGATGTATGCATATTCTTAGCCTCCAAGTGCATAACTTTACATTTATCAACATTAAACCTCATCTGACACATAGTCGCCCAATTAGACAGAGCATTGAGGTTGGCTTGTAAATTGGAGACATCCTGTAAGGACATTATTCCACTGCATAGCTTGGTGTCATCTGCAAAGGTGGAAATGTTACTTTTGATCCCAGACCCAATATAATTTATAAAGATATTAAAAACTAAAGGTCCCAGGACTGAACCTTGGGGTACACCACAGATAACCTTAGACCATTCAAAGTAAGAGTCATTAACCACTACTCTCTGAATTCTGTCTTTTAGCCAGTTTGCTATCCATTTACAAACTGATATTTCCAAACCTGTAGACTTTACCTTACACTTGAGCCGTGTGTGCGGAACTGTATTGAACGCTTTTGCAAAATCCAAGTATACCCCGTCCACCGCCACCCCTCTGTCCAAGGTTTTACTTTCCCCCTCATAAAACGAAATCAGGTTTGTTTGTTCTTTCATGAATCCATGCTGTCTGTTGCTTAAAATATTTTTTTCTTGCAAGAACTCGTCTATGTGGTCTTTTAATAATCCCTCCAGTATCTTCCCAACTATAGAAGTTAAACTAACAGGTCTATAGTTACTTGGTAAAGACTTTGTTCCCTTTTTTAAATATAGGCACCACATTGGCCCTGCGCCAATCCAGTGGTACTATTCCTGTCATTAATGAGTCCCTAAAAATTAGATACAATGGCTTTAAAATTACAGAGCTCAATTCGTTTAGGATCCGTGGGTGGATGCCATCTGGTCCAGGTTTATCCATCTTTATTCTGTCCAAATATTTCTGGGCCATATCACTTTTGAGCCATTGTGGATTTGGGGCTGTGTCACTACCTCCCCCATTATGGACATGAGCTCCCCCATGCTCCTTTAGATACACAGAGCTGAAGAAAGTATTTAATAAATTAGCCTTCTCTTTGTCCCCAGTCACCCACTCTAGATTCTTTTGTAAAGGGCCTACATGCTCAGACTTGACCTTTTTACTATTAATATATTTGAAGGATTTTTGCATCCTTGATTTCCTTTTTACATATTCTGTGATATTCTTTGTAACATTTAAATGACACTAGTGTTCCTTAATTTTACATTTTTTTTATTATATCTTTTCTTATAGTTTATAGCTTTTTTAACTTTGGCAGTGAGCCAACATAGCAGACATATGTTTTATTTTTAGCCTTTTAAACGTATTGCCCGTGGGAATATACTTTGCAGTGAGTTCACAAACAGTCTTTTTGAAGTATTCCCATTTCTGTTCTGTGCCCATTGATGCCAATATATGGTCTATAACAAACTTCAATGATTAACTTTGAACTACGCACATCCTTATGCAGTTCCACCCACAATGCTTCAGACTCATCACACTCTACATCCACCAGGTCTTCAATTCAATATTGAACCCTATGGACTAAGACTGGGATGCCATTAAGGTTCATGTGCGTGTAGGTGGGAGTCCCAATACTTTTGGTATATATTATACATTCACATCAGCCCCTGCCCTCTAGTAGATTACAATCTTTGGTTCCTAAAGCCTAGTACACAGGGGCCAAATGTCGGGTGGCATCGGACGGATCAATAGAAACTGGCCGACATTTGGCCCGTGTGTACGGTACCCGGTCCGACAAAAGCCGGCCATTCACCTGAATTCACCCGAATTCTGACGAGGAGTCATGACTGAAAAAAGGTCTGTCGACCGACTCCTGGTCAGCACTGACCGACAGTGTTCTGGCAGAGGGAACGTCCCCCTGTCAGAACACAATGGCACAGCAGGGGAGATTACTGTACTAACATCAGATTGTTAGTACAGCAGCTCTGACCTGATCTTCCATATTTTTTTTCATTCAACCCACTGGGTTGAACTAAATAAAACTAGTGGTATATACAAGCCTAAACGCAAATTGATACATACTAGGGACACTTAACCTGCCAGCATTTCTTTGGAGTGTGGGAGGAAACAGAAGAACCCAGGGGAAACTCATGCAGGCATAGAGAGAACATGCAAACTCCTTGCAGGTAGTACCTTGCCTCCAGGCCTTTGTTGTGTTTTATTTCATACATCCAAAAATGATAAACTAGTGAAAGCGCTCAAAAGCGATGGAATCTACATGTCTATGTCTGCCAAAGTTCAAATTATTGGCAGAGAGTCACTTTCTTTAACTTAATATAGTAGAAAAAAAAACATCCACTTCCGTGCAGCTCTCTCCAGACCAAGGAATACTTGGAAAAAATACCAAGAAAAAATTGTAAATAAAACAGAGAGCACATTGGTGTAAGATCCTGAGAAATCTTTAATTTGTAATAAATATATTGTATTGACAAAACTGATTGAAAAACTGATTAAAAAAACACGCTTCCCTCATTTTCAATAGGAACATCTCATCAACCAACGCATTCGCTTCTATTCTATTCTATTCTATGCTAGCGGTATGTATAGTACCCCCTAATATTTTTTAGTTGGCTCTGATGAAAAGGGGCCACCAATCTAAATGCTTTAGCCAGTATACTAGAGGCCAGTCTTCAAATGAAGCACTAATGGAGGGATGAGTGCATTTGTTTATTCAATGAGATGGTACTTATATAAATTAGAGAAGCATGTCTTTTTTTATTAATTTTGTTGAAACAATATATTTATTTTAACAAATTAAAGATTTTTTTTGAGGATCTTACACTATGCAAATGAGCTCTCTGTTTCATTTATAGTTTATTTCAGACATACCTTTTCCAGATGTATTTAAATCAGTCATAATGCACTGGATCCTCTTCTTGCACTCCGTTATTGTACTTCACTTTTTTGTATACTGCTACTTAGAATATTTATTTTTTTAATCCAATAAAACCTTTTCTAAAACAAATAAAGTGCATTTGTTCTATGAACTACAGACAATAAACTATTTACATATTCGTAAAAAGCAATATAAGAAGTTTTAAAACATATCATCCCTGACCTCTTTAGCTGCTTTAAATGTGAAGTTATTCATTCTCTGAAATTCTCAAAGATCACATCAAAGACTCTAGAGAAGCTCCTGCGGAGGTTGGTTGAGGTACATGTATAATTTTGTGTCCATGGCCACTTGGTAGAGCCAAGAGTATAATACCATAGCTCCCAACTGTCCCTGATTTCGGGGACTGTCCCTGATTTGGAACAACGTCCCTCTGTCCTTCCTCCTCATTTGTCCCTCATTTTGGTCTGATCTATATAGCTGTATATAAAATTCACTTTTTATCTATCAAAAAGTGTTTTCCAGTGCTAAACATTTCAACCAATTTCTAAATTGCTGCATTTATCAATTCCAAAAGCCAATATAAAGGAATAGTAGTGTTAAAAAAAAGCACTTGTGGGTTGACCAATCTTGTTTTTTTGTACAATTCTCCTTTAAGGGGACATGGCAATGGGGTGTGTCCTATGCCTGCATACTTTTGCTGATAGGTGTCCTTCATTCCCATCTCAAAAAGTTGGGAAGTATGTAATATCAATAACCTATAAATATGGCATTCCAACCAACACTACAAGGGGATATTCTTCTCACTGACCCCCAATAAATTAATTTTAGCAGGGGTTCCACTTCCCTGAGACCAGAAAATTATTTGAAGGGTTCTTCTGGGGAAAATAAGTTGTGAAAGGCTGCTCTAGAGCAAGTTTTCAGATGATGTCAAACACCATAGAAACACACTGCTTATGTTGTGCTAATTTCCTCGCAATGCATATATACTGCATGAAAAGTTGAATGAACACTTGAATGCTTTTACTGCTTATTCAGAATATGTTCTGTAAATACTTTGCATGATCTGGGGAAAGGTGCACTTTAAATGTAAGTCCAGCCCAAACTTTGTTATTCAGCTTTGGATAGAGTGGGGAAAACATAGAATCCCTATCAAGGTTTTACTGCTATCTTGGCCTCCCGGATGATTTTCCTACACTTTCTACAATAGTGACAGTGGTTTCACCAGAAAAGAAGTGAGGGAAAAATCATAAACAGGGATAGAAGCACTTTTTTACTAGAGTAAAGGAAGGCCTGAACCCATTTAAAGTGGTTGTAAACCCTTACAAACCACTTTGACCTACAGGTAAGCCTGGATTAAGGCTTACCTGTAGGTCCAAGGAATATCTCCTAAACCTATATGGTTTAGGATATATTTACCTGCGCCGTAGACAGCGGCTCACAGGCACACTGGGTAAGCCACAGATTGCGGCGATATACCGCGAGTGTTGGCTCCCGTGCGCATGCACGGGAGTGACGTCATCCCAACTCATCAGGGTTTACTTCCTCTTTAAGCTTTTTATTTCCGTATGTATCCCTGTTGGAGATTTTCTTTCACTTTTCATCAGCCATGGATAGTAGTAAAAACCTGACAGGGCTTCTAATCCTTCCCCACTCTATTTTAAACAAAAAATGTTTTAGGTGGACATGCAATTTAAGAGCTCATACACATAGGTGGCTGAGCCTGTTCAGCATAATTTCTAGTGTATTTTCTCAGCCAAGGAGTCCTAAGTGCAGTTCACAGCCCTTCATTAACATGAAAGTCTGTACAGATGTATACAGCTCTATTTTCTGCATACTCCCATATCTTGTATTGGTGTTTACAATAGCAACCCCATATACACAATTACAGCGGTGCGCAACCATTCATGTGAATAGTGTGCAACAGCCCTACATAAAGACTGTGTGTTAGAAGCCCAATGCTGGTAATATGCTAATAATGGCTGTGAAATTAAAATTTTCCAAAAGGACTGGAGAGCAACCAGTTCCCCCCTGCCTTTACATCAGTTCTTCTCTACAGAATTGCTTCCCCTCTAGTAGCAGAAGTATATCCTCCCCTGTGTAAGTAACAGCATAGAAATAGATGGATGGATGCACTGCTCCGTGCGTGATTACCCCACTGGGATTATCTCACATCACTAAATTTGATGGTGGTGTCAACAGTCAGCAGTCCCACTTTTACTCCTCAATACTTAAATTCCTCCAAGTTAGAAGGTCCTGGCAAGATCTGATTTTTCCAGAGTGGCATACAGTAAGTTGTGTATATCATGTGTGCTTGGTAATTGTTTTGATTGCAAGCTGTACTTTGTGCAGGAGTAAAAGTGCATGCACAGTACAGCCTGTTGGAATAGGGAGACCAAAGAGTATAGGTTAGCATTAGAAACTCCCAGTTCTTCATCATCGTTTGGGAGTTCACAGAGCCAAATTAACATAGGGGCTATTGGAGCTGTAGCTCCAGGCCCCTTACCTTAAGATAGGCTCATTTGCCAAAAAAATTTAAATCACAAAAAAAAAAAAATGATCGATCTGTGGGGGGAGTTTAGGTAGATTGTTTGTTGAAAGCCCAATGCTGGTAATATGCTAAGAATGGCTGTGAAATTTACATTTTACAAAAGGACTGGAGAGCAACCAGTTCCTCCCTGCCTTTACATCAGTTCGTCTCTACAGAATGGCTTCCCCTCTAGTAGCAGAATTAGCTTGCTGAACACTCTGAAGAAAATCCACCAACTCATAGAGAGCAACCTGCCCCAGTTTATAACAAGAAATATTCTCTTAATAACCACATTAAACCTCTCTGCATGTGTTTCAACTTACTGTATAAATTATTGGGTAATAAGAAGACATACAATATCTTATGGTAACTTTTCCTGCCTTCCTAAAACTTTCTTCTCTCTTGTGAGTTTTTAGTGGCGATACAAAGCAGCTGGAAAAGTAATTAAGGAAAGATCAATAAAATATTCATATCAATATTTTGTGGTTAATGGAAATGAGAGCAGTTCGGCAGAACCATATATCTCCATAGACACAAAAGATACGGTCTATATAGATGGCCCTTTTATGTACACATCAAAAGTAAAGAAATAAATGTAGACATATCTGCCCTTATTACAGTTTCCAGAATCTCACTGGCTGTTAGCCAAAATCTTTCTGCTTGCTTGACATTTCTTAGCTGGTGTCACACAGTCCCATACTTCATCCCTCGTTCCTACTCAGTTGTCATTCTTTTTGGTCTGATGTATTGATCTCTATAAAAAAAAAAAAGTTTTTTTGAATCAGGTAATTTTAGTTTGGAACAAAAAGTTCAGATTTTTGCATTTTACATATTACCGTAAAACTAATATAGGAAACAAAAAGTAAGTACAGTCTTTTCCAATCACCAAAGCATAAAGGTAATGGAATTAAGCATCTGAGTGCAAAACCAGTATACCAAATTAATTATTGACAGATAAATCATATACCATAAAAGATAATAATAAAGTTTGTCTAAAGCCAAGATAATACAACTAAAGCCTCATACATACGATCAGACTTTAAACAAACTTTCCCGTGGATTTCTGTACAAAGGGCGTTGGCCGTGAACTTGTTAAGCATACACACTTTTTCAGCCAACTTTCACCAAATTACGTGTTTTTTCTGCTCTTTGCCACCACCTTTGGTCAACTTCTGTATTGTTGTCTGATCTTTTGCATTGGTTCTGATCATGCGTTGTTTTAAAGTCCGATGGTTTTCTGTACACACGATCGGACTTTGTTCCATCGGACTTATGTTGTCGAAAAGTTTGTCTGTTCGCACAGCCAACATTTGTCTGATGAAAACCGAAAAAAGTTTGTCCGATGGAGCGTACACACGGTCGGATGTTGCCTTAAAACAGCAAATTTTCATGTTTGTTGTCAAAAAGTCCAATCGTGTGTATGGGCCTTTAGGTATTCCAACCATCTCATTGGAAGTAGACAGGACTAGCTGGATATTTATGCATTAATCTAGACAGGCCAGTTGGAGATAGGGCTAGATTAGGGGAGGTCAACCAAGATATTCACACATCAAAGAACTTTTGAGGGCAACCCCTGTGTTGATAGGCTTTTCATTTTTAGTAAGATATTGACCATATTGACCATATTTTCCCACTGTGTGAATAATGGAGTTGTGGAAAAGATCCATTCAGTTTCCAGATAATGTATAGTTACTTTATGAGTGTAGAAAGAAAATAGTTTGACACTGAATGTGTTGAATGGAAATCCCTCTTGCGGAGCTATTGTGTACTACTTGGGGGGGGAGAGAGACACAGGCAGCCATTCCTGCAAGGAAAACACAGTGGTTATTGCTAGAGGCTATAGCTACTGGCAACAATCGCATGTAAATCTGCAACATGCTGGTTGTACCCAAGTCAGTCAATGGATCGTCTTGGGTACAACAGCCTGCCCATAGATGGTTTGAATCTCGTCCGATCCCTGCTGAACTGGCAGATATTCGAATCATCTGTGGCCAGCTTTAGTTGTAGAGGTTTATGAACTAGATACATAGGGAGAATGCCCAATGAACCTATTTTAGGTTCCAGGGGCAGTTGTAATGAGTACAGTGCTTTTAAGGTTTGAAAATAAACTGTATCGGAATAATTTCAGACATCTCCACAACATGTGGATTAAAGTTCCCTCTTCTCAGAGCATCTTGTACAATTGGGTAATTCAGGACTGCCCCGAGAAAAGGTTTTGCAGTGTGTGGTATACCTTGTGGAGTATAAGTAATTGTGTACACTTGAGCAAGGACAACGGTGAAACTTTGAAGATAATTGCTAAGGCCTGTTCCATTGATCAGTGTCAGTGGGACCAAGGTCTTGCCTCCAATATGCCTATCAGAGTGAATTAGTCTTTGATTTAACCGCTTACCGACCAGCCACCGTCATTATACTGCGGCAGGTCGGCTCTCCTGCGCAAACTGCCGTAGGTGTACGTCGGTCTTTGCATAGGAGATAGCGGGCGTGCAGTGGCTTGCTGTGGGAGCGTACCTGTGGGTCCGGCAGACTCAATGTCCATCGGCGACCCATGATTGCGGTGTAAGAGGCAGAACGAGGAACTGCCTATGTAAACAAGGAGATTCCCCGTTCTGCCAGATGACATGATAGAGATCTTCTGTTCCCAGTGATCAGGAACAGTGATCTCTGTCATGTCCCTGGTAGTCCATTCTCCCTACAGTTAGAACACACCCAGGGAACACACTTAACCCCTTCCCTTAGTATTGATCAATGTAATAATGTCACTGGTCCTCAAAAAGTGCCATTTTGGGTCAGATTTGTCCACTGCAAATTCACAGTCCTGCTAAAAACTGGAGATCGCTGCCATTACCACTAAAAACAATAAAAAAAAATAAAAGTCCCTAAATTTATCCCATAGTTTGTAGATGCGATAACTTTTGCGCAAACTAATCAATATATTGTGATTTTATTTAGCAAAAAATATGTAGAAGAATATATATCTGCCTAAACTGATGAATAAATTCGTTTTTTTTATATTTTTTCGGATATGTATTATAGCAGAAAGTTAAAAATTGGGGGACTTTTTTTGTTTATAGCACAAAAAATTAAAACTGCAGAGGTGATCAAATACAACCAAAAGAAATCTCTATTTTTGGGGAAAAAAAGGACGTCAATTTTGTTCGGGTGCAGCGTCGCACGACCGCGCAATTGTCAGTAAAAGTGACGCAGTGCCGTATTACAAAAATGGCCTGGTCATTAAAGGAGTAAATCCTTCCAAGGCTGAAGTGGTTAATGGATAAAATGAGGTTGGAATATTCATCAGCTATCAATCCTTTTGTTTGCTAGCTGTGGTATGTGCCACTAAAGTAAGTGTTGGTAAGGGGGTAAATATTAGTGGAGATTTGAGGGATTGTGCCTGGGGTATGGGACATGACATAATTGCAGGTATTGAAAGAAGGAATGTTTAGAAAGGCCAGATTCAAGGATGTTATTCTGGTAAATTTGATAAAGTAAAGTTATGCCAGCCTTCCTCCAATACTCAAATCCCTCCAAGTTAGAAGGTTCTGGCAAGATCCAATTTTTCCAGAGTGGCATACAGTAAATTGCGTATATCATGTGTGCTTGGTAATTGTTTTGATTGCAAGATATACTTTGAGCAGGACCAAGGAGTATAGTTGTATAGTTTAGCATTATAAAACCAATAGTGCAACACTAATTAATACATTTAAATTAATATTAGAACCTAATAAAGTCCATATATACACAATTCCATATAGGTACTTTTAGAGCAATCCAAATGAGAAGTCCCACCTGCTGTGACAGTGGTGAAAGTGTCACCAGCCAATGATTTCACACCACGCTTACCATGGGAAGTGTGACCCCCTAATAGCGATCTAATACGCTTTGTTTACAATGCACAAAGCCAGAGATCTGGATCACTGGAATACCCTTCGCTGTGTAAGTGGCACCATAAAATAGGATGGATGGATGCAGCTATCCGTGCGTGATTACCACACTGGGATAAACTCACATTAACAAATTTGACGCCAGCATTAACCAGGCAGCGGTCCCACTTTTACTCCTCCAATACTTAAAACCCTTCAAGTTAGAAGGTTCTGGCAAGATCCAATTTTTCCAGAGTATATACAGTACATACAGTATATTGTGCATATCATGTGTGCATGGTAATTGTTTTGATTGCAAGCTATACTTTGTGCAGGAGTAAAAGTACAGGGTGTCAATACAGTACACCCTACCCTTCAGCCTGTTGGAATAGGGAGACCAAAGAGTATAGTTTAGCATTAGATACTCCTAGATCTTCATCATCCTTTAGGAGTTGACAGGGCCGGATTAACATGGGGCTATTGGAGATGCAGCTCCCGGCCCCTTACCTTAAGATAGGCACAACCCCCCCCCCCCCTCAAAAAAAAAAAAACTATTGATTTGGGGAGATGGGAGGGGGGGGTAGGTAGTCAAAGACCTGCCCCACCACTGGTCAAATGTTGGGACCTATGGTTCCGGGGATACTGGGCTCCTTGTGCAGCCTGTCAGAAGCTACATACAGCGTGGCAAGTTTAAATACAAACTGGCACACTGTTTGCAGCAGACTGAGAGGATGAGGATAATAAACAGCCTCACATCAGAGATTAAATATATGTAACATATCCAATATCCAAGTGCACCCTCATCCCAATTCAACTAGAGAAATAAATTCGAAATCTCTGGTCTCCAATCAGAGATGCCGAGGGAATGTGAGCAAGGGGACTATCATTGGGCACATACATCAATTAGGTCAATATGAGAAAAGGCAATATTCCATAAAAGTAATTTATTAAAAAATACAAAATATTACAGCTTCGGATAAATATCACATTTTCAGAGAGGGGAAGCGAGGTAAATCGACTAGTTTCGCTTCTCAGCTTCTTCAGGATATTACCTACATCTAAAAGATACATCAATTTAATAATAAATATAACAGCAAAAGAAGCCACAATTACATAACAATACATATAGCGATTTGATACAGGAGACAAGTTTTATAGCATATAGTGAGAGTGTGATCTTACCTCTCTAATCCTCTCCCTATGTCAGCCAAAGCCTGAATTACGGGGTGAAGGAAAAAACAGATCTTTCCCGGCGACTGGGAAGGGGAAAAGGACCCAAGTGCCGACCTATATCCAAACAAGGTAATTTTAGTTGTTTTTGTTTTTGATTTGTTGTTTATTTAAAGAAGAGGAACTGGAAGAGGTGTATGGTAAGTGCAAGATAGAGAACCATGTGGAAACAAAATGTGGAAAGGGAAATCCATCCCGAGAAGGGGATCAAAAGTGAGACTATACATGCCCAACAACTGTGTGTAACAAATCACCACTGTGATGGAAATCTTGCAACAAATTAGTGTGGTTGATCTCTTGGACCCGTGACCATTAAAGGCAACATATGTTTAAGTAATTATAAGGAAAGAGTGCTACTACAAAAGATAGTGAGAGCAGGGAGATGTAATCTCATGTAAGTTCCAAAAAAAAAAAAGTAAACAAAGAGAAAAGCAGGACAGAATAATCGATCAGGAATAATTACCAGTACATTCAATTGTTTGGATAGAAAAATGGATCCCGGGTTTATGTAACTGCACACATTCACAAACCCCTATAGACCACACGGGGCATATTGGTGTATAAGGAGTGAATCAAACTCCAAATAACAATCAACTGGTGAGTGGAAATAACTAAAAAGATTATAAAGCAAAGAATTAATATACCAAGATAAGGGCTGAGCATAATGCACCTTATCAGGGTTAGATTTACTAAGTGATCACCCCCTTCCTAACTCACCGATTGTGTGGTAGTTCCGTATATCCCGTGGATCCAGTCGGCCTTATTGGGATGGCGTGGGACCGCCATCTTATACCCAGCTTCAAGCCCCTTGCCTTAAGATGAGCCCATTTGCACACAAAAAATAACCAAAAAAATTTGATTGCTTTGTGGGGAGGAGGAGGGGGGTTGGGTTGAAGGTAAGTAGTCGAAAACCTACCCCACCACTGGTCAAAATTTGTGGTTCCTATGACCTATGGTTGTACTGTTGTACTGTCTGCAGACTGAGAGGATGAGCTCACAGTGCCTCATTTTTTGTCAGCTCAATGGACAGCTCGGAGCCTTGGACCAATGGTAAAGTACCATTGGTCCCAGCTGTCCAATAAAAATGCTGCAGTGAAGGCTCTCCTCTAACTGCAGTGTCATAGAAGGGGGCATGTGTCTAAAAGACACATGCTCCCTTCCAGCCCTCCTAATTAGAAGGAAAAAACATGGATTTATAGGTATAAGGTTTACCCACAATCCCATGTTTTACTCATCCAGTTAAGAGGGAGAATGTGAATCTTCTACTGCTGAAAAGGTATTGTTTTAATCAAGCTAAATCATATATTATGCTATATGTTATAAGATAATAATTTATTATTATTGTGAAATAATTATAATTGTGAAATTACTGGTTGGAAGTCATAACTTCAAACTTCAGTAATTTGTCTATTAAGCCACCTGCTTGAGTACAGTTTTTGAAAATATAGTAAGTTACCTTAAAAACAATATAAAATAATTATTTGTATATTACTTACTTATCGTAATTAACCCCTTGCCACCCACACTAATTATGACACTTCTCTCCTACATGTAAAAATCATATTTTTTTTGCTAGAAAATTACTCAGAACCCTCAAACATTATATATATTGTTTTAGCAGAGACCCTAGGGCATAAAATGGAGATCGTCGCAACTTTTTATGTTACACAGTATTTGCGCAGCAATTTTTCAAACGTGTTTTTTTGGAAAGAACCCGTTTCACAAATAAAAAATAAATAAAAAACATTAAAGTTAGGCTGATTTTTTTTGTATACTATGAAAGATGATGTTACCCCGAGTAAATAGATACCTAACAATTTTGGACACTTGTGCAATGGCACTAAACTTCAGTACTTAAAAATTTCTATAGGCAACGTTTACAAGAGTTTACAGGTTACGTTTAAGGCCCGTACACACGGTCGGACTTTTTGACAACAAACATGCAAATTAGCTGTTTTGGAGCAACATCCGACTGTGTGTACGCTCCATCGGACAAACTTTTTCTGTTTTCATCGGACTTTTGTTGGCTGTGCGAACGGACAAACTTTCTGCAAACAAAAGTCCGATGGAGCAAAGTCCGACCGTGTGTACGCAAAAGCATCGGACTTTTGTACAAGGTACAAACACGCATGCTCAGAACCAATGCAAAAGATCAGACTACAATACAGAAGTTCACCAAAGGTGGCGCTGGAGTCATTGAACATCCTCTTTTGAAGCGGCGTCAGTACGTTGTGACGTCATTACGTTTGTGTTTGTTGTCAAAAAGTCCGACCGTGTGTATGCAATACAAACTTGTGGACCACGCCCTTTGTACAAAGTCCGACCGTGTGTATGAGGCTTTAGAGTTACAGAGGAGGTCTAGTGCTAGAATTATTGTTCTCGCTCTAACGATCATGGCATATGCTACCTGTGTGTTACTGGCTCTGATACTAGCCAGTGCCTCACCAGCCACTGACCTCACCGCATGTCTCTGATCCAAATCTTAAAAATACATTTGGACAGGGCTGTACGAATGCCGCAGCTGTGATGCTTTACTTCACAGCTGCAACTTTTTTTTGTTTTGTCATTTCTTTAGCTGCAGCATCTTTAACTCAGCCTGCAGAGTTTGTCAGGCAGCACCGCCTGTCAAACTCACCTATTGATTTCAATGGGGCCACTCTGAAACTGAAAGGCCAAACTCACTCGCAGTAGCATCATAGTCCAACAATGTAAAAATGGCATTCAGCAATGTAAAAAAAAAAAAAAAAAAAAACGAGGCGGCTGTAGCACCTCATGCCTGTCAGATGCTGCTATACCACTCATTGAATAGCAATCCACCACATATCACTTTTGAGAGGGCAGCAAGCATTACCACAAATGTGAGAAACTTGAAACACATCATCCATTTCACACTCCCCACCAGCCAGGTAACTCCCCAGCCACTTCCCATGTTAGCCACCTCCCTTCAACTTTTATCACAGGTGACCATTTCCAACCTGCAGATGATAGACCCTACTCCAAAAGATATCACTTCCAGTTACTCCCCCCACCCGCTGATTGATATCCCTCCATGACCACCTCACACCCCCCTGCTGACAGACCTCTCTCCCTAGCCTGTCCCCACACACCCTCTCACCTGCTGACCTGTGGATGGGGGAATAACTCCTGCAGTGTTATTGTGTTCTGCCAGTGGGAAGCCTTCCCTAACCACAGAATACAATGATCTATGTTGCTAACCATAGCTTACAGCACTGATTGTTTTGGGAAAAATCTGACAGGCTGGTTGTACACAAGTCATAGTTACATAGTAGGTGAGGTTGAAAAAAGACACGAGTCCATCAAGTCCAACCTATGTGTGTGATTATATGTCAGTATTACATTGTATATCCCTGTATGTTGCGGTCATTCAGGTACTATCGATGCTCCCCGCTGAGACCACCGCCTGTGGAAGGGAATTCCACATCCTTGTCGCTCTTACAGTAAAGAACCCTCTACATAATTTAAGGTTAAAGCTCTTTTTTTCTCATTTTAATGAGTGGCCACGTGTCTTGAACTCCCTTCTGCAAAAAAGTTGTATCCCTATTGTGGGGTCACCAGTACAGTATTTATAAATTGAAATCATATCCCTGTCTCTTCTCCAGAGAAAATAAGTTCAGTGCTCGCAACCTTTCTTCATAACGAATATCCTCCAGACCCTTTACTAGCTTAGTTGCCCTTCTTTGTACTCGCTCCATTTCCAGTACATCCTTCCCGAGGACTGGTACCCAGAACTGGACAGCATACTCTAGGTACGGCCGGACAAGAGTCTTGAAGAGTTGGATTATTATCGTTTTATCTCTGGACTTGATCCCTTTTTTAATGCATGCCAATATTCTGTTTGCTTTGCTAGCAGCAGCTTGGCATTGCATGCCATGGCTGAGCCTATCATCTACTAGGACCTCCAGGTCCTTTTCCATCCTAGATTCCCCCAGAGGTTCTCCACCCAGTGTATAGATTGCATTCATATTTTTGCCACCCAAATGCATTATTTTAAATTTTTCTACATTAACCACTTAAGGACCAGGCCTCTTTTTCAGACTTGGTGTTTACATGTTTAAAACAGTTTTTTTTGCTAGAAAATTACTTAGAACCCCCAAACATTTTATATTGTTTTTTTTCTAACACCCTAGAGAATAAAATGGCAGTCATTGAAATACTTTTTTTCACACCATATTTGCGCAGCGGTCTTACAAGCGCACTTTCTTTGGAAAAAATTCACTTTTTTGAATAAAAAATAAGACAACAGTAAAATTAGCCCAATTTTTTTTATATTGTGAAAGATAATGGTACGCCGAGTAAATTGATACCCAACATGTCACGCTTCAAAATTGCGCCCGCTCGTGGAATGGCGTCAAACTTTTAGCCTCAAAAATCTCCATAAGCGACATTTAAAAAATTCTACAGGTTGCTTTTTTTGCGTTACAGAGGAGGTCTAGGGCTGGAATTATTGCTCTCACTCTACCGATCGCGGCGATACCTCACATGTGTGGTTTGACCACCGTTTTCATATATACGGGCGCTACTCACGTATGCGCTCGCTTCTGTGCGCAAGCTCATCGTGACGGGGTGTTTTTAAAAAAAAAAAAATTTTTTTTTCTTATTTATTTTAATTGATTTTATTTATTTTTACACTGTTTAAAAAAAAAAATGGATCACTTTTATTCCTATTACAAGGAATGTAAACATCACTTAAATATGAGATCTGGGGTCAAAAAGTCCTCAGATCTCATATTTGGGCTAAAATGCAACACAAAAAAAAAAAGAAAATCTGACATTTAAAAAAAATATACCTTTAAGAGGTATGGGCGGAAGTGACGTTTTGACGTCGCTTCCGCCCTCCTATGGTATAGAGACGAGTGGGGGCCATCTTAGCCTCACTTGTCTCTATGCCCAGCAGATGAAAGGACCCGATCGCCTCCGCCGCTACCGACGGCTCCGGTAGGCGGCGGAAGGTGCGGGAGGGCGGCGGGAGGGGGGGTGGCACCTCTCCCGCCGCCGATAGCGGTGATCTCACGGCGAATCTGCCGCGGAGACCACCATTACCGTACAGCCGACCGCTGCCTGAAGAGATGGATATCTCGGTTGTGGCAGCAGCTGCTGCCGTTACCGAGATATCCCTCTTCAAAAATAGGACGTACATCGTCGTGCGGCGGTCGGCAAGTGGTTAAACCTCATTTTTCATGTAGTTGTTCACCCCATTAATTTGTTCATATCTTTTTGCAAGGTTTCCACATCCTGCAGAGAAGTTATTGTGCTGCTTAGCTTAGTATCGTCCTCATATACAGAGATTGAACTGTTTACCCCATCCTCCAGGTCGTTTATGAACAAAATAAATAGGATTGGTCCCAGCACAGAACCCTGGGGGACCCCACTACCCACCTCTGACCATTCCGAGTACTCCCCATTTATCACCACTCTCTGAACTCGCCCTTGTAGCTAGTTTTTAATCCATGTACTCACCCTATGGGCCATGCCAGTGGACCTTTTTTTGTACAGCAAATGTTTATGAGGAACTGTGTCAAATGCTAGATGGCAACTCACCTCTTCATAGAAGGTTAATAGATTGGCTTGACAAGAACGATTCTTCATGAATCTATGCTGATTACAGCTAATGATACCGTTCTCGCTACTAAAATCTTGTATATAGTCCCTTATCATCCCCTCCAAGAGCTTGCATACTATTGATGTTAGGTTAACTGGTCTGTAATTCCCAGGGATGTATTTTGGGTCATTTTTAGATATTGGTTCAACATTGGCTTTTCACCAATGGTACCATTCCAGTCAATAGACTGTCAGTAAAAATTAGGAACAATGGTCTAGCAATTACTTGACTGAGTTCCTTAAGTACCCTTGGATGCAAGCCATCCGGTGATTTATTAATGTTAAGTTTCCCAAGTCTAATTTTAATTCTGTCCTCTGTTAACCATGGAGGTGCTTCCTGTGATGTGTCTTGAGGATAAACACTGCAGTTTGGTTACTGAAGCCCCCCGATTTCCTCGTGAAGACTGAGGAGAAGAATAAATTCAATACCTTTGCCATCTCCCCATCCTTTGTAACCAGATATCTTTCCTCATTCTTTATGGGGCCAATATGGTCTGTCCTCCCTTTTTTACTGTTTTACTTAAAGAATTTCTTGGGTTTTTCTTTTTGCTCACCTCCACTATGTGTCTTTCATGTTTTATCTTAGCTGCCCTAAGTGCACCCTTACATTTCTTGTTGCATTCTTTATAAAGTCTGAATGCTGATGATGATCCCTCAACCCTGTATTTTTTGAAGTCCTTCTTCTTTGCTTTTATATGCATTTTTACACTGGAGTTAAGCCATCCGCGACTTGTGTCCTCTCTTTTAAATTTATTACCCAATGGGATGCACTGGCTAATGCCCTTATTTAATATCCTCTTAAAGAAAACCCATCTCTCCTCCGTGTTCTTTGTTCCTAAGATTTTATCCCAATTCATGCCTTCTAACAAGGTTCATAGTCAATTCTTAGATTGCCTTGTGTACAATCAGCTAGTCCATACATAGATCGACTATGGCTGGTCTCTGCTTAATTGGCTTAATTTGAATCCATGTATGGCCTGGTTAACCACTACACAGTCCCTAAACATCCTTCCACAAACCTTTACATTTTTCCTTCATAGATTCCTTCATTCTCCTCACCTGTACATAGTGCCCACTGTCATACCCTCCACACTCCTCTCCTGTACATACTGCCCTCTGTCATACCCAACACACTCCTCTCCTGTACATACTGCCCTCTGTCATCTTTAGAATGCATTAAGATAAATAAACCTTCTGCCTTTACAACCCCTTTAATCTACCTAATAAAACATGCCAAAGTCAAATTTAAGCAAGGTACAGAAGGCTGGCAAGAGGCCTACAGAAACATTAAAAGAGCTGACCTCCCCGCCTACTAAGGTCTCAGTTGATGGGCGCCCATGTACAGCCGGCCGGCTATTCGCTACTTTCTATTTTTAACCTTGTAAGTGCAATACTTTTTCAATCTTTTATTAAATACGTTTATATGTTATTACGCTATGGTGAGTCTTTCTTTTTTGGGTTGCCTATGACCGCCTATAGGACATTTTTGGCTCAGGAGAGCCTGTTGAGTCACCATGAACATTCGGTGGAGTGTGGATCCCCCAGAGATACTTGCCTTGCCTCTCTAAGATAAGAGTCTGGGATTGGAGGCGCCTGGTATACTTTTGGCAAAAGGCCAAGACCGGATTTAGGTCACAAGCTCCATTAGCTTGCTAGTTGGTAAGCTTTTATTTTATATGGTGGTCACATGCGGTGATGGATTTGCCACAAAATCACTATTTCTTCTTTTCTTGAACACCTTGTTATCCTTTTTTGAACACTCGATTTATGAATTGGATGGTTGTTACGGGGGGAAGAATTAACTTAGACCTTCACATCTAAGGACGTTTTATTTTATTTTATTTTAATGATTCACTTATATGATAGTTTTTTATAGTGTATACAAATGAGTTCATTGATTTCAGTATTATCGTGATCAATTTATTATTGTTATTTTGTGTTATTACACTGTATAATCTTATGTTTACTATGTAGCACCAGTGGCATTCAATTATTTTTAAGTATTGTTAGCACTGCTACATTTTTTCTTTATTTACTATTTGTGTCTATCTCATCTATAGCAGCTGCTTTTTTCTTTTCCTACTTGATTTTTAGTATAGCGCAGTATTTAAATTTCTTTATAGATTAAAGGAGCTGCAGGAATTTATGGAAATTACTGGTTGTGTACTTCATTTGACAATATTCTCCCGTATTCTTCATATGTTTGGGCTACAATGTAGCTTGGTACAATGGAAGCCCTTTCTTACTAAGAAAAACAATCAAGCCTGGCTACATTTCACAAAATCCTACATCAAGTCTGCCAAAAGCAGACAGGAAAATGTGTTATGGTCTGGCAAGACCAATATTGAAATTTTTGCCCATATTTCCAAAAAGTATGTTTGGTGCAAAAACCAACACTAATGCATAACCAAGAAAACGCCAAGCCCACAGTGAAACATGGTGGTGGCAGCATTATGCTTTGGGACAATCTTTCTTCAGCTGGAACTGGGACTTTAGTTAAGGTTCAGGTTATTATGAACAGTTTCAAAAATCAGTCAACATTGGCACAAAACCTTCAGGCCTCTGCTAAGTACTGAAGATGAAGAGGAATTTCACCAGCAGGACAACAACCCAAAGTATACCTCCAAATCAACAAAAGAATGGCTTTACCAGAAGAAGATCAATGTTTTGAAATGCAAACAGAAGAAAAACAGCGCCAACCTAAGTGCAGTATTTTAGATCACAGGTATTTATTTGAAAAGTAGTACACTCACTCTCTATCGGAATGTTTCAGGCACATCACGTTTTACATGTAGGAAAAGCTTTTGGGGGACATCACAGGGCTCCCGGGGAGAAGCGGTTCCTCTTTCAGCTGTTTCTTTCGTCCGGTGGCGCCGGTGGTTCCCAGCGTCTCACGGTCCGGTGTCGCAGCGTCAGGGAGGTCCGTTCGTTGGTCGTGCGGGGTCACGCTGTGATGACGTTCGTTGCACGCGTTCGGAGCATGCGTGCTCCTTCCTCAGGCATATCGACCACCATATTGGAAGTGGTCAAATAGGGAGAAGGCAGTTCTGATTGGTCCATCAGGTTTGGGTGCCACCCTCTGTGGGGCGGGGTTATTTCAGCCAGGTCCTAGTGTTAGTAGGCTATGTGTTGCAGGCTGGCTGCATATCATTGTGCGTGTACCTATGTAGAGGACTTGGTCATTGTGAAAAAACCTTTTTAGGAGTGGTATATTTGTGAAATAAAAAAGTTTTATTTATGAATATATGGGTAAAAAATAATATGGGTAAAAAATAAAAATAATAGTAAAAAATGATAAAAGATGGAATTTTTATTATTAAAAGCAAGGGGATTTTTGCAAAGAAAAATAAAAATAAAATAAAAATAAAAATAAAAATAAATATGAAAATAGAAGTAAAAATAAAAATAAAAATAAAAATAAACAGATGAAAATTATATGAGTAAAGATAAAAATAAAAACAAGAACAAAAATAAAACTGAGTATACACCTTATTGAATAAAAAAAAGGGGAAAAAAAGAGTCACCAAGGATGTATTTCTTTAAGGGATATTTGGACGTTATATATATATATATATATATATATATATACATATATATATATATATATATATATATATACATATATATATATATATATATATATATACATATATATATATATATGTATATGTGCATGTGTATATATATATATATATATATATATATATATATATATATGTGTGTGTGTGTTTGTATATAATTTTAAAACAAAATTTCTTTCTTTTTTTATTATTGATTCTTATATTATCGAATTCTCTATATTTTTAAAAGAATTAACGTCCAAATATTGACTATTGACTATAACCTATGATTCTGTATCAAAAACCTGCCAGCTACCTATTGACTATCATCTGCCATATTTTCTGCCATATTCACTAAGAACTGCAAATATTCTGTGGATCAGCAGATCTGAAACCCTAAATCTGTTATACACCAAAAACCACAGCAGATACCCCCATTTCCCCATCCCATTCTTCTCCCCTCCGTTTTTTCCGTTTTTCCCCACAAACCTCCCCCCTTTTCCCCCCCTCCCCCCATCCTGGACATATATAATCCAGCAGCGCAACACACAAAAAAACATTTTATGTTTTGAAATGGCCCATCCAGAGCCCCAACCATTCCAACTGAAAATCTGTAGGGTGACCTGAAGAAGTCTATGCACAGGAGATGGCCTCACAATCTGACACATTTGGAACACTTTTGCAAATACGGTGGGTAGATATTCCCAAGGCAAGATGTGCCATGCTGATAGACTCATACACACAATCGATATTTTGGCCAGCAAAAGACCAATGAGTGCTTTTCATCTGAAAATGTGACAGTGTGTATGCTCCATCAGAATTTAGCTGGCCGAATTCCCACCGGCAAAAATTTGAGAGCATGTTCTCAATTTTTCCAACAGAAATTCCGATCGTGTGTATGCAATTCCAACGCGTAAAAACTCACGCATGCTCAGATTCAACTACGAGATGTAAGCTATTGGCTATTGGGTATTGAACCTCCTTTTTCTAGTCCCATCATATATGTTGTACATCACCGCGTTCTTGACAGTCGGAATTTGGTGTGACCGTGTGTATGCAAGACAGCTTGAGCGAAATCCCTTCAGAATTCCATCGGGAAAACCATGAGAACTTTTTCCAACCAAAATTTCGATGGTGTGTACACAGCATCACTCTAAAAGACTGACTGCTGTCACAAAATCAAAAGGTGCTCCAACAAAGTATTAGTTTAAGGGTATGCAAATTTATGAGACCACGTTATTTTAAATTTTACACAATATTTAAGTTTGTTTTTAATGGAATTGCACAGGTCATATTAAAGCTGGAAAAAAAATCAGAAGTGATTTATCTTGGTCTGATTTTTTTACATCTCAGAAAATTGGCATTTTTACAGGGGTGTGTAGATACACTATATTACCAAAAGTATTGAGACGCCAGCCTTTACACAGTCATGAACTTTAATGACATCCCAGTCTTATGCCCTCTACACACGATAGGATTTTCTGACAACAAAACCGCTGAATTTTTTTCTGAAGGATGTTGGCTTAAACTTGTCTTGCATACACACAGTCACACAAATGTTGTTGGGAATTCCGAACGTCAAGAACGCGGTGACGTACAACACGTACGATGAGCCAAGAAATATGAAGTTCAATAGCCAGTGCAGCTCTTCTGCTTGATTTCGAGCATGCATGGACTTTTGTGCATTGTGTACACAGGCTCTGAAATTTACGACAACAAATGTTCTATGGAGCATACTTTCTGACAACAAGCTCACATCCAACATATGTTGTTGGAAAATCCTATCATGTGTATAAGGCATTAGTCTATAAGGTTCAATATTGAGTTGGCCCTGCCTTTGTAGCTATAACAACTTCAACTCTTCTGGGAAGGCTGTCCACAAGGTTTAGGAGTGTGTCTATGGGAATGTTTAACCATTCTTCCAGAATTTGTGAGGTCAAACACTGATGTAGATGAGCAGGCCTGGCTCGCAGTCTCCGCTCTAATTCATCCCAAACACACTCATCCATGTCTTTATGGACCTTGCTTTATGCACTAGTTCAAATCATTTGGTGAAGGGGGGATTATGGTGTGGGGTTGTTTTTTAGGGGTTTGGCTTGGCTCCTTAGTTCCAGTGAAGGGAACTTAAGGTGTCAGCATACCAAGACATTTTGGACAATTTCATGCTCCCAACTTTGTCGGAACAGTTTGGAGATGGCCCCTTCCTGACCAACATGACTCCACACCAGTGCACAAACAAGGTCCATAAAGACATGGATGAGCGAGTTTGGGGTGGAGGAACTTGACTGGCCTGCACAGAGTCCTCTCAACCTGATAGAACATCTTTGGGATGAATTAGAGCAACATTAGTGCCTGACCTCACAAATGTGCTTCTGGAAGAATGGTCAAACATTCCCATTTAAACACTTATAAACCTTGGGGACAAATATCCCAGAATGGGTTGAAGCTGTTATAGATGCAAAGGGTGGGCCAACTCAATACTGAACCCTACGGACTTAGACTGGGATGCCGTTAAAGTTCATGTGCGTGTAAAGGCAGGAGTCCCAATGTATTTGGTAATATAGTGTGCATATAGATATACAGTTTATAATCAACTAAACTGTTGCAAACTACTCAGTCTTCTTCAGGAGTGTCCTATAAGACATATAATTTCAACTGCATGCAGAAAATTCAGTGTTAAAAGATAATTTAATACTCTGGATTTGTTTATTTTCATTATGGACATAAAGTCTCCGAAATCACTTCATTGACAATCTGGCAATGTCATTAAGGCCTCCGCAGCCAGTTCTTTAATACACCGTCTGACGTCTTTAAAAAATGTAACTATAACATGAACAGCTTAAACAATAGTCCAGGTGGACAGTGACTGTGAGAATAAATCTGCTACATACATGGGTCATAATGGTTTTATAATCTGTAGGAAAAAAAAGTACATTAAAATACTAAATGCAGCCAAGCAGATTTTATTGGAAAACACTGGCTTTGGTAATTGTAACAAGTTTAAAATGTTCCATCAAAGGAGAATATATGATTTAAAGTGTAATAGTTTGTTTTATTCATTTATATAGAGCTGACATGTTGAGTGTCTTATAAAGTTCATGGCTATTTGTCAATTTTGGGCCCTTAAACTGACCATAAACTTAACAGGGAGGGAGGCCAATGCACAAATGAATTAGGCAAGCTTTTGGCTCCATTAAAGGGGACCTACAGTACATTTAAAACATAAATTTTGGCTGTCTAAAAGGATTTCTTAGCACTGTTTAATGTGATAAAGAAATCAGTAAAAAATGTGCCTTTAGCATAGAATTCCCAAATAGAAGCTGCAAAAAAGTGCCTAAAAAGACTGTTTTCAGTGTTAAACTGCGCAAATATTAATATTTAAACTATGAACATATAATTAGTGCGGTTAACAATGTCTTTAAGTTAAACAAAAGTCAAAAAACATATTTCCCTATTTACATGCAGGTCAGGTTACTATAACCCAGCCAGTACAGAGCTCCCCCTTACATCAGAGTCTGCAGGATTCCCTTTTACAATGAAAGGGAAGGCTTATGTAAAGGGGAACACTGCATATCAGGGGGAACTCTGTGACTAGAGACCACCTTATATCACAGTCCACTATGTTTCCTTTACATCAGAGTTCCCACTTACATCAGGGTCTGCAGCATTTCCCTTGCACTGTAAGGGCAAATCCTACAGACTCTGATGTAAAGGGGAATGCCAGGAACTCTGATGTGGGGGGGGGGGGGGCACTCTGGTGAACAGAAACCACCTTCTGCAGAGTGAATACACTAAGGTAAGGGGGGTACTAATATAGGGGGAACCTTTATATCAGTGCCCCCTTACATTATTGTATTCACTCTCCCCCTCCCTCAGACCGGCCTGACAGTACTGTCACTGACCTCCTCTCAGGTGCACAGTGCAGGGCTCAGTCAAACGGCTCCAGCTTGGTGACTCTGGTTTTATCTTATAGTCTCCTCTCCACAGTCCACACATGTCTGACTTCTCTCGTGACCCCCTCCCTCCCGTGCTCCCACGGGTGTAATTCATATGTGTTTGGGTTTAAAGGGATGAGGTGGCAACCCTACTTCTAGGCCTTGCTCCAATCTGCAATATCAATGGATGTCTGGAAGCCTCGCTCCCATTAAGGAGACCCGGGAAATGTTGACAAATGTGCTCAAAGTTAGTCATGCAGAAAGGATACGAAGAAGTGCGCTGAAGAGGGGAAACCCAATGTTTCAGTTGCAGGTATTGGAAATGTTCTTGTGCTGGGATACAAGAGATCATTTTCAAGTTTCCCAGGGATGGTCTTTTGTGATGTATTTGTGATTATAGAGGCGCATTATGTTTTACTTTTTATACCAGCTTTCAGTGGTTCTAAAGTCAATTTTTCTTTTTTTTTACTTTAATGCATTCTCTGCATTAGGATAAAAACACCCCACCACTTGTCCTACCCACCCCCATCCCTAAACATCTCAGCGATGCCACTCCTCCCAGACCTTATCCAACCTATCCTGTAATCTAGCTGTCAATTATGTGCAATATTTTTGCACAGAGCAAGTAAGTATAATATCTAAACTACCTTGAGTATCACTTTAACCAATAAAGACAGACTAGAGGCCAGGGATGCTTGGTGGCTCTTTTTTTTTAACTTGTAGTTCTAAAAGGTATGCCCTGAGAACCACTTGGCTTTGTTTCTAATGCTGAGAACTAAATACGATCTGGGAGGAGCTGGTTCCCAGTGAATAATAAGGGGGCTTGTGCTGTGATGACAATTAATAACTGTGAACCTTCCCATCCCAGACCCTACTGGTTAATGACGAAGGACCTTGTACTCCTATGTTGTGCTTGGACAGGACAGTTACAATGTCAAGTCAGGTTCACTTTAGTTCCAAGGAAGAATAAGCCTATAAAATAGAAGTTGATCTCTTACCATGAGAGAAAGAGACTTTTTAAGATCATTTTTTTTTGGTGTTTTTTTTTCAGTGGGGTATTACGTTCAGCAGTAGAGAGAGAGAGAACCCATAAACACCTTTCCTAACGCAACCACAACACTGATCACTTTGGTGCCATTGAAACAACATAAATGTTTGGTAAGCTGTGTCGAAAACTCATAATTATAGGCCTATTATAGCAATCAGAACGAATCTAGTAATTATACGAACAATCTGCTTAAGACCTCCCAGTAATTTTCCAGACAGTTATAGTTTTTTGAGAAAAAACTATACAGCATTTGAAAGCAGACTTCAAGTTGCACAGTTAGATTGCAATAATTATGCAATCCCTTATGTTTATTGCTTACAGAGAAAGAAAAAGTTTTTCCATGTGGCAATCTGCTTTTGTTCATTCCCAGGGATATGAATGCAATGAGGATCATTTACACCATGTTTCCTCTGTACAAATCACTCATAAGGACAAATCTAGAATATGGGGGTTGAGCCTTGGGTGCTGCATTTTAAATAGGGAGCTCCAAAATCTCTGGCAACTACATAGTTACATAGTTAGTCTGGTTGAAAAAAGACACTAGTCCATCTAGTTAAACCAATAAAATGGGGGAAAAAATTACTATCCTATATATACACAATTCCATACCCACATTCGAACCAGGGGATAACAAAAAACAAAACAAAAAACAGGTAAGCGTGAACCAATTTGCTCCAGGAGGGGAACAAATTCCTTCCTTATCCCCCAAGAGACAATAAGATACTCCTGGATCAACTTTACCTATAAATGTTATTATCCAGTTATATTATGTACAGTGCCTTGGAAAAGTATTCACACCCCTTAAAATGTTCCACATTTTCTCATGTTACAACCAAAAACATAAATGTATTTTATTGTGATTTTATGTGATAGACCAACGCAGTGGCATATAATTGTGAAGTGGAAGGAAAATAATAAATGGTTTTCAAAATAAAAAATAACACTGCACATCACCCTGAACACACCATTCAGATTGTGAAACATGGTGGTGGCAGCATCATGTTGTGGCATACAGCCAGAGCTACAATGGAATGGTTCAGATCAAAGCAAACTCATGTGTTAGAATGGCCCGGTCGGGCTTGTGGCTCAACCTGGTCCTCCCCTGACTTCCTGGCCCCCCCTTGCATTTCCCATCTCCCACTACTGCCCCCCCCCTACGCCTCCGGAACATGGCACATCCCTTTTCTCCCCCCCCTTTTTATTTTCCTCTACCAGATGCCGCTCACTTTGGAGTAGAGTGATTGATTCTATGCACAGATCTGTGGTATATTCTTTATCTAGTGATGATGTCCTGTTTGATATATGTACATGGATAATTTATTGATGGAAAGTATGTCTTGAGCTGACCTGTATGTTTTTCTTTGTTCAAATAAAGTTCACTTTGTTAAAAAAAAAAAGAATGGCCCGGTCTAAGTCCAGACCTAAATCCAATTGAGAATCTTTGTACTCCCCCTAGTATGTATGTTGCATGCATATTTTTAGCTACCAAGTGCATAACTTTATATTTGTCAACATTAAACCTCATTTGCCAAATAGTTACCCAATTAGACAGAGCATTGAGGTTGGTTTTTAAATTGGAGACTTCCTGTAAGGACGTTATTCCACTGCATAGCTTGGTGTCACCTGCAAAGACTGAAATGGTACTTTTAATCCCAGAGCCTATATCTTTTATAAATATATTTAAAAGTAAGGGTCCCAACCTAAAAAGTAAGGGTCCCATTAAATGTATATTTTAAATGCAAGCAGTGTAACTACGTGAGTTTGATCTTGTATCAGCATTTTAAAGTCCATGTACAGCAAGGCTGGCTTTTGAGAATAAGAAGCAGCACAAGGAGCCAATCAGTTAATTTGCTGAAAAGAAGCATGCTAATAGGAGGAGAAAGCAGAGTGACAGATAGATGAGCTTATAACTGTGCTGCTTCTCCTTTCACTGTCCATTTACAGTCTGGGGTGGTCTATGATGTCTTGGGCTTAGAGAAAGTGGACTGAATGATGGTGGCCCTCAGACTGAGGACATCTATTTGCAGTAAAAATGTACTGCAGGAGAAGTCACTGGATTGAATGGCGTATACCACATTAAAAGCTGGTTTTATCAGATTATTTTTTAACCACTTCCCATCCAGGCCAATTCTGGCACCTCGCTCCTACATGTGAAAATCTTTTTTTTTTGGTAGAAAATTATTTAAAACCCCCAAACATTATATATATTTTTTTTAGCAGAGACCCTAGAGACCCTAGAGACCCTAGAGAATAAAATGGCGTTGCAACTTTTTATGTCACATGGTATTTGCGCAGCAATGTTTCTAAACGCATTTTGAAAAAAAAAACACTAACGTTAGCCCTATTTATTTGTATAATGTGAAAGATGATGTTACGTCAAGTAAATAGATACTTAGCATGTCATGCTTGAAAATTGCGCACGCTCGTGGAATGAGTATCGGTACTCCAAAATCTCCATAGGCAACGCTTTAAAATTTTTTTACAGTTTACCTGTTGAGAGTTACAGAGGAGGTCTTGGTATAGAATTATTGTTCTCGCTCTAACATTTGTGGTGATACCTCACATGCATGGTTTGAATGCTGTTTACATGTGTGGGCGTGACGTACGTATGCATTCCCTTCTGCGTGTGAGCTCACGGAAATGGGGACAATTTAATTTAATTTTTTTTAATTGTTTCATTTATTTTCATCTTTTGATTATTACACTTTTGGTTTAATTTTTTTTCTAATCACTTTTATTCCTATTACAAGGAATGTAATTATCCCTTGTAATAGGAATAGTGCGGGACAGGTCCTCTTTATGGAGAGATCTGGGGTCAATAAGACCCCAGATCTCTCCTTCAGGCAGGAAAGCCTGAGAGAAAAAAAAAACAGGACTATCTCGGCTTTCCAGCTGAGTATATGGCAATATTTACAACTGCCAGGCTCGGCGGGATGTTATGATGTCGTGCCCGGGCCTCTGAGAGTCATAGAGATGACCGGGGACCACCTGTTCCCCGGAAATTTCTATGGTCATTCCTTCTCCAACTTGTAGATTGCACGGGTGAACCGGTAGAAGAACCAGGGGGCTTCGCCCTGGAAGAATTTACCCCCTTCCTGAGCGGACCATTTTTTATGATACGACACTGTGTCACTTTAGTTCACAATTGCACGGTCATGTGAGATTGTACTCAAACAAAATTGATGTCCTTTTTTTCCCCAGAAATAGAGATTTCTTTTGGTGGTATTTGATCACCTCCGTGTTTTTGATGTTTTGTGCTATAAACAAAAGAAGAGTGACAAGTTTGAAAAAAAAAAAATATATATATATTTTTTACTTTTTCCTTTAATAAATATCCCAAATTAAAAAAAATAAAAATACAAATTTCCTCAGTTTAAGCTGATATGTAATCTTCTGCATATTTGTAGTAAAAAAAAAATCACAATCAGCGTATATTGATTGGTTTGCGCAAAAGTTATAATGCCTACAAAATAGGTCATTGATTTATGGAATTTTTTATTTTTTTTATCTGGGTTTATTGAGTGTTTAAGACACATAGGGGGTGCAGAATGTAAAAAAGGGGAGAGTGGGTACTTAATTTATAGTGTAACATACTGTATGTCAGAATCCATCTGAACCCCTTGGAGGGGGGCATTCCAAGTCTGGGAGAATGATAATCGGCCAATGAATTACTGCGAGTTCCAGGGGATAGTCCAAGCGCCCCAAGTCTTAGTATAGGAGTCCTGTTTATCATTTTCCTGGGCTAGGTGGAGTCTAATCCTGTGACCCACTCTGAAACGGTAGGAATTTTTTTTAGAATGAAGAGCTTCAAAACTGTTTTTCAGGGATTTGGTCAGCCCTAGCCTGGGTCATAGCCTTCACACATTACTGCTAGTGATAATAGAACAGGCCTAGATTCAATCCAAGAGCTGTTTTGTGAAATGCTTCAAATTTGGCAAACCCAAACTTTTCAGCAAACGCTAATGAAAACTAAAAGGGTGAACCTTGTTATTGAACTTTGGCCATTTGTGGGGGTTGTAGGCAAGCTATTGTTAAACAAAAGACATGGCAAGGGCTTTTCATGGGGCTTCAATTGCAACACTGAAAATTTACAAATTCTTTAATTACAGGCTTGGGACATATACTGTACATAGTGTTACACAATGGGGTGCTAAGGGAAATGTAGCCCAGCACTTCAATCCAAGTATAGTACAGTATCTCTCCCCAATTAAAATTGTCAGCTCCCCTATAAAGCTCTGAAACACACAAATACATTTCCCCAAAAAGCAAAATAGTAGGGTCAGACAGGTCCTTAAAGCGGTTCTTCAGCCTTTATAGACTTCCAATTAAAGGACGCTCACCTGTCCAGTGGTCCAGTGCTGTGCTCACCCGAACCACTTCTTCGCTGGTCTTCAGGTCCCCGGCGCTAGCATGTTTACTGTGGGCAGCTGCCTGTGACTCCTTGTGGCTTCACAACTGACTGCACACATGTGAGCTGCGTGCGCTTTGTGAATGGTTCCGCAGCCTTCAGGCACTTGAAACATGTTTCAGAAGGATGTGGGCATGGGGAGAACTTCTGGTGGATCACCGTAGCTATCCGACAGTAAATTGGAGGGGGTACCTGTCAAAATCAATTACCCACTAAACCCCCTCCCCCACCAAAAATAAGTGACAAAATTAGAAGAGGAGTGGTGGGAGGCAAAATGTGGGTCTTCCCCTCTAAGGTGAAGTTACTCTTTAAGTATTTGTGAGAGGAAAATTAGAAAAATGATGGCAAATATATTTTAGAGAGTTAACCCGTCAATACAAAAAATGATAAACTGATCGATCACAGGTGCCGTGATTTCAATCTTCAATTTGTTAACACAGCAAAGAAAAGATCAATTTTGTTAATTTATAATGGGGTTTCCAACCAGAGTGGATTATCCTTTTTAATAAAAATGTCCTTTTGTATTTTGAAGTTTTATTTGAATGCAGTGGATTTCTGAAAATCCTTTCATTAAAACAAAAAATGTAATCACAGGTAAATTTGGATGCACTACTCTACTTCCAAGAAGCTGTGAAATAGACTGAAACAATAGGCCTCCATATGGGGGCGAGTTGGGAAGATGGAGAATGGGAGATGTGGTTTTATCCCTCTCTCACCCTCATTGGTTCCAATACCTCCGCAAAATTCTCCAAAATCCTCTTCTTGTGATTCTTCTTTTAAGTCATGTTACAATCTTAATTAGGAGGACTCGTGTCTACTATTCTTCTCTTTCTCTCTTCTGCCTCTCTTCTCTTTTTTTACCCTTCTGTTCTCCCCTTTTTTACTTTACTTCCTATATGAGCATTATTATTTATGTTTTTTCAAAGTTACTTGATGCCGTACTGATCTTCCACTTTTGCGAATTTCCTGACGGTATGGAAGTCGCCCACACCTTTGATCCTTTTTTTGGGTGGCTACCCGAAGACAGTCCCATATTTGTAGATGATATAGATCAATGTATTTGCATTGGGGTGTTGATATTGACTGACTACCACATTTGTGTGGATATTGTCAAGTTGTACTCACAATTTCAATGTGGATTTCTTTTTATCTCACTTTAGAAATTTTTGTTAATAAAAATATATTCAACCTAAAATTTACTTTAGAGACAGTATCTAAACATTACACCTAGGAAAATAAATAACTCCAGGGAGTTTAAGATACCTCAGATAAGAATATACGCACAGTATATAGTTTAGTGTAAATGCGTAATGGCTTCAATGCTTTAGATCTTAGACGTACATAGATATCTTCAACTGTCATATCTAATAATTATAGAACATTCCAAAGGAGTAAGCAGACCATCCTTTCATAATAAACACAGGGTATGTATGGAATTCAGGTTAGGGCTCAGGAGGTACCAGAAAACATCCATAATCTTTAGTTGAGATTTCTTCCACCTGGCAAGGAATGTTCACCTATTCATTTTTTCATCCCTAGGTACTAAAGTGGACCTTTTCTCTTATATAGTTAGGGTTTGACAAAATTTCTACTTTAATAACTGAAATTAAGAATTTCTACTTTTTTACATTTTGCGAGCAAATACATTTCATGGTAAAGAAAATTTCATCAAAATAACTCTGTCCATCCATAATCCTCAATAAAGTAGGGCAAAAGAAATTGTCCTCCTGTACTTGTGAAAGTACAAATACCAAATACTTTTTTTTTTTTAATTGTATTTTTATTAAAGTTTTGCAAAGTTACACAAAATGGTATATAAAACACCACAGTATAGAACAAAACAGTAGGTGGAACCCAATGAACATGGTGAATCACATATCCATAGAAACTAAAACGTAAGTCACTTTCAGAGAAAACAAGAACATTTACAGCATGTGGATATAACCTTAAAAAAGAACATGGTAGCTAAGTTCACAAAGAAAACAAAAATAAAAGAGAGGTAGAAGAAATACACCAGGGGTCAGGGATACCAAATACTTTTTCACTGTTAGTGTTTGCATTTTCATGTATTTGTATTTCTTCTCAAGGTGCTGCAGTTCCCCCCTCAATCTAAAAGTATCCTGGTAGCTTAAAGATTAACCCCACTTTTGTTTAAAAAAAAAAACACTTGGGGAGATCAATGTACAATGTAGAAATGTAACAAACCTTGTTGCAATCCTACCTGTTTCTGGTCTGAGGAAACATTTGCTTCTATACAGAGTGAATCTGAATGGGAATGACTTTTTCATTATGCATCAGCTTACAGGGTTCTATGTCCCGTGGCAAAAAGTATGAAATCACCATTCAATTGTTTAATTGTGTAGAAAAAAATCTAATCGCAGACATGCCTCAAAACTATTTTCATTTAATTTAGTTCATTCCAACCTTCCTGCTTTAAGAAATACTTCCAAAAAAAAAGAAAAAGAAAGAAAACTGTAGTCAATTGCAACATTTTTTTGCAGATCAAGCTGAGGGAAAATATGGAATCACTCAATTATGAAGAAAATATTATGTAATCAACATGTACTTTGCAATTCTAAAACAAACATCTGCATCGGATTACATCTGCTACTTAGTCTACAGTTAAAAAAAAAGTGCTTGCACACCTTGCCTTGGTGAGCTGTTGCACCAACCTGATTAACACGAATCATGGTTCCAATGTGAGAGACAAAGGAAAGGATTATAAAACTTCTTCAAGAAGTCACCGAAACAAATGTTGGTTGTTCCTGGTTCAGCTGTGTCTAAAAGCTGAACCAAGTACAAATCAAATGCGAAGGTTGTTAAAAGGAAGTGTACTTGTAGACCAAGGAAGACATCAAAGCGTCAAGATAGAAAACTTAAAGCAATATGCTTTGAAAACAGAAAATGTATGACAAAACGAATGAGGAACAAATGGTCAGAAACTGGAGTAAACGTATGTGACCGAACTGTAGGACATTGCCTAAAGGAAATGGCATTTACATACAGAAAAGTTTTTTTGTATGATTCCATAATATTTTCCTCAGAATTTAGTGATTCCAAATTTTTCCTCTGCTTGATCTGCAAAAACAGTTGCAATTGACTACAGTTTTCTATTTTCTATTTTTTTTTTTTACGTGTTTCTTAAAGCCAGAAGGTTGGAATGTTAAATGAAAATATTAGTAAAATTCTTTTTTTCTACACAATTAAACAATTGAATGAAAATTTTCCAAGCATGATCATTCCAAATGATTACACCTTTAAGGGTATCTCTTTAGAAATTCATTTTTTTTTGCTGGGGATGCCAAAAGTATGACTTGTATTTAATTACAGACCTCTGTGAAAATCAGTGAGCCAAACACACAAGTAGCAAATTACGTTTCTGGCCATGTTTTATACACCAGTGGTGTACGTCAGGTTGTCATATTGCATTAAATCTTACAAAAAATTACAGTGGCCGCAGATTGAAATGAAAAGGCAATTTTAATAACATTCAATTAAATGACTTGTATAGCAATTGCATATTTTATATTATTTATCTTTTCTTTTTTTTCTACCAAAGTGGAGTTACCCTTTAATAGCATTCTATTCCAAAACTAGTGTGTGTGCATGCTTATGAGCAGGTGGGGACATTAGACTACAGTCTCCTTAACCACTACAATACAGGGCACTTTCGCCCCCTTCCTTCCCAGCCCAATTTTCAGCTTTCAGCGCTCTAGCGCTTTCAGTGACAATTGCGCGGTCCTGCTACACTGTACCCAAATGAAATTTTTATCATTTTGTTCGCACAAATAGAGCTTTATTTTGGTGTTATTTATTCACGACTCCGTTTTTTTTTTTGTGATATAAGCGCAAAAATAGCGGAAATTTGGAAAAAAAAACAATATTTTCTTTTTTCTATTTGAAAAGAAATCCAATAAAATCAAATTTTGTCATAAATTTAAGCCAAAATGTATTCTGCTACATGTTTTTGGTAAAAAAAATTCCGTTAAGTGTATAATAATTGGTTTGTGTGATCACGGACATATGTACGCAAATGATCATGTACATATGTGTGCAGGTGATCACGTACATATGTGTGCAGATAATCATTGGAACATGTGATTTTAGTGGGACATATGTGGGGGACATGTTTTTATTATTAGGGACATGTGTTTTTATTATTTGGGGACATGTATGTTTTGGGGACATGTGTGTTTTGGGGACATATGTGGGGACTGTGTTTGTACTGTGTGGTGTGTTGTGTGTTTACACTACACTGATGATCAGTGAGTAAAAAGCTGTAAAAAGCAGCCCATACTCACTGATCATCAGCCGGCTGCAGCGTTCTGCTCTCCTCTCCTCAGCGGTGACTTCCGTGTGAGGAGAGGAGAGCCGATTGCCTAGCAACCGGCTGTTTGTTTACATCACATGACGGCCGTGATTGGACACGGCCGTCATGTGATCAGGAGGGCCAATCACAGAGCCCTCCTGCCGATCTAAAATGTGCCGTGTCCGGGTGACACGAGCACATCGGGATCGCGCCGCTGCGCGAGCACGCGCGCGCGCGATCCCGCTACTCCTGAAGGACGTTCCTGAACGGCCTATCAGGAGTAGACGGCTCCCACCCGGCCGTATATATGCATTGGCCGGGTGGGAAGTGGTTAAAGAGAAGAAACTGATGTGAAAATTAAACATACGCAAAAATGTAAATATCCAAATTTCCCAACAAATCTGAAGGTTTTCATTTTTTCCCTTACAGCTTTCAGAATTCGTGAAAGACCCCCAAAACCATATATTTTCTGTAAGTATATGACCTCTAGAATAAAAAGAAGGCACTACAAGCCTGCGGTATTTGCGCAAATGCTTATCAAACCAATATGCAAAAAATACACTAAAACCATTATTAGCAGCTGAGAACACAGCTAATTTTACAAAATTCCTGCTAAATATAAAAGCTTAATCTGTATGGAGTTAATAACTAACAAATATTTGTAATTTTTACATTGCACCTTTCTGCAAAATGGTTAAATCGTATGACAAAAAGGAAATATACAAATTTCTCCAAAAATCTCAAGGTTTTAATTTTTCCCTTACAGTATTCAGCATTTGTAAAAAAAACCTTCCCAAACCATATATTTTCTGAAAGCAAAGGACCCGTAGAATAAAAAGAAGGTGCTACTGATTTTTAAGGGAGCGCAATATTTGCGCAAATGTTCATCAAAACAATATTTTCACAAAAAATACACTAAAATCATTAATAGTGCACATTAACACAACATAACTTACAAACATATGCATGTCTTCCGTGCATCCCTCTACAGGCAGTCCAATTTATGTCAATTGGGATACAATGGCTGCAAAGGCATAGCTTCTGTTCCCAATCTGACATCCGTGTGGGTACATGAATTCAAATGCAGACAGTGTGAGCTCAAGGACATGCATGTGGACCTGCATGGATGTAAAATTGGGAGCAAAGGGACATCAATGGGACAGCCTGCACAGAGATGCATGGAACACCTGTGCATCCCTGTAAAGGTACGATGTGTATGCCCTGTGTGAACAAGGCCTTAGGCCCCTTTCACACAAACAGATCGATCAGGTCTGCCTGTCTGTTTTGCAGGCAGGCCCAATCGGACCACCCATTGTTCTCTATGGAGAGGCTGATGTAAATGGACATCTGTCTGTTTACACCCGCCTGCATCCAATCCAGTCCAGTACGCTAAAAACAGATGGATGGGGATTCCATTCCCCATCCATCTAGCACAGGGATCCTCAAACTACGGCCCTCCAGCTGTTGCGAAACTACACATCCCATGAGGCATTGTAAAACTCTGACATTCACAGACATGACTGGGCATGATGGGAATTGTAGTTCTTGAACAACTGGAGGGCCGTAGTTTGAAGACCCATGATCTAGCATATTGGATCAGATGGTATCCGATGGAACTGGACAGGCGGTCCATTTCCATCCCACCACCCCATTGAGAACAGCGGGCTGTGTCCGTGTCCTCTCTGCATCAGCGGAGCGGACACGGCCTGTCATCCACCTGCTCAGTGGGGATCTGCAGACAGGTCCCCCGCTGAGCAGGTTGATCTGTTGACAGAGTCCGCTTCATATGAAAGGGGTTTTACCAGGAGTGGCTGCCCCTGCAGGGCGCCAGACTTTTTTTTCAAGCCACATGATTAAAGCCTGAGGCTCTAATTGGCTTGAAAAACGTTGGGCTTGGGGCACAGAGCATTGCACCCGAGCCCACCCACTTGTGACAATAGCAAATGAATATTCGCTATTGTCTTCAGGCTTCTCCTCCTGGCCAATCAGGATGGATTGGGTTAAGGTCTGGGGCTGAGGAAGCCATGGAGGGCTGAGTACAAGGGGGGACTGTCACCACGGAAAAGCTGAGTGCAGGCGAACCTGGGGGGGTTGTTTGTTTTTTTACCTTTTTTGGGGGGTTGGTCTTTGGTGAGAGATTCCTAATTCATTCATAAAATGCCAGTATGATACATAGTAACACTCGTGTTTACTATGATCAGCTGTCAGTGGGCATATAGGAGAGATCAGTAGTGACCGCTGCATGCGCCCACTCTACTATAGGGGGGCTTGGTAAACACATGTTTACCAAGCACCCCCAAGTCCCAACTTCACCGCTCCCCTGCCACGATCCCCAGCCTGACAGCTCGCCGGAGCTCAGTGCAGGGAGAAGATACAAGTGGCAGGAGGGGAAGGAGGGATGCACTCTGAGAAGGGATGGATTGGGGGTGCGGGGCCAATATGGGGGTGATCTGACTGGTGGCAGGACACATCTGGACCCCCCAAACCCCATGCACTTGAAGCCGGCAGGACTGGAAGAGGAGGGATGCTGGCTAATGATGGTGGCTGCGATGGCCTGGTTTGCGCTCGCGGGGGGGGGGGGGGTCGGATCGTGTGTGGGAGGGTAATCAGTGAAAGAAGGGGATAAAGGGCATAGGAGAGCGGGGGCAGTTTTAGGTGAAATTTAGTAGTGGGAGGTGGAGAGGCAGGGGGCAGGGAAAAGGTGGCATGGGTGGGGGAGGTGGTCCTATTTTAGGTTAATATCTATGATCAGCGGGATGTAATTCGCTGATCAGATTTATAGAATTGATCAGCAGGGTTATTGTGAAAAACCTTGAGACTCTATAATCACTTTAATGTATACAATGCCTTTGTTATGAAGGTCTTCTGGCTGGTTTGATTACATCACAGGTCCTTTCTGCTTTCTTTTATCAGTGATAGTAGATGGTCATTGCTGCATAGCAGCATTCAGGACATGCAAGTACAGTTTAGTACAGTAGTATTGTAAGCCCAGGTTGCAATGAAGACACAGCCCAAGGGTGCATCTTCTGCTGTGGACAGCTCTGGATTGAAGGTTAAAATAGCAGTGAAAGCTCCTTTTTGTTTTTTTAGAGACGTTGAGCTTTGTATTTGATATTATCTTTAAAGTAATAACACCTTCCCTATCATCCTGCTCAAATTTGAAAACAATACTACAAGTCTCAGACAGACAAAATCATCTTCTCACTGAGTGGCATTTGGCATCCTGTCCCTCTTTCAGTCCATAATCCATTCAGCTAGTAGGTGCGTGAGAATAATGGCTAAACTGTACTGGAATTGGTGCACACACACACACACACACACACACACACTAGTTTACTGTTTTTCTCTATGGACAAGCCTGAGGCCTACTTAATGGAATACAGACCTGACGAAGAATCAGGGCTGGATTAACATAGGGGCTGATGGAGCTGCAGCTCCAGGCCCCTGCCTTAAAATCAGCCTGCTCAGCCAGCAGTATAAGCCCGATTTTCTCCTGTCTGTGCCCTGAAGGAGCTGTGTGGGTGGGAAATTAAGAACAGAACACCATCAGATAGAAGGTGAACAGGTTATCTGTGAGTGATGAGCCTCCAGGGACCATCCAAATGTGAGCCCAGTGACTGGTCTCTTATCTCCCTTCCCCTTGTTTTTAACTTTTTTCTCCAGCAGTAGCTGTTATAACTGCAGCCAAAGTGTTTAGAATTGTGTCAGCAGCCTGTGGTAGTGCTTGGTCCCTTGTGCTTTTAGGTGGGTTCACACTGATTTGCTGTGTTTTGGCCCATTGCTGGTGTATCCACAGTTTTCCTGCGTTTTTTACCCACAGTCCTATAGATTTCTATTATGTTGTTTTGTTTTTTCTGCATTTTCTGAAAGCGCACCGAAATTCCTGCATGCTGTATCTTTGGCGCTCTGTCAGAAAATGTAGCAAAAACCTGCAACCTGATATAAATCAATAGGACTACAGCTAAAACAGCAGTGCGGCCGACTGCAGCACACCAGTGTGAGCCCAAAGGCTTGCACACACAACCCCCCTGTACAACTTGGTCTGATCAATACTCCTGGCATACATACACACAGCCATACCATCCCAGCTCAGGAGGGGTGGGGGCTAAAGGGATTTGATTGACTATGCGGGTCCTGTCTCTTCTATCCATCTGGGCAGAGTCCTGGAGGGAGTGGCAGGCTGCTGGTGGCAAGTGGCACACTGTATCTGGTGACAGGCTGTGGGTGGCGAGTGGCACACTGCATCTAGTTGCATGCTGCTGGTGGCAAGTGGCACACCATATCTGGTGGCATGCTGCTGATGGCAAGTGGCACACTGTATCTGGTGGCAGGCTGCTGGTGGCAAGTGGCACACTGTATCTGGTGACATGCTGCTGGTGGCAAGCGGCACACTGTATCTGACATGCTGCTTGTGGCAAGTGGCACACTGTATCTGGCATGCTGCTTGTGTCAAGTGGCACACTGTATCTGGTGGCAGGCTGCTGTTGGCAAGTGGCACACTGTATCTGGTGACAGGCTGCTTGTGGCAAGTGGCACACAGTATCTGGTGGCATGCTGCTTGTGTCAAGTGGCACACTGTATCTGGCATGCTGCTGGTGACAAGTGGCATACTGTATCTGGTGACAGGCTGTGGGTGGCGAGTGGCACACTGTATCTGGTGACATGCTGCTGGTGGCAAGTGGCAAACTGTATCTGGCATGCTGCTTGTAGCAAGTGGCACACTGTATCTGGTGGCAAGTGGCACACTGTATGTGGCATGCTGCTTGTGTCAAGTGGCACACTGTATCTGGTGGCAGGCTGTTGTTGGCAAGTGGCACACTGTATCTGGTGGCATGCTGCTGATGGCAAGTGGCACACTGTATCTGGTGGCAGGCTGCTGGTGGCAAGTGGCACACTGTATCTGGTGACATGCTGCTGGTGGCAAGTGGCACACTGTAGCTGGTGGCAAGTGGCACACTGTATCTGGCATGCTGCTTGTAGCAAGTGGCACACTGTATCTGGTGGCAAGTGGCACACTGTATCTGGCATGCTGCTTGTGTCAAGTGGCACACTGTATCTGGTGGCAGGCTGCTGTTGGCAAGTGGCACACTGTATCTGGTGACAGGCTGCTTGTGGAAAGTGGCACACAGTATCTGGTGGCATGCTGCTTGTGTCAAGTGGCACACTGTATCTGGCAAGCTGCTTGTGGCAAGTGGCATACTGTATCTGGTGGCAGACTGCTGTTGGTAAGTGGCAAACCATATCTGGTGGCAGGTTACTGGTGGCAAGTGGCACACTGTATCTGGTGGCAAATGCCACACCATATCTGGTGGCATGCTGCTGGTGGCAGGTGGCACACCGTATCTGGTGGAAGGCTGCTGGTGGCGAGTGGCACACTGGATCTGGTGGCAGGCTGCTGGTGGAGAGTGGCACACTGTAACTGGTGACATGCTGCTTGTGGCAAGTGGCACACTGTATGTGGTGACATGCTGCTGGTGGCAAGTGGCACACTGTACCCGGTGGCAAGTGGCACACTGTATCTGGCATGCTGCTTGTGGCAAGTGGCACACTGTATCTGGTGGCAAGTGGCACACTGTATCTGGTGGCATGCTGCTTGTGTCAAGTGGCACACTGTATCTGGCATGCTGCTTTTGGCAAGTGGCACACTGTATCTGGTGGCAGACTGCTGTTGGCAAGTGGCACACTGTATCTGGCATGCTGCTTGTGGCAAGTGGCACACTGTATCTGGTGGCAGGCTGCAGGAGGCATCTGGCATGCTGCATCTGGTGGCAGGCAATAGTGGCAAGTGACATGCTTTATCTGGTGGCAAGCTCAGGTTCTCACTGATTCTATATCATGGTGAGTTGAACTATTTCACTATATATTACAATGTAGTAATAGAAATAATGGAATTTGATCATCCTGATGCCATATAAAGCATAGTGTCAGTATGATATTAAGTGCTAACACCAGCCATTTGACCAAAAAATCACCCCCGCCACCTATTTCCCCATCAACCCGAGACTACACCCCCCTCTCATCTTTTTTGGGAAGGGGGGATGTCCCTGAATGGCAGTTTGGAAATGTGGTCGCCCTATGTTGCTGCTTCATTTGGTTTGAATGCACGTCTGTAGAGAACTAAAATTGTTTCAACGTAAGGGTAGCACCCTCTAGAGCTAGAAGTAGAAATCATTTTTTAGCACAGGTAAATTTATGCAGGCTTGACTGGTAGCATGTCTGTTTTTGTTTCCTGGGTTGGGCAAAAATCCAGGGAGAGCTGGATGACTCACAGGTAGCATCACTGAGAACTCCCTGCTTTCTAGAATGCACTAGAACCTTCTGGAAAAGAAGAGGGGGAGTAAGGTGGAGCTGTTTGGAGTATTCTGAGGAGCCCTGACCAATCACCAACTTGGTTTGGCAGAGGGCAGGCCTCCTCGAATACTCAGGGTCAGCCCAGCTGGGGGAGGAGTTGTTCGGGTAGAAGCTGGAGATGAAGTGATAGGCTGTCATGGCCTTTGAGAGAGCTCCGTCAAAAAGGGGGGGGGGTGACCTTGGGCATGGGCTTGAGTGCGGACAGGACACTCTCAAGACACACAGAGGTGTCCTGGATAAGGGGCATGGGAGCAAGGAAAGGACAGTGGCAGAACAATGCCAGGCAAGGCTCCATTAGGTACAAGGATCAGCCAGGAAGGCTGGTGAGTGACACACAGTCAGGAAGACTGGGAGTCATGCCTGAGAGAAATGGGTGCAAGGATATTTGGATGGGTGCAGAGGCAGTAAGGAGGACTGTGGTGGCACAGGCAGTGGAAAGAGGCAGCTGCAGCCAGGAGGGCTGGCAGGGCCTGAAGAGGTGGTACTGGGATCAGTAGCCACATGGGACAGCTAGCACTAGGACTAACATATTTTGCTACACCATAGGGCAAAGGGCCTGCAAAGGGAATTTGCTTTAGGCCTGCAATTCAGTGCTAGCTGGTAATGGGAGTTGGAGTTCTACAAGAAAGTTTGTGCTGGAGGTACAAGAGGAGAAATGTGTATATACCAGATGTATATAGTTATGTTCCTGACAAATTCCTATTGATCACATGGACATACCATATGTAACCCATCCAAGTTAAATCCCCTCAATAAAAACAAAAAAAAAAAGTAGAATGACTATTTCTTGACTGTTGTATGTCTGGAAATTTGCACGCCTGGCTGTGCAGGGTGAGAGATGGACCGCAATCACCAGCAGCCCCTCCGGGGGTACCGCTACCTATTAAGGACACAAACTATAATTCAGTCATGTATTTAGAGACTATTCCATGCTTTATAATCCTTCTTCTATAAATGACTTTATTATTAAGTGTGAAATAATTCACAAATCCCAACATGCAGTATCACATTACTTCTAGTTAGCTGTAGGTGTTTTTTGGTGCTGAGTGGTCTGCTGTAGGTGGAGTATGAGGTTACAGAATAAAACCACAGGACATGATACAAGATAAAACAAGAGCAGATGATCTAATAAATTACCAGGAAACATTTGTAAATCTCTTTTGCTCTCTCAGTTCCCGGAGATAAAGCGATCTATATTGCAAAAACATTTGAAAACTGGTTAAATATTTTTCTTCCTCCATCAATCCGAACTCAAAAGGGATTCTCAAGAATACTTGGAAACAGCTGACAATGTAGTCACAGAGGGAAGTCATGGTTTTGTTTAATAACCAGGTTTTCTCAAAACAGAAATTTGTGGCTGTTGTAGATCGGGATTTCACTACTCAGAGCAGCGCCAATCAGTACATAAAGGATTACATTTTTCTTTAAATCCCAATTATATTTCTCAAACACAAGCATGAAACATTGTTCCCTGCACCTTTCTAAGTCTGAAACCATTTATCAGTTGCACATGAAGACTTCAGTGTCCCAGGACAGTCCTTTGTTTCAATTTGCGTAAGCAACAATGGAACAAGGATAGTTTTCTTGCCTCAGTGGACTAAAGGTGACCACAAATGGGCAGATTTCATGTCATACTGATAGCTCACTAAAATGACTGGTCAAGGCTAAGGCAGTCTAGGGCTTCCCCTGGTAAGCAGTATTGGGTGATCTTGTGTCAGCGCTTGTTTTTGTACATAGCAATACTGCCTTTGCAGATTCTGTACCTCCGTCATGCCACAGGATACATTGTCTCACAGCCTGTCATTTAAAAAAGGACATCCTAACACCTAAGTCCAGCTAGACATTCAGTGGTCTTGTCCATAGTAATGAGAGAGAAAAATAGGATTTTTATAACAGCTTACCTGTAAAACTCCTTTTCTTTGAAGTACATCACGGGACACAGAGCCATAGTAGTGGGCTATAGGCCACCTTCAGGTGATGGACACTGGCACACCCTAAGACAGGAAGTCCACTCCTTATATAACCCCTCCCACTACTGGGAGTACCTCAGTTTTTGTAGCAAAGCAATACACGTGTATACCAAAAAGAAGGGAGGGACCTCTGTGTCCCATGATGCACTTCAAAGAAAAAGATTTTACAGGTAAGCTGTTATAAAAATCCTATTTTATTATTGTACATCACAGGACACAGAGCCATAGTAGTTACTATGTGGGTTGTCCCATAGCAATGCGAACTGAAGGGAGGGAGACACAACAAAAGTAGGGCACCAAGAGACAAGAGGACTTATACTGCTGCCTGCAGTACACTGCGCCCAAAGGCGATATCCTCATGACCTTTTGCATCTACTTGATAGAATCTGGTAAATGTATGGACTGAAGACCAAGTTACGGCCTTGCAGATTTGAGCCATGGAGGCTTGGTGATGCACTGCCCAGGAAGTACTAACAGCCCTGGTGGAGTGCGCTTTAATATGAAAAGGTGGAATTGTCCTCTTCAAACCATAAGCTTGAACAATCACTTGACGAATCTATTTAGAAATAGCAGATTTCGATGCTGCCTGTCCTCTCTTAGGACCTTCAGGCAACACAAACAAAACATCTGTTTTATGAATCTGACCAGTCGCCTTCAAGTAGACTTTGACTGCTCTCACCACATCAAGAGAATGCAGTGACCTTTCTTCCGCAGAACAGGGTTCTGGGAGAAATGAAGGTAGAACAATATCCTGGTTTAAATGAAAACCTGACACTACCTTTGATAGAAAATTAGGATGAGGACGTAATACAACCTTATCCTTGTGAATAATCAAATATGGCTGTTTACAAGAAAGAGCAGCCAACTCTGATACCCTTCTTGCAGAAGATATGGCTACCAGAAAAACGAATTTCCTTGTCGAATGGACCAAGGGAATATGTAGTATCTGTTTTTGTAATGCTGACAGGACTAAATTCAAATCCCAAGGGTTCAGGGGTGACCTAACCGGATGATTAAGCCACGTTACCCCCTGAATAATGCTACGAACCAGAGAGTGTGAAGCAAGTGGTCATTGAAATAATATTGATAAGGCCGAAACCTGGACCTTGATATTACTCAAGGACAGTTTAATTTCTAATCCCATCTGTAGAAAGTCAAAGATCCTACCTATGACATATTTCCCGGGGTGCCAACCCCTGGATTCACACCAGGAGACATATGCCTTCCAGACTATATAATATATGACTCTGGAGGCCGGCTTCCTTGCATTAACCAGAGTAGACACTATTGAACCTGATAGCCCATGCTTCTTCAGAATGTGGGTCTCAATAGCCAAACTGTTAAATTTAGCGTTTGTAAAGCGGGATGAAATACCGGACCTTGTGAGCGAAGGTCTGGCCGTGGCGATAGGGTCCACGGGTCTCTTACTGCCATCTTTATGATCTCTGCATACCAAGATCTCCTGGGCCACAAGAATCACTGCCTTCCCTTTCCTGCTTGATCCTGCATAGAAGCCGAGGAAGCAACAGAACAGGAGGGAATGCATAAATCAGTGAAAACTGATTCCATGGGAAAACCAAGACATCTGTTCCGCATGCCAGTGGATCCTTTTTGTTCTTGACACAAAGTTGTCGATCTTTTTGTTGAACCTGGCTGCAAACAGATCCACGTCCGGAATAACCCATCTTTGACATATTGACAGAAAGATGTTGGGGTATAGAGACCATTCTCCCGGGAGCAACTGCTGGCGACTCAAGTAGTTCACCTGCCAATTCGATATTCCAGGAATGAAAACTGCTGATAAGCAAGGTATGTTGTTTTCTGCCCAAGTTAGGATATGATTCACCTCTCTCTGGGCCGCACGACTTCTCGTGCCCCCTTGATGATTGATATAGGCCACTGCAGTGGCATTGTCGGGTTGGATCCTGACAAGACAATTCCATAAACTGAGCATCCAGGCCTTCAGGGCCTGGCGTGCTGCCCAGATTTCTAGAATATTGATGGGCAAGATCATTTCTGATTTGGACCATTTTCCTTGGACAGATGCTTCTTCCAGGACTGCTCCCCAGCCCAAAAGGCTGGCATCTGTTGTTACCACCTTCCAGGTAACTGGTAGGAAGGATTTTCCTTTTTGGAGATTTTTGGCTATCAACCACCAACTGAGGCTTTGGCGCACCTTTGGGGATAAACGAATTGGGAAGTCTAGAGCTTGGACCTTCTTGTTCCAAGTCGATAGGAATTGAGCATAAGGAACAGTCTCAAATTAAGCCATCATATTTCCCAACAATCTCCTGCAAAGTCAAATAGAAGGATTCTTCTTTGCTTTGACAACCTGAATCAGTTCCCTTATAGAGATGATTTTTGTCTGGGGCAAGAACACCCTCTTCTGAGTTGTATCTATGATCAGACCCAAGTATTCCAAACTCTTTGATGGTTTTAAGGAAGATTTCTCTAGGTTCAGAATCCAACCTAGGTATTTCAGATAGCTGACTGTGGTGACTAAACTTTGGTCTAAGCGGGCTACCAGCTGGTCTATCAAGAGTAGATCATCTAAGTAAGCCAGAATCGTTATACCTTGAGCCCTTAATCTGGCTAAAGGGGGAGCCAAGACCTTTGTAAACACTTGAGATGCAGTAGCTAGACCGAAAGGCAGAGCTACAAACTGAAAATTAAGATTCTCTATCTTGAAGCATAGATATCTCTGGTGAGCAGGAAAAATAGGTAAATGGAGGTAAGCATCCTTGATGTCGATTGACGCTAGCAGTTCTCTACCTTGTAGAATGGAGACCACTAATTGAATTGACTCCATGCGAAAAGAGCGGATATTCAAAAACCAGTTTAGATCTTTGAGATCTAAAATGGGTCTGAGATCCCCATTTGGTTTTGGTACCGTGAAAAGGTTTGAAAAAAACCCTAACCCCTACTCTTCCATGGGGACCACCGATATCATCTTTTTGGACAAAAGATGGTCCAAAGCTTGAAAGAGAGACTTCTTTTTCTCTGGATCTCTGGGAACGTGACTGCACACGGCACTGGAGAAGAAGCTCGCTTAAAGGAAAAAAACGCTTACTCCTTTTCTTAACTGGCAAAAGGGAACTTTTCCCATTAGAAATTCTTTAGATGTATTTATCCAGATCGTCCCCAAACAGCCGTTCCCCGCGAAATGGAAAACTAGCCAGGAGCTTTTTGCATGGCGCTTCGGCTGACCAATTTTTCAAACATAGAACTTTACGAATATGCACCAGCCCGAGCGTAAGCCATGAGGTATGGAAAATAGAATCTCTCATAGCGTCTATTGCAAAACATAACGCCCCTGGTATCCCAGCCAAATTTGGGGTCTGCTGATCAGGAATAATCTTGAGCACCTGTTTAAACTGGTCTATTAAGGATTGACATACACCAATTTGCTGCCAGCACAGGCTGAGCCACTGAATCTGTCAGAGAAAAATAGTTTTTAAATAGTAATTCCAACTTCTTATCCATTGGATCCTTCAGCATTTGAGCATTGTCTACCGGACAAGTCATATTTTTATTCAAAGAGGATATAGCAGCGTCAATTGCTGGCATTCCCCATTTTTTATTAAATTCTTCCTCCATAGGATAAAGTGTTGAAAACCTTTTTGGAGGAAAAACTGTTTATCTGGGTGATGCCACTCAGAATACATAAGCTTTTTCAGCAATGGATGGATAGGAAAAGCATGAATAGCTTGGGGAGATTTTAGCAAACCCAAACAAGAAGTGACTCAGTTAATGGCAGCATAAATGTGGAGCGGACCAATTCAGTAAGAGATTGTACCATCAATCTTTCAGATTGTGAACTGATCCTTCCATATTTGACTCTTCAGAAGAGGAGTCATCAGCCTCTTCCTGGTCCCCTGAGAGAAATTCATCAACTCTCTCCCCTGGTTCCTCAGTTTGAGGGTCCTGGGTAATCAAAAGGGACCTGTCGCGCTTAGTCCCACACTGGGGTGTGATTAAAGCATCAATCTTCTGCTCCAAACCTAAAATGGTTGAGGAAAAAAACCTCTTCAGTAATATATACAGGAGCTGCAGTGTTGAAATCAGTTGCAACACCTGACGGCCCAGATGGCTCACTCTGACCAGCCACCTCAGAACTTTCAGGGGAGGATGCCATTTTTTTAAGATGGCTCTAGGCTTTTTTGTGGCTGAAGAAGTCTTTCTTCAGCAGTTCTTTTTGGGGGGTGTTTTTACCCCCCTTCCAACCATAGCCCGATGCACAAAAGCAGAGGTACTACCAGAAGGATCGCATCCACTGCTTGAGCAATAGTCCAGCCCTGTCGCTGCTCAGCCTGATGCAAATAGTAAATGTGTCAATAGGAAATGCCAGTGTCACCAAACCTCTTTCATGTCCCTCTTTGCTCTTGTGTCCCTCCGACAACTTGCAGTCAGCACAAATGGAGTTTTTAAAACACACTCCAGCAGCGGATGTTGGAGGACACCAACGCTGCGCTAAGCCCCGCCCCTCCATCACATCGTGCCCCCCTTCTCTCACTTTCAAAAAGAGAGTTTTCCCGCACGAGTGTGGGCCTCCGATCCGAAGGGGTCGGCTTGTGAGTGAGGGAGAGGAGACCTGAGAGCCGCCGGCGTGCAGGGGTGGTAAAAGAAACCGGCATCGCTGATCGTTTTAGCTCTCCCCTTCCCCGTGAAGAGAGAGAGTTTAGCCCAGGTGGGGGGTGACTGTGGAAGTAAAATTCCCCCCAAACTCACCGGAGGTCTGCCTGCTAGCCGGAGGAAAAAGCCTGCTGCTTCCTGACACAGCGTGATCTCTGAGGAAAGCATGAGAAGGTACATGCTCTATACAGCCTCCAGTGGTGGCACTTAGGCATGACAACATGTACTTTTTAACCACTTTCAGACCGGACCATTTTGCTGGTAAATGACCAGAGGTCTTTTTACAATTTGGCACTGCGCTGCTTTAACTGGTAATTGCGCGGTCATGCAATGTTGTACCCAAACAAAATTTGCGTCCTTTTCTTCCCACAAATAGAGCTTTCTTTTGATGGTATTTGATTGCCTCTGCGATTTTTATTTTTTGCGATATAAACGTAAAAAGACCGCAAATTTTGAAAAAAAATGATATTTTTTACTTTTTGTTATTAGAAAAATCCAATAAACTCAATTTTAGTCATACATTTAGGCCAAAATGTATTCAGCCACATGTCTTTGGTAAAAAAAAAGTCAATAATTGTATATTTATTGGTTTGCGCAAAAGTTGTCACATCTACAAACTAAGGTACGTTTTCTGGAATTTACGCAGCTTTTAGTTTACGACTGCCTATCTCATTTCTTGAGGTGCTAAAATGGCAGGGCAGTACAAAACCCCCCCAAATGACCCCATTTTGGAAAGTAGACCCCCTAAGGAAATTGATAAGTGGCTTGTTGAGCCCATTGAATATTTTATTTTTTTGCCTCAAGCGATTGAATAATGACAAAAAAATTTTTTTTTTTTTTTTTTTACACAAAGTTGTCACGAAATGATATATTGCTCACACATGCTATGGGCATATGTGAAATGACACCCCAAAATAAATTCTGCTGCTTCTCCTGAGTACGGGGATACCACATATGTGGGACTTTTTGGGAGCCTAGCCGCGTACGGGGCCCCGAAAACCAAGCACCGCCTTCAGGCTTTCTAAGGGCGTAAATTTTTGATTTCACTTCTCACTACCTATTACAGTTTTGAAGGCCATAAAATGCCAAGATGGCACAAAACCCCCACAAATGACCCCATTTTAGAAAGTAGACACTCCAAGCTATTTGCTGAGAGGCATTTTGAGTCCATGGAATATTTTATATTTTGCCACAAGTTGCGGGAAAATTACAAACTTTAATTTTTTTAAATTTTTTTTTCACAAAGTTGTCACTAAATGATATATTGCTCACACATGCTATGGGCATATGTGAAATGACACCCCAAAATAAATTCTGCTGCTTCTCCTGAGTACGGGGATACCACATATGTGGGACTTTTTGGGAGCCTAGCCGCGTACGGGGCCCCGAAAACCAAGAACCGCCTTCAGGTTTTCTAAGGGCGTAAATATTTGACTTCACTCCTCACTACCTATTACAGTTTTGAAGGCCATAAAATGCCAAGATGGCACAAAACCCCCACAAATGACCCCATTTTAGAAAGTAGACATCCCAAGCTATTTGCTGAGAGGCATGTTGAGTCCATGGAATATTTTATATTTTGCCACAAGTTGCGGGAAAATTACAAACTTTATTTTTTTTTTTTCACAAAGTTGTCACTAAATGATATATTGCTCACGCATGCCATGGGCATATGTGAAATGACACCCCAAAATAAATTCTGCTGCTTCTCCTGAGTACGGGGATACCACATATGTGGGACTTTTTGGGAGCCTAGCCACGTACGGGGCCCCGAAAACCAAGCACCGCCTTCAGGCTTTCTAAGGGCGTTACAGTTTTGAAGGCCATAAAATGCCAAGATGGCACAAACCCCCCCCCAAATGACCCCATTTTGGAAAGTAGACACCCCTAAATTTAGGGGTACACTAGTGAGACTAGGTAATAAATGGCGGGTGCCCTGAAACTATAAAAAAATAACTAACCAACCAGCGTCACCTGTAACAGTTATATGGTGATCACTGGTGAAAGGGTTAACTAGGGGGCAATCAGGGGGCTTTATGCGGTAGTATATGGGGGTCCCTGGCGCTATAAAAAGCTGCGGCGAACCTAAATACCTACCTGCCTAACTAGCGTCACCTGTGACACTAATACAGCGATCAGAAAAACGATCGCTTATTAGGCTGGGTTCACACTGGAGCGATGCAGGAACGCCACGAATCCGCGGCGGGTTCCCGCATCACATGCCTCCCGGCGGCAGTTCACACTGCCCTATGCGAACTGCTGGGAGTGTCAGTGAAATGTTAATGACACCCCCAGATCAGTTCGCATATCGCAGTGCGATCTGCAAACTCGGATCGCATGGTGTGAACACCCATGCGATCCGATTCTGCTGCGGACCAAAAAAAGGGTCCTGTTTGAGTTTGCGGCGGGTGCGACACGAATTCAGCCATACTATCTGTATGGCTGAACTCGAATCGCACAGAGATCGGATGTGATTTGCACTGCAGTGCAGTGCGAATCACATCCGTTCTTATAAACCACTGCAATGTGAACCCAGCCTTAGTGACACTGGAGACGGGGGGTGATCACGGGGTTAAACCTTTATTGGGGGGGTTAGGGGGGTACCTTAGAACTAAAGGGGGCTAACCCTAACTGCCCTAACAGTTATTACAGTCACAAATGACACCCGCCGGGTGATCAGGGGGTTAAACCTTTATTAGGTAATAAATGGCGGGTGCCCTGAAACAATAAAAAAATAACTAACCAACCAGCGTCACCTGCAACAGTTATATGGTGATCACTGGTGAAAGGGTTAACTAGGGGGCAATCAGGGGGCTTTATGCGGTAGTATATGGGGGTCCCTGGCGCTATAAAAAGCTGCGGCGAACCTAAATACCTACCTGCCTAACTAGCGTCACCTGTGACACTAATACAGCGATCAGAAAAACGATCGCTTATTAGGCTGGGTTCACACTGGAGCGATGCGGGAACGCCACGAATCCGCGGCGGGTTCCCGCATCGCATGCCTCCCGGCGGCAGTTCACACTGCCCTATGCGAACTGCTGGGAGTGTCAGTGAAATGTTAATGACACCCCCAGATCAGTTCGCATATCGCAGTGTTCACACCATGCGATCCGATTCTGCTGCGGGCCAAAAAAAGGGTCCCGTGCGAATTTGCGGCGGGTGCGATGCAAATTCAGCCATACTATCTGTATGGCTGAACTCGAATCGCACAGAGATCGGATGTGATTTGCACTGCAGTGCGGTGCGAATCACATCCGTTCTCATAAACCGCTGCAATGTGAACCCAGCCTTAGTGACACTGGCGACGGGGGGTGATCACGGGGTTAAACCTTTATTGGGGGGGTTAGGGGGGTACATTAGAACTAAAGGGGGCTAACCCTAACTGCCCTAACAGTTATTACAGTCACAAATGACACCAATGCAAAAAAAATAAAAAATGACATTGGTGTCACTGTGACTGGGGGGCAGGGGTAATTGGGGGGGTGATCGGGGGGGTGTGAGTGTGCCTGGCATGTTCTACTGTGTAGTGTCGTGTTGGTGCAACTCACCGATCCTCTCTCCTCGGTGTCGGAACGAAAAATACCGACACGGAGGAGAGATTACATCACTTCCTCTCCTGTGTTTACATTACAGGAGAGGAAGTGATGTCACGGAGGATTTTCATTTGTCGGGAGCGATCGCGAGGGGGTGGCCATGAATGAATGGCCGTCCCCTCATCCGGGATCGCTCCCGAACGAATACCGACCGCCGCAGGCACCGGGCAGGGGCCCGATCGGGCCCCCGACCCGCGGGAAGGCAAGGACGTACATGTAAGCCCTTATGCCTGCCCGTGCCATTCTGTCGACGTACATCGTCGTGCGGCGGTCGGGAAGTGGTTAAAGGAGACATTTCATAAGAAAATTTTAAAAATTCCTTAGAAAAACTCCATTTACCTTTCACGCCTCAGGGTTTTCTGTGGTAAAACAAACAGACCCAATCTTCACCCTTCACGGTGGGTTCCGTTAAAAAACCTTCAGGAACCCACACTCCTGGACTTGTAACAGCAGGTAAAACTTTATGGCTTTAAAATACCAAAGTACTGGATCCCGGGGAAGAGAAGAGTTACAGGCAAAACCTTGTTTCTTCGGACACGAGGCCCGGGTACTATTCAATTTGGCCTAAAAGACACTTTGAATGGATCCGGCTGCATAGCTAGCCCCAGCAAGGATTTCTCCAGTGGAGCTCAGCACAGCACATCTTTACTCATGACCAACACCCTTAGACACTGGTGAAAAAACTGAGATACTCCCAGTAGTGGGAGGGGTTATATAGGGAGTGGACTTCCTGTCTTAGGGTGTGCCAGTGTCCATCACCTGAAGGTAGCTTATAACTCTCACCGGTGTTCTGTTTTGGATGGAGTGGGGTAAAGGTGGATCCCACCAATGGGTTTTGACTGGCCTCAATTGTTACAGCAAATCTACTACTGACACCAGGTCAGGTAAATTCTCTATAAATTTCTCTGGAGAACTCATTATGGGTCCCCGTGCCACATGCTATATCACCAATAGGTGGATCTTCCATAGAAATTAACAGAAAACACACTAAGATCGGCCACATGATCAAACTCACTCTTAACCTCAGGATGCCCAAATGTTCATATTCTATTCTATTTACTGGTGCCTGTGGAATAAAGTAAGCCCAATTACTGATATCAGTGGAACAATAAGACCCAATCATTGGCATCATTGACTAAGCGAACTCCAATTTTTGATATCAGTAGGATATAAAAGGGGCAACCACTGGTGTGTCATTGGGAAAAAACCGGCCTAATTATTGATATTGGTGTAATAATAAGACTGTATCATTTGTGTCAGTTGTACTAAATGAACCCCATGTATTGATATCAATAGGATAGTAAGACCCAATTATTGATGTCAGTAGGAAGAAATTGGCTCCAATTATTGATTTTAGTGGAATAATTAAACCCAATCATGGGTAATAAGACTCAATCATTGGATTTTAATGAGTCTCGATTATTGGTGCCAGTTAGTGGGAGCAAAAAAAATACTGGAATGCTGGGCTGGGGTTTAAACTTACCTGATCTTATTCACTTACACAGCTCTGCCTCTTCTTTGTCATGTCGGAATCTTTTTGAGTGTCATGCTGGGGATCACTCCACCGGACACATCACCAGTATACCTAATGCGGCACTCTGCTCCTGAAAGGTAGGAGTCAAGGTTCTGGGAGATATAGAAACCACTCAGAAATATTGGTTGTCACCTGAGTTTCTTGGGAGACTTAACCTCTTTATCAAGGAGCCAACTCTAACATGCGGAATCAAAGCCCCGTCCTCTACCAAGATGTCCACTTCTACACAGACACAGTTCAGAACAAGGCATGGTGAGACCATGGAAGGCCACAGGCAATAGTGGTGAGTGACTAGTGCATTTTTCAATTCCTCAATATGGAAACATAAAAGATCAAAAATAATAGTTAATTACTTAGACTTGCTTTTGGCAGCACCTATAGGGGGATCTTTACATTTGTGAGTATTTCCTCTGTTTGAAATGGTCACAAATGTCTATCCCCCCCTCCATATAATATCATAACCTATGTTATAATTATAATATAACATATATATATATATAGTACTTTAATAATTGCAATTGTAATAATTTTCAGGTGTCTCGGCCCTTGCGTTCTCTTGTGGGGGCATACCAATCTGTAACCACTTGTAAGCCCCACGGGCTGGGGTTGCCTAGGGGCAGTGTCGACTCTCCGGCGGGTCCAGGATCATCTGTGTGGAAATTTTGCTGTTTTCCTTTTTAATAAAGGGAAGTCTCCGGATAAGCGAGCTCACTTGATGGAAGGGATAAATATATTGGGATTATCAAGTTTAATAACATGATAATATATAATGAAATGTGACTATATACCATATTCTATAATACTAAAATCCGTCTTTTTTTATGTATTCATAGAAATGTAAGAACCCCCTGAAGAAGACCATAAACCCTTAAGGTCGAAATGCATTGGGGCATTTCCTTACATCGGATGGTATCATTTTCACTTTTGTGGGGAAACACACTTTGATATATACTTTATGGTATCACTAAGTGATTGATCTTCATTCCTAGTCCAAACTGGCTCGCATTGTGTACACCGGAGCTCATATTTTAACTCCTGTACTTGATTGATGTCCTTTTGATAATAAAATTGGTGATTTTTTCAAATTCCTTGTCTCATATTTGCTGCTAAAAAGCCCAATGGGGAGTCCTCCTTTTCTTTCAAATAGTTGCATCAGGGTGTGCAGCCCTATCAGATTCTCTCATGTGTACCATTCTATGTTATAGCAGTTACTATTTCATTGCCTTCTTCCTGCCTTGTTTGTTTAGGTATAGATTTGATTGGTCAGTTCATCTTTAAATTGGTTAGTGAACATTGCAATTTTAGATACTTTCAGCAATAGACACTACAGAAGCATTTGCAGCTCAAGCCTAAGTTTAATTCAGAATGTCCCCCAGTATACACTTTTTCATTTGTTTTTGATATCTTTCATTCATTTCTGCTGCTTTTGTAAACTATATCTCAGAGGGCTTTTTTCCTTTACTGTAGATATTTCAGAATGTTTCCAGCAAGTAGTTTATCATGCATTTTCACTGTGTACAGTACAAACACTCCTCAATGTTCTGCTTCTCTGGCACACCAGAATATACTGTAGTCCGCCCACAAGAGAAACTGGGACAAAGTGATTGTTCCATATTTGCTACAATTAAAACGCATTGTCTGTTTATTAATGGTTTCTGGATAACATAGCTGAACTGCATACAAGCTCTGTAGTTGGAGCTGAAAATATTACAGAAGAACTGCATGAAGAAAACTCTTCATTATTCTTTACATAGTAACTCCGGCTACCAAAAAAAAATAAAAAATTATATATATAAATAAATAAATATATATATATATATATATATATATATATATATATATATATATATATATATATATATATATATATATATATATATATGTATATATATATGTATTCAGCTGCCAGAAAAGAAACTTTCCAATCCTAACCAGATTTGAAATTTCAGCTGGTATACAGGAAAATAATGAGAATTTAGAATAAGAGGGATAACACAATTATGTACTGTCATAATTTAAATTTAAATTCTCTCTTTAGCAAATTGCGGTAAGCATATGTCAACTAAATGATAGCACTGCTATTAGAAGAGGTCCACCCACCAAAAATAATACAGCCAGAAAAAACTAAATGCAGCCTACAGTGGCAGTTACAATGATCCCGTGGAATATGAATAATGCAAAACTCATAAGACATATAAATACAGCGCTCGCAAACATACTAAATGGAAATAAAAAAAATATATATGTGAAAAAAATTATATATAAGATGAACCGACACAAAGTCCAAAAACAAATCAATGAAGGTGCTCCAATCGAAAGTGAATGAATACAAACTTCAGGTGTTCAACACCCCCTTAAGAGTCCCCACTCACCAGATCCACATGACCCCCAGCTTTTCAGTCTGGAGGGTCAGTAAAGGCTTGGTATGGATGTCTTTAGGATGGTGTGTGGAAAGCCAGGTCAGCAGATCCAGGGTTCCTCAATGAAGAGTTTGAGCCAAATAGACACATAGCCAGAAGTAAAAAAATTTAAATTAAATTAAATTTTATTTAAACAAAAGATGGGTACTTACAAAACAAAGGGATTAAACAAGGGATTTTTACATATATATATATTTTATTTCCATTTAGTATGTTTGCGAGCGCTGTGTTTATATGTCTTATGGTTTTCAAGTGATTAGCACTTTGTGTATAGCAGCTGCAATTGTTCTCACATTATTGATTTTACTTTTTTTATATCATCAGCGCGAGTTTGTATGTTTAGTTTATATATATTTTCTAATGCAAAACTCAGCCCCTCCTTTCCCTTATTATTATACAGGATTACTGTATATAGCACCAACTGTTTACTCAGCACTTTTTAAAATAAAGGGAGACAGTACAGTAACAATGCAATTCAAGACAAGAGGATTAGGAGAGTGCTGTTCACAAGAGCTTACAATAAAAAAAAAGGGGCAGGTGATACAAAAGGTATTACATGTGGAGGGATGAGTTGTTCGAGAAAGTAAAATGCAGTTGTTAAGCAGAGCCAGGATAGGGTGAGTTGTCAAGGATTGCCCAAAAGTGGACAGCGTGGGAGCTAGCCATAGAGGTTGGGATGGGGAGTACTAGAGAATGGGAGCGGCTCTAAAGAAGCCCTTGAGAAGAAAATGGGAGGAGGTGAAGAGGGAGCTTGAGAGCAAGAGGTCTTGGGAAGAGTAAAGAAGAAAGTTTGGTTGATATTTTGATATACGTTTGGTGATGTAGCTTGGGGAGTTGTAAAGGCTTTGTAAGTTGTTACTATTCAGAATTTTATTAGTTGGGATATTGAAAGCCAGTGGAGGGATTAACAGAAAGAAATGGCAGACATTGAGCTATTGGCAGGGTGGGTAAGTCTGGCAGCAGAATTCATGATAGACTGAAGGGGGTATAGCCTGTATGGAGGTAGGCCAGTGAGGAGGAAGTTATTGAGGTTAGAAAAAAGAGTGGATTAGTAGCTTAGTGATATAATTGGTTAGGAAGGAATGTATTTAAAAATGTTACGGAAGTTTAGGTAACAAAATTTGGACAACGACTGGATGTGGGTCTGAAAGGAGAGGTCAGAAGATTACATCTAACACCCTAGCATGAGGAGAGGGACTGATAGTTGTGTTATTGATCTTGATGGAACAGCTGGGAGAGGGCTACATTATAGTCGATCAAGAATCTGGGTTGCATGCATGAAAATATCCACTTAGGCAAGGCTTTAGAGATGGCCATATATATGGCATTTTCAGTCAGTATCAACCACTTTCCATTCACCAGAAAACACACATAGAATCACAACTAATCACCAAAAACAAAGCAGCTTACCATCCACAAATGCCATCAACCACCAGTCAGGTGCTCAGCGCTACATTCTTCCTAATGTTCACCAGTCTAAGGAGCATTCTTCCCCCTGACCATCAGGGTATTGAGGGACATCTCCCACTGACCTCATGTGTGACTACCAATATAGATGTCCATTCTCCCACTGACAGACAATGGGAATATTTGTGCATAGTAACCAATCAGCTTTAAACTTTAGCTTGCTTCAATTAAGCTTTGACAATAAAACCTGGAAGCTCATTGGTTAATATGCACAACCACACCAGACTGTGTGCACCAGTTGTAGTAAATCTCCCCAATTTATAGGGGAAAACGGAATACGAATTGACCGTATTTATCGGCGTATAACATGCACTTTTTTCCTCTTAAAATCAGGGGAAAATCACGGGTGCGTGTTATACGCCGATCCCCCGCCATTTTGGAGCCTCTGGGCGGCTTTTAGGACATCTCGGCGGCGCACTTTGTAAAAATAAAAGCGAAAAATAAAACCGACAAAGCTGAAAAATGACACAGACAAGGCGACAAGGCTGCAATAGTGGACAAGGCTGCATGACAAAGCTGCATATGACACTGACAAGGCTGCAGATGGACACTGATAAGGCTGCATTGATGGGCATTTAAATGTAAGTTTTTTTTTTTCCTTAAACTTCCCTCCTAAGTTTTTTTCCTTAAAATTCCCTCCTAAACTTGGGGTGCGTGTTATACGCCGATAAATACGGTAAGTGGGTCTTCCTTCCCATGAATACCAATATAAGAGGTGCCCTCTCTCTCCATCAATCTAAGGGGCCAATACACTGACCACTATTGTAAAAAGATTCTTCTTCCAGTAAAAATCTTCAAATGTACTGTGCTTTACTAGTACCACAGCAAATCTATCTTTTCTTGCAAGCTCTGCACATATCCAAAGGCCATGTAAGCAGGCTAAAATAGAAACACAAACCGCAGCACATGGGTTTGTGCAGATAAAAACACGTTTCAATAAATAAAAAATGGCAAACCACGATAAATCTTCAGGGGCCCCCATTCAGGCTAAGAAGGTCTGATGATTTGGATGTCGCTGACTAGTGAAAGTGCAGGCTGGGGAAAGTTTTGACCAGACCCAAAGCACGCTGTGGAAATGGGAAGAGATAGCCCAGCCGCCGCACACCTCGTCTGGCACAAGTGGTTAGCAGGCCTTCATGATTAAGCCCAGAGGGTGGTGCAAAGCCCGTTGGGGTTGAGCTATCCTTTCCTACAAGTTGCCCTTGCAATAAATTGGCATGTACAGGGCATATCATCAGGAATACCCCTGCAATGGTAAAACAAGTCACACCAAAAGATGCTGAAGACACTCTCACTAGGTAGCCAGCAAAAGGAGGAGAAACATTAGCAGGAATGATTACCTCTGAAATGGACATTGCAGAAATCATGGACAAGGAATATATAAAAAAAAAAAAAACATCCCTAGAGTGGAAATAGGACTGAAATTTTAACCTGGATATGTGAAGTACCTCCGCTAACATGTATCCAGACCCATGCTCAAAAACATGCTAGTGGAGCTACTTCACATATGCAGGATACAATTTTGGTCATCTGTTTCCACACTCTGGGGATGGTTTTGTATATTCCATGTCCATGGTTTATGCAATGTCCACTACAGAGGTAACCATCCCTGCTCGTGTCTCTTGTTTGCTAACTACCTATTGAGCATGTCTTCAGCATCTGTTGGTGTGGCTTGGTTTACCATTGGAGGGGTATTCTGATATGCCTCAATCAAGCCACCTTTCTGTAAGTGCAACTTTACTGTTTTTATCTGCATGATCTGGTACACTCCGTTTTGTGTTTTGGTCTTTCTCCGACTGACCAGCAATGAAAGGAAAACATTTCACTGACCACCAATGTAAGGGAGCAATACAATGCCCACAAATGCAAGAGGGTCCTTTTCCCAATGACTATCAATGTAAGAAGGTCCGTCTCCCACTGACCACCAATGTAAGGGAACCAATACAATGCCCACAAATGCAAGAGGGTCCTTTTCCCAATGACTATCAATGTAAGAAGGTCTGTCTCCCACTGACCACCAATGTAAGGGAACCAATACAATGCCCACTAATGCAAGAGGGTTCTTTTCCCAATGACTGTCAACGTAAGAAGGTCCTTCTCCCACTGACCACCAAAGTAAGGGAATCAATACACTGACCACTAATACAAGAGGGACCTTTTGTCAATGACAATCAAAGTAAGAAGATCCCTTTTCCACTGACCAACAATGTAAGACAACTTTTCACCAACCAGCAACATAAAGGAGAACTTCTAAGCTGACTAATAGTGTAAGGAAGCACTGCAATTTCTACCATCTGTGCTTATCTGGTCATGATTATTTGTTTCATTTAATCATTACTACTGAAAATAAGTTTATGGTACAGAACAGCTCTGGGTGTCAAATATGCTACGTACGCTACACATTCCTTATTGCTTTCAAATTCATATCTCAATTTACTCTTAATGCTAATGTACCTTTAGCTGTAGATATCATGAATAAAGTGATCTCACGCAGTATTAAAAATATCACTCAAACATATAAAAATAAATAAAGTGCAATCCACAGGTGGATAAATAAAGTGCCAAAGTCTTAAGGTACAAATGCTGAGATCTCCACAAAAAGGTGAAAAAAAATATTGCTGTATCATAAATGTCAAGTGTTAAAAATCCTACAATAAAGTTATAGTAACTAAACGTGCAAAAGTCAATTCTCCAAAAAACAAACAATGTTTGTGCTGTAGGAGAATCTAAAATTCATAAAATGATGGACACAATGGATAGAATGTGGAGTGAACAAATCAATGACAATGTGGTGTCCATAAATAACTTCACGAATTGCTTCCTAAAATAACAGTGTCACAGAACTCTCACCTCATGAAATAAAGTAAATCGCATCACAGAGTAAGTTGGAATTCTCTACAAACGATCGGAGAAAGTCCGATCGGATCATGTTGTTGGAAAATTTTATAGCCCAGCTCTCAAACTTTGTCGGTCGGATATTCCGATGGAAACAGTCCGATGGAGCCCACACACGGTCGGATTATCCAACAACACGGTCTGATCGGACATTTTCCGTCGGAATGTCCGACCGTGTGTACAAGGGCTAACACATTCACGTATTAATTCACTTTCATTACCTTTGCTGTAGATACTGTCATTATTAGCAGGAGTTTCCTTAGATCTGAAAGGTATTTCAAGAGTCCTCCATGTTAAGACTTGAAAACGGCTGGGTTAGAGTATGGCATTAGCTATGTGTGGATACATCTGCATGCGTGAGCAGATAATAAAAATTTATTGTATCATGTAATTCCCGTTCTTGTTAATTTCTTTAAACTGGTGTTGCCACCAAAAAAAAAAAAAACATAGCTTAAAATTCATAAAGAAATGTAAAAAAAATAATTGAATTTTTTTTTATTTTTACTCACCTCTAAATGCCTGTTGCTAGGGGGTCCCTCATAGTCTGCCTACTTCAGTGCCCGGGCTGGTGACATCACTTCCCCTCATGCTGCACAGTCATCTGGGACCTGTCACGTGTCCCAGATGACTGTGTGGCGTATCATGGCACCCAGCGCAGCTCGCACATGCGCAGTGGAAGCCACAGCCGGGTGCCCACAGTAAGAATGCCGGCGCCGCAAGCGGAGCGGGGAATGAGGGGGGGCTTCGTTCCCCCTGCATCGCTGGACCCTGGGACAGGTAAGTGTCAGATTATTAAAAGTCAGCAGCTGCAGTATTTGTAGCTGCTGACTTTTAAAAAAAAACTTTAGGGGGCACCCCACTTTAAGTAAATCAGCCTTACAGATCTAAAGTAATAGGGATCAACACCTTGCAGTTATTCAGTGGCGACTTTCCATCTTCTTGTACATAGACAATACAAGGAGCACTAACCAATCTGCATGTGAAATTTCATCATCAAAGCAGGTACAGGTACAATGATTAGCTGCACCAAATGTTATAAATAATTTCACCAGACACAGGAAGAAATAAAACATTTCCGCAGTTGTAACAAAAACAATTAAAAAAATAAAATAAAGGAAGGAGAATTGTCTGGATCGCAAAATAGTAACAAGACAATTCAAGGAACTTATGAAGGGAAATGGTAGGCCTACAGGTATATTTAGTTTTTGAAAAGGTTGAGTTTCACGTATTTAGATTTTCCTGTATATTGCTAAACAGTCTAATGCTGGCTAACTTTGACATTAAAGTGGTAGTAAAGTCTGCTATATTTTTTTTCTCTAGGGGCTCCCAGGTGGGTTATGCCATAACGTGCCAGTATGCACCACATATTAGCATATTATGGAAGACTTAGCTGCCAAAGAAGCCATTCAGCGATGCGGTGTAATCAATTCAACACGCCCATGGGGCTTCCATCCTCGCCTAGTCTGCCTTTCAGGTTCCATGTCTTCAGCCACTTGAATGTCCGGACCACGATGACGTCACTCCCGCTTATGCAGATCGGAGTCACAATGTGACAGCACAGATCTGGAACCGTAAATATACGCATAGCTGCGCATGCACGGCTCAGTGTATATGATGGCTGACAGCCAGGAGGAAGCTTTTATGACAGCAGAGACAGATAGGGTCTCTGCTGTCATAAATACCCTGCCTATCATCACATTTTTAAAAAGTAGTTTTATTCCACTTTAAGTACTTGCGATAACAAATGAATATATGTATTATTCTTTTAGGACATGCAAGGTTTTCTTTTGTCAACATTGTCTTGCAAAAAAGTTTTTTGATAAGTGTTCATTAACCACTTCAATACCCAGCACTTATACACCTTCCTGCCCAGACCAATTGTCAGCTTTCAGCACTATCACATTTTGAATGACAATCGCGCAGTCATGAGAAGCTGTACCCAAATTAAATTTTTATAATTTTTTTCCCCACAAATAGAGCTTTCTTTTGGTGGTATTTGATCACCCCTGGGGTTTTTATTTTTTGCACTACAATTAAATAAAAGTCTGAAAAAAAAAAAAAGTTTTCTTCCTTTCTGTTACAAAACTTTGTAAATAACTACATTTTCTCCTTCACTGATGAGGCTGCACTGACAGCCACTGATGAGGTGGCGCTTATAGGTGGCACTGATAGATGGCACTGATCAGTGGCACGGGCAGGCATCACTGATGGGCACAGAGTGCCACCCCTAATGGGCAATGATTGCCATCCCTGGTGGGCTCTAGTGAGCTTACCTGGTGGTCACGAGTGGACATCCCTGGTGGCCATCCCTGGTGAACATGGGTGGGAATCCTCGGGTGGCTGCACTGATAATCAATCAGTACAGACCCCCCTGGAGAGCAGCCGATTGACTGACACACCACACCACCAATTGCCGTGCTATGCGCCCCTAGAGGCACGCAATAGCGGCTTATCCTGCTGGACAACATTTGACTCCAAGTCAGGATAATAAAACACTTTCTGGCAGTCATTTTTCTATATGGGGGGTGGGAAGTAGTAAAAAAAAAAATTTTATGTAGAAAAAATAAGGGATTTTTAAATTCAATTTTGCCCTGTTTTTAATACAAAAAAGTTAAATATTTATAGAATAAAAAAAATAAGAACGGAAAACATTGCTAAGGAGAGAATGGGACAGTTAGGATGTTGTTCAACCTCTCCTTAACGGCATATAAAAATGGGAGTTTAGCCGCGTTTGAAAAAAATAATATATATTTTTTTGGTTAAAATGAAAAACCTCTGTAAAAGAAACACTGCTAAGCGTGAGTTAGCGCTGTTACATGCATTTGGTGTTTCAAATGCCTCTGAACATCTGTCTGAACCCATTTTTTGCGTTCCAAAAAATAAAAGCTTCCAAACTAAACTGCCTAGAAACAACTATAAACGACCCTGTGTACATGTACTGATAAGATAACATAGAGGAGAGTTCAGGAGCAGCTGAAAAAAATGCCCAACTGCTCCTAAACGTCTGTTTACCAGCAGCAGTGTACATGAGGCCTAACGGCTGATTGGGGTAAACCAGGGATTAATAAGGGAGAAATAGGAACACATTTTATTTAAATATCTTTTTTGTTTAACTGGTCAGGTTGCTTTAACTGACATCATCTGCAGCTTATCCCTTTGATCCGCAGACGAATAAGACACAGTAAAGGCCCCTTTCAAATGGGCGGACCAATCGAGTCTGCCCGTCAGTTTTTACTGTGGACCTGATCGGAAACCCCTTTATCCTCTTTGGAGCGGTGAATGTAAACGGACATGTGTCGCTGACATTCAATTCGGATGGCAGTTGGATGTAAACAGACAGGTGGTCCATTTACATCAGACTGCCCATAGAGGAGAGCGGGCTGTGTCTGTGTCTCTGTGCTCTGCATAAGTAGAGCAGGCACGGACCAGCCATCCACCTCCTCAGCTGGGTTCAGTGGACACATTCCCCGCTGAGCTATCAGAGTCTGCCCCACGTGGAAGGGGCCAAATACAAAATACTTACAGTTAGTTACAATGTTATTTTTTATTCATTTTCCTTAAAGGGTTTGTAAAGGTAATTATATTTTAAATAACAAACATATCTATACTTACCTACTCTATGCAATGGAATTGCACATAGGAGGCGGCACTCCTGGCCCCTCCCCAGTGCCCCCATGGGAAGCCACCCTCCGTTCCATTGTCACTGGCTTTGATTGAAGGCACTGGGAGTCAATGGCTACCCTAGCCCCAGCAAAGCCAGCGAGACCCGGAAGTGAGGGGTGAAACGATCAGCGGACGTGCACGGCGCTGGATCGAAAGAGTTCTCAGGTAAGTGAAGAGGGGCTGAGGGGGCGATGCTGACACCTAAACATTTGTTCCCTAATGCAAGGAAAGGTAAAAAAAGTTTAGACTTTACAACCCCTTTAAAGTATTTATGAATATACAATAGTTATAACTATGCAGGCACTATAACTGCTTTTGCTTAGTTTCAGAAATTATCATGGTTTCCTTTTTTTACCAGGTAAAATGTTCTATCATGTGACCATGCATCCCTTCTTCCTGATAGTGGAAGGTGGGGTTACAGAACACTGTGCATACACATCAGGTGCCCGTATTACTTAGTCTGTTCAGCCTGAGGCAAGATGAAGGCTGTGTTTGAGTAGGGGCATGTTCAAGAGGCAGGCTGTGATTGAGAGGGGTTTGGTGGTGGCTGAACAAATTCCCCATTACAGGCAAGCTATGTATGTGCACAGTGTCATGTACCTCTGAATGGCAACATAAAATAATGAAAACTGACCACATAAGCATGGATAAGCTTCTATGCCTTGTGTGGTCAGTTTAGAAAAAGGAAGAAAGGTGACTGGCAGGATCAACTAGGTACTTCAGATGGAAGACGTAAGAAGGGCATCCAAAAAGTTAATGGCATGACACAATAAGTGACCACGTAGACATGAGACTTTATCACCGCACCAAGCCACTTGTCCTCGTCAACATGTTCTGTGCTAAAAATGGCGCATATGGTTTTTGTGTGCTCCTTGTAACCAGTTGACACCCCAGTAGTGGAGTTGAAAGTGGAAGAAGGCGGCTCAGAGTGTTCCATCAGGGGGCAAAGAGATAGCGACAGTCTTCTGGGATTCCGAAAGTGTGGATTATTGTTGAGAGTCTGGACCAGCTCCGTCGCCTAATTCTGGGCCACAGGAGTGCAGAAATAAGTAAGGCTTTGGCCATATTTATCTTTTAAAGTACAGTTTTGAAAATCTAATCTCTCCTTATCAGCATTCTCTGTCCTTTCCCTACAGCAGCCTCCAATTCACTGACACTGCGGGGATGATTTACTTAAACCGGAGGTTGCAAAATCTGGTGCAGCTATGCATTCTAACTTCAGCTTGTTCATTTTAATTTTTGACAAAAAAAACCTGGAAGCTGATTGGTCTCTATGCAGAGCAGAATGACCAGACGGTGCCTTCTCCAGTTTTAGTAAATTAAACCGGTTGTATACCCGTTGAATTTTTTATTTTTTTTTCTCACCTGCAAAGCAAAAGGCATAATGAGCTAGTATGCACTGCATACTAGCTCATTATGAAATACTTACCTTAGAACAAGGCCCCGACATCTGTCCCGATCCACGCCGAGGGAGCTGACATGTTCCCTCAGCGTTTTTTCCGGGTATCTCGCGGCTCTGGCGCTGTGAGTGGCCGGAGCCACGATATCATCACTCCCGCGCATGCGCGCAGGAGATTTCTCTCCGGCAGGGTCCAGCGTCTGCCGGGCTTCCAGCCGGGAATCCCCTGTGCGCATGCGTCGCTGCAGTCAGCAGCACATTGCGAGGGGAATATCTCCTAAACCGTACAGGTTTAGGAGATATTTTTTTTACCTACAGGTAAGCCTTATTATAGGCTTTCCTGTAGGTAAAAGTCCCCAATGTGGCTATACAACCACTTTAAACCTAGAATGTTTGCTCTGTACCCCCCTTCATGGCTCATAATCCATACAGTGCATTTATGGTTTTAGAAAAATTCTCCCGGGCAAATCAGCACAAAAAAATTGCCAGGACTGTCAATTTCAAACACTTGGTAGTGAGGAGGCCAAGTCTCATTCCCAAAGATGAACAGATACATAATGTACTTTTTATAAATGTATGTGCAGATCATTCCCTCCATAAAATAAAGTTCTGCTACTCCATTGTTTCCAAACATTCAATCATGTGCAGGGTTTAGCCACTACCTCTTACAATAACATGAAATCATACAAAGAATGCGCTTGTTTAAAAAAACAAAACTCCCCCAATGTTTTCTTGGTGTGGCTGCTTTGATCTGCCCAATGATAAAATGATATTCAGCTCAAAGGCTGATTGTTACCCTAAGCTACAATCCCGTTTTTCTGCCTTTCAATTAGAAGAATTTAGAATTTTAGGCTGGGTTGCAAATTGGATTTTCTCCGCATCCAATTCGCACAGGAGATTGTGACCGGCTCTCTATGGAGCTGGTTCACATATCTCCGCAGGGGCTCTGGTGCAATGTGCGTCTTTTGGTCCATTTCAGGTCCAAATTCAGCCAAATATCCGGAAACGGTGAACAAGGATGCACCGGACTCCTGCTGTGAGCAGCTGCGTGGCTCATATGTAAACCTAGTCTTAAAGTGGAGCAGGGGTTTCTCGAATCCAGTACTCAAAGCGCCACAACAGGTTATGTTTTCAGGCTTTCAGCCTTGGTAATTACCACAGCTGTTTCATCTGAGAGAAGTCCTGAAAACATGACCTGTTGGGGCGCCTTGAGGGCTGGAATTGAGAAACACTGAAGTGGAGGACATCTCAGTAACTCCAAACATCACATGAGCCAGTATGAAGTATTCACCAAATCTATACAGGAGAACCCAAAAAGTCCCCACACCACTGCCAAACGCAGAGCTATATACTGTACGTAGTTAATGCTATATGCAATTTATACAATGCTTACAGTGGGCGCATTGATTAGTAAAGGAAATATTTAGTTTGAGCCAGCTTGGCGTAAACAAACTATTTAAAATGTCAGTAAGCATGGAGTTGGGCTTTGAAATAATATAAATATATAATATAAAATCAGGTTTTTTATCCTAATGCATTCTATGTGCAGCAGCCCCCCCCCCCCCACATACTTATCTGAGGTCCATCTACATCCAGTGATGTCGTAGGAGTGTCTCGGCTGCCCAAGACTCCCCTCCTTAATGGGTGAGACAGCAGCATGGAAATCAAAGTCAGTCAGTCAGCCAATGAGGAAAGAAAGGGGACGGGGCCATGTCACGGCTCTGTGCCTGAATTGACACAGGGAGCTGTGGTTTGGCTTGAGTGCCCCCATAGCAAGCTGCTTGCTGTGGGGGAACTCAACAGAAGGGAGGGGCCAGGAGCACCGAAGAGGCACCAGAGACTAAGAGGATCCAGGCTGCTCTGTGCAACTCCACTGCACAGGGCAGGTGAGTATAACATGTTTGTTATTTTTAACAAAATAAATAAAAAAATTAGACCTTAGTATCACTTAAACTACCCCAAACTTCAGCTATAGCTAAACAGAGCATGTGCTCCAGCAGTAACTTTGCAACTTCAGCACATGCATTATCCTTTCCGCAGTGAAATCCCACCTCCAGCACACACAATATCCTTTCTGCAGTGAAATCCCACCTCCAGCACACGCAATATCCTTTGTGCACTGAAATCCCACCTCCAGCACATGCAATATCCTTTCCGCAGTGAAATCCCACCTCCAACACATAAAATATACTTTCTGCGGTGAAATTCCACCTCCAGAACATGCATCATCTTTTCCGCAGTGAAATCCCACCTCCAGCACATGCATTATCTTTCCCGCAGTGAAATCTCATCTCCAGCACACGCATTATCCTTTCCGTAGTGAAATCCCACCTCCAGCACACACAATATCCTTTGCGCACTGAAATCCCACCTCCAGCACATGCAATATCCTTTCCACAGTGAAATCCCACCTCCAGCACATGCATCATCTTTTCCGCAGTGAAATCCCACCTCCAGCACACGCATTATCCTTTCCGCAGTGAAATCCCACCTCCAGCACATGCATTATCTTTCCCGCAGTGAAATCTCACCTCCAGCACACACATTATCCTTTCCGTAGTGAAATCCCACCTCCAGCACACACAATATCCTTTGCGCACTGAAATCCCACCTCCAGCACATGCAATATCCTTTCCACAGTGAAATCCCACCTCCAACACACAAAATATCCTTTCCACTGTGAAATCCCACCTCCAGCATATGCATCATCTTTTCCGCAGTGAAATCCCACCTCCAGCACATGCATCATCTTTTCCGCAGTGAAATCCCACCTCCAGCACACGCATTATCCTTTCCGTAGTGAAATCCCTCCTACCACACACGCAATATTCTTTCTGCAGTGAAATCCCACCTCCAGCATACACATTATTATATCCACATTGAAATCCCACCTCCAGCATGTGCATTATCCTTTCCATAGTGAATCCCACCTACAGCACACAACGTTTTTTTTTCCGAAGTGAAATCCCACCTCAAGCACACACACAATATCATTTCCACAGTGAAATTCCACACCCAGCACACACAATAACCTTTCCGCAGTGAAATCCCACCTCTAGCACACGCAATATCCTTTCCACAGTTAGATTCTATCTTCTACAAACATTGGTCTTTGCCCTGTACCTTTCTCAAACACACAACCTCAAGTACTGCTTCTAAAGAGTCTTCACTATAAGTACCCACACTAACACCACACATACTGCATACTCACTGAGCCTACATACAGGCCCTAAATATTTTCAGCACTCAGAGTACATCTTGGTTTAGCAGTAGTCTCTGCTCCTCCCTCCTACATGTTCTCCCAATAGAGACTACAGGTGGCTATGCTGACACACATAAGGCAGACATGCATGGCCCACTTCTGTCACCATCATGAAACCCTGAGAGATGCCATGCATATATTGCTGGAGTGAAATGGCTGCAAAGTGGCTGCCAGAGATCAGCAGCATTGATTAACTATAAAAACATTGGGACCTCATTACATTTAAATCCTTTGACTTGCTGTATAAAACGTGTTGATAGGATGTTTGATGTGTAAGCAGACTCAATTCACACTAGAATACATTAGGCCCAGAGAACCAAACAGATCAAATTTTGTCCAAATATGGGAACTGTTACATAAATATTAGTGACTGTTATAAAAAGCTAGCTTATATTTCACCTATGTAAGGTTCATAACGGAACCACTTAACCGGCTTATATTTCAAAAAGACTCTCCCTACTATGTCTCGCAGTACAGTAAAGGTAGTAAATAATGTAAAAGGAGTGCCCTCTGGTGGAAAAATGCAAAAATACAATTCAACCTTGCAGCTGGATTTTGCTGGTAATTTTCTCTTTCAAATGAAGAAAATAAAAGTTGTACAAGATACTGCGAGAAACACATTACACCAGTGTGTCTGCCAGATGCACCTAAAATCACTTTTGGTTTTGTAGAAAAGCCAATATTGCCAATAGCAAAAATCATTACTGACTGCAGTGAAAATGGAATGGACATATTCCAAAAAATGAAGCCCCCATTCACACTATGTGTGTAGGGCGCATGCATGTTTTTCATGGGTTGTTGAGCTTCACGCATAGAGCAGTCCATTCATTGTCATGGGCTGCCTTACATGCCCCAAACGTGGCAAAGAAGTACAAGTATATTTTTACGCTTTTTTATCTTTTAGGCACGGGTTTTGTCATATGGATTTTCACGCCCAAAGCCGCGCATATTGTTTGCTTCGTATGGGGATGCCGTAACAATGAATGGCACCGCAAGCACAACACACATTTTTATACTTTTCATGAACATGCATAAAATCACTTGATGTTACACAAATGTGAATGCGGTCAAACAATCATTTCAAGAGTCCAAAATCTTTTATTGATAATCATAAGTGATAACAGGGAGGCAAAAAAAAAAAAAAAAAATTAGCCATTGGACTCAAAGCAAAAGCTCCTGGATATAAATATCTGACAGGAGAAAGAACTGATGTGCAATTCTGATCGACCGATCACTTGGGCATAGAGGCAGGCGCAAATGAACATCAATTCTTTCCCTCATCAGAGACGTATATCCATAAGTTTTTGCCTTCAGTTCAATTGATACATTTTTTGCTACATTTTTGGCCCCCAAAATACGTTGACTGCCTTTATCAAGTGTAATTACCAATAAAGCATTTCGGGCTCTTAAGGCGATCATTTCACGCAACATTTGAGTCATGGTTTCTTTTTGAAGATATGTTCTGTGAGCTGCAGCGTCTCAGCTTTTTCATAAGGTTTTTTCATTGTTATTGGTCTTACACATCACATATTTCCTAAAAGCACTGCACCATCTAGTGGTTAAAGTGGTTATTCACATTTCCAGGAAACCAAGGTAACCCCTGGCTGTATCTATATTGGAGTCGGAGCACACATATACCCGTATATACCTGCTTGTCAAAGGATGTTGAATTTTGTACTGACACTTTTGTTTCACATGCTTCTGCCACACTGCAATGCCAATTAAATCACTATGCTACGTTCCACCTCAGCTTTCCTGTGGCCTAGGTCATTGCCATGGAAGAGGAAGTAATGTAAGAAGCTGCAAAACCAAAACTAGGAAAGAAGTATCATCTCCTTCCCTGTATGATATAGCAAATGTTTGTATTTGCAAGACTGGCTAGACAGAATTACAAATCATTTGGTAGATAAAACAGTAAAAAAAAGGCCTCTAAGATTCTCCTGGTTCTCCTCCTACCTATCACAGCGCTCCTTCATTGTAACCTAGAACTCTGTCTCCTCCTCTCCACTTGCTCTTTCTGAAGGGATCCCCCAAGACTCTGTTCTTGGACCGCTTCTCTCATCTATCTACACCTTCTCCCTTGGTCACTTGATAACCTCCCATGGCTTCCAATATATATCTATGCCAATGACACCCAAATCTATCTCTCTACTCCTCACCTGACCGCTTCACAGTGTTGCCAACCATCTGTATTTTTGCTGATAGCCAGTAAAAAATGGTCACTTTTCTCCTGACAGTGGCAGGAAAAGTTTGCCAGTAAAAAATGTGGCCGTCAATGTGCAGTTCTGGTCCGGAGCGAGCTGGCCAAGACCATCTGAGTGGGAGGCAGTGTCTGAGCATGATGTGTGATGTCATGGTGCAAGGGAGCCGAGCGGAGCCGTCCTGTGTGTGTCTGTGGGATGGGAACAAGGCAAGCCAGGAGTGGGACTGTCAGTGCTGTTTGTACTGGAGTGGCATAGAGAGAAACTGTCACTGTGTCTCAGGAGGGGATATGTCGTGTCGGTGAGGTGTCATCATCTGTGCTGCTGCACACTGCTGTCAGTGTCACTGTGAGTCAATTTCATGTGTGTGTGCCTGCCCCCTGAGTCCTGCCCCTGAACTACTTACTATATCAAAAATAAAATAAGAAATATGTTTTTTGCCTTAATATCTACCTTATATTACATTGCTAATTGCATATTGTACTTGTTTGTAGCCTAAATACTGAAATTTGCACTAAAAATTATAATTTTGTAACCTTTGGAAATGCCAGTAAAAACTTGGCTGTGCCAATAAATTTTGGTTGTCGTGTTAGTAAATTTCAATCTGGTAGGTTGGCAACACTTCCCCTTCGGTCACCTGTCACATTAATAACTGACATTTCAACATGTATGTTACACCCCTTCCTTCAAACTTAATCTCTCTAAAACCGCAGGTAACACACCTCTCCACATGACTTTTCCATCAAGATCAATAATGCCAATATCAGTACCTCTCATCGCGCCAGGGTACTAAGTGTAATCCTAGACTCTGACCCATCCTTTTCAGACCCAAATCCTATCATTGTCAAAAGCTTTTAGACCACCTCCGTAACATCTCTAAAATTCACCCCTTTTTTCCTAATGAAACCACCAAGCTACTCATTCACTCACTTCTTATCTCTCACCTTGACTATTTTTAACCCTCTCCCCATAGATCTACCTCTGCATAAGCTATTCGCTCTTCAGTCTATCCTGAACGCAGCTGCCAGACTCATCTACCTTACCAACCGCTCAACGTCTGCCACCCCTCTCTGCCAAATTCCTACACTGACTCCAAATTGCACAGCAAATTAAATTTAAAATACTAACTACAACACACAAAGCCATTCACAAGTCTGCCCCGAGCTACATCAACAATCTTGTCTCCAAATATCCTCTCCGCTCTTCCCAAGACCTCCTGCTCTAAATTTCCCTTTTCTCCTCCTCCCAGGAGTCTCTAGGACTTTTCCAGAGCCTCTCCCATCCTCTGGAACTCTCTAACTCAATCTGTCCGATCCATCTCTTCAGTGAAGCCTATCACGCCTCCAACTAACTGAACTTTTATCACTTCCATCAGCTCATCACCCACAGTTATAATCTTTTGTACCACTTGCCCCACCCTATTAGATTGTAAAATCTTATGGGCCCGGCCTTCTCATCCCTCTTGTATTTTATTGTATTATAACTATACTGTCCCCCTTCTATATTGTAAAGCACTGTGCAAACTGCTGGCTTTAACCACTTGGCAACCGACCCATAGCCGAATGACGGCTACAGGGCGGTCGGATAACTCTGGGAGGGCGTACTATAATGTCCTCCCAAAATCGCGCTCCAGCGCATCCTCCTAGGGCGCACACATGGGAGCATCCATGACCGTCAGGTCCAGAGGACCAGCACATCACGGTAAATGGCCGATGACAGCGGCCGTTTACAACAAATGATGGAGCGATCACATGTAAACAAACTGGCATCACGTCCAGTTCCTCTCTCCCCTCTCGGTACAGTGTGAGCGGAGAGGGGAGACAGCGGATGTGGGCTGGATGTGTAGTGCCCACAGCGCTGCTCAGTGACAAATCCAGCATCCATCCATCTGTATAAGCCATCCGCGCTCTTGCCATCCCGTCATACACACTGATCAAACCCACCATCCACCCATGCTCATCCATCCCTCTGTCATACTTATCCAACCATCCATGCTCAGCCATCCCATCCACCCCCAGCCATACTTAGCGAAACCCAGCCATACTCGGCCTCTGTATGTGGCCAGGCTGTGGAAGTCTCACACATGTGGCATCATCGTACTCAGGAGGAGTAGGAGAATGTATTTTGGGGTGTCATTTTTGGTATGTACATGCTATGTATTAAAAATATTGTATAAATGGACAACTTTTTGTTAAAAAAAAAAGCGTTTTAATTTTCTTTCCACATATACCAAAAATTTGTAAAAAAAAATGACATTTTCAAAAGACTCATTATGCCTCATAGATTATAAGTTGGGATGCTTACTTTGCAAAATGGGGTCATTTGTGGGGCGTTTCCATTGTCCTGGTGCTCCAGGGCCTTCGAAATTGTGAGAGGTAGTCAGGAAATTAGATGTGTAATTTATGCTTCAGAACACCTGATGGTGCCCCCTGCATGTTGGGCCTCTGTATGTGGCCACGCTGTGTAAAAGTCTCACATATGTGGTATCGCCATACTCGGGAGGAATAGCAGAATGTGTTTTGGGGTGTCATTTGTGGTATGCATATGCTGTGTGTGAGAAATAACCTGCTAATATGACAATTTTGTGAAAAGAAACATTTTTGCAAAGAATTGTGGGAAAAAAATGTCAGCATCAAAAAACTCACCATGCCTTTTTCTAAATACCTTGGATACCTACTATGTCTACTTTCCAAAAAGGGGTCATTTGGGGGGGATTTGTACTTTCCTGGCATGTTAGGGTCTCAAGAAATGAGATAGGCCGTCAATACTTCAGGTTAGATCAATTTTCAGAGGCACCATACTTTGTGGACTCTATAACTTTCACAAAGTCCTAATAATATACACTGATTGGGGTTATTTTTAGATATGTAGCAGTATAAATTCTGGCCCAAATTTATGAAGAAAAATTACAAATTTGCAAAATGTTATAACAGAAACAAAGAAAATGCATTTTTTTTTTACAGAATTTTCAGTTTTTTTTATAGCACAAAAAATAAAAACCCAGTGGTGATTAAATACCACCAAAAGAATGCTGTGGGGGAAAAAACGGACAAAAATTTCATATGGGTACAGTGCTGCATGACTGAGTGATTGTCATTCAAAATGTGAGAGCACCAAAAGCTGAAAATTGGTCTGGTTAGGAAGGGGGTTTAAGTGGCCAGTGGGTAAGTGGTTAAATAAATCCTGTATAATATTATACTGTATGTATTTGAACGGTGAATCCATTTGTCTGGAGTTCCACTTTAGGTTTCATTCACACTGGACATTATAAAAGCACTAGTAGCTTTAGCTGTGGAATGGCGCGTTAAAAACTTGAATTTCGGAGCGTTTTTGAATCAGGGTTTTTTTTAAGCAAAACTATACTCCTACAAAAGCTTATGGCTCAAAAATGCTCTTAAAACGCAGAATAGCTGTGTTTTTCAGAGCTAGAGCGTTTTTACAGTTGAAAAACTCTTCAAACCCACTAGTACTGTTCTTTTTTTTTCCTGATAAAAGCCTGTATGCACATGGACACATAGGATAACATGCTGTGGAGCTTAGTGGCTGCAGAAAAAAACAGCCCCTGAAGGCAAGAACAGAAGCTGTAAAAACATCCAGTGAGCATGAGGCCTTAATGTTAGAAAACATCAATCCTTTCCCTGAAGGAAACTATTTTTTGGGGGCCCCACACCATTGAAGAAAAAACAAGTATTAGAAAAAGAAAAAGAGACTTCGGACTTTTTAGGCACAATTAGACAAAATGCGTTATATATCAAAGATATTTATTACAAAAAACATAAATTTCTTACAAATATTTAAAATTGACCACAATTATTGATATAGATATAATGTAATACTACTGCTACCATATTCAACCAATAATTATCAATGGAACTAAAGAGATGCGTATATCATCATTCCATTATCTGAAATTAGTCCATAGCTGTGGTTGGAAGGCAGCAACACGATAACATATCAAAATTGATGGCTCAACATGTTGCGCGTATCTAAACGCTTCTTCAGGAGCTTTAATTAAAAAAAAAATTGTGGCTAGCAAGTAAAATAAAGACAGTTAAAAATTAAACGTAATACAGTTTATTTTCAAAAATAGAAACTATAGAATTTGTAGTGGAACAAAAACACTACAAATGTTTCTATTTTTAAAAATAAACTGTATTACGTTTAATTTTTGTTAACTGTCTATTTTCCTTGCTAGACATTTTTTAAAATAAAGCACCGCAATTTTTTTTTTTTAGCAGCGTTTTACCGTTGTTTTTGCGCCACTTTTAACCCCCGCTTATGGGCAAAAAAGGGTTAAAAGCGACACGATAACATATCAAAATTGAGGGCTCAATATGTTGCGCGTATCTAAACGCTTCTTCAGGAACTTTATTTTAAAAAATGTCTAGCAAGGAAAATAAAGACAGTTAACAAAAATTAAACGTAATACAGTTTATTTTTAAAAATAGAAACATTTGTAGTGTTTTGTTCCACTACAAATTCTATAGTTTCTATTTTTGAAAATAAACTGTATTACGTTTAATTTTTAACTGTCTTTATTTTCCTTGCTAGCCACAATTTTTTAAATTAAAGCTCCTGAAGAAGCGTTTAGATACGCGCAACATATTGAGCCCTCAATTTTGATATGTTATCGTGTTGCTGCCTTCCAACCACAGCTATGTACTCTTTTCAGATGATGATGGAGTGATGATATACGCATCTCTTTTGTTTCATTGATAATTATTGGTTGAATATGGTAGCGGTAGTATTACATTATATCTATATCAATAATTGTGGTACATTTTAAATATTTGTAATAAATATCTTTGATATATAGAATGCATTTTGTCTAATTGTGCCTAAAAAGTCTGAAGTCCCATTTTCAGTTTTTTTTCTAATTAACCTCTAGGATGTGGCATTTTTTACTGATTTGTATCCACAGTACCACTATGTGTGATGATACAATTAAATTTATTGATTCTAAACAAACAAGTATGGCCTTTCTAGCTCGCTGTGTCATAACTAAGCAGTGCTGAAAACAGCAACATTTCATGATGCAAATAGGACCTCCACTCTGTCCTTACTTAATTTCCAACCATTAACCTGCAGGAGACGTACCTAACTTGTTGAAAGAACTAAATACAACTGCACTCCGTATAAATCTGTTCCTTTATCGTTCAGTGTAGAAGTGTGTAAAAATTCAAATAGGCCATCTGTTATCTGTAACTTTCCTGTTAAAATCACTTTCAAACGTGCCATCGTTGTTCTCTGTTCCATAATCTTTACATCTGTCAACCCTGCCAGCAGGCAGTATACTAAAGAACTTTTTCTCTATGTGATTGAGTAGACTATACTGTTTAAGCAATGGTTACAATTTCCAAAGCATTTCTTAAAGTGGTATTAAAACCAGAACCAAACATGTAATATATTGCCGCTTACTAATCATCAAATGTTGTAGCTGCATTTGTTTTCTTTTTAGGCCCCCCCCCCCCCCTTCTGTTTTCACTTGGTGATCTGTTAAAGAGGAAGTAAACCCTGATGAGTTTACTTCCTCTTTCATTCCCTGCAAAGGCAAAGCATAATGGACTACTATGCATTGCATAGTAGTCCATTATGTGTCACTTACCTGACACAGGAGCCAGCGAAGTCACCGCTGTCCCCTGTAGTCCAGCGCATCCATCTTCTCGTGGGGTCTCGCAGCTCCGCCGCTGTCATTCGGCGAAGCCGCGATGACGTCACTCCCGCGCATGCGCACGGGAGCCGACGCGCGGCAGCTCCATTGTTGGAAATGCCGCGCTCAGTGCGCCTGCGTGCCGCTGTCTACGGCGCATGCGCCGTAGATAGCGGTGCCTGTCTTTGGGAAAATATCTCCTAAACCGTATAGGTTTAGGAGATATTTCTTGGACCTACAGGTAAGCCTTAATCTAGGCTTACCTGTAGGTCAAAGTGGTTTGTAAGGGTTTACAACCACTTTAAGTAACATACCTCCTGTATTAGTGAGACGCAACTCTGGATGAACAAACAAAGACAGCAGCAGTTAGTCTGGGGGAGGGGAGTGTTAGATGTACTAGCAGGTTTAGATACACTAACAAATTGAAGCCAAACTCCAGCTCACACTGCAGTTACAGCAGTTTTACATAAATAAAAGTAGATCATTGTAAGCACCTCTGCCAGTGGTAGATTTTTAGCAAATAGCTTAAAGAGGAGCAGCAGTCTGCTCACATAATTTGTAATAAAAATAATCGTTGCCATTCTGAAGCTTCCCTCCAACCACTGTGCATATTATTTTATATATACTGTGATTCTGTACTTTCCAAATATACTGCAGAAATCTCCCTCCACTGAGTCTGGCTGCAACCATTTTAACTGTGGGCAGCTGAAGCTGCTGCCTGTTCACTTCCTGGATTTACACAGACACACACCTCCAGCTCTACAGCTCTCATTTGCCGTGCATGATGTCATAAGCCTAGGCTTATTTATTACCAGACAAGAAACAGGAAGTGGGCTGTATAAAAACTGGCAGAAATTATTTTTTTTAGTATCCAAAGTTAAAACAACATGGGCAGAAGATTTAATAGATGGAAAGATGAAAAAATGACTGAAGGTCCACTTTAATTTGGAATTGAAACACAAGTATAAAGGAATTTACTTGCAAACGTTTATTTTATGCATTGTTTGTAAGGTTCACAAGAGTGAGAATTGGATGTGGGTTTCCCCAAATCCTATTTGCACATCAGGAGATTGCGATAGGCTCTCTCTGGAATCAGGAAAAAATTGGGGCTGAAATTGGACCTGAAACGGTGAATGGAGACACACCGGACCGCTCTGTTCCTCAGTGTAGCCTCAGTGTGATTTTAAAGGGGGAAGGTTACCTAAATAAATAAAAAATCCGAACTGAATTACACTATGTGGTTTTGTTTCCTGCTCGAGTTGCAGTGCTTGATGTACATCCTGCTGCAGTCTACTAGCCCCTGGTTGAGATTTAGATTAACTGCTATTTTTACATTGCTTTCCGGTGAGTGTGGTGTTAAAGGGAAGCTGAATTCACTTGTGTGTTTTTGATGACTGGACTCGCAGAACATCAAGATCTCTTTACTATCCTATGAATGTTACTCTTTCAGGCTAATTTCACACTGAGGCTCTTTACCGGCGCTTTAGTGCATGCCTCTCTTCTCACTCCAGTGTGAAAGCCCGAGTGCTTTCGCACAGGGGCGGTGCGCATTGGCAAGACGCCCAAAAAAGTCCTGCAAGCAGCATCTTTGAGGTGCTGTAGGAGCAGTGTACACACCGCACCCAAAGCACCCCTGCCCGTTGAAATCAATGGGCAGCACCGCAGAAGCGCTGGCAAAGAACTGCTGCAGCTGCACTTTTAACGCTTTTTGCCCATAAGTGGGGGTTAAAAGTGCCGCAAAAAGAATGGTAAAACGCTGCTAAAAAATAGTGGTGCTTTACCACCAACGGCCACCCGCCCCAGTGTGGAAGGGCCCTTAGAGTCACTTTCACCTATTTGAGTGAAAATAGGATTTTTGTACTCACCGTAAAATCCTTTTCTCTGTAATTCACCGACCGACACAGCTCCTCTCTGTAATTAAATGGGTTTGTTAGCCTGCCACTAGGAGAACTAGGCAAAATTGTAACACAATACACAGAATTGTCAGTACCACCCAGGGGGCGGACCCTGTGCTAACAACCCTCCCTGCTGCCCCAGCAGCCTCAGTACTTCAACAAGCAGTATAACGTAAGATAAAAGAGGGGTGGGTGCTGTGTCGGTCGGTGAATTACAGAGAAAAGGATTTTACGGTGAGTACAAAAATCCTATTTTCTCTTATATTCACCGACCAACACAGCTCCTCTCTGTAACTAAATGGGACGTCCCCAAGCAGTGCCAAACGAGGGGTGGGAAAAAACAGCATTAAAACTTCATCCACCATGGCAAGTGGGAACTAGTGAAACTAAACCCACAAAAAAACAGTAGTGTACGAAAAAACACACCGCCATATAACCGGGTATTCTCAACAGGAGAGATCCCCAACACCGCAACCTTTTTGCGGAAGTAATGCAACAGTGCATTAACAAACAGTACTGCGTTTTTATCGAAAAACCAGGAAAAAAATCTCAATTGCAACTACACGGCTGCTTGCAAAACTTTGCGGCTAAAACAGGCATCAGCCGATGCACTGACGTCTACCTTGTAGAACTTGGTAAACGTATGGACAGACAACCAGGTTGCCGCCTTATACACCTGAGCGACCGACGCTTGCTGTCGGAAGGCCCAAGACGTTCCAATTGAACTTGTAGAGTGGGCCGTGACCAGAAAGGGGGGCACCTGCCCCTTCAAGGCGTAGGCTTGTACTACAATCTGTCTGATCCACCTGGAAATGGTGGCAGACAAGATCGCCATAACCTTCTTTGGACCAGCCACCGAAACAAACAGCGAGTCTGACTTCCGAAAGGGAGCCGTGGCTGACAAATACACTTTTAGGGCCATAACCACGTCGAGAGCGTGAAGGGCCACCTCTTTGGGGTGCTTCGGCTTAGGACACAACTATGGTAATACAATGTCCTCATTGATATGAAAAGCCGAGACCAACTTTGGTAGAAAGGACGGTTGCGGACGCAACACCACCTTATCCTTGTGGATGACCAGATAAGGCGACTTACAGGACAAGGTTACCAATTCCAAAACCCTCCTGGCCGATGTGATGGCCACTAGAAAGACTACTTTCTGTGAAAGGGTCAACAGGGGAATCTCCCTGATATTCTCAAACGGGGGCTTCTCAAGCATCGACAACACCAGGTTCAAATCCCATGGAGGTAACGATGGACGCACCGGAGGGACTACATGTCGTACCCCCTGAACAAAGGTACTCACTAATGAATGAGACGCCAGGGGTCACAGAAAAAAGACTGCCCCTTAATGGTGCTCAACGCCAACTTCTGGTCTACACCTTGCTGAAGAAACAGCAGAATCCTGGATATAGAAAAGGAGCGCGGATACCACCCTTTCTCCTCACACATGGAGATATAGGCCTTCCAGGTACGATGGTATATCTTCCGTGAAGATTTCCGTGTCCTCAACATAGTCGGAATCACAGAGTCCGACAGACCCCGGTTTCTCAGCACCTGGCTCTCAATAGTCATGCCGTTAAAGCCAGCGATAGTAAAGCAGGGTGAAAGATTGGACCTTGAGACAGGAGGTTCTCCCGCAGCGGCAGTTGCCAGGAAGCGTCTGCCACCAGATGCACCAGGTCTGCGTACCAAGGACGATGAGTCCAATCTGGGGCAACCAGGATCACTGGAATCCCCTCGGCTTCCACTCTGCGCAGCAGGCGTGGTAACAGTTTTAGCGGAGGAAAGGCGTAGATCAGCTGGTACTGATCCCATGGAGCCACCAGTGCGTCTGCCCACGGATCTCTTGTCCCGAACACGAATCTCGGCACCTTCCGATTGAGACGGGAGGCCAATAGATCCACATCTGGTGTGCCCCATTTCAGGCACAGCAGCTTGAATATCTCCGGATGCAATGCCCATTCTCCTGGGTCCAGCATCTGTCAACTCAGATAGTCCACCTGCCAATTTTCTACCCCCGGGATGTAAATGGCTGGCAAGGCCGGAACGTGTCGCTCTGCCCACCGAAGTATGTGAGCGACCTCCCGAGCAGCGGCTGAGCTTCTTGTTCCCCCTTGGTGATTTATGTACGCCCCAGCCGTGCCGTTGTCCTGATCGGACGTCCTTGAAGACACATCGACCATGTGTGGAGGCACAGCCTGATCGCTCTCAATTCAAGCAGATTGATCGGCAACTCGGATTCTTCCGTCGACCACAGGCCCTGCGCCGACTGAATCCCCATCACTCCACCCCAGCCAGATAGACTGGCGTCCGTAGTGATCACCGTCCAATTCAGAGGAAGGAATGATTTTCCGGATTGAATCACCGGGGACCTCAACCACCAGATCAGAGAGTCCCTGACTGGCTGGCTCACCTGGATCTGCTGATCCAGGGACAACTGAGAATTGTCCCATTTTGTCAAAATCTCCTTCTGCAGGACTCTGGTGTGGAACTACCATGAGCCCCAGTACTCACATGCAAAAGCGGAGCGACGACCACTTGCGGTTCATCAGTAGTTTGCCCGCAGCTCTGAGAGTCTGCAATTTGTCTGAAGACCCTCGCTTCCCTGGAGTCCAATAGCAAACCTAGGTACTCCAGATGCTGGGTCTGTACAATCACAGACTTCTTTAGGTTCAACAGCCACCCAAATTCTTGCAGGGTCTGCATGGTGATCGCCACATCCTCCTCTAATTCTGAGGCGGAAGATGCTCTCAGGAGGAGATTGTCTAGGTAGCCCACGATCGCAAACCCGTGTTGTCGCAGCAACGCCAATACTGGAGCCAGTACTTTGGTAAAGACTCGGGGGGCTGATGCCAGGCCAAAAGGAAGAGCCACAAATTGGTAGTGGGCTTCCGACTGCCAAACGCAGAAATTTTTGATGCCGAATGGGATTGCACTTTTGTTCACAGGCTTGGTAGGCTTACGGTTCCAGGGACGCTTCTGTTCGTGTGCGTTCTGTCGGGCTGGGGACGTTTTGTCGAAGCACCGTGCGGACCAAAAAGCCGTTTGTGAGCGGAAAAAGGTGGCCCTTGCCTGCGGCGTGGCTCTTTAGCCTTCCTGGCCTGTGGGAGTAGTGTACTCTTACCACTCGTGGCATTTTTAATAATGTCATCCAACGAGGCTCCAAAGAGCCGGTCGCCAAGGAAGGGAAGATCCGCCAGGGCTTTCTTGGATGCCTGGTCAGCAGACCAGCATTTTAGCCAAATCAGGCGCCCCAGCACCACAGCTGACACTGAAGCCCTGGATAACAGAGGGAGAGTATCCAGGGCCGCGTCACAAACGTACTTAAGGCCTTGCATTAGTTGGTCTGCTAGTTCCACGCAGACAGGGGAGGCCTGTTGCTCTCCCAGTTTGCGGTGCAAAAGTTTTGCCCACTCAGTCAGTCTGCGACACCAGTGCGGATGCCAGTACAGGTCGCACGGCTGACCCCACAACCATAAACAAGGAATGAGCCACCGCCTCGGCCTTCCTGTCCGTGGGATCCTTGAATGCAGTAGTCCCCTCAACCGGGATCGTGGTTACTTTATTCAACCTGGATACTGGGGGGTCCACGACTTCACACCGCCATGTTTTTGGGGACCAAAAAGGTCCTTTGCGGCTGACCCCATTCCTTGCACATGAACTTGTCAATATAAGTCAAATACGGGAACACCTTAGGTGAACGTGCTGGCTTGCGCGACCCAAAAGGGACTGATACATCAGCAGAGGTTTCCGCTGGCTCCTGGATCTTCAGGGTATCACGCACAGCTGTGATAAGTTCTCCAATCAGCGCCTTGTCTCACCCGGACCCAGACGGGGAATCATCCTCGCTGTCCAAATGGTCCTGGTCAGCCTCGTCTGATAGGTCAGAGCAGGGGTCACCAGCCGCAGCAGGGCCCGAGTCTGCATCAGAGCCCTCCCCACGGGGGGGGGGGGGCAGGGGCCCTTTACGCAACCTTTCCTTCCACGCACCCCCTCTATTTTTGCAACAAAAGAGTTAAGGACCGCCGTCAGGGTGTCCATGGGCACACCGCTATCCGCAGGTTACCCAGTTGCAATAGCCTGGATTTCGGGGGAAGAAACACCAGTTTCTGAAGTCATGCTGACCCTACCCTGTCTGCCCCCTGAAAGGGGACTTAGGACAGTGAAGGTCCCACCCTCCTGCTGCCGCCACCTGGGGGGGAGGGGGGTTCCTAGCGCCAGACTCACCACCCTGCCGTGCCTGTGATCCCCAGGGAGGTTACCCAAGTGCACAGTCAAGAAGCTGTGTCGGCAGCAGCTGTAGAAAAGAGCGGTGAAACGATCTGCAGAGCTTGCACCAGCGTTCAGGGAATCGCCATCCAGCGTCCTGTATACACAGGGAACACAGGAAACAGCATGTGATAGCACATGGTATGCTGTCACAAGAGAGCTGCAGTGAAAAGAGCGCTCGGGCTTCAAAGAAATGGCCGCCAATGATACTAGTAGGAAAATCTCATAGAAAATGCCCGCTGAGGCTCACAAGGGGAGCCTGCTCTGCTCTGAGCCACCGGACAGCGCCATGCGGTGACAAGAAAAAATCATAAAACAGCGCTCCCTCTAAGCAGCAAAAATACCTCCGCAGACAACTTTTTTGGGACCCCCCACACCGGGACTAGGACCATCGCTAGCCGCACAGACCCCCTATAGGTGAGAGACCCAGCGATCCCCATAACACCCCGCCAGCAGCACATGCAGCCACCCCCCCAGGGGGGGGGAGGAGGGAAGATAGGGACGTGGGAGAGAAGATAAGGAGGCGAGGTGGCCCCCGAATCGACCTCCCAGGGAATGCCCAGCTACTCAACACCCTGAAGCAGGGAGAGCCGTACTTACCAGCCCTGAAGAGCTGGGAGACATTCCATCACAGACCCACTCCTGCGCATTTACAGGGTGGCTGCTGGCCTCGGTATACTGTGATCCAGACATCAGTAGCCCGGTCATATGTATACCCCGGAGCATTGAAGCTCACCGACAACCTCTGGAGCTGAGGTATGTCGTGGCCTGCCGAGCCTTAGCTGCAACCTGCACACGCCCGATGGCCGGACTGGGGGGACTACAAGGGTAACTCAACCAGCCTGTCATCCAGCTGGCAGTTGATAGATCACAGGATCTTTCATCTTGCAAAAAAGTATAAATCCCGCATCAAAAAAATGGACCAAAGGGCCCACAGGGTTCCTAGGTCAATTCTCCTTCACTAGGCAAAATAAAACAGGCTGCTGGGGCAGCAGGGAGGGTTGTTAGCACAGGGTCCACCCCCTGGGCGGTACTGACAATTCTGTGTATTTGAGTATTGTGTTACAATTTTGCCTAGTTCTCCTAGTGGCAGGCTAACAAACCCATTTAGTTACAGAGAGGAGCTGTGCCGATCGGTGAATATAAGAGAAAGGACTTTTTACCACCTGGTGTTTTTATGCAATGAGATTGATATTGGAGGAGCACTACTAGAGTTTTTAAAAGCTTTTTTTTTTTTTTTTTTTTTTTTTACACTTATCCTTTTATTTTGATATTAAAGTCAAGTTTAAAAAAAAAAAAACACACCAAATATGTCATACTTACCTATAGCCCTGATCCTCCTCTTCTTGGGCCCCCCACTGATGCTCCTGGCCCCTCCCTCAAGCCAAGAGCCCCAGAGCAAACCGCTTGCTGTGGGGGCACTTGAGCAGGCTCACGCTCAAGCTGCCGATCCATGTATCTATTCACACACAAAGCCACGAATTGGCCCCGCCACTCTCTCCACTCATTGGATCACTGGCTGTGATTGGCAGCAGCTGGAGCTGCTGCACACAGAAGATAGAATGTAAAAACATGAAGGTAAAAAGCCTTGAGCCTTTAGAACCACTTTAAAATACATACTTGAATAGATTTTTTTTTTGAACCAGAGTTTAGTGCCACTTTAACTTTGCCCAGCTCAACTAAAAAAAATAATGAACGTGTAAACATCCAAAAGCATACGTGAAAAAGAGGAGGGTGTGGATAGGCAAAGTATATTCAAATAAAACTACTAAGAGCTGTTAGCCTTAAAAGAGAAGTATGGCCAAAGTGTTTTGGGTCATACATCTCTTATGGGTAACAGGAGTACACTTACACTTGCTCTCCTGTGACACAGAGTCTATTTCCAGCTATCAGCTGACCTGGCAGAGTGACCCCAGGCTCTGGAAGGATCCTGACAATATTGTTGGTATCTATCCAGCTGTCTGATTGACAGCTGGTCCCACCTTTCAGTGCGTAGCAGAGATCCGGGGGCCAGCTACCACCTCAGTCATCGCTCCAGTGAGTGCTGACTGACAGTCACTGCTCTCCACTATGATCAGACCAAGAACTGAGAGATCAGTGGTCCTGTAATCACCCAGTTCTTGGCCTTGGAGCCGATATGCGGTGGCTACAGCATTACACCAATACTGCAGCACAGAGGCGAGTATGGAAGTTTGTTTTTTTACAAGCCCTTAAGTCCAAGGAGAGGGAAGTCCATATTATGTAGGGTGCATCTGATAGATAAGTATTGGTAAGACAACCCTTTCAATGAGAAATCTAAATGGATGAGGAAATCTGAAGCATCCATATAAAAGGATTTCCCCTAGAGGAATCTTTGGAATAATCTTCAGGTCTCAGGGGGAAATCCTGCTAAAACCAATTCATTGGAGGTCAGTGAAAAAATGCCCTCTACATCTGACACACCTGTCGAATGTGGGGCTGCAGTAAAAACATGTCAGGAGGGCAGAGGATGGGAGGTCGGCAATGCAGAGAATAGGGTCAGCAGTTTGCAGCGCAGTATACAGAGGCCTTGTCATTTGTACAGGGGGTCAGCAAAGTGAAGGACAGGTGTCAGAAGGGCAGTGTATGGGGTCAGCAGGGTGGAGGACATGTGTCATGTGCAAGAGTGACACAAAAAGGTTACCTTTCAACTTGCTTAATAAGGCTGGATATTAGGCGGTTTTCTGAACACAGTGCGCCTGTGTTTAAGATCCTAAGTTGGAGTTAAACCAGGCCCGCAAGTTTTCACAAGCAAAGTGCACTGACAGGTACCGCTCAGGGCAGCTTTCAGCAGCCACCACTGTTCAGTCTCGCATTTCTCATCGGTGACCTCATCCGGCCCCTCTCCTGCCTCATATAACGAATGCCACAATCCAGTGTCCTCCCCAGCCAGTGTCCTGTCTTGGACCCATTTGACCCCCGCCCCTTCATGCAGAAATCTCCCTCAGGGGGATAGGGACCCCCATCTCCCCTGGGGACAGAAACCCCCCCCCCCATCTTCCCTGATATCCGACCACAATGGTGTCACCCCCATCCATGACAGTGCACGGTTTTGGGGCGCACACCGTGACCATGAGCTGCCGGCCCGAATGCAAGCATGCCCAGTGAGGCACTGTGGCAGGCTGGTCAGGTGAGAGCCTGATGCTGATAAGGGTGTCTACTGCTCTGTCCTTCTGTCACTTTGCAGCGGCAGGTCAGTGCACGGTGGCAGGCTGGGGGAGGGACAATGTTTTTCCGCACCAGGTGACGCCACTGTCTGTGAAAAAGAAAGTACTGTAGCAAACATGGGGTGTAGCTTATATTATGATTAATATGGCTGTGGCTTAAAGTGACACAGTGCAGAGGTTCATTAGTAAGGGATGCAAAGGTTCAGGAGTAAGGGAGGCAGAGTTCAAAGATCCATAGTAGATGAGGCAGAGTTACAGTAAGTGATGCAAAGGATCAGGATCAGGGATCAGTATTAATGCAGAGTTCAGGGGGTCAGAAGCAGATATGGCAGAGATCAGGGGTTGGTAGTGACGCAGAGTTTAGGGGTCATTAGTAAATGTGACAGCGTTCAGGGGTCAGTAGTAGATGTGGCAGAGTTCAGGGGTCAGCTGTAAGTGACACAGAGGACAGATTTTGCCTAACAGTGGGCAGTACGACAGGCTAGAAGAGATGTGGGTGCTGGCTATCTCAGGCAGTACCTGGATGCCCAACGCTAGCGATGCTACTGTCCTGGGAGAAGGATTTCTGCGGTTGGCCACAGTGGCCGGGGGGGGGGGGTTAGGGAGGTCGCTCGGCATAGGGCTTCCCCTTTAACTCCATACCAGGTGACGGGGCCAGCGACGCTTCCTTTGCTAGTCCCGGCTACCTGGAGCCATGCTCAAAATTAATGGACTTTCCTCCGTGTGTGTGGGCAAGTCCGTTCATTTCAAAAGTACGGCGGATAATCCGGCAGACTATGTCCGCCGGAAAAGTCACGTGTGTGGGCAGGTCCGCTCGTTCAGACAATCCGGCGGACTTTACAGCTGTTTGTCCACCGGATAGTCTGAACGTGTGTACGTGGCATTAGGGAACCTTAGTGAACAAACTGCATCATGAAGGCCAAGGAACACAGCAGACAGGTCAGGCATAAGGAGAGGAGACATTTTAAAGCATGGTTAGGTTATAAAAACAAAATATCCCTAACTTTGAACATCTCACAGAGCCACTGTTTAATCCATAATCCGAAAATGGAGAGTATAGCACAACTGCAAACCTACCTACCTAACTCTGGAGGAGCTGCAGAGATCCACAGCTCAGGTGGGAGAATCTATCCCCAGAACAACTATTAGTCGTACCCTCCAAATTTCTGGCCTTTATGGAAGAGTGGCCAGAAGAAAGCCACAAGTTCTGTTTGCAGTTTTCTCTGGTCAGATGAGACAAAAATTTAAACTTTTTGGCCTAAAAGCAAAACGCTATGTCTGGCAGACAACTAACACTGTAGATCACCCTGAACTCACCATCCCCACCATGAAACATGGCAGTAGCAGCATCATGCTGTGAGGATGCTTTTCTTCAGCAGGGACAGGGAAGCCGGTCAGAGTTGATGGATGGAGCCAAATACAGGGTGATCTTAGAACAAACAAGAAGAGCCACTGCCCCCCACCTATAACTGGCCATTGCAGTAAACAGTATTGGAGGGCAACATAAGATATAAATTCAAGGAAAAAAACAAGCTTACTTACCGACCAGCCCGCAGACAACCTAATCAACCTAACAGGATGCATTAAAAACAGGGGTTTAGTCTGCATGCATTTGCATGCGTGAGCTACAGCGCCTCACAAAGGCACCCTGGTATCTGTAATTCCTATCACTACCTCATGAGTGACTCCACAGTGGAAGCACATGCATTCTGATGGATAGGTGGAGGGCATATGGACAGAAGAGGAGCCCACTCCCTTTTCTTTTTTGGAATCAAAACTTTTTTTATTGACAAAGGATAATGGGTAACTGTACAATACAGTAAAAAGGTATGCATAGAAAACAGCAGCAGACGTAATATATATATATATATATATATATATATTGTAGGAGGAAACCCAAGAAACAATAAAGGGGCCTAGAACCGTAACAACCTATCCATCACTAACTGTGGAGGAGCAAGGTTAGGACTATCCAACCAGTTCTGCCATATAAAGGTTGAACTTTTTAACCGCATTGCAATGTCAATATGCTAACTGTTTCCTGAGAAGAGGAGAGTTAACATAGGTAATCCATTGGGTCCTAGTATGCACAGCAGATGCCAGCCAAAAGTGTGCTATAAGTTTCCTAGCAAGTCATAGTAGTCTGGTTACCATAATATAAATACCTTTTGGATACATTTCAGCATCAATCATCCCTAGGAGGCACACCAATGGGGTAGATGGTATGGGCGTTTGGGTCAAAGTGGAGATAGTCTGCGTGACCTCCGTCCAATACCTGGTAAGCTTTGGACAGCGCCAGATCATATGTATGAAGTCTCCCCTATGGATGGTACACTTTGGGCATAAGGGAGAGTCTCTTCTTTCCCAATTGTACAATTGAACAGGTGTGCTGTAGGACCAATGTAGCATGAATAATTGAGATAGTTTATGAGATGCCGACACCGACACCACCGGAATTGATTCTAAGGCCATAACCCACTGGTCTCTATCTATTCCTCCCACATCATTGGACCAATGAGGTCTACATTTGAGAAGAGCAGGGTTCTGAATTGAAGATACTAGTGTTGAGTAAGCTTGTGATATTACACCCCTACGGTTGGTTGCCTGCAGATTCTCCTGAAGAAGTAAAGATTTAGCAACAGATAAACTAACAGTCTGTGCCTGGGTTTGTAGCGCATGCCTGAGTTGGAGGTATTGATAAAATTGTTTCCGTGTTAAAGAGAATGCCCCCGCACAGATGATCAAATGACTCGAGTACACTACTGTCATACAGTTGTTTAAAAAAACAGATCCCTTGTCATCTCCAAAGGGGGAAACCTCACAGTTTAATTAGTTCTCTATTATTGGGATTATTCCAAAAAAAGGGGGGGGGGGGAACTCGAACAGACTAACAAAAGCTAGTGCCCTTCTAACTGCCTTCCAGACCCTCAGGAGCAATAATGCTGTCCAAGAGGATGAAGGGACTCCCGGTAGAGCCATCTCCAGATTAGAGCCAGCTGTTAACATAGGGTTAGTGCGGGATACCAATTGCACTATAGAATTGTCAGATTCATGAAGATCCCATCTTGTAAGTTGTTGCAGCTGTGATGCTAAAAGGTACATCTTGGAGTGTGGAACCGCCAGGACCCCCCCCCCTCCTTGCTATATTGTAGGGTAGTCAAGCTGATACTTGCTCAGCTCTTTTTCCAGATAAGATCACGGAACTGAGAATCAATCCATCTGAACCATTTGTTGGAGATCCACATAGGAGATTTTCTATAGGAGCTATGTTGCCCAGATCATCTTGGTCAGGTTTCACCCACCCCACCCCCCAACAGCAGGAGCCTGCACCATCCCTGACATTTAGTATGTTTCAGGTATTCAGTTGGGTCTGGCGATACCGCTACCCCCAGATATTTAAAGGTGCTAACAATGGCAATGGATGCCTTTGCAGGGAGGGGTGATTCGAGTGAATCAAGGGGCATAATTACAGATTTGGATCAATTGATAGTGAATCCCAAGAATTCACAGAATTTGATAATAGTTGCCAAAAGTTGGCAATGATCTACTGGTATCCCCCAGATATATTTGAGCAACATCAGCATAGAGGGATAACGCGTCTTCCAGGTGGCCCCTACGGAAGCCCACAATTTCTGGGTGTTACAAATTAACATGGCAAGTGGCTCTACCGCCAATGCAAATAAAAGGGGTGGATAACGGGCATCCCTGACGAGTGCCCCAGTATAAACTGAAAGGTGAAGAAAGGGAGTTATTGATTCGGATCCTGGCTCAAGGAGCAGAATAGAGAGGCCACACCCAGTTGATAAAAGCATCCCCTAAGCCAAATCTAGTTCGAATTTCCCATAGATAGGGCCACTAAACGCTGTCAAAAGCCTTGGCAGCGTCTAAGGATAGAATGTCCCTACCCCTAGGATTATCCACCGGAGTCTGTAAATTAAGGAATAGGCATTAAATGGGACTGGTCCCAGTGAACCAGCCGACCAACAACCCCCCGAAAGCCTATTAGCAAGGACCCTAGCGAGCAGCTTGACATCTGTGTTAAGCAAAGATATAGGGCAATATGAATCCATTACCGGTCTATCCTTGCCTGGCTTTGGGAGGACTACAATAATGGCCTCCTTCATCGAATCAGGTAAATTACATGTTTTACCCACCTCACGTAAGGCCCGCAACAGCAGAGGTAGAAGGATCGACCCATACCTGGAGTATACCTCGGCAGGCAGTCCATCTGATCCCAAGAATTTATGATTGGGTGCATCTGCCAGCACCTTAGTCAGTTCTTTCATGGTTATTGGGGAGTCTAACATGGCTTTTTCATTCGAGGAGACTTGGGGAAAGGTACAGTCCTTAAAAACAAAGCCAGAAGGGGTAGTCTGAGACTTAAGAAGTGTAAAAATCTTTATAGAATTACTGAAATGTATCCAAAATGTCAATGGTAGAGGTACAAACATCACCATTCAATGTCCAAATCTCAGTAATGGAGTTTGTTTCTTGTTATGTTCTAGCAACCATAGCCAACAAATGGCCCGTATTCTCTCCCTCCTCAAAATAGTTGTTGTAGAAAGTACCACTTTTTCTCAGCTGCCGACAGTACTACTTTGTTATATATGGACTGGGCCTCAGTCCACCTACTGTAATTGGCTGGGGTAGGATCAGCCACTAGTGCCTTCTCCTTGTGTTGCAGTTCAAGTTGGACTGTATCCGCCCATTCTCTAGACGTATGTTTTATACCAGAGAGCTTCTGTTAGAATATTATTCCAAATTCATAATTCGGCACTTATAGGTGTTATAATATATTTATGGCAAGCTTGCAAAACATATTTGGTTTTATGATTAATCATAATAAATAGTATGTGTGAATGACCTTGATCAAGTGTTCAGTGAAACATACCCTCATCGAAAGCTGAGTTAGTAATAAGTTTCTGATGTAATCAGTTTGAGCATGACATATATGGTATCTTGGTACAGAATGTCATGAGAAGACAAAAATAGACATGTGTCTACGTAGCTAAAGCAATGATACATTATGGATTATATCTTGTTAAAATAAGTTTAGAGTAGTCTCAGTCATGTTAATACATATTAGTATATAGTTACTTAATGTAAAGTTGCTAATATGTGTTCATATTATGTAAATGTATGGTTATGACATTATATGAACAGCACATTATGTCACGTATGGAGTGTTACATGTGAGCTTGTCAATCAAGCTCCATATGGCTCTCTGAGTATCTACTTACATTGCAGAAGTTAGCAGATATGAATGTGTGCCATACAAGGTTCTAAATTTGTGAGGTTATGACGTTCACATGTAGCATAAAAGCCGAGATGTTTCGAGATTGAAGGAGGGCACTCATTGACGGACACATACACGTACCCTCATACTCTCACAGACACACACACACCCTGACATATTCACACAGAGACTGATGGCTTGGGACAGCTGAATTCTGCCAGAAGTCTAAGGCCGCGTACACACGGGCGGACTGTTCGCCCAACCTTGTCCGCTGAACAGTGTTTGGGCGGACAGTCCGCTCGTGTGTGGGCTTTCAGCGGACAGTTTCAGCGGACAGTTGGACGGACAAAGTCTTTCGGAAATTCCGAAAAACTGTCCGCTGAAACTGTGTTTGAGCGAACAGTCCGCCCGTGTGTGGGCCTGTCCGCTGTACTTTCGAAATGAGCGGACTGTTCCCGCTCGGAAAGTCCGCCCATTTCGAGCGCGTGTACAGGTAGGCGGGGCCCGCGAAGGAGACGTCGCGGGCTCCGCCGCCTGGAATGGGCTTAAAGGGGAAACCCAACGCCGAAAAAAATCGGCGTGGGGGTTCCCCCAAAGTCCACACCAGACCCTTGCCCGAGCACGCTACCCGGCCGGCCAGGAAAGGGGGGCGAGCGAGCGCGCCCCCCCTCCTGAGCCGTACCAGGCCGCGTGCCCTCAACATGGGGGGGTGCCTTGGGGAAGGGGGGGCCGCGCGGCCCCCCCACCCCAAAGCACCTTGTCCCCATGTTGATGAGGACAAGGGCCTCTTCCCGACAACCCTGGCCGTTGGTTGTCGGGGTCTGCGGGCGGGGGGCTTATCGGAATCCGGGAGCCCCCTTTAAGAAGGGGGCCCCCGGATACCGGCCCCCCACCCTATGTGAATGAGTATGGGGTACAATGTACCCCTACCCATTCACCTGTGAAATAAAGTACAAAAAAAAACACAACACAGGGAAAAAATATTTTATTGCACAGCTCCGGGGGTCTTCCGTCTTCGGGGGTCTTCTCGCCGGACTCCTCCGCTATCTGTGTGTAGCTCTTTTACTAGCGGAGGAGTCCGGCTTTCTTCCTCCCCGCCGCCGGCCTCTTCTCCCGACTTCGGGGGTCTTGTCCCCCTCTTCGGTTCTTCTGCCGGGCCACCGCGCCTTCTTGTAGCTCTTTTACAGGCGGTGGCCCGGTCTTCTGTCGCCGCTGCCTTCCGTTCTTCTGTCGCCGCCTTCGGTTCTTCTGCCGGGCCACCGCGCCTTCTTGTAGCTCTTTTACAGGCGGTGGCCCGGTCTTCTGTCGCCGCTGTCGTCGCCGCCGCCGCCTTCCGTTCTTGTTCTTCTTCTTGTTCTTCTTCTTCTTCTCCTGGAGATGTTGACTCGACGAGCTCTCCGGCCGGAATGCCAGGGACACGCTCCGCTGCCACTTATATAGTGACAATGGGGCGGTGTCACATGGTATATGTCACATGGGTTGGTCACATGGTGACCCCGCCCCCTTACGATGTCATAGTCCCCATGTGACATCAACCCATGTGACCAACCCATGTGACATATACCATGTGACACCGCCCCATTGTCACTATATAAGTGACCGCACAGCGCGGCTCTGGCATTCCGGCCGGAGAGCTCGTCGAGTCAACATCTCCAGGAGAAGAAGAAGAAGAACAAGAAGAAGAAGAAGAACAAGAACGGAAGGCGGCGGCGACGACAGCGGCGACAGAAGACCGGGCCACCGCCTGTAAAAGAGCTACAAGAAGGCGCGGTGGCCCGGCAGAAGAACCGAAGGCGGCGACAGAAGAACGGAAGGCAGCGGCGACAGAAGACCGGGCCACAGCCTGTAAAAGAGCTACAAGAAGGCGCGGTGGCCCGGCAGAAGAACCGAAGAGGGGGACAAGACCCCCGAAGTCGGGAGAAGAGGCCGGCGGCGGGGAGGAAGAAAGCCGGACTCCTCCGCTAGTAAAAGAGCTACACACAGATAGCGGAGGAGTCCGGCGAGAAGACCCCCGAAGACGGAAGACCCCCGGAGCTGTGCAATAAAATATTTTTTCCCTGTGTTGTGTTTTTTTTGTACTTTATTTCACAGGTGAATGGGTAGGGGTACATTGTACCCCATACTCATTCACATAGGGTGGGGGGCCGGTATCCGGGGGCCCCCTTCTTAAAGGGGGCTCCCGGATTCCGATAAGCCCCCCGCCCGCAGACCCCGACAACCAACGGCCAGGGTTGTCGGGAAGAGGCCCTTGTCCTCATCAACATGGGGACAAGGTGCTTTGGGGTGGGGGGGCCGCGCGGCCCCCCCTTCCCCAAGGCACCCCCCATGTTGAGGGCACGCGGCCTGGTACGGCTCAGGAGGGGGGGCGCGCTCGCTCGCCCCCCTTTCCTGGCCGGCCGGGTAGCGTGCTCGGGCAAGGGTCTGGTGTGGACTTTGGGGGAACCCCCACGCCGATTTTTTTCGGCGTTGGGGTTCCCCTTTAAGCCCATTCCAGGCGGCGGAGCCTGCGACGTCTCCTTCGCGGGCCCCGCCTACCTGTACACGCGCTCGAAATGGGCGGATTTGCCTCCTCCTTACGTGGGCGAGTCCGTTCATTTCAAAAGTTGAGCGAACTGTTTGCCCAACCTTGTTCGTCAAACAGTCCGCTCGTGTGTGGGCAAGTCCGCTCATGCAAATTTTGAGCGGACTGTTTGCCGAAACTGTTTGACGAACAAGGTTGGGCAAACAGTCCGCGCGTGTGTACGCGGCCTAAGAACGTAATTTCCTGCTTCTTCTTGAAGGACACTCAAGACAGCAAGACAGCAGCCATTAAAGCACACATGCTTCCATAAGCTCATTACAGACTTTTAATTATTCTATTTTCATATATTTTTACCTACACTGAACTGAACTATTATACTTTTTACATTGTATTTATGATGCCAACTGTGTGACAAATAAACACACACTTTCTTTAAGTCAGTTTGACTATCAATGCTATTGATTCGGAAACGCCTCTGAGATACAGAATATTAGACAATATTACTACTCTACTTTCACTTTTTAACAGCTTCCTTATGAGGAGACCCAGCAGGAATGTCTTAGTGGAGTCCCATACTATCGCCCCAATAGCAGACTGTTCATTAAAATGGAGGAATTCCCTCAGTGCTCAAGGGATGGGGTCGGAAGCAGGGAACAGGGTTAACCAAAATAGATTAACTCTCCACAAAAGTCTGACAGTTGAGGCTGTAGTGGTACATGTACCCCGAAAGGACAGTGATCCGAAAGGAGGCGAGGTTCGTATGCAGTATCTATAACGTGTAGAATATCATTTCCTATATCCATATCAATTCTAAAGAGCATAGCAAGAGTAGCATTGTACAGCCCTGTTGTTATCCCCCCTCCAGACATCTCACAGACCCATCTCTGAGAGCAAGGCAGCGAAAGGGGTTTCACGGGACATCACTTGTTTAGCTCCAGGACGGGTGGACAACCTGTCCAGATGTGGGTCAATAATATTACTAAAATCCACTACAGCTAATACTGGAACCCTGGGGTGCAATGTCATTAATTGCATCAGTTTCTTCAGAGGGTTGTAGGAGGTAGGGTGGAGGGATATACATAGCAGCAACGATGCATCGGAAAACCCCAAGGCTACATAGTAAAAATACAAATTTACCCCCCTGTCAACCTGCTTCTCCAGACAATTGAAAGAGATTTATTGGAAAAAAAAAAAAAAAGGAGTAGGTTGAATGGATCTGTACAGGAAATTTACAGGAGCGGAGCAGGCGGACAGTCAGGTTGTAAATACATCTTCTGGAGACACACAATGTGTGCCTTCATTCTAGACAAACAAACATTGCTCCACACTTGGTTCTATCGCTCAGGCCCCTCACGTTATATGAGAGGAAGAGCAATCCCTTTTCAGGGTCATCAGGCATAATACTGGTAAGTAAAAAATAGGGGAACACTGCGATCCCTTTCACCCTTCTGTAAAGCATTACCCACATTGTGAATTAGCAGCCTAAGCAGTAGTTTTACCAAATACACTTTGGAACTTCCTGCCAGAGAACAAGGAACATGGTTAGAGCGCCATCTAGTGTCAGATTGCAAAGCAGTTAGTTGTTGAATAATCGAGTCCAGACCCATTAGCAGAAAAAAAAAAAAAAATGTAAAAGAAACAAGAAGACAACCAGTAAAAAAACAGTGTACATAGTTCCAGGTCAACGGGACCCTATGGAGTCATAGCATACCCCTCAACTTGAGGGGAAAAGAGTCCACTCAGGACCATTTGGGGGGAGGGTGAGTAATGTAGCCCAGGGAGGCATACAATTCATATAGCTGGTGTCAAGCATGACCACTTGAAGAATGCCCCATAACATGGTGTCTCAGAAGAGCAGTACAGGAAGGGAATAGGCCATGGGAAGGAGAAACAACCATTTATAACCTAGCATAGCCCATATCAAACATAATGCACCAATGAAAAAAATGCAGATTTCTTTTATCAACTTTCAGGCTGACGCTGCGCTAGATTTCGTTCCTCCCTGTCCAGCCAGTGCATGGTGGATGTAGGATTATCAAAGAAGTGAGAGTATCCATTAGCAAGGACCCGGATCAGTTTCTTGATATCCAGAAATCTCACCCTTTGTCCCTCTGCCGAGAAGTCAGGAAGAGTCTTGGGGGCGCTCCCTGCGATGAAGGGAGCATTGGGACTCTATGGGCTCTCTGAAATGCAAACATATGTGAAAAAGTGTCTCGCCCAAAAGTGTCAGCTAGCCATGCTTCAAAAAACGCCACAGATTTCTTGCCTTCTGCTTTCTCGGGGATGCCCACCGCACGCATGTTGTTTCTGTGAAGGCTGTTTTTCATGTCCTCCAAGCTAAATGCATTAGCAGAGGCCACAGAATGAACAAATTTAAAATTTCTCTGCAATAGCTGCCAGTCATCTGAGCGTGCTAATACGCCCCTCCACAGAAGATGTACGATCATGCAGCCTCTACATATCCTGCCTCACAAAAGGCATTTCCATTGTCATACCTTTCACCTCCACTGTAAGATCTGCAATCGAGGAGTTACAGGCAGTGACAGCAGCTAGTATATCTCTAAGGGTTGGCTCAGGATCGGTGCGGACATGCTGGCTAGATGCCACCATAGCAGAGGCCTGTGGCTGTGTAAGGCCTAGAGGCCCAGGGGACACAGCAGACGGATCAGAGGGGTGTCATCCAGGTCCCCCAGATCCTCCTCCGGATTATGTCCGTTAGGCACTAGGGGTGGTCTTTTCCCCACTAAGAGAAGAGGCCTTGGGCAGCTGATCGGGAAAGGAGGGCGCCATCTTGGAAGGGATTTGAGGGTCTTGTCCATGCTTAGCCATGATGTGGCACAGAAATATTACCGGCCAGATGAGGAGCAGGATCAGCGGCACCCAGCAGTGTCTGTCCCGATGCTGCAGGGTACACGATGGCGATGCAGTGATATGATTCCTCAGGATATTCCGCAGAGCTATTGGCTGCACGTCCTTCTACATGCCTTGCTCAGCCACGCCTCTACCCCTTCTTAAAAGGTGCAGGAGAACACTAAACACCCAGAATGTAGCTCAATGGCTGCAAAGGTGTCAGTGCGTTGCCTGACCAATATACAGTGATACAAAAAGAGAGCCACTGCCCCACCTATAACTGGCCATTGCAGTAAGCAGCATTGGAGGGCAACATAAGATATAAACAGGGCCAAGCTGCAATGCTGCTTACTGCAATAGCCAGTTATAGGTGGAGGCTACAAGCTAGGTGTTCAGTGTGCTCCTGCACCTTTAAGAAGGGATGGGCTCTTCTTCAGTACATATGCCCTCCACCTATCCATCAGAATGCATGTGCTTCCACTGTGGAGTGACTCATGAGTTAATGATAGGAACTACAGACACCAGGGTGCCTTGGTAAGGCGCTGTAGCTTACGCATGCATTTGCAAATGCATGCAGACTAAACCCCTGTTTTTTAATGCATACTGTTAGAAAGGTTGATTCAGTTGCCTGTGGGCTGGTCGGTAAGCAAGCTTGGTTATTTCCTTGGATTTATCCTTGGCCCTATTTAAATCTTAGAAACATGTTAAGAGTATACAAAAGACTTAAGACGTGGGCAGAGGTTCACCATCCAGCAGGGAAACAACACTAAACATACAGCCAGAGCTACGATGGAATGGTTTCGATCAAAGCATATTAATGTGTTAGAATGGCACAGTCAAAGTTCAGACGTAAATCTAATTGAGAATCTGTGTCAAGACCTGAAAATTGCTATTCACAAATGCTCTCCATCCAATCTGACAGAGCTTGAGCTATTTTGCAAAGAATAGACAACAGTTTCACACTCTAGATGTGCAAAACTGGTAGAGACATATCCAAAATGACTTGCAGCTGTAATTGTAGTGAAAGGTGGTTCTACAAAATATTGACTCAGGCTGAATACAAACACATGCCACGCTTTTCAGATATGTGTAAAACATTTTGAAAACTATTTATCATTTTCCTTCCACTTCACAATTATGTGCCACTTTGTGTTGGTCTATCACATAAAAGCCCAGTAAAATACAATTATGTTTTTGGTTATAACAACAAAATGTGAAAAATGTCAAGGGGTATGAATACTTTTTCAAGGCACTGTACAGCTGAAAAGATGACCGATGGCTTGCTCTGGAACTACGCAGACACTGTCGAATGTAAAGTTAATAAACCACAATTCAAGGAACCCCTAACAACTGCTTAAGAAACCCTGGTTGAGAATGGCTGGTTTAAAGGGACATCGGGACCAGAAAGGTGGAGACCTTTCAACTCACATCCAAGAGTGTGTCAGGAAAGTGGTGACCACAGTTTAAACTGTATAGCCTTTAATCAAATATATGATTCTAGGAATCATAATATGGAGACCTGTAATGGTCAATTAATAACCTTCCCAACAGGAGCCGAGAGGAGGATCCAATGTGCTAGCAGCTGGGACAATTTTAGAGGGTAGGAAGGTAATCTTCCAGTGAGTAGGTCCCTAAAGGGTTTCTGAAGCTAAATTATGCCAAAGGGGAGTCTGTAGCCAGGTAACAATGTCCTGTCTGCTCACCTAACAGGACTAATAAAAAAAAAAGTACAAGGAGACACATTCATGTGCAATACACCCACTGTTCTAGGTGGGGAACAGCTGCAGGGATCCAATAGCAACATTTTAGTTTGCAAAAGGAAACCGTGTGGACATAAACAAGTAAATAAATAAGTTGATACATCCATAAGGAGAATCCTCCCAGGAAGAGAATAAGGAATACAAGATAAAACCCACTTTGACCAGATTCCGGCTAAAATTAGCTAACTAATCCAAAATATAAGTTTTGTACATTGTCCAACTTTTCAGGGCGGTGAAAATTACTGAGAGACAACACAAGAAGGGAGAGTATGAGAGAAAAAAATACCCCCAAATAGGTATATTGGGACACCCCCTAGAAATTGCCTCTTTCCACAATGGGTTATGGACCGAGGTAATTTGTTGCAGCAGGACTATCCTCTGTACAATATGTCATTTAGGAGATATGTTACACTGTGATAGGAAGAGCATGTAGACTTAAAGTGTTACTAAACCCAGGACTCTGCATTCGCTATATCTGGTCTCCCACATCGCATAAACACGAGTTGAAAATATTTTAGTAAATATAAACTGCCATCATCAGCAGTTAGAGCAGTCTTGTGACTTCTATCAGTGTCCAGCTAAGAACTGATTAAAGTTTGTAGGAGTTGGGGCGTGGTCTGGAGCTGCATGGAGTAGGATGCGCGGTGTAGGAGCTCCGCTCGAGATACATCCTTTCATCGATCCTTTGGGCCTCTCTTCATTCACCCTGCACGCTGTCGGGTCTTGGGGATAGCCCATTGCTCCTCATGTCCCCCCCTAAACGCTCCGGAGCTGCTTCCAGGCTGGACAAATACCGCCGGGAGGACTGCGACCCTGCTGGAGAAGATGGCGCCGCTCAGTCTCCTGAGGGGGGTGAACAGCCCGCCAACGACACTGCTCGTGTGCTTGAGGCCATAGCGCTTTGCCAATCGAACCTCACCTCCAGGATCGAAGACGTGAAGGTGGACATTTCCCTGATTCGGCAGGACATCCACAGGCTCCGGGAGCGTGTGTCGGAGACCGAGCGCCGGGTGGGCCACGTGGAGGATGGCCTGCATCCACTCCAGGTTGTCACCGAACAGATGCAGTTCCAGCTGAACTCCATCCTCTCCAAACAGGATGATATGGAGAACCGGCTCCGGAGGTGCAACCTCCGGTTCGTGGGTCTACCTGAGCGCAGTGAGGGTGCAGACCCCCCCACGTATCTGGAGAATCTGCTGATCACCACCTATGGCCGCGAGGCGTTCTCTTCGACCTTCGTGGTGGAGCGCGCCCACCGCCTTGCCGCAAAGCCGCCCCCGGCGGGGGCCCCACCGAGAACCCTCATCGCCAAGTTCCTTAACTTCAGCGATCGTGACACTATCCTGAGGCTCACCCGGGAGCGGGGCAACATCCCCATCGACAATGTGACGGTCGCAGTGTACCCGGATTTCTCTGCGGAGGTGCAGAAGAGGAGGGCCAAGTTCACCGAGGCAAAGCACCAGCTGCGTGTGCTCCACCTGCCCTACGCGATGCTCTTCCCAGCTCGCCACCGAGTGACCAGAGACGGCAGGGCGCACTTCTTCGAGGACCCGCAGGCCGTCTTCGCCTGGTTGGAACGTCGCGGTGAGGCTGCCCGTCCTGATCATTGAGACCTGACACCCGGTGCGGCTGTATCCTGGTTACCCCGCGGACAGAGAGCGTAATACCTGGACACGTGAGTTTTTTACCGCCTCCACGTGGCGAAATCCCCCTTTTTTTCTCCCCCTGGTTCTCCCACTGACTTTCTCCTGCCCCTCGACCCTGGCACTATGTGCCCAGCTCCTGTGCCATATGCCCGCAAACATTTTGTAGTGCCTTGGGCGGCCCTCGCTCGCCCGTTCTGCTCGAGACTGGTTTGACTTTTCCAGAGACTGATGTATGCTTTACAGTTTGTTCGTTCCCCAGCCGAGGCTTACTCTGCCATGCCGATGGACTTGCAGCTACCTGCAAGCCGAAGTTTCCCTGGCCGGCCTCTACCCCTCCGCCTTCGGAGGTGGCTGGAGAGTTGAACCTGCCTAGCCGGACCAGTGTCAGTGCAGTGTTTTTGTTGATTTTTGTTATGTGCATTTCCTTATTTTCTCTTTTTTGCTGCAAGTGGACTCATGCTATACTGACAATTGTGCTTTCTTCTTTGTATTGGTGCCTGTGCTCGCTGCCCCGGTTGCCCATGGTTGGCGGGCCCCCCCCTGCTCTATGCCACCCTGGTGCTGGTCGCACCTGTTGGGCTCAGACCCTGTCTGCTCGAGGGGTCCCCAGCGGGGTTCCGGTGGCCCGGGCCGCCGGGGAGGAGTGGGCGCTTGTTAGATATGTGGGGAGAGATTTTATACTATGTGTGCCTACACTGGGGGGACTGGAGGGAACCGTCAATACATGCCCCTTTCACTTGGACTATGGCGTCCCTTAAGATCTTGACCTGGAACATTAGGGGTCTGGGAGATAAAGCTAAGCGGGCTGCTGTCCTTTCCCATGTCAAGTCTCAACGGGCCGAGGTCTCCATCCTAGTTGAAACTCACTTGGTTGGACAAAAACAGTTGTGCCTCAAGAGGCCGTGGGTGGGTTGGCTCTATCAGGCCCCCCACACCTCGCATTCTCGGGGTGTGGCGATCCTGATCGCCAAAACAGCTCAGTTTCAGTTACATGACCTGCAATCGGACCCTCAGGGCCGTTTCTTATTTCTCCATGCCACTATTGGGGGTCTGGAGCTTCTGCTTCTTGCCTTTTACATCCCCCCACCATTTGCCTTCCCCGTGTTGCAGCAGGGCATCGCATTTATACAGAAATAGAAAACTGCGCCAACCCTATAGTAAAATAAATAGCAAAAAATAGTGTCAAAATATGTAAGTAATTATCATTAAATGATTATAACGATAAAAAAACACCTTAAGTGCATAAAAAACACAGCAATGCATAAAGAAAAAATATCATAAACAAAAGTCCAATCATGGAAAATTCATATGTGAGTCCAGATAAGCTCCTTTTTAGTGGGTCAGTTCCCCATTGACAACGTCAGGTATGACGAAACGCGTCTGGGAGGGCACGCAGTGACGCCACCACGTTGTTGGAGAGGACGACGGGCTCCTGTTTGCCGGCCAGCTTTTTATGTACTGTTTATACAAGCTGTATTTTATCCATCCACATGTAAGTGTGCTACTTTTTTTCTTTTAATAAATTGTCCAAACGATATTATGCCATGTTAGCTCCTTTCTTTTTTGGGAATTACTGAGCTCCCTATTGGGACCACGGAGCATATTAATATCTGGAAGGTACTATTGGGAGATGGAGAGCTGACCCACTAAAAAGGAGGATATCTTTTGATGGGACCCATCGAATATATACAAACGCCCTAATTTGTTTATTTTCTGGTAAGCGCATTCAATATACGGTGACGGGCACTTTATGCGCTTTTGGATCGTGTTGAATCACTGTGGTGTCACAAACGCTTATCTGGACTCACATATGAATTTTCCATGATTGGACTTTTGTTTATGATATTTTTTCTTTATGCATTGCTGTGTTTTTTATGCACTTAAGGTGTTTTTTTATCGTTATAATCATTTAATGATAATTACTTACATATTTTGACACTATTTTTTGCTATTTATTTTAGTATAGGGTTGGCGCAGTTTTCTATTTCTGTATATCTGTTGGGTGTTATATCACATCTATTGCTGCTGCCTGTTTCACATATAGTTTATTTGTTTTCACGTTTTTTCCTAGCGCGGTATAATTTTTTCCATCGCATTTATAGCCCGCTACCCCTCGGTGCCGGCTGTTTGGGCAGGGGATTTTAATATGGTCATCAATCCCCCTCTGGATAGGTTGAGCCCTATGTCCTCCACGCCCCAGCCCCTGGGTATTACTAGGTTCGGGAGGTTTCTAGCGGAATTTGCCCTTACGGACACATGGAGACATAGACACCCCTCCTTGGCACACTATTCTTGCTTCACTCCTTCCCGGTCCGCCATGTCCCGCATCGACCTAATACTTATCTCGCCCCCTTTCCTTCCCCACCTTCTAGACGCGGGGTTCGAGGCCAGGGTGCTCTCTGATCACTCCCCCTACTGGGTTCGGTTGCGTCTGCCGTGCCCCCCTAGGCCTCACGGCTGGAAACTTAATCCCTTCTGGCTCACTGTTCTACCAGACCTGGATTCTATCCAGCGTGAGTGGGAATATTTTTTCCTCACCAACGCAGGCTCTGCCACGTACGGCTCTGTCTGGGAGGCCTTCAAGGTGCATGCCCGCATGATTCTTTCCAAGCGCATCTCCAGACACAAGGCATCCTCTAAACACCTGCTTGGGCAGGCGGAGGAGCGTCTGCATGCCCTTGAACTGGCCTTTCAGGCTGACCCGTCGGAGGCTAACGCCTCCCTGATGAAATTGCAGGCCAGGGTCACGGACCAACTCCATCATGAAAAGGCTAGACGGGGCATCTTTTACGCTAAACAACGCCTGTTTGAATTTGGGGAGCGCGCAGGCAAGTTACTGGCGTACATGGCCCATCTGGATCAGCGGCCCCCGGTGGTGGTGTCTCTTAAAACTGCTGGTGGAGATGTCATCACTGACCCTGATCTGGTGGCGGAGGAGTTCGGGTCCTTTTACTCAGGCCTGTACTCCTCCGCCACACAGTACTCCCAGGACGAGCTTGTGGCGTTCTTGAGCACCATCCCCTTCCCCTCCCTCACACCTCTGCAAAGGGCCCAACTTGAGGCACCCATCACCTCCGACTGTGTAGCGAAGGTCCTGTCGCTACTCCCCACCTCTAAAGCTCCGGGATCCGATGGTGTTCCACTGGAGTTTTATGCCCAATTTAGTGAGACCCTGATCCCCCAACTTACCAAATTATACACACATATATTTGACTCTGGCACCCTCCCCAAATCTATGGGTGAGGCCCGGATAGTTATCATTCCTAAGCCGGGCAAGGACCCGATGCTCCCCGAATCCTATAGGCCCATATCCCTGCTTCAATTAGATGTGAAAATCTTGGCCAAAATCCTCACCCTACGCCTTAACACCGTAATTCACTCCCTGGTGCACCCCGATCAGACCGGGTTCATGCCACAACGGAACACGGCTTTTAACCTTCGGAGGCTTTACATGAATCTCCAGGCCCAACACTCCAACGTCGGCTCCAGGGTGGTTGTCAGCCTGGACGCCGCTAAGGCATTTGACACAGTCGAGTGGCGTTACCTCTGGGAATGTATGCGCAGGTTTGGAATAGGCCCCAACTTCATCAAATGGCTCCAGCTACTTTACTACGCCCCCGTGGCGCGTATCCAGGTTAATGGTAGGATCTCCCCCCTTTCCCGGGGGACGCGTCAGGGATGCCCCGTCTCCCCGCTGCTTTATGCTCTGGCGGTGGAGCCCCTGGCCACGGCCCTCAGAACCCATCCGGATATCAGGGGTCTTCGCTGCGGTGGCCTGCATGAGGTGGTCAGTCTCTACGCAGACGACATGCTTCTTTATTTAGCGGATGCTGGCCCCTCATTGCAGGTGGCCCTGCGAACCATTACGGCCTTCGGAGCCTTCTCTGGGATCCGGATCAATTGGACCAAGTCCCAAATACTACCATTGGACTTGGGGCCCCCCACCGCCGAGCAGGCGGCTCTCCCGCTTGCTCGCGCGAGTACCTTGGAGTGCATGTCTCCAGGTCCCTCTCAGATTACCCTACTCTTAATGTTGAGCCCCTATTTGACACCCTCAAATCTAAAACACAGGTCTGGTCCCGTCTCCCCTTTGGGGTGATGGGCCGAATAAATTTGGTTAAGATGATTCTCCTCCCCAAGCTTCTATATGTTTTTTGGCAGGCACCCATACGTCTTCCCCTTCGCACATTTAAAGCCCTGGAATCCATCCTCAATACGTTCGTTTGGGGGTCGTCCCGGCATAAATTGCCGTGGCGGGTTCTAAAATGCCCCTCGGATGCTGGAGGGACCGCCCTGCCAGATCTCTTCCTTTACTACGTCGCGTCGCAACTCTCCCACTTTTTCCATTTTCACCACACGGATAGAGCCCGCTACACTATCCTGGTATGCTCCAAGGTCCCCACCCCGCTGACCCACCCTTTCCAATTTTTGTTTAGCACCCTCCCCCTTCCATCCGCTCCTCGGGACAGGCACCTTATGCTCTCTCACCACTGTAAAATTTGGCACTTAGCAACACGGATAGGACAAACACCATCCCCCCACTCTCACACACCTCTATGGAATAATTCTGATATGCCAGATCTTGCCCTCATCCCGGATTCCGGGCTGTGGGCAAGCAGGGGGGTCATCTACCTCTCGCAGGTAGTCTCCAATGGAATGGTTAGACTGTTCCAGGACCTCAAGGACGAATTCCCTCTGCCTAACCACATGCTATTTCGCTATCTCCAACTCCGGCACGCGCTCCACACCCAGTTTGCCAACCAACTCCCAAGACTTGGGACCCCAGCACTGTTTGATCTGGTGCTGGGTCCTGAGCCTGCACAGCTGATCTCACGGCTATATGCCTACCTCCTGGTTCCCGCGGCTTCGGCTATGGCTTCTCAGGTCCGTTCACGGTGGGAGGATGATCTGGGAGCGGTGCCGGATGAGGATTGGGACGAGGCTCTAGCGAACCACAAGCTTATGTCACCTAAGCTATCGGACCGACTCACCCACCTTTATATCCTGCACAGGTCTTATCTTACACCCCACCGCATAGCCAAATACAGACCTGACCATGTCCCCCGCTGCCCCTGCTGTGCCTCCTCGGAGGCCTCCTTCTACCATTTACTCTGGGCATGCCCGGCTATACAAGGGTTCTGGGCACAGGTGGTCCAGTTCCTCCACGACCGCATGGGTTCCCCGGTGTCCCTATGCCCTAAGCAATGTATCTTGGGGCTTTTCTTGCTATCCGAAGGCGAAAAGTATCTCAATATTTTTCTGCAGGAGACTCTGTTTTAGGCTAGGCTACAAATCGCCAAAACATGGCTGAGAGAACGCCCCCCCCCACTACACAGCAGTGGATCAGAGCGATTAATGTCACCCTTCCCCACAAGAAAATGGTGTACACTCACAGGGGCTGTCCCCACAAATACAATAAAATCTGGGACAGGTGGTTGGAGGACTCCTCCACCTGTAGTGCTGAGAGCTAGCTGATTTCACCTAGGTATGTCTATGGATTTTCTGCGGGGTCTACCCTCCTCTCCTTCACCGTGTATTTTTTGTTAAAACCTCTCCACTGTACTATAGGTTGTGGGTTTCCCTTTGGAGTATGCTGTATATTTCAAGCTCCTGTATGTGAAATGCACCTGTTAGTGTTGGTAGTGCTTGTTGCGCTACACTATGTTGTTAATATCCCTTGTCCTATGCTTAATAAAGCTGCTTTTTGAATTTAAAAGTTTGTAGGAGTTTTCTGACTGTCCTATCAGGCTGCAAGACACCTGCCCTCTGTCTGGCCCCGAGCTGATCACATGCCCTCTCCCAAGAAAAAAAATAAATAAATAAATAAAAAAAACACACACACACACACACACACAAACACCTCTCTAGCAATACACACCAAACTGAGCATGTGCAGCCTTGACTCTATAGACTCTTATCAGGAGAGCCAGGATCAAACAGTCTTTTTACACAATGAGAAGGATTAACCCCTTAGGTTCCACAGTATGACAAGGATGCTTTACTGCCGATTTGCTGTTGTGGGTTTAGTAACACTTTGAAAAGCAAGGCCTCGGGTACTCACAAACCTGGGTAGTTGTTGATGGACAGAAGTGACGGGAAGGCAGGCAGTGGAGTGTGAATGAAGAATGGAATCTTAAGCACTCAAAAGGCAGAAGCAGCAGTGGGAAGTATTTTGCTTTAGGCTGGAAAGGTGGGAAGAACAACACAAAATGTGTGAGCACAGTACACCTAGCAGATAACATCAGAGCTCAGCTACCCCAGCCTTAATCATTACTGCTGTAAGGTTGTGGTGGCAGGACATTTAAAATGGCACCTAAGGGGTCCAGCTCAGCGGTAACTCCCAGTCCTTGAGCCCAACTGGCCTTACTCACTGTGCAAGTCTTCAGAGACAGGGTCATAGCACAGCTCGGGATCTGGAGAGCACTCTGTAGCTATTGCAGAGCACAGCAGTCTGGAAAGCACTACATTACAGAGCCTAGGTCCTGAAGGTAACATTCCAGATTAACCCTGCGATTTTCAGTCCTTTGGCATTTGGAATCAGCATCCAAATGATATGCTGTAGGTACATCAGCTTCGTTAGCTACTGTGCAGAGAATAGATTAAGCAGTCATTATAGACACGCAATATGTCATCTCCACGACAGCACAGAAAGCGCCATATAATTATACATACTAATCTGTTCCCAACAGATTTTATTGGGCTCCTATAATCCAATCTGATTCAAATATATAAAAAAAAAGATATTTAAAGTTTACAAATTCAAAACAGTGTGTAGTGGGTTGATGTCAATAAACTGTACTTTATCAATCACTTGTATGCGAAACACTGACATTCTTCAGGATTCGGAAGATGATTAAAATCTGAGTGCAATATGCACAAGCACGGCAATACCAGAGGTCAGCGTTTTGCCTTAGGCTTCGCGGTTGTCGTACTCCTTTTACTACTGGATCTCAAAGAATCTAGTAGGCTGCTGATTCTATCACTGGCCAGTCTTCCCTTTGAGCTGGATGCTCCCCGAGAGACATTAGTGAGCAGTATTGAGGCAAGTCCCCAGGTCTCTTTGCCACTTTCCGGCGACTGACCAGCATGCTCTTGCAGAGTCCAGGAGCTTTCCTGAACCAAATGGACAAATCGCTCCAGCTGAGACTTGTTGACATTTTTACTTATATTCAGCGACTGTTCAAAAGGATTCTGGATGTACAGTGGAGAGGATTCCGTCTTGTTTTTCACTACACCCTACAGAAAAGTAAAAAGAAAATACTTATATAATACTATATAGCAGATATAATAATAAATATAGCTAAACAGTTTTAATTTTTCAGAAATGGGTTCAATTAAAGGAATATTACAGATCATACCACATACTTAACACAATACAAAAGTGCCCAAACTGACACACACTAATGCACATATTTTTGTTTTTTCACAAAAATTTTATGAATGTTTTTATCCATATAACAGTGTGAATTTCAGAAGCAGTGCATATACTAGTACCGCATTTTATGGTTATACTGTGGTATAGCTTGCACATTTTCCATTAAATCTGAGTGTACTTGTGTTTAGGAGGAACACTGACAACATGGCATTCATATGCATCTCAGAACAAATGAAAACCATTCTTCAAACAATGAACATTTAGGGCTAATGTTAATGAATGGTTTGGTCCATAAATAACAAAAATCTGTGTTTTTGCAAGCAAGGGCCCACTGCTAGCAGCCGGTCAAAATCAACACAGGCTGAATTACTTTGCGGCTGTATGCAATTGGACACTATTCTGAGGGGTACTTGTTTTGGGGTCACATGTCCGGAATGCAGAAATCCAGCATTAGTGGCATACATCCCTGAAAAAATACAAACCCAAAAGACAAGTACTGCTGAGGACAGCATACAGGTGCACATGTTTCAGCCGGTCATCGATGTCAAAAGGCTTCTGGCAGTGGTCCGTTTGATGCACCTGTGCTTCCCTTGCACCCAAATCTGTTGACACTATATGGGCCAAATTGCCCATGTATAATATGCAGTTAATCACAACAATGGGACACAAGGCAGGCATGGTGAGTCTGATTGTATTCAGAATTGAGTGTATTCAGCAGATTTTCTCATGTTTGCAGCAACTGATATTTAACCCCTTGCTTACTGAGCACTTAAACCCCCCTCCTGCCCAGACCAATTTTCAGCTTTCGGCGCTGATACACTTTGAATGAAAATTGCGCAGTCATACAACACTGTACCCAAATGAAATTTTTATATTTTTTAACCCCCCAAATAGAGCTTTCTTTTGGTGGTATTTAATCACAGCTGGGTTTTTTTATTTTTTGCTACATGAACAAAAAAGATGGACGATTTAAAAAATAAAATAAAATCATGTTTAATAGTTTGTTATAAAATTTTGCAAACAGGTAATTTTTCTTCTTCATTAATTTGCGCTGATGAGGCGGCACTGGTGGGCACTAATAGGCACAGATAAGTCGGTACTGATGGCCACTGATAAGAAGGCACTGATGGGTGGCACCGATGGACACTGATAGGTACCACTGATGGGCACTAGTAGGTGACACTGATGTGCAGCACTGACCAGTGGCGCTGTCAGTGCCCACGGTATCCCCAAACACACACACACACACACACACACACACATTATATATATATATATATAAATCAAACTTTTTAGCAGAAACCCTAGAGAATTAAATGGTAATCGTTGCACTTTTTTGTCAAATGGTATTTGCGCAGGGGTTTTTCAAAAGCTTTTTTTGGAAAAAAAATAGACTTTGAAGCATTAACAAGGTATAAAATAAAATTTTTTGGTAAAATATAAAAGATGATGTTATGCTGAGTAAATAGATACCCAACATGTCGCACTTTAAAACTGAGCACGCTCGTGGAATGGAGACAAACTACGATACCTAAAAATAACCATAGGCGACACATTAAAAATGTTTTACAGGTTACCTGTTTAGTTAGAGGAGTTCTAGCGCTAGAATTATTGCTTTTGCTATAAAGTTTGCGGTGATACTTCACATCTGTGCGATTGCCCTTTACTTATGTGACCGCGACCTACTTATCGGTTCCCAGGCTCACCTGTGAGAACAGTAAGCCTTAGAAACACCGGCGAGCGGTGGGAGGAAGAGGGGTGCGACGACCCCTCCCGCTGCTTCTAAAAGCGATCCAGCGGCTAATCGCTGACTGATAAAAAAATTACCAAGGTTATGACTGCTAGCATCAGCCATGACCCTGGCAAACCACTTCAAAGCCACAATGTGGATAATTGTCTAATCTAAGGGTGCTCCAGTCTGCTCACATGATCCACTCCCAGCTCTGGCTTCAGAGGAGAAGTGGGGTGAAGGACAACAGATGCCACATAGTAGTAGCATATCTTTCCTTTACATGGTAGTAGGTATTGGGCTTAAAATGGGGATGGGAGCAGGTTTAAGTTTAGTTACTAGTGACGTCTACTTTAAGTGGTTCCGATTTACCAAAGCTGAAGAAAAGAATTTACTTAATTTTTTAACCCCTTAAAGCTAAAATCCAGGTTTCATCTCCACCACCAATTACCCTCTGCAACTAATACCTGGGATCATTAAATTACGAGTTTCTCGTCTTCTGTTTACAGGAGATAGAGTACTTCTTCGGATGGCAATGTCACTACCTGTGTGACATGGACATTTCCTGTTGGTTATCTATGACTGGGGTCTCTCAGGATCCAGAAGAGTGTGCAGACAACAGGCCGGGGGCACATCATGATTACAGGTTCTCCACACCCAAAAATGGCTCCAACAAGGAAACCAGACGGCTGACTTTAGCGAGTATAAAAAGACTCCAAAGGTAAAAGAAAAACCATCTGCTGAAAGGTTAGAGGGGGGGGGGGGGGGGTTGTATTTTGCCTGGGACAAAATGAGTGTTTAACTCTGATTGCTATAATGGGTACATTCACATTCCTTTCTGCCACTTTTCATAACCCAAACCGTAAATATACTCAAACTGCATATAAATGCTGAATACTGCAAACTTGAGGGTGCTGCTCTGCACTGTTAATTGAACAAAGTATGTAACTTTAGCACGGTACACATAAACAGAACATAAAAAACATTTACCTTGCGAATATCTATACAATTCTTGCTGAAATCAAAATTTCCATAAAACTCCAGAAACTCAACAATGAGCTTATCTATATATTAAAAAAAAAAAACAGAAAAAACAATACATTACGGTTGTAAAGCTAACATTATGGCTTATAAAAAAGTGTTAACTCACCAGATTAATATTCATTGACTTGGGCAACAAGACAGTGAAGTATATACGAAATGCACATATACATTTTGCCATAGATCCAAAAGGGAATTTTAGGCAGAGTCCAACAACCCACAGGTCCGTCTACTGGCAGGAGTTATACTACATTCACTAAGCCAACTTGTTTTCTCCATCATTCCTGTCCCTCAATCAACTAGACATAGGGCTTCATTGGTGTTCACCATCTTGGGAATCCTGCCTAATGTAGGTATGAATAAGATGGAACTGGCATTGATTGTTCGTCTCTATAGCCAGCTTTATAGTTACTAGCATATAGCTGCCAAACAATAGATCTAGCAGACTCACTTACATTAACTAGCAAAGTACAAGTTACCAAAAGTAAGCAGTCTGAAGTCAGGCAACAGGAAAAGAAATTGAACTCACACTGGTTTCTATGTTTTTCTGCTTTGTCTTAGTAAATAGGAATGTTAGTGTTTTAAACTCTTCTTACTGACCTCACTTTTAGTTCAGATGTGCTTGCCCATTGATAATGACTCACCTAGTGGTTCGGTGTTTTCCGATGGCTTAATTTTGCTCAGGTCACTGACAAATGTGCAGTCATGGTCTTCAACAATGCATTTGTCCTTTTTATCTAAAAAATAAATAAAAATAAAATAAAAATAAAAGTTGAACAGTAGTAGTATTTAGCTAAACTAATGGTATAATTAGTGAAAAGTAAACATATGTATTGTTACAAAGCAATCCAGCCACATACACAGTGATAATACAAAAAGAAGCCTTTAATGGTTGAAACAATACCTAGAAATTGGTACTGTTTCAGAGACCTCGTCACCAACTTAAAAAAAATTGCATGCAGCACAGTATTTTAAATGCTTATTTGCAGTGTTTTCCCTTTGCATAATTTTTTATTTTTTTCACTTGCAATGTGCCATTACTCTAGGAAGGGTCAATTACTTAGCACAGCTACAGTTCCCCTTCCTCTGCCCCTCCACTCACCTATCTACATAACCTTTTAGTAGCTATCGGGGAGGAGAGAAGAGTACTATAGAAGTGAAAAGACACTTGAGTGACAGCTCTAAGTCTGCTGGGGTTGCTGACATCACATTCAAGATGGTGGCACCCAGTGGCAGTCTCAAGGCTTATGAATGTATACTTTTACTCTAGTAAACTCTAGTTTAAAAAAAAAAATTTAAGTACGGTATTTGTCGGCGTATAACATGCACTTTCCCCTTAAAATCAGGGGGAAATCAGGGGCGCGTGTTATACGTCAAATCCCCCGCCGTTTCTAACTTCTTCTGCCTTTCTCTGCGGCTTTCGGGTATTTTCGGTCGCTCTCGGCTATCTTCGGCCGCACTCGGCCGTTCTCTGCGGCTTTCAGCTTTCCGAAAGCTGCCGAGTGCAGTCGAAGATAGCCGAGAACGGCTGAAAATATCCAAAGCCACCGAGAACTACCGAGTGCCGCCGAGATACCCAGGACATCCGCTCTGTATCTCCGTGGCGCCATTTTTAAATGAAAAGACATTGACAAGGCTGCAATGGAAGGCTGCAAATGACACTGACAAGGCTGCATTAATGGGCATGTAAATGTAAGTTTTTTTCCTTAAACTTCCCTCCTAAACTTGGGATGCGTGCTAATAATATGGTATGTATTCCTAACTCAATAGCACATCCTATTGCTCTCAGCCTTTTTATTTTTGCTGCTGTGATACAACTTTGAGTTAAAGGGCAAGCATGTTTGCTCTCCATGGTATGTAGGAATGCTACCAACATCTTATGGGTCATTCCAAGATGCAATGGCATTGTGTTCATAGTGTAGTGCACATTACTTCCAGTAAAGTGCTCCGCTGTCTCTCAAACAAATGTAAGCAATGGAGAAAAGGAGATGTTTGGGAGTTTAACAGATTATAGGGCCAATAATTGTTGCTGTGTATGGATTATATTTGGAGAATGAGGATATTGTTTAGAGTCACTTTAAAAGTGATTGTAAACCTTGTCTCAATTAAGAGCATTAACTGTCATACTTTCTAAACTACTGTAATATTTGGTTATCTAGA